>NC_059341.1:122141694-122741694 GCF_018350155.1 Leopardus geoffroyi
AAGAATAAGGGTGCTTAGCCCATTTGAAACAATGAGAGAGGTTCTGGAGTCCCTAGACAGAAAGGAAAATGGCCTTCAACGAGGTGGAGAAAGTCTTGCAGGCCACCATACAGACTTTGCTTTTATTCTAAGAGTGAAAGAAACCAATAGATTTACATAGAAGAGTGACATCATAAGATTTCCATAATAAATATGTTCAATCTGATATTCTGCTAATGTTACTCCATAGCTTACACAGTTAATCAGCTTTCAAGCACTATGATTTTTCTATTTGAATAACAAAGAAAATACAGGCAAGAGAAAGTAATAATCACAATAAAAAGCAAGCATTTTGTTGTGGTTGCTTGAGTCAGTATCACCATTGTTTTATATCCTTTTCTCATTTTCCAGGGGTGGGATTTTACAGTGGTGGGAACCCTTTTCCTGAGACATTCTACCGAGGTGCTCACGGGGTCTCTGTCTTCTTGCCAGATCTGCGTGGTGATCGCAGCCGTGTTCGGGATCGTCATTTACCGGGTGGTGACGGTCAGCACTTTTGCTGCCTTTAAGTGGGCGTTAATCAGGAATAACTCTCAGGTTGCAACAACAGGGACTGCCGTGTGCATCAACTTCTGCATCATTATGCTGCTGAATGTGGTAAGTGAGCTGCACGGTAACTAGCCCAATGGTTAAAATATGTGGCCCTTCTCTGCTGCTGCTAAAAGGGACCCAGCTTCAGAGGGGCTAGCCTGTCACGTGGTGCTGATGGCTGGGCAGCAAACTGCCTGACATGCGGAGGATTGAGAAGGATTGAGTCAAATCTAGGCTCCTGGATTTTTTAGTGTAAGATTAAGCAAGGCACTTTCTCTCTCTGAATCTTAGTTCCCTTCTTTACCCAATAAGATAACACTGTGTATATACACCTTGGGGAAACTTAAAGAAAGAAGATACTTTAAAGGCCCAGCTTAGAATCTGTAACATAGCTCAGAAGTGTTGGTTCCCATTTCCTTTTGATTCTGAATGGTAGAAAAGTGGTCAGTTTCCAAAGCATTCCTTGGAATAGCCCTGCAAGGGGATGGCACATGTAACTTGTGTTAATTTCATGCTTTTTTCAGTTCTGTATTTCATCCCAGATGTCTCCCTTAAACCCCAAATTTATACATCCAACTGTCTGCTCCACTATCCTCCCCAAACCCCCTCTCCTCCCTCCAGAATCAGCCCCTCCACAATCTCCCCCATAGCTGCTCAGGCTGAAAACCTTCAGCATTACCCTTGATTCCTCTGTTTCTCTCACTGCTTCCAGAATTTGATCGCTTTTCACACATTTCTAAGTCCCACCTTGGTCCAAGACCCCAATATCTCCCTCTTGGGCTATTGCAGTGCCTTCCTAACTGGTCTTCCTGGCTGCTAGGTCTGCTCCTTCAGTTAGACTCATCACAGCAGCTGGAGTGAGCTTCTTACCTGTAAGCCAGCTCCTGTCACTGCTCTGTTCACCATGTCCGATGGCTTTCCTCTTGCTCAGAATAAAAGTTCACATCTTCATGTGGCCTCCAGGACTCTTCTTCTGGCCCCAGTGACATCTCTGACCTTGTCTCTCCCTACTCACCCTGCTTCTCCTGTTCCATTTGTTCCCTGGATGTGCCAGGCATGCTCTCACCCTAGGCTTTTTATTCGCTCTTTTCTCTGCCTGGAATATTCTTCCCCATGGGGTCTGCATGACTTACTCCCTCACCTGCTTCAGGTATTTGTTCCAATGTCACTCTTCTAATATAAGGCTTCCATGGTCACTCAGTTTTAGAATTATAACCACTCCTGCTTCTGACAATTTCCTATCTCCTTACCTGCTCTGTTTTTCTCTGTGGTGCTTATCACCACATAATATGCTTTTTAAAACTTATTTTATTATCTGTCTTCTCTATTAGAATGTAGGCCTATGAGGGCAGACACTTTTGTCTATTTTTTTTTACTGCTTTTATTTTCCAGTGCTTGGATCAGGGCCTGGCACATAGTAGGCTCTCAGTAAATTGTTGTTGTTATTTGCAGAATGAATAATATTATTTGCTGACATTGTTAGATTTGAAGTCAACCTATACATAAAAATCCTGACATTAGAGATCTGTGGCAGGGGATGAATAAGATAATGTATTTGGAGTGCCAAGCACAGTGTTAGGCATGGAGTAGCTGTTCAATTAATTATGGTGCCCTCACCCTTAATTATATTGCATCTTAAATCTGGGCCATAATGCTGAAATGCTCTTATCATTAAAAAAGGGTTTTCCAAAGGCCAAGCAATTTAATACTGTTGCCAATATTGTTTAATCTGTTTGGATTATCGTTTCTAGTTCTTTAAACAATTCTAAATTCTATAACCAATATACTCAGAGTGATCCCTAAGAGAATTCAACCCACCCAATATTGAAAAACTTCATTTATGATTCTTAAGTGAATTAGTAATCACTGAGCTAATAAAATGTAGGTGAGTTAGTACTATTACTGCTACTAATATTACTATTATTATTGTTATTAATAACAGGAACTTGGAGATTGAGAGTAGATATGTGGTACCCCCTGGCACTCCCTCCTCTAGGACTTAGCTGGTCTCCAAGTTAATTGTGGAACATACACATTGTGAAGGGGAGTGATTCATAGTGAAATTAAACAAACAGCCAGGGCAGTGAAAGATTCTATGTCTAGGTAGTTTGCAATGACTTAAAGCTCTCTTTTCTCTAATGTCTTATTAAAATTTAATTTGTACATCTTAATAAATTACTGTATACATGTAATGAGTCTATAAATACATGGTTGCTCATACATTTTGATCAGATACCAATGTTGTCAGTGTAACATTTTGTTTAACTAGAAATCAGTTACCCTGCAATCTCTACTTCATGAGACACACCAAGAAAAGAGGAAGTAAACAAAAAATGAAGGAGGGAGCATAGGGGGTAGGAAAACTATATAGTTGTGGACATTGCAAAGCACCTACTATGTGCTGGGAGCTAGACTACTAGGCATTTATATGTTTTATCTAACAAGCACGTCAGAGTCACTGAAATGGATGATGTAGAGTCCACACACTAAAGGTAATATGTATTTTTATAATGCCTTTAAGGTATATTTTCATTTATTTTAGGTACATGTGAACACCTTTGATGTTCTGATTTCTCACCAACATCAAACTAGAAAAACAGAAGGTTACTAAGGCAAGAATTCTGACAAGAGCAGGAAATGACAAGCCATAGCAAGGGGAAGGAAGGAAAATTTTAAAAATATATATGTAAAAACTCTCAAAGCAGCAGCATCCAAGACCCTTTTGTGTAGGAAGCAGTTGCCTTACTCTCCTCAGCCGTCTCTGATGACGTCCCCATCTGAGCACACACATTTACAGTCCTATCTTATTCCCTGAAGCCTTGCACATTCCATTATGAAGGCAACCAAGTGTGTAATATAGTTTGGAAAGATTTTCATCAGAATATCAAAAAATAAATTAAAAAGTAAGTCCTTAAGAAGCAAATATCACTTAAAGGACAGATGACAGACTAATAACTATAACGTAGCTTTGACCAGTTCAGAATTCAACTATCTACTGGCTTCTGAAATTATTCAACTTAAGATAGTTTCATGCACATTTTCATATGCATTTTTATGGCTACATAAGTTATTTTCAACTACTTAAAATTTTGGCCATACTTGTCTTGCAAAAAAGAAATCATCATTTAGTCATGAATCATTACTACTTTACATTAATTGAATATAAAAATCTTGAGAGCTAGATTGGCTTTTATCTTATGTTCATTACAGCCTCTAATTTTTAAGTAATATTGTTATAGATCACATACCCTGTTTCTGACTTTATGCTAGAGTTCTCCAAACCTAACTGAAGAAGCAGATGTATAAGGGATGTCTATTTTCTAGATTTTATGATATGTATTTACTTCTTACTAACTGTTTAAGTGGCAGTTATTAGTTTTCATTTTATTTCTTCTTGAAAAATAAATACTTGAAAGATAGAGTGAGTAGGATGGATTTTCTTGCTCCTTGTCATACTGTTTCACTCTCATTCTGTTTCTATTGTGACCAAAGAACATCTTAATATGGTTACAAACAAAAGATGTCAATTAGAATATATCCCAGGAGGAGACTAAAAGTTATTGCCATCCTTTTTACTGAGGCATACCAATATGAATCAGATGTTTCATTATACTCTAAGCAGTGAAAACCACAATGTCTTGTTCCAAAAAGGAGTAAACCATAAAACATGGCTTGCATCAGAACATGCCCACCTACATTGATCAGGTGGACGAGATCAAATTAGAAGCACTCATAGTTTCTTTTGGAAATATACTTAAGGTCAGAAAGCTTTCTGTCAGTTACAGATTTTAACTTTCCCAATTTGTGGCATCCAGTTTGAGAAGAGATTTTCTACTGCTTTTATCAGAACAAATCATCCATTATTTCTATCTCAACTGCCTAATGAGAAACCAGACCTTTTCCAGAAACCACTCATCTGAAGGTCTCTTGCTAGTCACCACACGCTCTGCTTATGTGCCCTTTCCAGCTGCATCCTGTTCAAAACCTCAGTGTCCATCCCCTTGCATCTGTGAACATTTTATAAATGTTTTATAAATGTTCATAGATGCCATGGATCCCTACTGTGTCCCCATACACTTTGCCTTATTTTTCACAAGGTTAATATTAATCATATTTTGACTCCTGCATTGTTCTTTCTCTAAGTTCCTTTTTTTTTTCAGTGTCCAAACCAAAATAATGTTGGCATGTCACCAGCTATCAAGACCTTTGAGACAGGAGTGCAAAGTGCAGCACTTGAACAAACATTAAAGATACAAATGATAAACTAGATAATCAAAAATTGTATTTTGAGGGGTGCCTGGGTGGCTCAGTCAGTTAATCAACCAACTCTTCATTTTGGCTAAGGTCATGATCTTGCAGTTTATGAGATCAAGCCCTGCATCAGCCTCTGCTCTGACAGTGTGGAACCTGCTTGGGATATTCTCTCTCTCTGTCTCTCTCTCTCTCTGCCCCTCCCCTGCTCGCTCTTGCCCTCTCTTCCTCTCTCTTTCAAAATCAACAAATAAACTTTTTTTTTCAAGTTGTATTTTGAGAAAGGTTGTCTCACCAGTCAAATCTAATTTTCCTTGAAAATTACATAATTAACTTTAATGATAAAATGTGTTAACAGTAAAATATATTTTATTAAAAAACACCTGTCCTAATCTGTGGTTAACCAGTATTTTTAAGATAAAATTAAAATGTATGACTACACCACAGGATTTCTTATGAAAAACTGCACCAATCTCTTTTAACACTGGATTCCAAGAGTCTGAAGTTTCTATACACAAAATTTGATACTATGGCCATATTAATTATCTTACTATAGCAAAGCATAGTCATTGCTGAAAGTTTAGAATCATACAGCCAGTATTTTATCTATTTCTGTAGTTAGCCAAAATCCCGAATAAGGGAATTGAGAAGCTTGAAGGAGCTTAAGATCAATGAGTCCAATACCCATTCCATTCTCAACCACATAAAATGAAAACAATGGTTTGAAGAAAAGATAAGGTAACATGCCCAAGCCCTACAGCTTGCTAGCTGGTAAAGTTATAATTCCAGCCAGGGGAATTTTAACCAGTGCATTTTCACCATTTCAGTCTAAATAGGATCTTAATTTTCATGTTGTTCAAATATATTTCACTAGTTTTCTGAAATTTCCATTTTATCATCTTTCATTTTAGAGAAGGCACTTTTTTCTTTTTCTCAATTTATACCCTCTCTGGGGATGCCAACCTGGGTTTGCCCTGAACTGTACCCTGCACTTTTATAAATCATGTACACACACACACGCACGCACACACCACACACACCACACACACACACTATCCCTTCCCTCTTAGGACCCTCTATTTACCAAACAGCTGGGTAAGTGAAGGATGCATCCAATCCGCTAATGGAAAAGCAGAGTATAAGCTTAGGAGTTCCCAGTAAGGTTTCATCACTTTAGTATTTATTAATGCTCTAATCTAGAAAACACAGCAGTCCATAAACAGTGAGATTACAGAATTTTTTATATTTTTTAAGTTTATTTATTTTGAGAGAGAGAGAGAGAGAGAGCACACGCAGAGGAAGGGCAGAGAGACAGGGAGAGAGAGAGAATCCCAAGCAGACTCCATGCTATCAGCACAGAAACCGATGGGGGACTCAAACTCACAAGCCTTGAGATCGTGACCCGAGCCAACACCAAGAGACAGATGCTTAACCAACTGAGCCACCCAGGTGCCCTGAGATTATAGAATCTTACCATCAGAATCAGTCTTAGAGATCCTAAGGTCCAAGAATGTTGTGATTTGCCCGCCATCACATAGCAAGCTGGTCATCAGTGGCAGCTAGTCTTGTTGCCACAGAATTATTCACTCCAACATAAGAAGTGAAATTTTAAAAATAGTAAAATGGGACCTTGTGCATTTCTTTCTTGCCCAGAAAGGACACAATGTTTGTTTACAGTGTTTTCATTGTTCAAGTAATGGGCGGTTAATGAAATTACTTTCACTCGTGACTTGATTACCTATTTCCTTTATAATTACATATTTTGTAGCATCTAGGGTCTTTTTGTTAAACGTATGAAATTTGTTTTACAGCTCTATGAAAAAGTTGCACTTCTTCTGACGAATTTAGGTAAGTGAGACCCTTCTTATTTCATGGCATAGTACTGTGGTCTGGAAAGCATCCTTTCAAAGATTCATTTATGAAATACTGCTGAAAAGAAATATTCTTTTTATTTCAAATTGCATACAATAAGTTCTTTGCTTTCAATGGAACATTTTAAGTATGTCTAGCAATTGAGGGATCTTTTCTGTCTAAAGCTTTAAAGCTTGTCATAAATATTATCTATCATGAGGTAATGTAATTTTAGACAGGTTTTCTCTTAATGCACAAAAAATATAGCGTCACAAAAGTACATGTGAATAAAGTGCCCAGAATCATTTAGAAAATTGTTCACTTGGTATTGCGTACAATTTTAATTTAAATAAAAATGTATCAAGTTTTTCATGGTATATATAAAACCACAGAAGGTTAGCTGTTTTGGAGACTGGGAGCCTTCTACCAGGAATGTAGGTGACCACCCCCACTACTGATGTTTGTAGAAATAACACTCACC
Source organism: Leopardus geoffroyi (assembly GCF_018350155.1). NCBI lineage: Eukaryota > Metazoa > Chordata > Mammalia > Carnivora > Felidae > Leopardus > Leopardus geoffroyi. Next base: position 122,148,848 of record NC_059341.1, read on the forward strand.
TGGACAAGTCACCTTTAAGAACATGTCTCTGACTCCATAAAGCATTAGAACAATCTGGAAGCCTGCTATATACTGTGCATTTTCCATGTTTTCAAGGTATAGAAATTGTCCCAATTTTGTTAATGAAACATCAGTCATTTTACTGTATACAATTTCAGAAAATTACATGCTCCCACAGGTAACCTATTTTAGCACATTCCCATACATAGCTTGTCCAGAGGGGGGAAAAATCACAAAAGTGCTTTCATTTATAATAATCATAATACAAGATGCCATGTATTGAGCTTTTCTATGTACCAGGTACAGGGGTAGGCACGTGGCATATCTCCTTTAATGTCGTTGAAACCTCCATCCTTACTTCTCCTTCCCCAAAAAGATAGAAAGAGGTTCATATCCACAGAAGAGGTAACTGCATTGGCAGATTGTATCCAATGGCACCTTGATCCAGGCTGGCAAAGATGCCGAGGTGATACAGCCCTGGTCCATCTGTGGTCGAGATACCTGGGAACCCACCCAGCTGGCAAACAACGTGGGACACCTTCCTAGGTTACCAGTAGTTCAGTAGCAGAAGTGAAACAAAGCCAAAACCCTTTTATTATCTTTTTTAAAAAATTTGTTAATGTTTATTTATTTTTGAGAGAGAGACAGCATGAATGGGGGAGGGGCAGAGAGAGAGGGAGACACAGAATCCAAAGCAGGCTCCAAGCTCTGAGATGTCAGCACTGAGCCTGATGCAGGGCTTGAACTCATGAGCTGTGAGATCACTACCTGAGCCAAAGTCAGTCGCTTAACCAACTGAGCCACCCAGGCACCCTTATCTTTTTAATATGATTTATTGTCGAATTGACTAACATACAGTGTGTAAAGTGTGCTCTTGGTTTTTGGGGTAGATTCCCATGGTTCATCACTTACATACAACACCCAGCGCTCATCCCAACAAGCGCCCTCCTCAATGCCCATCACTCACTTTCCCCTCTCCCCCACCCCCACATCAATCCTGTATTTTCTTCCCTCATCAGCAGTACACCTTGTTAAATTATATTCTCCCCTCCCTTCTCAGATATGCTCCAGCAAGCATTTTGAATTATAATTAGTGGAAAAGGAACTGATGGGGTGAAATGGTAAAGAGCAATAGAAGCTCAGGGAATGTGGAAACAGAAAAAGTACTATTGTATTAAATACATTTTCCTTGACATTGTTTGGGATGAGGTTGAAGCTCCGAGGGAAGGATAGATGCATTTGACATGAGATGTCAAGTTGGAAGTTTGATTTATACTTTGATTCATATCAGTGTCCAAAGAGCATTTGCTTTATGGAAGTCAAAATATAAAGAGATGAGAACTGGCACATGACTGAGGTCAGGATATTATAAGATGCAGATGGTGATATACAGTAAAAGCTCTAAAAATGAGGTCGTCTCCTTTTTATTTGTCCACGGGAATGAAAAATGATGGATGAGGATGACAGGCAAAGAAGTCAGATACTCAGCATTCTGGGAGGGGGGGGTCTGACTCCCTCTTGCCCAACAGCACCTGACATTTCACCAGAATAGATATTGAGAACAAGGAATTATTAGGAGCTGGAAGAGAAACTGACCCCACACAGACCCTACCTCACAGGGGGAAACTAAGAGCAACGGAAAGACTCCTGCAGGGTGCCAGGCCTGGGAATGAGGCCCCTTAAGCCTGGCTGCCTCTACTCCAGGCTCTCTGGGCATCCTGTCACAGCAGAACAAACTGGATATTCCATCCCTTCAGACATGTCAGTAGCTGCTTTCCACCACAACCTGGATGGGACTGGTCTGCAAGCTTAAGGCTCGATCCGCTGGGTGGTCCATTCCATCACATACCATCTACAGGCGCTGTGGTCTCCTGCAGCTTCCTTAGAACACCTCTGCTCCTGTGTGTATAGGGAGCAGGGCAGAGGGAGTTGAGAAGGGGTCAAATGCAGCCTCTCAAATTCTACTCCCCTTTTGTCCACAGAACAGCCTCGCACAGAGTCTGAGTGGGAGAACAGCTTCACCCTGAAAATGTTTCTTTTTCAGTTTGTCAATCTGAACAGCTCCACATTTTACATCGCATTCTTCCTTGGAAGGTAAGAACCTGATCTCTCCACGCTTTTGGAGGCCAGGACAGAGCGCTCAGAGGTCTCTGACCAGGGTGACAGAGAAGCACCTCCTTTAGAGTGATTTTTACAAAGGCTAAAAAGAGAAGATCAGCCTCCTCCTTTCCCTTCCTATTCTCCTCGTGGGGAATGGTCGCTCCACTCAAGTGTTACCTGTGCACCTTTTCTCAGTGTAAGGACACAGAGGAGAAGCATTTGCACAAGTGAAGGATGAATTTAAAACTTGTGGGCTCCATCCACACCTGAATCAGGACCCTGGGTCTCACACCAATGCAAGCAGGTGGTGTAATGGGGACAGCGATCTGCAGTGTATCCTGGATGCCCGCCTTCACAGAAAAGGGAAAGGCATCCAGACAGGAAAGGGGCTGACGTAGGACTCCACAGGAGAGTAGGCAACTTCCGAATCCAGCAGTTATGAGGATTTGGAAAGGCTCCTGTGTGGAGAAGTCCTGTCCTATGGATTCCATTGCTCCAGGAAGTGTTTCCCAGGAGATGAGAACCAGAGGAGGGTGGAGCGTTGGGTTTTGCTGGGATGGATGCAGCAGCCTCTCGTCGGTTTCCAGCTACTTCAGCATGCAATTCTAGTCAAATAGTGAAGCTGGTTATTTTTTTTTTAAATTAAACGTTCATTCAAAAAGATCAGAATGTGTTTCAATCCAACATGCTGTTACACAGGCCAGAGCACTTGATACTTAGCAGAAAATGTTCAAAGTCACAGCAAGCAACAAGAGCTGGCCTCTGTGGTTAGCAGCCAGGCAGTCCAGAAGGGATATATCCCCCGGAGAATTCCAGAAGCTGCAGTTTTTTTTTTGTTTGTTTTTTTAATTTTTTTTTCAACGTTTATTTATTTTTGGGACAGAGAGAGACAGAGCATGAACGGGGGAGGGGCAGAGAGAGAGGGAGACCCAGAATCGGAAACAGCCTCCAGGCTCTGAGCCATCAGCCCAGAGCCTGACGCGGGGCTCGAACTCCCGGACTGCGAGATCATGACCTGGCTGAAGTCGGACGCTTAACCGACTGCGCCACCCAGGCGCCCCCAGAAGCTGCAGTTTTGACAGCTCTGGAGAGTTTCCTAATTCTCTCAGACCTGATTGTACCCGTAATTTTCACTGGAGGATAGGCTACCCTGAACATAATAGTCACCGAAAGCTTAGACCTACAGGATGCTAATGGTCTGTTTTTCTGTGTGTTAAAGATTTACAGGACACCCAGGTGCCTACTTGAGGCTGATAAACAGATGGAGACTAGAAGAGGTCTGTATTCTTCCCTATCTCCTTGTTTGCTACAGACTTCTATTAAACAGCCTAGGGCCACTTTGTGCAGATTAGAAACCAGACACTCTTTCTTCCTCTCCATTGATTCTGGAATTTCTGTGTTTGCTTACCTCGCAGTGCCACCCTAGTGGATGCCTTATTGATCTCTGTATGCAAATGGGTATTATAATGGTGCTAAAGCAGACCTGGAATAATTTCATGGAACTTGGCTACCCGTAAGTACCTTAGACATGTGTAGTAGAGATGCAGCATTGCTCATTATTGGCTTTTCTAGGTGTGGCAAGTAAGATAAGCAATGCAGACTCAGCAGTTACACCAGGGTGTGTACCTGGAGCTAAGCGTTCATGCTCAGTTATTCAAAGACGATCATGAAAGTAATAAACATTAGCTCTTTAGGAAGATTTAGCATAAGAAGTATGAATGATAGTGAATATCCTTTTAAAAAGTCTCTGTGGGGCCCTAAATATTGAACACTTGCTTGGAAGTTTCTTTAAATGATGCCTCTGACCCTCATACCATAGCACTGCAAGGCTCTCACTAGTTAGGACACATTAACTAGAGCTCTGCTCTCCCACGCCCATGATAAATCAGGAATTAATTTTTTTTTGAACTATCTTAAATTCAAACTCTACAGAAAAGGAACTTATGGGAAAAAAAAGTTTAGAGATGCAGAAAAGAAACTGGAGTATTTCTAAGTCAACATATCCTAACCAGCAAAAATATGTTCACCTGGTGATGAGTTTATGTTGATGACAATAGGCAAAAAACATGCATCACTTTTATAAGGATAACTGAATTCTGCTGTGTTTGCTCAGCTCTGGTCAGTTAGGTTTTAAAGGAACATAAATCAGCAACTTCTCTTTCTGCTTTTTTTTTTTTATGTTTATTTTTGAGAGAGAAAGAAAGAGTGCAAGCAGGGGAGGGGCAGAGAGAGGGGACAGAGAATCTGAAGCAGGCTCAGAGGTATTGTCAGCACAGAGTCCGACATGGGGCTCAAACCCACAATCTGTGAGATTGTGACCTGATCCAAAATCAAGAGTCGTACAGTTAACTGACTGAGCCACCCAGGAGCCCCTCTCTTTCTGCTTTAATTCCTTCCACACCTACTGGTTTTCATGGCAGCTTGGTGTCTCCATAGAGAACTCCAGGTTTCAGGGAGGACCATTCAACCAGAACAATTAGCTAGAACTTGGATCGCTTTGAAAAAGTCCCCTCTTGGCTCTTTGTCGGAGCCAATGCCAGTAGTTTTTGATTCTTAGAATTCTTTTTAAAAAATGTATTCCAAGTGCTTGATGTTTTCTATAAAACTTTTTTAAATGCATAAAGTTTAAAAATTAACAGGATTGTATGCTTCTTTAAAGTATAAACCATAATTTATCAAATGTCAGAGACATCAAGGGAACTATATTTTTTTTTTTAACGTTTATTTGTTTTTGAGAGAGAGAGACAGAGAACAAGCAGGGGAGGGGCAGAGAGAGAGGGAGACACAGAATCTGAAGCAGGCTCTAGGCTCTGAGCTGTCAGCACAGAGCCTGATGCAGGGCTCAAACCCACATACTGTGAGATCATGACCTGAGCTGAAGTCAGTTATTTAACCGACCAAGCCACCTAGGTGCCCCCAAGGGAACTATATTTTATCTTCTAGTATTATGGACATAGAGCAAAATTGTGAAATAGGTCATTTGTCTTCGATACCCCCTCTCATTTTTTTCCTTTATTTCACATTTTGTTTCTGGTTGGGTTTTTGTTTGTTTGTTGGGTTGGTTGGTTGGTTGGTTTTGTTTTTGGGGGGTTTTGGGGGCATTTCTACCCTTGGATACCCTTCAATTTTTCCTTGTCCCCTACGGCACACAGACCTGACCCCCCACCCATTTCCTTAACCCCGTTCCATATCATAAGATGCACTCCTGAACATTACTAAGGATTAATGTGCTAACTTCACCAGTATAGGATGCATTTTACTGGGAATCAGAGCCCCTGTCTCAAGATCAAGCTAAAAGCAGGCAAGTCCAACTGTGGAACTGCATGCAGACTTCAGTGTGCCAAAAAGAGGAAGCATTTAGTGGGTTTGCAGATCTTCCAGGACCTCCCTCAGAATATGCAGATCAGCACCCACATGGTTAAGACTGCTCATGGGTCCTGAGTTAAGTCAGCTAAGCCAAACCTTCCTCTACTCCAAGGTCAGGGTATTGCCTTCATGCCAGTGGATCAGTTTATAGATGCTCTCTGTCCTCTATCCAACCCTCCAAGGCAACACTAAACATGAAACAATTTCATGAATATTTAAAATAAGTTCATCAGACATTCTGTTCACTTGCAAGTACAAATGCATGAAGTATAGCCTCCATTGTTATTTTCTTCCTAATCCAAGGTTTTATGTCCTTGGCAGCCTATCCTAAAAAGTTTTAAATGATGGTTCCATATTTGAATTCTGTCTTATTACTTATGTCTTACGAACAGCCATATATTTTTTTAAAGGAACTTATCTTGTCGTGCAGGTTAATTCAGAATTGGTGGACCAGAAGGAAAGTACGACAAGAACGTGGACCTGAAAGAAAAATAAGTTTCCCACAGTGGGAAAAGGACTACAACCTTCAGCCCATGAACGCCTATGGACTCTTCGATGAATACTTAGAAATGAGTATGGAAATATCCTATTTTATCCTATTAACTCTAAATTCAGATTCTAGATCTCAAGCTATAATTCAGCTAGACATGCACCCATTATCACTGAGGCCAGAAGCATGTGGGGATTCTTAAGTGCTTCAGAGGAGAGAGTTTCTTGCTTTAAGAAGTTCAATCCATAGAGATGGTGCCAAAAGCCTGGTCGCTTCAAACTCCTCATGATATTGCGTCCTGTCCCTTATAATCAATCACCAGAAAACAAGAATGGGTTGGAAAATTTGGTGGGCCAAAGAAAAAGGAGTTATCATTCATGGCATGATTGATTCTCTCATTTAGCAGACCTGTATTGAGCCATGTTATGTCCAGACAGACCGTATGCTTGGCACTAGAACTACAAGAAGGAGTAAGGCATAGTCCCAGCTCTCAAAGAATTTATGTGGGGGGAAAGTCAGAGATGTAAAAATAAGTGCAGTAAAGTATAATAGATGCTGCAGGATGCATCAGGGGAGGCTTAGGGGGAGCAGCCATTTCTCTTGGAGATGATGGCAGGAAGCCAGGAATGCTTAAACTATGCAACTTACATTTAAGGAATTAGATTTCTCTATTATTCAAACCCTAGTTATTTATCTTAGCATGTTATTTAAGAGCATGGGCTATGGAAACAGATTGCCTGGGTTTAAATCCCAGCCCTATCACTTATTAACTATGAAATCTTGGATAATAACTTAATCTCTGTCTCAATTTGCTTACCTCTAAAGTGGGGATAATAATGAGTGTAACCACTTCATAAGGTCTTTATGTGGATTAAATGAGTTAATGAGTGGAAAGGGCTTAGAACAATGACTGGCTCATAGTATACACTTGGTACATGTTATCTGTATCATTGTTATTATTTTCCTGTTCTTATCTCCCAGGGGAGAAAAGCTAACAAAATCTCTTAGCAGATATATTGAGTGTGTATAGGTTTGTTTGTTTTTTTCAATTATGTTTATGCTCTGTAACATGAGGGTAAAAGTGGGGGTACGGATGGACAAGAAGCATTACTTCTGAAAGGAATTCTTTCTGGGAAAAATCTGAAAATTAAAGGAATAGCAGAGTTGATGCTTAACGTTTTTTAGATTGCTTATGTCTTAAGCATCTACTGTTGTTTTTGGAGTTTCAATTATAGAAGGGCAGAATGATATAACTCAGAGAATAAATCAATGTGGGCATTAATAATAAAAATAAAGGGAATTCATTAAGAGAACTAACCCCTTTGAGGTCTCTTAATGGACTCTTCTCCCATAAAGAAGGAAATGAACAATAATGTTGGTATATTGAGTGCTTGAAAAGAAGCTTTTATGTGGCTGGAATTAGTACAGTTCCAAGTACTGCGGTATCTGTAACAAGAAACAAATCTTGGAAGCATCGCAAGCAGACCAGAGAATCCTAACTGCTTCCTTCTATTCGCGTCATTTTATTTTCTTAATGACTTCCCTGCTTTGTTTTATATATTTTTAAATGTGTTCATTAAAATATAACAGATAATGCAAAAACTACACAAGTAAGTGTACAGATCCATAAATTTTTACAAATTTTCCCATCTGTGCGAGTAAGAGTTTGACAGACTACTAGACCTCAGGCCAAATTGAGCCCACTGCCTATTTTTGTAAATAAAGTTTTATTGGTACATAGCAATATCCATTTAGTTACATATTATCTATAGTTCATTTTACACAACAGTAGAATTGAGTAGTTGTGCCAGACACTGTATAGCCCAGCCCATCAAGTCTGAAATATTTACTGACTCCTTAAAGAAAATGTTTGCCATTCTGTGCGATAGATCAAGAAGCAGAATATTATCATTATCAAAGAAGGCTCCTTTGTTTTCTTTCCAAGTCATAACACCCTCACTAACTACTTTTCTGGTTTTTAATGCCATAGATTAATTGTAGCTTTTTAAAATTTCCATGTGAATGAAATTATACAATACATACTGTTCTTTCATTCAACATCATGTTTATAAGATTCTTCTATGTTGCTACAGGTAGTAAAATTTTATTTTCGTTACCATATAGTATTCTTAGAATGTATACCTGAAGCAAAATCATGAAGCAGGTGGAATTTCTCTTTGATACTCACCTCCATCTTTAGGCATATGTGGGTTTTTTTTTTTTTTTTTTGCATTTCTACTCCCAGATAGTCCCCAATTTTCTCTTCTGTTCCCCTAAATCACATAGACCCCACCACCCCCAACTTTCAACCCTTTCCGATATCATAAAATTTACTTTATGAGTATGAAACTTCATGAGCACTGCTAAGGATAAACATGCTAGATAAATGCTTTCTAATAGGAATCAAAGCCTCTGTCAAGCTTGAATCAAAAAAAAAAGTCAGATTTACTTGTGGAAATGCAGATGTCACTGTGCCAATAGATGAACTATTTTGTGAGTCTGCAGATCTTCTAGGCTCCTGGAAATAAATAGGAATATACCAATATTTATCTATCCATTCTACTGGGGATAGATATGTGGGTTATTTCCAGGTTTGAGCTCTTACAAATAATACTACTGTGAACGTTTTGTACCTGTGCTTTGGATAACATATGTACATATTTCTGAAGGGAATTTTTGTAGGAGTGGAGTTACTGGGCCATAAGATAGGCACCTGTTGATCTTCAGCAAACACTGAGTTTTTAAAACTAAGTTGTACCAATTTACAACTTAGCAGTCTTAGAGTATTAGTTATTCCACACACTCACTAAAACTTGTTAGTCCTTGCAAATATTAGCCTCTCTGGTTGGTATGTCGTAGTATGTCATGGTTTTAATTTGAAATTTCGTGGTGACTAGTAACACTGAGCACCTTTTCATATGTTTATGGCTATAAGGCTATGCTTTTTTTTGTGAATTCCCATTCAAATCCATGATCTTGTTGTTTCTTTTTCTTAGTGATTTGTAGAAGTTATTAACCTATTTTGGATACGGGTCCTTTGTCAGGTATCTATGTTGCAAATCAAATAGCCTTTCCCAGTTGGTGACTTGGCTTCTTACTCACTTGCTGATATATTAAAGTGAACAAAAATTTCAACTTTGTTCTTCTTCAAAATTGGTTCCCTATAACTTATAGAATCAGATTTATAATTTCTACACTTAGCTTACTTTTATATTGGGATTTTCTTTTCTCATTGATTTTTTTAAATGTTTTTAAATTTTAAGTTCAAGATAGTTAACATACAGTGTAGTCTTGGCTTCATGAGTAGAACCCAGTGATTATCACTTCTATATGACACCCACTGCTCATCCCAAAAAGTGCCCTCCATAATGTCTCCCACCCTCCCACCCTCCAGCAACCCTCAGTTTGTTCTCTGTATTTAAGAGTCTTTTATGGTTTGCCTCCCTCTTTGTTTTTATCTTATTTTTCCTTTGGTATAAGAAAATGGTCCAGGTTCATTCTTCTGCATATTGCTGTCCAGTGCTGTCCAGTTTCCTTTTATATTTCCTATGTTCATCCGTCGTTTCTCAAATTCCAAATATGAGTGAAATCATAGGATATCTGTTTTTCTCTGACTTATTTTGCTTAGCATAATACCTTCTCATTCCATCCACGTTGTTGCAAATGGCAAGATTTCATTCTTTTTCATTGCTAAGTAGTATTTCATTTTGTGTGTGTGTGTGTGTGTGTGTGTGTGTGTGTGTGTGTGTGTGTCCCCCCCACACACACACACACCAGCTGATGGACATGTGGGCTCCTTCCATAATTTGGCTATTGTTGATAGTGCTGCTATAAACATTGGGATGCATATACCCTTTCAAATCACCATTTTTGTATCCTTTGGATAAATTCATGCTAGTGCAATTGCTGGGTCATAAGGTAGTTCTATTTTTAATTTTTTGAGGAACCTCCATACTGTTTTCCAGAGTGGCTGTGCCAGTTTGCATTCAATGCAGTCCCTATCAAAATAACGCCAACAAGGGCCCCTGGTGGCAGTCAGTTGAGTGTCCAACTCAACCTCAACTCAGGTCATGATTTTATGGTTTGTGAGTTTGAGCCCCACATTGAGCAGTGTGCTGATGATGCAAAGTCTGCTTGGGATTCCGTCTCTCCTTCTCTCTGCCCCTCTCTCTCAATAAATAAATAAACTTAAAAAAATTTTTTTAATAATACCAGGTTCTTCACAGAGCTAGAACAAACAAGCCTAAAATTTATATGGAACCACAAAAGGCCCCAGATAGCTAAAACAGTCCTGAAAGAGAAAACCAAAATGGAAGACATCATAATTCTGGACTTCAAGCATATTACAAAGCTGTAATCATCAAGATAGTATGGTACTGGCACAAAAACAGACACATAGATCAATGGTATAGAATAAAGAACTCAAAAATGGGCCCACAAATATATGGCCAACTAATCTTCAAGAAAGCAGCAAAGAGTATCCAATAGAAAAAAGAAAGTCTCTTTAGCATAGTGCTGGGAGAACTGGACAGTAACATGCAGAAGAATGAACCTGGACCACTTTCTTACACCATACACAAAAATAAACTCAAAATGGATGAAACACCTAAATGCGAGACAGGAAACCGTAAAATCCTACAGATGATAAGCAGCAACCTCTTCCACCTCGGTTGCAACAACTTCTTACCTGACATATCTCCAGGCACGAAAAGTAAAGGCAAAAATGAACTATTAGGACTTCATCAAGATAAAAAGCTTCTGCACAGCAAAGGAAGCAATCAGCAAAACTAAAAGGCAACCAACAGAAATAGAGAAGATATTTGCAAATGACATATCAGATAAAGGGTTAGTATCCAAAATCTATAAAGAACTTGCCAAACTCAACACTCGAAAAACAAATAATCTAGTGAAGAAATGGGCAAAAGACATGAATAGACACTTTTCCAAAGCAGACATCCAGATGGCCAACAGACACATGAAAAGATCCTCAACATCACTCATCATCATGGAAATACAAATCAAAACCATAATGAGATACCACCTCACACCTGTCAGAATGGCTGAAATTAACTCAGGAAAAAACAGATGTTGGTGAGGATGCACAGAAAGGGGAACCCTCTTGCACTGTTGGTGGGAAGTCTGATTGATTTTTTAAGACTTTGTTTTTAGAGCAGTTTTTGATTTACCACAAAATTGAGAAGAGTGGCACATTTCTTACCAAGGATGAACCTACATTAACACATCATAATCACCCTAAGTCCATAGTTTACTTTACTTTTGGTGTTTTACATTCTATGGATTTGGACAAATGTACTATGACATATATCTATCCTTATAATATTATATAGAGTATTTTCACTGTCCTAAAAATCCTCTGTGCCCTGCCTACTCATTTATCCCCCAACCTTGCCATGTACATACCTTTTGTTAAGTTTAAGAACTTTACTTATATCCCTAGGTTGCTAAGCGTTATCATAAGTTGTAATTAAATTCTATCAAATCATTTTCTAAATCTACTAAAATCATGTGTTTCTTCTTTATTAATGTGGCGAATTTCATTGATTGATTTTATTGGTTGTTAAAGTTTTATTGGTTGTTCCACTGACCTAGCAGACTTGGAAAAAATAATCACTTGGTCATCCTTTTTTTGCTTGTATTGCCAAATTTAATTTGCTAATATTTGTATGTAAGTTCATGAAACATATACTATACTTTCTTTTTTGTAATGTTTCAGAATTTGGTGTCATTGTTATGATGACCTCTGATTCAGATAATTTTCCCCCTTTTTTCCTATTCTCTTAAACAGCTTGTGTAAGATTATTATTTCTTACATACATATCTGGAAGAACTCAGTGAAGTTAGCTAGACTTGGAATTTTCTTTGTGGGAAGATTTCTAACTGTATATTTAATTTACTTAATAGCTATAGAACTATTTCAATTTTCTATTTTGAGTATCCATTTTGATAGCTGTTTCTTAGTTGTTTTTTCACAAATTTATCCATTTCATGTAAATATTCAGATTTAGTGGAACAAAATTGTTTGAAATACCCTCTTCTTTTTGTTTATATAAGGCCTGTAATATTGTTCTCTTCTATAGTTTGTACTTTTCTTTTTTCTCTTTACCAGTCTGTCAAGAGATTTGTTAATCTTTTCCAAAAAAAAAAAAATTCAACTTGTGCTTTGTTGATTTTATTTCTCTATTACTCATTTGCCTTCTATTTCATTCATTTCTGTTTTTATCTTTATTTCCTTTCTTATGTGTTATTTGGGCTTAATTTTCTCTTTTACCAGTATCTTAAGAGGGAAGCTTAAATCACTGATTTTCAGCTTTTATTCTTATCCAATATAGGCATTTAGAGCTATAATTTTCTCTATGACACTTCTTTAGCTGCATCCCATAAATTTTGGCATGGTTTATTTTCATTGTTAAGATATATCCCATTGCCATTCATATTTGATCTATGTATTTTTTTAGTATTGTTGCTTACTTTTATGTTTATGTTACTAAAGTAAGCAACTTTAGTAATGTTGCTTTAGTAATGCTACATGTTTAGATAGTTGCTTACTATCAAAAGATGGGAATTTTCTAGTTCTAGTTATCCCTCTGTCACTGATTTCTAATTTAATTTCATTGTGGTCAGAGGATATTCTCTATATTATTTCAGTTGTTTGATATATGATGAGATTTGCTTTATGCCCTGGTATATTGTCTATTTTGGTGAGTGCTTCAAGTGTGTCCTGAAATTATTTGATATAATGCTCTACATATGTCAATTAGTCAACACTGTTTGTGTTGTCTTTATCTTCTGTGGTCTTATTAAACTTCGTCTACTTTATCTACTAAGTTATTTTATCTACTATTTTCTCTACTAGATATTATCTACTAAGATACTATTTTATTCACTAAGAAAAGTATATTAAAATTCCCACATATGATCGTGAATTTATTATCCTTTTAGTACTGTCAACTTTTCTTTTATGCATTTTGAAGATGTGTTATTATGTGTAAACAGTTTAGGATTTTCCTAGTTTACTGTTGACCTTTTTAGCTTTATGTAAAACCACTTTTTGTCTCTAATAATGTAATATTTTGAAGATGTGATGAGGAAGAAGCTAAGGAGCTAACATTGAAATCTTCCAAAGGACAGAACTGAACCTCTCACAGTCTTTCAGGACTAAGAAAATAAAGACTCACCAGGTTCTCAGTTACAGCCAAAGAACAAGAAAAAAACAGAGGTGAACCACACTTTATAAAAACTACCATCTAAAACCAGCCCAGCTTAATCAATGACCATATTTGAAGTGATCATCTCCCTCTTTATCTGCCTTAACAGCAGCACAAGGAACATTTTCTTGTAGAAAAAAACATAACTGATAACAGAGATCAAGAACCTTGCTAGATAGTAAATAATTTAAGCTTTGGAGTCAAGAGGAAAAATATTATACAAGTACTTATAAATATAAGCACTTCACATATAAAAAACCATGTTTCGTTCAGAGATGGTTTTCAAAAAGAAACAAAACCAGGGATCTGGCCGGAACTGGCCTGAAAGCAATAGTTTACTATTTCTTCATCTAGAGTTTTCATATGTTTGGCAAACTATAAAAGTTATTAGGCATGTAGCCTGTTGAGTTATAAGAAATGTAAACATAAATTCATAACAAAGGAAAATGTCTGCTATTTCAAATGCAAAATTGGAGGTTCCTACCATTAAATACTATGAAAAAATCAAGGAAATATGGTATTACAAAAAGAAAATAATTCTCCAGCAACAAAATTCTAAGGCACATAATATTATAATTTAACTGATAAAGAATTCCAAACTGTTATGAAGAAATTCAGTGAGCTACAAGAAAACTCAGGCAATTCAATAACTCAGGAATAAAATGAATGAACAGGAGGAGTTCTTTACCAAAGAGATTGAATTTATTAAAAAAAAAATTCTGGAGCTGAAGAATTCAGTAAATGAGATAAAGAATTCAATGGAGAGCATAAGTTAGGTACTAGAGAAAGTCAGATGGAAGAAAAAATAAATGATTTAGAGGATAGGAATAGAGAAATAAAGGATAGAGAATTTAGATTTTTAAAAACTGAAGAAACCCTATAAGAGTTCTCAGATTCAGTTATAATGGCAAATATAAGAATAACTGCTATACCAGAAAGAGAAGAGAGGGATAAGGAGGCAGAGAGTTTGTTTAAAGAAATAATAGCTGAAAACTTCTTAAATCATGGGAAGGAATTGGACACACAAATGCACAAAGCTAGTTGAACACCCTCTTATCTCAATGCAAAAAAACCAAACAAACTTCTCCAACACACATTATAATGAAACTGTTAGAAATCAGTAATAATGAATTTTAAAGGAAGCAGGGACAGGAGGTGAGGTGGGGAGGGTGGGGGTGGGGAAGTAACCTAAGAAGAATCCTCATTGGGCTGTCAGCAGATTTCTCAGCAGAAACTCTACAGGCCAGGAAGCATGGAATGACATATTTGAAGTACTGAAAGATAAAAATTACCCACCAAGAACACTTTACCTGGCAGTTTTCCCTCTGATATGAAGAATAAATAAAGGCTTTCCCAGACAAACAAAAGCTAAAAGAGTTTACCACCACAGTACCTCCCTTGCAAGTAATGTTGATGAGTTCTTCAAGCTAAAAATGAAAAGATGCTGATTGGTGACATAAAAACATATGAGAGTACATAAAACTTTGGTAAAGGCGAAAAATAAATTCAAAATAGAAGACTGTAATAGGATGGTGTATTAACCCCTTAATATAGTATAAAGATTGAAAGAAAAGAGGATTAAAAATAATTATAACTACTATAATTTGTTAATGAATTGACAGCATAAAAAGAAGTAAATTGTAACATCAAAAATACAAAAAGGGAGGTGTAAAAGTGTGGAGGCTTTATAGGCAAATGAAGATACGTTGCTATCAGCATAAAATGGACTGTTTTATTCGTGAGATATTTTATGTAACCCTGATGGTAACCACAAAGCAAAATTCTGGGGTAGATTCATGCAACATAAAAAAAAAAAAAAAAAAAAAAGACTGAGCATATTACAATGGAAAACACCAGCTTCAGAGGTAGAAAGAAACAAAGGAGAAAAGAAACAAAATAAATACAAAATAGTATTTTGTAAGATGGTAAGATGGCAGTAGTAAGTTCCTATATATCCATAATCACTCTAAATGTAAATGAATTGAATTCACCAATTAAAAGGTACAGGGTGGCTGGCTGGATTAAAAAATAAGAGTCACCTATATGCTGCCTACAGGAGTCTCGTTTCAATTCTAAAGACACACATGGGCCCAAAGTAAAGGAATGGAAGAAGATACTCCATGCAAGTAGAAATGAAAAGAAAGTGGGATTAGCTATACTTATGTCAAACAGAGTTCCAGGCAAAAACAGTAACAAGACGAAGTCATTATAGAATGATAAAGGAAGCAATACATCCAGAAGATATAATAGTCATAAATATATATGAACTCAGCATCAGAGCACCTAAATATATTAAGCGAATACTAATAGATCTGAAGAGAAAAATAGACCAACAGTACAATAATACTAGAGGACTTCAGTACTCTACTATCAGCAGTGGATAAATCATCCAGACAGAAAATCAACAAGGAAACATTGGAACTGAACCAAACATTAGACCAAATGGACTTAAACATATATAGAACAGTCCATCCAACAGCAGAATACATATTCTTCTCATTGTGTACATGGAATATTCTCCATGATAGATCATATGGTAGGACATAAAATCAACAAATTTAAGAAGATTGAAATCATACCAACTAAATATTCCAACCACAGTGGTATAAAACTGGAAAGTTACAAGAAGAAAGTTCTAATCTACAAATGTGTGGAAACTAAAAAACATACTTCTGAACAACGAATGGGTCAAAGTAGAAATCAAAAGGAAAACAAAGTATCCCAAAACAAATAAAAATGAAACACAACATACCAAAACTTATAGGACAAAGATAGTTTTTTTTATTTCAATGTAATTAACATAGAGTGTTATATTAATTTCAGGTGTACAATATAGTGATTCAACTATTCTATACATTACTCAGGGCCCATCATGGTAAGTGTACTCAGTATCCCCTTCACCTATTTTACCCATGCCCTCCAGCTTCCTCCCCTCTGTTAACTACCAGTTTGTTCTTTGTATTTAAGAGTCAGGATTATTTTTTTTTTTTTTGTCTTTTTTTTTTTTTTTGCTTTGTTTCGTAAATACCACAAAGGAGTGAAACCATATGGTTTTTGTTTTTATCTCACTGATTTATTTCACTTAGCATTGTACACTCTAGATCCACTCATGTTGTTGCAAATGTCAGGATTTCATTTCTTTTTTGATGGCAGTATCCCATTGTATATAAATACCACCTCTTTATCCATTCATACCTCTATCAGTGGACTCCTGGGTTGCTTTCATATCCTAGCTATTGTAAATAATGCTGCAGTAAACATAGGGATGCATTTTTTTAAATTAGTGTTTTTGTATTCTTTGGGTAAATACTGAATAGTGGAGTAACTGAATCATATGGTAATAGTATTTTCAGTTTTTTGAGGAACCTCCATACTGTTTTTCCACAGTGGTTGCACCATTTGCATTTCCACCAGCAGTGCACAAGGGTGCATTTTTTTCCACATCCTCTCCAACACTTGTTTCTTGTGCTTTTGATTTTAGCTATTCCAATAGGTGTGAGGTAATATCTCATTGTGGTTTTAATTTCATTTCCCTGATGATGAATGATGTTGAGCACCCTTTAATGTATCTGTTGGCCATCTGTATGTCCTCTTTGAAGAACTGTATGTTCATGTCTTTTGCCCAACTTTTAATTTCATTATTTGGGGGAGGGGGGTTGGTGAAGTTCTTTATTTATTTTGGATATTAACTCCTTATCATATGTATCATTTGCAAGTATCTTCTTCCATTCAACAGGTTGTCTCTTTGTTTTTTGAATGGTTTCTTTTGCTGTGCAAAAGCTTTTTATTTTGATATAGTCTCAATAGTTTATTTTTGCTTTTGTTTCCTTTGCCTTAGAAGACATATCTAGAAAAATGTTGCTATAGCCAATGTCAGAGAAGTTACTGTGTGTGTTCTCTTCTAGGATTTTTATGGTTTCAGGTCTCACATTTAGATCTTTAATCCATTTTTAGTTTATTTTTGTGTATGCAGTGACAAAGTGGTCCAGTTTTATTCTTTTCCATGTACTGTCCAATTTTCCCAGCATTTGTTGAAGAGACTGTCTTTTTCCCATTGCATATTCGTTCTTCCTTTGTCGTAGATTATTTGACCATGTAATTGTGGTTTATTTCTGGACTCTCTGTTGTGTTCCATGGATCTATGTGTCTATTTTTGTGCCAGTACCATAGTGTTTTTATTACTGTACCTTTGTAGTATATCTTGAAATCTGGGATTATGATGCCTCCAATTTTGTTCTTCTGTTTCAAGATTGTTTTAGCTATTTGGGGGTCTTTGGTGATTCCATACAAATTTTTGGATTACTTGTTTTAGTTTTAGGAAAAATACTGTTGGTGTTTTGATAGAGATTTCATTAAATCTGTAGATTGCTTTGGGGAGTATAGACATTTTAACAATATTAATTTTCCCAATCTATGAGTATGGAATATATTTCCATTTGTGTCATCTTCGATTTCTTTGATCAAAGTTTTATGGTTTTCAGAGTACAGGTTTTTCATGTTCTTGGTTAAGTTTATTCCTAGATATTTTATTATTTGGGGTGCAATTGTAAATGAGATTATTTTCCTAATTTCTCTTTCTGCTACTTCATTATTAGTATATGGAAATGCAACTGATTTCTGTATATTGATATTACATCCCACAACTTTACTGAACTCATTTATCAGTGTTGGTTGGTAGGGTTTTTTTGGTGAAGTTTTTAGGGTTTCCCCTATATGGTATCATGTCATCTGCAAATAATGAAAGTTTTACTTCTTCCTTAGCAATTTGGATGCCTTTTATTTCTTTTTCTTGTCTGATTGCTGTGGCTAGTACTTCCAGGACTATGTTGAATAAAATTGGTGAGAGTGGACATCTTCATCTTGTTCCTGATTGTAGGGGGAAAGGTCTCAGTTTTCCCCATTAAGTATGATGTTAGTTGTGGGTTTTTCATATATAGCCTTTATTATGTTGAAATACGTTCCCCCTAAACCTACTTTGTTGAGGGTTTTTTATCATGAGTGGATATTTTATTTTGTTGAATGCTTTTTCTGTATCTATTTAAATGATCATATGGTTCTTACCCTGTGTCTTACTGACAAATTGTGTTGATTCATTTATGAATTTCGAGCCCACCCTTGTATCACAGGAATCCCACTTGATCATGGTGAATGCTTTTTTTAGTGTATTATTTGATTTGATTAGCTAATATTTTGTTGAGGATTTTTGCATTTGTGTTCATCAGAAATGCTGGCTTATAGTTCTCACTTTTGTGATATCTTTATCTGGTTTTGGTATCAGGGTAATTCTGGCCTCATAGAATTAATTTGGAAGTTTTCCTTCCTCTTCTATCTTTAGGAGTAGTTTGAGAAGAATAGAAATTAACTCTTCCTTAAATGTTTGGTAGAATTCATCTGTGAGGCTATCTGTCCTGAACTTTTGTTTGTTGGGAGTTTTTGATTATTGATTCAATTCCATTGCTCGTAATCAATCCGTTCAAATTTTCTATTTCTTCCTGATCTAGTTTTAGGAGATTATATATTAGGAAATTATTCCTTTCTTCTAGGTTGTCCAATTTGTTGGCATATAGTTTTACATAATGTTCTCTTATAATCTTTTGTATAGCTGTGATGTTGGTTATTATTTCTCCTTTTTCATTTACTGATTTTGTTTATGTGAGTCTTTTTTTTTATAAGTCTGACTAAAAGTTTATCATTTATGTTGATCTTTTCAAAGAACTACCTCCTGGTTTCATTGATTTGTCCTAATGTGTTTTAATTTTCTATTTCTTTTGTAATCTTTCTTCTTTATTTCTACTGGTTTTGGGGTTTTGTTTGTTCTTCTTTTTATAGCTCCTTTAATTTTAAGGTTAGCTTGTTTGAGATTTTTCTTACTTAATGAGGTAAGTCTATATTACTATAATCTTCCCTCTTAGAACAGTTTTTGCTACATCCCAAAGATTTAGGATCATTGTATTTTCATTTTCATTTGTCTCCATGTATTCTTTGATTTCCTCTTTGATTTCCATTTTTTATGTGGCCTCTGTATGATTAGTTGTGAAAAGTCTGTTCTGCCCATCTTTGGGTCACTTTCTCAGTTAGTTACGCTGATGTGGGTGTTACCTAGGTGTATCCAGGGGACAAGGTGAGCTTAGGATCCTTTTACTCTGCTCTCTTCCCCAGAAGTAACAAAGACAGTTTTTGAAAGTAAAATTTATAGCAATAAATGCATATATTAAGAAATTAAAAAGATTTCAAATAACCTAACTTTATACCTCAATAAACTAGAAAAAAAAGAACAAACTATGCCCAAAGTTACCAGGAGGAAGGAAATAATAAATATCAGAGCTGAAATAAATGAAATAGAGACCAGAAAACCAATAGACAAGATCAACAAAACTGAGAGGTGATGTGTTGAAAAAGTAAACATAATTTACAAACCTTTAGCTAGACTAAGAAAAAAGAGAAGACTCAAAATTAGAAATGAAAAAGGAGATAATACAACAGGTACTTTGAAATACATAGGATAATAAGAGGCTCTAATGAAAAATTACAAGCTGACAAATTAGGTAACCAGAAGAAATGGATATATTTCTAAAAATACAACCTCAAGAGCAAATCAAGAAGGAATAGAAAATCTGAACAGACCACTAACAAGTAAAAAGAATAAGCTGATACTAAAAAATATCCCACCACAGCAAACCCTGGGACCATATGGCTTCACTAATGGATTCTATTAAACATGTAAAGAAAAATAATACCAATCCTCAAACTATTCCAAAAAATAGAAGAGAGAAAACTTCCAAACTCATTCTGTGAGGCCAACATTACCCTGATACTAAAGGCCAATGGGTGAATATAAGTGCAAAAATTCTCAACAAAATATTAGCAAACTAATCATCTTAATGTGTTCTTTACTTCAAAACCATGACCACATGGGATTTATCTTTGGGATTCAGGTTGGTTGAAAATATGCAAGTCAACTGTAATTCATTAATAGAATTAGAGATAAAAATCATATGATTATCTCAATAGCATCAGAAAAAGCATTGGATAAAATACATTATCTTCTCATTATAAAAACTTTCAACATATTGGGTATAGAAGGAACATCCCTCAAAATAATAAAAGCCATACATGATAAACCTAAATCTAATATTATACTCAGTGGAGAACAATTGAAAGCTTTTCTTTAAGATCAAGAAGACAAGAATGTCCACTCTCCCTACTTTTACTCAATATAGTACTGGAAGTCCTAGTTAGCACAATTAGGCAAGATAAAGAAAAGGGATCCAGATCAGAAAAGAAGTAAAATTGTCACTATTTGCAGATGATATGATTTTGCATATAGGAAATTCCAAAGACTCAACCAAAACAAAAACAAAACTGTCAGCACTAAACAATTTCAGTAAAGTTGTAGGATATACAATCAACTGAAATCATTTGCACTTCTATACACTAATAATGAGACATCTGAAAGAGAAATAAAGAAAACTGTTCCATTTATAATAGCATCAAAATCAATAACTAAGAATAAATTTAACCAAGGAAGTGAAAGATGTGTACAATGAAAACTACAAGACTTTGCTGAATGAAACTGAAGAAAACACAAATGAAGACATCCTGTGTTCGTGGATTGGAAGAATTAATGTTGTGGAAATGTTCATACCACACCATAGAAATGATGTACGCACCTCAGTACATCATATAGTGGTATGGGATGTCAATATGTCTTATTATTGGTAATATTTACTTGGTGAAGGTGATGGCTACCAGGTTTTTCCATGGTAAGGATAATGTTTTTTCCTTTGTAATTACTATCATGAAGGGAGATACTTTGAGAATATACAAACGTCCTATTTTTTCACTATCATTCTTTGGTGATTCTTGCCTGCAACAATTACTATTGTGATGTTTTTGACCACTAGTGATTTTCTATTTTTAACATTCCTTTAGATTTATTTTTACACATTTGTTTTCTAATTTGCTAATTAAAATTCTGCCATAAGGACGAGCTATACCTTCTCCCCCATTTATTCAGTTATTTATATCAGTATGGACCTATATACTTAGTCTTTGGATTGTAACTCAATACTATCATTATCTATTTTGTTGTATATATTGTTCCAGCTTTGGCTATTGGTAGCTTCTTCAGGTTTGTCCTGTGTTCTACTGATATGTTCCCCATTCTATTTCAAGGACTTCCTAACATCATGAGATATTCCAGACTCCCCTTGTATTTTCCCTGCTATAGCTCTAGAATCAAACATTTATTCAAGGACCTCTGTTCCATTTATTAGAAAATGGTATTTAGAAAACAAGATCTGCATCTTAGGTATGGTCATTTCTCCTAGGATGTCATTACTTTCAGACCCAGGGAGTGCCTGTTTCTCCAGTGTCCTGGCCATTTTTCTGTAGAGATGTTTCCTGTGCTTCTATATTGGGAAAAATATGGGTGAAGACATGGACACATTCAGATTATTATCCTTTTGAAAATAGTAATAGAAAGCCAATACTCTTTGTTCTTTTTCCTTTTCTATTCTCTAGTTCTTCAGTTTGGATTCACAACTATCTTTGTGGCAGCTTTTCCCCTAGCACCACTTCTGGCCTTACTGAACAACATAATTGAAATCCGACTTGATGCTTACAAATTTGTCACACAGTGGAGACGACCTTTAGCTTCAAGGGCCAAAGACATAGGTAAGTTAGATTTGAATTTTTTTAAGATATTAACCATCTAGTGGATAAAATAAGATACCAACTTTGGATTTTTACTTATGGTTTCCATGTAAGATGACTTAATAATTCTTGCAAGAGAATAATTATGTTAGCTTTAAATAATATTAGACAAGTAAAGCTACCTTTTCAGAAATTTATTATTTCTGGTACGAGAGAATTTGTGCTTAAATAGATTCTCAGTTTGGTTATTTCTATCTTAAGAACTTGGAATCTAAAATATTGACTTATCACTTACATCCTTTTTAAAGTAATCCTCCATTTGCTTTACTTTGTTTTACCCTTCCCCCAAACGTTTGCCTTAGTCACAGAAATCATGATCCAGTTTTTCTAAAGACAGAGATGGCCTTTGGTCTTTGATGAGAAAAGCTGAGTTGAATCAGATGCAGCCTCTTGAGAACTGCCTGGGGTCAGAGACCACCTTTTATTCATTTCTGCATCCAGTTCTTAGTACAGAGGCAGCAGGCACTTAGTCAATGTGTACAGAAGAGAATTGAATGTGGATACACTTGGCTCACAGTGTTCTTTAACTTCCATATGAAACAAACACACATTCAGTGAGCACCTACCCTGGGCCAATGCAACAGGGACTGGGCCCACACAGATGTCAGCGTGCTTCAGGAGCTCCCAGGCTGGTATTGGCTTGACAGTGTGAGTGCCCATCTTACTGGCTAGCATATTGGTGCCTCATCATTGACCAGAACTCTCTGACTTAAGTCTGATCCTGACTGAGTTGTTAAGTGATGAACAGTAGTACTTCCACAGGAGCTCCTTCAGTGACAAGATATTTGCAAGTACAAATTCTTACTGTTGGTTACAAGTGTCAGTATTTGGGATGTAAGGATCCATGGAAAGGACTATTGAAATTACTTACCCCAGTTGTTTTTTGTGTTTATTATCTCTGCTGTTATGTCTGGAACTAATATAACACTTCTCCTTGAATAGGAATTTGGTATGGAATTCTTGAAGGCATTGGAATTCTCTCTGTTATTACAAATGCATTTGTCATAGCAATAACATCTGACTTTATTCCTCGCTTGGTGTATGCTTATAAGTATGGACCTTGTGCAGGTCAAGGAGAAGCTGGACAAAAGTAAGTTTGTCATAAAACTATCATGAAATCCCCATTTCCTATGCACTGTGTGATGCTGGTTCACTCAGACAGAAGCTTCTGCACTGGAGTAACCCAGGATTAGAATGGTGGGGAGTGGGGGAGGGAGGTGAAATTATGATGATGCTTTTAGCCAAAGAAAACACATCCTGAAGTGGTGGGGTCAATATAGGTCAGACAAGTTTTAGGTGGAATCCAGTGTGAGAGCAGCAATTAATCATTTCCCCTACCCATGACCTGTGCCCACTATGAATTGAGAAATGTGTGGTATGCTAATGTGTGTAGACAAAAAAATAGCACATGATATAGTATAGTTATACCATTTTTATTTTAAGAGGACAGTTATAATCTGATTACTCTTGTATCATCATATGGAGATTCTGCAAATTCTACATGGGAAATATACAACCACGTGATAAATACCCTATAGATACTCAATAAGTATTTGTAGAGTAAGTAATCCTTCCTGGCTACTGACCTAACCAATGTATATATTATCCCAGGCAGATTCAATTCTATGGCATCACCTAAGTGATTCCCAAAATCAGGGCTTTCTGGGTATTTCTCGTCAGGTAAAGCCCAGGCAAAATTATAGCATGCCCCTAGATTTCTTAACATACTTTAGTGGGAGAAAAATACCTGTTTGGCCAGAGTAAAAATAATCAATTCTAATTGTAGAATTTAGAGGTTTGTAGGTCAGAGTAGGATATGTTTGGGAGTCTTTTCAATGCCCCAGAAGTCATCCCACATGGGCTATGATTACCTGCACAGGCAGCCCTTCCTTTGGGTTTACTATCAGAACTAAACTAATTCTGTATAGCCACTGTGATTCAATTAGCCCCAAGGAGTAAAGTGCCACCAAATCAAGTCAGCCAAATTTATGCACCCCTAGTCTAGGTCCAATTTCATTATTAATCCTACATAAGTACTCTAAGGCATGGACAGCTGAATGTAATAAAACCTACATTCCAGCTATTTGAAGAAGCTTCTATAAAGTTCTTTACTATAATAACCATGTGGACATTAGACACTAATTATCTAGCAACTTTAAGTGAACGTGCCATCCCATTTTAAGAGATTTAAAGACTTATGTTGTACTACTCACATATTCTTTCTAATTGTAACTGATGCCAACATTCTCTGCTTGACTGAGCCTGGAAAAGCTTGCCTTTGTTTAAACCACTTTCCCATCTGTTTTGCATTTGACTCTCAAAACAACCCTAGGAGTGGGACATGCATTATTACCCTCACTTTGAAGAGCAGAAAGAGATTAGAGGTTAAGTCCAGAATATCAAGGCAGAGTACCTATGAGAACCCACATGAAGGCAAAGCCTGGACTCATACAGTGCTCTCCATCCTGAACAAAACAGCCCTCAGGGCCATTGCCAATAAATTGTCAAACAGCTCATCTAACAGGAGAGAACTCCCAGGGGTTTACATTCCAATGGTTATTTAAATTCTTTTCCACCCCCAAATAGAATGAAACCTGTCTTGGTTTGGGGGAACCCAAAAATAAAGTGGAAACATATATGTACATTTATGATAGTGAATCAAAGCTTTAGAATGTTGACAATTTAGATTTAAGACAGTGTTCATGGGGTTTAAAATTTCCCTAATAGCCTCCTTGTTTCAGTTTTCTTAGGCTCCCCTGAGCTATTTTTTATAAATAACTTTTCTCTTTCACTTATGAGTCTTCTGCCACTTTCAATATTTATAGATCTACCTTCTATCTTCTAATCCATTGGTCATTTTTCTTGTTTTCAAATAGTTGCATTTGTATTCATTTCTTCATGAATCTTATTTTCTGCCCCACCAACTACTCTATTATCCTTTTTAAGTTTTTTTTCCTGATAAAAATTCTTTAGAAATGATTTAACTGATAGGGGAGCAGCATTGTCAAAATTTAGAATGTTACAGGCTTTTGAGGTAGTATGTCCAATTTCTTATTATGATTTAATGCACCTGTAGAAATGCCATCTTTCAACTGAAACTTACTCTAAATCAAAAGTACTCCAACCAAATCAACTACCTTTCTCCGAATTCTCACCATTTTTTCAGCTTTCCCTGGCTTCCCCAAGGATAATTTCGTGCATATATCCAGAGTCACTCAGTTCACATGCCCCTTGTCCCTAGGACAGGATATCTCAACTGCTCCCTGGATGTGCTCTCCATCCGCAGTCTTCCTACTGTCATGAGTGTTCAGGGAATGCATCTTCAGTGGCATAGAGGGGAAGACATTCTCCTTTTCCAGCCAGATCTGAACATGAAAGGAATGCCATAATTTGAGGCAATGTTCTCCACACAGTGGGTACATGAGAATGTTTCAAATATTTCATCTCTCCTCTCAAGAAATTCCTTCCTTTTGACTACAGCCTACCTAGGGGGATTCCTGGACCAATGCCCCTGCTCAGATTGTTTATGGTTTGTAAAATGAAGTCACTGTCTCTTTCAAGAGATCTTCATATAAACCTTTTTAGAAAAGCGCTTAGTGGGGCGCCTGGGTGGCGCAGTCGGTTAAGCGTCCGACTTCAGCCAGGTCACGATCTCGCGGTCCGTGAGTTCGAGCCCCGTGTCAGGCTCTGGGCTGATGGCTCAGAGCCTGGAGCCTGTTTCCGATTCTGTGTCTCCCTCTCTCTCTGCCCCTCCCCCGTTCATGCTCTGTCTCTCTCTGTCCCAAAAATAAATAAACGTTGAAAAAAAAATTTAAAAAAAATAAAAAAAAGAAAAGTGCTTAGAGAACTAAAATCTCCTCCAGGTATGCATCAGAAGACAGAAATTACAAAGCACAGTTGAAGTTGTATACTATAAAATTGTTCTGTTAATCAGAACTAAATTTTAATCAACTAAAATTATTTTCAAATAGCACAAATAACCATTTTGAGCTCCCCTACCCATCCGTTGAATGTGAGAAACTAATTACTGTTGTTATCAAGCTAGACTTGTGGAACATTCTCTAAAGATATATGCAGGCCTTAGGACTATTGTGAGGTATAGATCTGATTTAGTGATCTAAACCAAAGCTGATTTTTGTGTATAAATAGTGGTATCATAAGGAGTTAGAGACTTGATCAAGGACACAATTCTCAAATTGTCACAGAATGAATCACAAATACATTACTTAGTTTGCAAGATATTTTTGCAAATTATAATCCAATAGATCAACATCATAACCAATTGCAAAGTTGTATTTAAAAACATAAAGCCTACTGTACAGAGATTGAATCTTCCTTTTTCATGATGTCTGGCATTTTTATTGCAATAAGTCAGAATTCCACTTTCTTCTGTCATCATCTCATTAGCCTAAGTATCTATAGATAAGTTAATGTATAAATTTGTCATTTATCTGTAAGGCACATTTGACTTTAAATGCGTAAACCAGATCTGATTTTTCCTAGCTTTTTCATCATTTGAGTCCTATCCCCATGCCATTTGTGTCACTATATGTAAAACCTCAAAGGCAAATGAATAGCAAAACTCAAAGATACTCTGCAGTAATTTTGGTCAGGAATCTACAAACTCAAAAGTCAATTTCTGGTTCTGTTCTTTCCCTTAAAACTGATTATTAGTGATTACTACTCACTCATCTTTTTCCTTGTAGTAAAGGATTGAAACAATTAGTCATGAATGGTTTTAAAACCATTATTCTCACATTTAAATGAATGTGGTCTTTGCAGAAGTTACTTGGAAGAGGTATGCATCCTAATTTAATGCTACCCTTACGTAAGATATTTTCTGAATCTCCTTTTTTGGAAGTACCTTCAGAGGCCATCCACCAACCCCTTAAGAAAATTAACTTCATTATTTTATATTCACAGAAACTCTTTGTTTGTCTGATACCTTCCTCTCTGTATCTCTTACCTCTGCCTGATCATCAGTGCTTCATCGTTCCTCTAACTGGCAGCTGGTAGTGTGTCACAGTGAGGGTATAGAGATCTCCTGCTAGCAAACAGGGACAGATGGGATCTGCCACTGCCTGTGGCCTCCCTGCTGTAACAGTAGGTCACTGAGTTGACACATGAATGCCACTGGCTAAACTTCATACAGTGAACTGTGGGAAATCTCATTTCCCTGACTTGATGACTGCCTCAACTACTTATTATGGACAATAGCGAAGATTCTACCACAGTGAAAAGACTTCGAGAAATGCCTAGCCAGTTCAGTATTAGCAGTCCCTCTTCTTCCCTGATTATGGAAAGGATATGGAAGGGAGACTTACACAGCTGATAACTAGGTGTGTATATATGTGTGTGTGTGTGTGTGTGTGTGTGTGTATGGACTGTGTCCGTGTGTGATGCTTTATACACAGGAGTACAGAACCACCAAAGGCATATTTTCAACTTGGATTTATGACTGGCAATACATGAATATGCTTAATAAATAGTTCAAAGATATAGCCTCTTTATTTTGAAGGCTGGATATTGTCCAGGAGACCGGTATTTTATTTAAATTTAGACTTTTCTCAATTGAGTTTTTGGACAGAGCAGCCATCAAACTGCAGCTTTAATCTTAATAAAGCCACAGGGCTGCTTTGGGAGATAAGAAAGAGTGCAGGAGGGGTTGTAAATATTTCATTTCAGTGTTGGGTCTGTTTTCTGCCAGTTTCCAGAGGAACTTTCCTTTCTCACTGTTTGGGTCTTGAGAAGACTCTGCTATATTCTGTAGCTCACAAAAGCTGGCTCCCTCTCTGTGACAGCTAATAATCAAGGCACTAATTTTCTTTCATGTCATGTTCTAGGCAGTTCCAAATTGTCCTTCTGAGGAGTTGTAGGGGAGACCTTCTGCCAGTTGGATTAAGGCATGTTACACACCCACTGACCATTTGTTTCATCCATGAGTGACTTGACAAATGGGTCTTTCTGCTTGCTTCATTTTTTTAAGGCCATGATAAAACCCCAGTGATTTGTCTTGAGCAAGACAACATACAGAACTCACGTGGTCTCAGTACTGTGTCTGTGTCATTGTTTTGGTTCGGTGTTCAGCAGCTTGGAGTAATCATGCCAGACAAGTTAATGAAGGGAATTTGAAAGCTATGATTTACTCATTAAATTAATAATTATTTGTTGACCTCCTGCAAGGTAAAAATAAATAAATAAAATTCATAATAGCCATTCACACTTAATTAAGATCTTGCTATAGGTTAAGCACTCTGTCACACTTGCTTTACAGGTATCATTTCATTTAATCCCCACAATGACCCTATTAGGTAGGCCCTGTGGTTGTCTAAGGAAGTTACATAACTTGCTGAATTTGCATGACTAGAAAGCAGAAGAGCTACAATCTGACCCTCTAATCCTAGTGTTTAGTATTATAATATACTAACTCCCAGTACAGAATGGAAGCTGTGTCCTCAAGAAGCTTATTATCCCTGCGGTATATAGGCAGTAGTCTATATGCCCATATGAAATCAATTGAATTTGGTATTTACTGGATTCCTACACTACATAAGACCATCCTAGGATACAAAAATACCTAGGACACCTGTTCTCCAAAAACAACTACAATCTAAAGAAGACCTACATGTATGCGGCCAACTCTAGCACAAGCTGTATGGTGATGGTGAAGTTAAGTGCAGCACCATACAGAGGAGGGAATGAGCTTTTGGGCCAGGATTAGGACATCTTCCCAGAAAGCGTGCCATTTCAGTTGGTCATTGGAAAAGGAGCACTATTTCCACTTATAAAGAAATGAATAGGGAATCCCAATAGAAAAGACAACCTGAACAAAAGCATGACAGAGAATGTAGTCTATCATGACTGTAGCAAGGGATGTGAGTTGGGAGGGAGTCATGGTCACACCAGTCACATTCATGACATTATGAGAGAATATAGATATTCATTAATAAAGGAATGTGTTTATATGTGCGTGTGTGTTTATATCATCAAGGAAAGAAGCAGTGACTTGCCTATAATTTGTACTGATTATGCAATGCTGTCTTTCACCTATTTCGCTGAAGTAGTGATTGGTGCAGTGATGTTCTATATGATGATTGTGAACAAAAAGTACTAGAATAAAAGAATGACTTGTTCCTGATTTCACATACCCAGGATTTTTCGGTGTGCCCTGAGTGCTTGTGACAAGTCAGAGCCAGCTAAAGGCGTTTACAAGTGCAAGAGCTTCTAGGAAGTAGAGCCTTTATTGAATTGGATGCAGAAGTGATCAGAGATCTAATTATAGCATTTGTTTTCTCTTTCAGGTGCATGGTTGGCTATGTGAATGCCAGCTTATCTGTGTTTCGAATTTCTGACTTTGAGAACCGATCTGAGCCTGAGTCTGATGGCAGTGAGTTCTCGGGGACTCCTCTCAAGTACTGCAGGTGAGCACTCAGCCTAACCTGTGCTGACTCTACCATGGGGAGGTTTTGCTCAGACAGTCCTTTCTGACTGAACAGTTTAAAGCAGTGGTTCTCAATCTTGATCATGCATTAACATCCATTGGAGAATTTTAAAACTCCTCCTGACCAGGACTGTGACCTAGAAAATTAAAACAGAATCTCTGGGGTGGAACCCAGATGTCCAGATCCAGGAAGCCAAACAAGAGAACCCAAAGAGACCCACACCAAGACATTATAATGAAAGGGTCAAAAGTTAAAGACAAGAATATTAAAAGCAGGAAGAGAAAAGCAACTTGTTATATACAAGGGAAACCCCCATAAAACTATCAGATTTCTCAGGAGAAATTTTATAGGCCAGAAGGGAGTGGCATGATATATTCAAAGTGCTGAAAGGAACATATCTGCCAACCAAGAATGCCCTGCCCAGCAACAATGTCCTTCAAAATTGAAGGAGAGATAAAGAGTTTTCCAGACAAGCAAAACGGAAAGGAGTTCATCACCACTAGACCAGCCTAACAAGAAATGGTAAAGGGACTTCTTTAAGTTGAAATGAAGGGGTGCTAATTAGTAACAAGGAAACAGTTGAAAGTATAAATCTCACGGGTAAATATATAGGAAAAAAAGAGGAATGATCACTTATAAAGCTAGTATGAGGTTAAAAGACAAAAGTAGTAAAAATACTTATAACTACAATAATCAGTTAAGAGATACATAAAATAAAGAAATTGCGACATGAAAAACAAAACGTTGGGGCAGAACAAAAATGTAGAGCTTTAGAACGTGATCAAGTTTTAATAATTATCAACTTAAAATAAAATAGACTGTTATAATATGTAACAGCATATACCACAGTTGTGGTAACCACAAAGCAAAAAATATATAGATACACAAAACAGAAAGAGTAAGAAATATAAGCATACCACTAAAATAAAGCCATCAGATCATAAAGGGAGAGAGCAGGAAAAGAAATGAACACAGAGTAACTACAAAACAGCCAGAAAATAATTAACAAATGGCAGTAAGTACCTACCTATCAGTAACTACTTTAAATACAAATAAATTCTTCAATCAAAAGACATAGAATGGCTGAATGGATAAAAAGACAAGACCTATCTATTTGCTGCTCACTTCTGATGTAAGGACACAAACAGACTGAATGTAAAGGGATGGAAAAAGATAATCACATGCAAATAAAAACCTAATGAAAGTTGGGATATATTGTCTGTTCTAAATACAGACTTTCAAAAGAAGATCATTACATAATGATAAAGGGGTCAGTCAATCCAACAAGAAGATACAACATTTCTCCCAATGTACCCAACAAAGGGGTGCCTAATATATAAAACAAATATTAATAAATCTAAGGGAAAAATGCATAGCAATTCACCCATAGTAGGGAACTTTAATACCCCACTTACATCAATGATAAATCATCCATGCAGAAAATCAATAAAGTAACATTGGTCCAGACAACATGTTACAGACATATGTACAACTTTCCATCCAAAAGCATCAGAATACATCCTTCTCAAGTGCACATGAGACATTCTCCAGGACAGATCATGTTATGCCACAAAACAAGTTTAATAAATTTAAGATTGAAATCACATCAAGCATCTTTTCTGACCCCAATGGTATAAATGATAAATTACAAGAAGAAAACTGGAAAAAAATCACAAGTATGTGGAGATTAAACATGCTACTAAACATCTAATGAATCAAAGAAGAAGTCAAGGAGTAATCAGACAGAGCTTGAGACATTTGGAAATTATTACAACATACCAAAACATACGGAATGCAGCAAAAACAATCCTAAGAGGGAAGTTCATAGCACTAAATGGCTACCTCAAGTAACAAGAAAAACCTCAAACAACCTAACTATACCTCAAGGAACTAAAAAAAAAAAAAAAGAACAAATGAAGACCCAAGTTAGTAGAAGGGAAAAAGTAACAAAGATCAGAGGAAAAATGAAACTAAAAACAAATAGAGAAGATCAATAAAACCAGGAGGTGCTTCCTTGAAAATATAAATAAATTGACAACGTTGACAAACATTTAGCTAGACTTACCAAGAAAAAGAAGACTGGGGAAAAAAATTGGAACAAGATACATTATAACTGACACTACAGAACAATGGATCATAAGAGACCAGTGAACAATTATACACCAACAATTTGACAACCTAGAAGAAATGGACAAATTTCTTGAAACATACAAACTACCAAGACCAAATTGAGAAGAAACAGGAAATTGGAACATACCAATTACTAGTAAAGAGATTGAATCAGTAAACAAAAACCTCCCAACAAACAAAAGTCCAGGACCAGACAGCTTCACTGATGAGTTCTACCACACATTCAAAGAATTAATACCAATTCTCAAAATCTTCCAAACACTAGAAAAGGAGGAAACCCCTCCAAACTCATTTTACATGGCTGGCATTACCCTAATTCCAAAACCAGGCAAGGACACCTCAAGGAAATAAATTACAGGCTAATATCCATGGTGAATATAAGTGTAAAATTCTTCAACAAAATATTAGTAAACTGAATTCAACAATACATTAGAAGGACCACACACCATGATCAATGATTTATTCCAGGAATGCAAGGATGGTGATTCCACATCCACCAATCAATGTGATATGCCACATTAACAAAATAAAATATAAAAATGATATGATCATCTCAACAGATGAATCATTTGACAAAATTCAACATCCTTTCACAATAACAACTCTCAACAACCTGAGTATAGAAGAAATGTACCTCAACATAATAATAAAGACGATATATGACAAGCCCATGGCTATGTCATACTTAATGGCAAAAAGCTAACAGCTTTTCACCTAAGATCAGGAGCAATACAAGGATGCCCAGTCTAGCCACTTTTATCCAACATAGTATTGTAGGTCCTAACTAGAGCAGTTAGATAAGAAAAAGATGTAAAATGCATCCAAATGGGAAATGAAGTAAAATTATCATTATTTGCAGGTCACATTATATTATATATAGACAACCCTAAGACTCCAGCAGAAAACTGCTAGAACTAACAAACATTAAGTAAATTTGTAGGATACAATATCAATATACAGAAATCATTTGTTTTTCTATACACTAATAACAAACTTAAGAAAACAATTCCATTTACAATTGCATCAAAAAGAATAAAGTATCGAGGAATAAATTTAACCAGGGAGGTAAAATACCTACCTGTATACTAAAAACTATAAGACAATGATAAAAGAAATAGAAGATACAAATAATTGGAAAGATAATCTGTGCTCATGGCTTAGAACAATTTTTAGGATAGTTCTATTTTTAATTTTTTGAGGAAACTCCATACTGTTTTCTAAAGTGGCTGCACTATTTGCATTCCCACCAAAGTCCAAAGGGTTCCCCTTTCTCCACAACCTTACCAACATCTGTTGTTTCCTGAGTTATTTTTTGCCATTCTGACAAGTGTGAGGTGGTATCTCATTATGGTTTTGATTTCTTTTTCCCTGATGATGAGTGTTGTTGAGCATCTTTTCAGTTGCACAACTGGGTATTGATCTAAAGGACACAAAAATGCTGATTTGAAGGGGCACATGCACCCCCAGTGTTTATAGCTGCACTATCAACAATAGCCAAATTATGCAGAGTTCAGATGTCCATCAACTGATGAATAAAGAAGATGTGGTATACACGTGCACGCACACACACAATGGAATGCTACTCAGCAATGAAAAAGAATGGCATCTGGCCATTTGTAACAGTAAGGATGGATTTAGAGTGTATTAAGCTAAGCAAAATAAATCAGAGAAAGATATATGATTTCACTCCTGTGTGGAATTTGAGAGACACAGCAGATGAACATAGGGGAAGAGAAGGAAAAATAAGATATAAACAGAGAGGGAGGCAAACAATAAAAGACTCTTAAATACAGAGAACAAACAGGGTTGCTGGAGAAGAGGTAGTAGGGGGATGTGTTAAATGGGTAGTGGGCACTTGTTGGGATGAGCACTGGGTCTCATATATAAGAGATGAATCACTGGGTTCTACTCCTAAAGCCAAGAATACACTATATGTTAACTAACTTGAATTTAAATGTAAAAAAAAAATTTTTTTAAAGAATTGTTAAAATGTCCATACTACCCAAATTAATCTATAGAGTCAGTGCAATTCCTAATTCCAATAGCATTTTTCACAGAAATAGAAAAAACAATTCTAAAATTTGCACAGAACCACAAAGACCTCAAATATCCAAAGCAATCTTGAGAAAGAAAAACAAAAATGGAGGCATCATGTTCCTGATTTCAAACTATGTTGTAAAGCTATAGTAATCAAAACAGTATGGTACTGTCATAAGGCAGTCACATATAAATTAACAGAACAGAGAACCCAGAAATAAGCCCATGCATAATTAATTTCTAACAGAGCCAAGAATTGACAATGGAGAAAGGACGGTCTCTTCAATAAATGGTGTTGGGAAAACTGGACAGCCCCATGTTGAAGAATGAAACTGGGCGAACATCTTACATCATACACAAAAATTAACTCAAAATAGATTAAAGCTTTGAACATAAGACCCGAAACAATGTAACTCTTAGAAGAAAACATAGGCATTAAGCTATTTGACATTGGTTGTGGTGGTGATTTCTTGAATCTGACATCAAAAGCAAAGGCAACAAAAGCAAAAATAAATAAGTGGGAATAAATCAAACTGAAAGCTTCTTCACAGCAAAGGAAATCATCAACATGAAAAGACAACCTACTTACTGGAAAAATATTTGCCAATCATATCTGATAAGGGGGTAATATCCAAAATATACAGAGAACACATACAATGGAAAAAATGAACAATTCAACTTAAAAATGGGTAGAGAACCTAGATAGACATTTTTCTGGAGAATACATACAGCTGGCCAAAAGGTACATGAAAAGCCAGTCAACATCACTAACGATCAGGGAAATGCAAACCAAACGACAATGAGATAGCACTTCACAGTTGTCTTTTTAATAATAGCCATTCTAATAAGAAATAAGTTTTGGAATGCATGTATAGGAAAAGGAACCCTTGTGCACTGGGCCGGTGAGAATGTAAATTGGTACAGCTACTATGGAAATATATGGAGGTTCCTCAAAAAACAAAAAATAGAAATT
Source organism: Leopardus geoffroyi (assembly GCF_018350155.1). NCBI lineage: Eukaryota > Metazoa > Chordata > Mammalia > Carnivora > Felidae > Leopardus > Leopardus geoffroyi. The sequence goes on from NC_059341.1 coordinate 122,183,327, forward strand.
CATATGATCCAGCAATTCTTCTTCCAAGTATTATCCAAACACTAACTCAAAAAGATACCTGTTCCTTCATGTTTATTGTAGCATAGTCAAGACAATACCGAAATGCAGAAACAACCTAAGTGCCCATTCATGAATGAATGAGTAAAGAAAATGTGATACACACATATACACACAAGAATATTCTTCAGCCATAAAATAGAAGGAAATCCTGACTTTCATGGATACCATGGATGGACCCTGAGGACATTATGCTAAATGAAATAAGTCATATAGGGTAAAACAAATACTGTATGATCTCACTTATATGTAGAATCAAAACAAAACAAAAAACTCAAACTCATACAGTCAAAGAACATATTGGTAATTACCAAAGCAAAATTTGTGAACATAGTCAAAAGATACAAACTTCCAGTTATAAAATAAATCTTGAGATGTAATACACAGCATGGTGACCATAGTTAATAATACTGTATTTCAAATCTTAAATTTGCTAGAAGAGTAGATCTTAAAAGTTCTCATTATAGGAAAAAATAATTTTTCATAATAAAAAAAGGTGAAACCCAGAATGGAATGTAGAAGTACTTTTATCCAAACTGAATAAACTTGAGCTTTGTTTTTCAAGAACTTACATGGCTAGACAAGTTGAAAGAAAATAAAGAAATGACCAATATGTGAGAATATATCTAAACATGCACTACATAGAACAACCACAATATATTCATACTAGGGTCTGTTTTATAGCAATGGAAATAAATAGGCAACAGCATGGATGAATCTTAGTAGCCATGGTAGTAAAAAAACAAAAAAAAGCCTCAGAAGACTGCATACAGTATACTATCCTTTCTAGAAAATTCAATACCAAAACTAAACAGTATAATATTCAGACAAATATGAATGAATATACATACAAACATTTGTTAATGATAAGAATAAAGTTCAGGATAAGGAAAGCAAGGGGATGAGGAAAAGGAGGAATACAGAGGGTAAGATAAGTTCCTGATAATGTTTTAAGTCTTATGTTGCATGGTGGATTTATGAGAGTTCATCATATTATTAAGGTATTAAATAAATATAGAAAAAACACAAATGGGCCAATGAGTTTACTTATAAATTGAGATATAGGAGTAGGACAATTCTGTGCACCTAATGTCAAAAATAATGTTATATGGAAACGCAAAGGATGCAGAATAGTCAAGATACTTTTGAATAATGAAGGGGAGATGTACTTTACATTAGAAATAGTATAAAATTTTACTAATTAGTGTAGTGGTATTACAGAATCAAATAGAAAATGGAATAGAATTGAGAACTCAATTAAAGGTATAATCACAAAATAACACTATATGATTTCATTTATACAGAGTTCAAAGCAGATGAAAACTAAGCACTGTTTTATTTAGGAACACTTGAGCAAGTAGTACAACCATAGAGAAAAGAAGAAAATTAAATAGCAGTTACCTTTCAGGGTGTCTGGGATTGACAATGAGGCATTTGTAAGCCCCTGACCATGCTCTAGGTCTTACCTTGGATGGGGTTACATGAAGTTCACTATCATTCTTTCAAATGTACATACACTTTTACATTTTTAAAAAATGGGAACGAATTAACTATACCTGGCACTAGGAAAAAAAATATGCTTGCAAGCCAATAATCCATTTCCTGAGAAACAAAAGCAGCTTTACAGAATGCACTAACTTGTCAAAAGGGAACATCCTGCCTTTCCCACATGTAAAACTGAAGCCAAGAAATTACAAGTGTTACTTTCTGAAAACAACTGTGACTCACTCAAAAAAAATTCCTCCAAACATTAATGCTCCTGGACCACTTAATGTCTTTGAAGATACTAAATTAAGATTAGAGCAGTAAAACACTGATTCAATTAGCTTTGAAACTTGGCTTTCTGTCTGTTTCTACAGCAGGGCCAGGAAAGTGTTTTCTTTGCACAAGTAAACATGTAGTCTGTCATTTGGCAAATCAAATAAACAGCACTACATCAAAAAACAGAGACATGGGGCACAAATGACATCTGAGCATCTCTCAGACCTCTGCCTCATTGAAAAGACCAGTGGGATCAGGAGTAGGCTGGCACATCGACTGAGAGCTCCCCTTGAAACAGTCATCTGCAGACTCATACCAGAAAAGAGGGAGAATCCAAAATATTAGGGCCTGGTGAGATGAAGAGACCCTAATTGTGTTACCAGGGAAAACTGATGTCTAGAGAAGCTTCCTGAATTTCCCAAGATAATAAAGTCAGGCAGACCCCAAACTTGGTTTCAGTGTGCTTTCCAATACAGAGTTTTGGAGATAGCTGTGGGCAGTGAAGCAGATGACAGCCAAATTCATTAGCACCACTGCATCTTAATTGCCTTAGGGTAGCAATAAGGAATTTTCTAGAGAGAAACTTGACTGTGATACAATAGCTTAAAAGAGTAGGAAGGCCAGAAACCTGCTGCTTCTGAAAAGTGAAACTTTTAAAAATTTCATAGGTCCTAAGAACAAGAATCAGAAGTTAAGTGCCAATGTAGGAACATCGCAATCCTTTGGACACATATTAGCAGAGCTCTGTGATAGATCCACAAATGGATGTATCCTAGACAGAGGCAGAGCAAATAGATGCATATCCTCAACAACTGGATCTCTATATAGCAATTACCTCAAATATTCCCAACTCACCATAGCCATGAGTATAAGTGTTTTCTAAATATTAAAAAATGTAAGGAATGTTAATTTTTAAAATATAAAAATCTACAAATTAAAATTTAAGACCACCACCTAAAAACAAGTGTTTTCATTTTTGCATATTGCAGTAGTCATCCCTTATCTGAGGGAGATACATTCCAAGACCCAAATGGATGCCTGAAATTGTGGATGGTACCAAACCCTATATACACTATGTTTTTCCTATATATACATACATACATACATACATACATACATACATACATACATACATGAGAAAGTTTAATTTATAAATTAGTCACAGTAAGATGAATAACTAATAACAATTATCACAATATAGTGTAAGAAAAATTATGTGAATGTGGTCTCTATGAAAATACAACATTGTACTTGCCATTCTTCTTGTGATAATGGGAAGTAAAAATGCCTATGTGATGAGATGAATTGAGGCAAATGACATAGGCATTGTGACCTAGCATTAGGCTCCTATTGACATTGTGACAATAGTCAGCAACAGGATCCTCTCCCTCCTGACTGTGGTAGGGAGGATGTGGTAACTGAAACCATGGAAAACGAAACAGCAGAATGGGGGTGGGGTAAAACTACTTGCGTATATGTACAATTTTATAAATAGTCATGTTTGATAATCATCTTTGGGTCATAAGAAAGTATTTCATCTTTCTAGTTTTCATGCTTATATTTAATGAATGGTTATATTTGATGTATAAATGAATTCACTTAATACTACCAAACTTGTAGCAGAAATTTAAGAATGATACATCTATATTGTGGTTTTGGGAACAGTCAAGGGAAAAGCATAATTTTCCACACAATGAATTTACAAGAGATATGGGGAGGAAAAGATTTATTAAAATTCCTCAAATGAAAAGCTGAACAAGGTCTGAGAAGCTAGGAGATAGAGCAGTCACAATGAAGGGCACCAGTTAAGAGCAGAACAGAGGCATAAATAGGAAGGGGAGCAGTGGGTTCTGAAAAGAATTTTGTTTTAGCAAATGCTGTTGTGTAAAAGGTTTAAGGAGTTAGGGTGATTCTTGAAACAATTCAGTTTCCCTCCTTTTATAAATATACTTTTGTCTAATAATCAACCATATGTATAATAAAAAGCATACTGCCATTTTTCTTCTAGAAAGATTAGTCCATGCAAACTTTTAGTCCCCAATAAATTGGACCTTTGACAGAAACCATTTATGTAATCATATATTAGAAAAAAGGTGTTTTAGACAATGACCAATCCTCATCATTACAGAGAGAACCAACAGCTTGAAGGCACTAGTAGATTCATTCTTAAGTTCAGCACCAGATACTCATCATAAACATAATTTTACTCACAAAACAATTGTAATACATTATTATATACCATAGACAGTAATGATAATTAATATGATAATTGTGACAATAGTGACAGCTCATTTTTGTAGTCTTTGCTTCTTTTCAAAGATATTCTGCATACATCTTTTGGGATGAGCACTGAGTGTTGTATGGAAACCAATTTGACAATAAATTTAATATATTTAAATTTAAAAAAAGGAAAGATTATGGAGCCGCCAAAGTGTGCAGGAAGCCAACATGAATATGAGGAAATTCATGAACAAATCTGCCCAAATGTGTTTATAAATGATTAAATTTATGAATAAAATGATATGGTTATGGAAAAAAAAGATTCTGCATAGAACAAAAATAGACACATAGATCAATGGAACAGGATAGACAGTCCAGAAATAAACCCACACCTATATGGTCAATCTATGAAAAAGGGGACAAGATATACAATAGGGAAAAGGTAGTCCTTTCAACAAATGGTGTTGGGAAAATTGGACAGCTACATGCAAAAGAATAAAACTGGACTACTTTTTTTTTTAAGGAGTGTGAGCAGGGGAAAGGGGGCAGAAGGGGGGGGAGGGAGAGAGAGAGAGAGAGAGAGAATATCTTAAGCAGGCTCCATGCTCAGCACGGAGCCTGATGGAGGGCTTGATCCCACAACACTGGGATCATGACCTGAGCTGAAATCAAGAGTCAGACACTCAACCAACTGAGCCACCCAGGTGCCCTGGACCACTTTCTTATACCATACACAAAAAATAAATTCAGAATGCTTTAAAGACCTAAATGTAAGACTGGAAACTATAAAAATCCTAGAGGAAAACATGGGCAGTATTCTCTTGGACATCAGGAATAGCAAAATATTTATGGGTAGGTGTCCTCAGGCAAGGGAAACAAAAGCAAAAATAAAGTAGTGGGACTACACCAAAATAAAAAGCTTCTGCACAGCAAAAGAAATCATCAACAAAACTAAAAGGCAACCTAGTAAATGGGAGTGGATATTTGCAATTGATACAGCTGATAAGGGGTTAATATCCAAAATATATAAAGAATTTCTGTAACTCAACACCAGAAAACAATCATATTAAAAAATAGAGTACCTGAATAGCCATTTTCCCAAAGAAGACACACCAGTGGCCAACAGATAGTACTAATCATCAGGGAAATACAACAAAATCACAATGAGATACCACCTCACATCAGCCAGAATGGCTAGTATCAAAAAGACAACAAGTGTTGGTGGAGGATGTGGAGAAAAGAGAATCCACATGCACTGTTAGTGGGAATGTAAATTGGTGCAATCACTGTGGGAAACATTATGGAGGTTCCTCAAAAAATTAGATATGATATAATCCAGTAATTCTACTGCTATGTATTTACCTAAAGAAAATGAAAATGCAGATTCAACAAAAATACATGCACTCCCATATTTATTGAAGCATTATTCACAATAGCTAAGGTATGGAAGCAACCCAAGTATCTACCGATAGATAAATGGTGAAAGAAGAGGTGGTTTATATGTGTATAATGGAATATCAGCCACAAAAAGAATAAGATCTTGCCATTTGCGGCAACATAGATGGATGTAGACGGTATTATGCTAGGTGAAATAAGTCAGAAAAAGATAAATATCATATGATTTCACTTATACATGGAATTTAAAAAGCAAAACAAATGAAGAAAAAAACCAGACTTAAACACAGAGAACAAACTGCTGATTGTCAGAGGGGTGGTGGGTAGGGGGATAGGCTAAATAGATAATGGAGATTAAGAGATATAGACCTCCAGTTACAAAATAAATAAATCCTGTGATGAAAAGTACAGCATAGGGAATATCGTCAATGTTTAATAACATTGTATGATGACAAATGGTGACAATACTTATTGTGATGAGCACTGAGTAATGTATAGAATTGTCAAATCAATATAACATCTAATATAAACTAATATAACATCATCTGTCAATTATACTTAATTTTAAGAACAGATACCCTGCATAGGAATTATCTTGAATTCTCACACATAAGTTAGTGCTGATCTTGAGGTTAGGTACTATCCAGGATAGGAGTCTGGATGATCATAATTTTTACTGAGACAATGGAATTTGGTAAGTTTACATACAGAACTGTTAGAAGAATTAGCACTTCCGTATCTTTACACATTTCTAGAGCTAATGAAAAGAATACTGGGCTCAAGACTAATGAAAACTCTATAATATTGAGAGTCATTTTTCTGTTTCCCCACCTGTCATTACAGCAAAGATAAAATGGAGTTACATGGATTTAAGTTCTTAGGACCAGTGCCTTGCTTCTAGTAGGTACTCAACATCTATTTGTGGAATTTGATGCTGATTCATAAGTTATAGTTGGAGCATATGTTGGGAAGGACTCTATTGTCAAGTGGGAGAAATCCAGTATAAACTGACTTTTCAAAAGTCATTGGTTCAGGTAACTGGGAGGTTGGCAGGATGATACATTGGTAATGGCTAAATCTCAAGCCTCCAGCAGTGTCAACCAACACAATGCCTCTCTCCTGGCTCTGAGTTGTTCAAATTACCATTCTCAAAGAAGCTCTCTCCACATAGTCTGTGATAGCCAGCAGCAGCTCCAGGCTTTTACCCTCTGTGGACGTAGCGATAATTCGCTAAATGACCATTCTAGCAGAAGTCCTGGTGAAGATTCTCACTGATCATCTTTTGAGCTGGAGTCAGGGTAGGGGGTGAACCCTGCCTAACCCACATGGATAATTTCCCAGAGGAGAGGAGATATTCTTTTACCAGAAGAAGAAAGGATGGGCAAGTAAAGTGACAAATGTCTAGAAGAGAGAAACTTTTTAAACCATCTGTCATGAATGAGGACTACATAGTGGGAATGGATGAGATATGGGAGTCAGGAAAATCATAGCTTGGAATGTAACATTCATTCTCCTATATATTTATAGATACCGAGACTACCGTGACCCTCCTCATTCACTGGTGCCCTATGGCTACACACTGCAGTTCTGGCACGTCCTAGCAGCTCGATTGGCTTTTATCATTGTGTTTGAGGTATCTTCTCTTAACCAATTCCTTTACTACCTTTGCCATAATGAAGTAACTGAGAATAATGCATAAATGCAACGGTGAGAACTTTCAATGTGATTACATATGTCCAGAAGTATTAGAGTAATATTATATAGCCTCTTTTTTAAATCTTTTTTACCTTGAGTTGTTCAAGAAATAATTGAAAGTCCATTGTTGATTGTTAATGGATAAACCAGAAATCATTAGTCCTAATACTCTAGGGCCATTGTTCTTCAACTTTAGGAAAATTGTAGGTTTTATTATCACTACTCACAGAGATTCAGATACGTCAGGTCTGTAATTTGCTTTTCACAAGCTCTCCAACATGATTCTTCCTGATGTAGGTGTTCAAAGACTAGAGTCTGGAAAACATTGAACTGGGTATTATACAAGTGGTAGCCTCTGGTTATGTGTCATCATGACATTATATTTAAGACACAAATAAGTATTCATTACTTGGACTGAGGGGCAGAGAGAGAGAGGGAGACACAGAATCCGAAGCAGACTCCAGGCTCTGAGCTGTCAGCACAAAGCCCAACATGGGGCTCCAACTCATAAATGGTGAGATCATGACCTGAGCCGAAGTCAGACACTTAACCAACTGAGCCACCCAGATGCCCCAAATCATTTGTATTTCTATGACTATACTTATAAGTGGAAATTTGATACCCATTTGTATATGTTAAAAGCCAGATTAAAGAAAAACCAAGACTGCCTCTTGGCTTGGACTGGAAGTTTCCTATACCTCTTTTTCATTTGCTTTTTTTCTTCACTCCAGGAAACTAAGAGAAGACAAGTTGTTCTTCCCTGGGAATTCACTTATCAATGACTCAGTCCCACTTTAAAGTTTTTAATACTTTAGAATTATGAAAGCCTTTAAATTATCACCTGGTACTTTACTGATAATCCTCATATAGGCAAATAGAAATGACAGTGATTCTAGAGTTTCCGCTATTAGTAAGTCAGGTAAAGAATTTGTGGCAGTTTACCGGAAAAAAGTTTCTTCCTGAAATGATCACTTCCCTTAGGCCTACTGATAATTCTTACAATTAAAATTTGCAAAGCAAATTTAGCAATTTGTATTTGCAACATTTTCTTATAATTTTCACAATAATGCCCATCTTACACATGAGTAAATTGAAGCTCAGAGTGACTTATTCTCAGCCAAACAAACAGCTCTTAAGTAATAAAAGCTACAGAGCCAAGATTCAACCCTAGGTTTTCTGATTCCACAGTATATGTACTTCTGGCTCTCCCTTGCATTCTCTGACCACTGGTTCTCCACATTCTTTCCTTATTCCTTTTCTCATTCCCTATGAAGTGTCATCAGACCAAGTTCGGTCCCCACCTATCCCTATGGTCTTCTTTCCTCACACACACCTCCCTTGACCTTTCCAGACACTTGAGAGGCTCCATGTCCCTAGAGTGAGAGGCATTCTTGCACCAATTCCCAGAGCTCTTTCCACTAAGCATGGGCAATAAACCTAACTTGTTGTATTCTCCTTTATGTTTTTAGCATCTCGTGTTTTGTATAAAGCACCTCATTTCATATCTGATCCCAGACCTCCCAAAAGATCTAAGGGATCGAATGAGAAGAGAGAAATACTTGATTCAAGAGATGATGTACGAAGCAGAACTGGAGCGTCTCCAGAAGGAACGAAAGGAGAGGAAGAAAAATGGAAAAGCACACCACAATGAGTGGCCATGACCAGGTAGGTGAGAGGTGTGCTCATGGTCTGAAATCTCTCCTTGGGTTGAAGTTAGTGCTTTAAACTCCTTGAATCAAAGCTTGCCATCATTCTACTGATATGAGTCAAACTCCTTAGAAGCTTCTCAAGCCAGCTTATTTCTTAATTGCACAATTTAACTTTATCTTCCATTTGCACATAATTCCTGCAACTCTTCTCTACCTCCATGACACTCTTGGCCTGGTAGTCAAGGTCTTTATGACTTGGCCTTATTATTCCCTGAAATAAACCTTCTTTTCTGCCTTCTACTCCTGTTTGGCAGTTCTCTTTCAACAGAAAAGAGTCCTGTTGCCTTGGGGATATTAAAGTCACCTTTTTATCTCACCCAAGATGGCCCTCCCTCCATCACCCACTTATTGTTTCCTTCAGGATGGTCCATGTCACACCATACCCTCTAGTAAGTTTTTCCCAGACTTATCAGCCTGCTGAGACTCGCTTCTTAGAAACTTCTCCGGTTATTGCATCATTACTACGTGTATTGACCTATATATTGAACTGTATTATTTATGATTTTCAAATAGTTATCAGGCTTCCCCAGCACAATTTTAAGCATCTTTAGGAATGGTATCTTTATGGATGGTAATTTTATTCTTCCAACTAGTTAGCATAGCATTAAGCACATGGCACCCATTAAATGCAATTCAGTGAATAAAGGAGGTGGATTAAGGCTAAAAGCATTGTAAGACAGTTTCATAATGTTTCCACATATCTTATCAGAAAGTTTTCCTGAGACCTTCTCTCAGGTAAGTCAAATATTGGCTGTGTGTCCTTGGACAACTCAGTTCATCTCTGGGCCTCAGTTTCCTCACAAATGATTAGATGAGCTCTCAGTTTTGGTACTCTGTAAATCTAATATTATAGCATTCCTTTCGCCTTCCTCACCCTCATTTCTCCCCCTCCACTTGTTTGAAGACTAACTTTGAAAACATTTTTCAAAATTTTGCCTCCAAAGAAAAATGGGATATACAGGGAAAGAAAGTATGTTTTTCATTTTTCATATTGATTACGATGTAGACAATATCTACAGGGACATTTGTTGTTCAGCTAGAGAAGTTCTGTTGCCCCAGATCTGTGTTAAGAGTCTAGGAGGTTATTTTGAGTTGGATATGAAGGTGGACTTAGAGGAAGGACTAAGTCCCTAGAGGACTTAGGAGGACTTAGACCCAGACCCCAGACCCACAAGGATAATAGTATACAGATATTGAACAATGCCCCTCCCTCAATTCCAAAGTAGGTCTTGGTTTCACTAAAAGTAAGACATTTTTTGCAACATAATAATTTTGCCATTTCCTAGATTTGCCATGTGACTATGCGACTTTGGGAAAATTGCCTACTTTTTCTGAGCCTGTTTATTTGACAGAACTAATATGCAGCTCAAATAAGGCAATGTATGTGAGACATGTATGAAACAATAAAGTGCTACAGAATACTACACGGGATTTGTATTGTTAAACGTTGTGTTATGCTCCACCAGATTCTAGACCTGGCTTTTCCATTCTCTGTACGACCTGGAATGGAATATTCATGTGGATTTGATTTCCACATTTACAGAAGTAAAGAAGTTGGACTGAACAATACTTTAAGAGTCTATCCAGTTTTTAATATTACACTGTATGTTAACTAACTAGAATTTAATTTAAGAACTTAAAAAGAAAATAAAAATAAAAAAAAAGAGCCTATCCAGTTTTAACACTCTGGGATTCTAGAATTTGTTCCAAGCCCCATTCTGATCACCTCTTCTCTGGCTCTGGTCAGCCTTCAAAGGAAAATGGCTGACTATCCAGATGGCTTTGTTTAGGGTAGGAGGCAGACATTAGTGAAGAGAATTGCTCCCAGGAGCTCCAGTAGCCAAGACCAAGGTGCAGTAAGCGGCATTACCTACACTTCTAGGGGCTGCACTGGGCTATAAGGCTAGTAACCAATTGGGAGTTTTTTCTGGCCTCCTCATTATGGGTTGCTTTCTCCCCAGAGGCCATTTCTAATTTTTGCTTGAAAGCATAGTATTTGTCTGTCTTATTCCTCCAACAGTTGGCAGGATGTCACCTTGCTTCAGACTGCCTTTCTGACTCAGTCTGTTCATCTGTAAAGCAGGCACAATAATGTTTATACCATACCTGACTCAGTTTGGGGTTGCAAATTCTTTCAATGCCTTTGATTCGTGGTGAGTACAAATAAACCATTGCACACTGTGTTCTTAAGCTATTGTGTGTACATGGGGTTTCAATGCCTTCTTTCCTCTTTCTAGGTAACAGTTCATTTCCAAGCCAAGGACCTGAAACCTGTTTACTTCTCCCAGCTGTGCAAAAGCACATTCAAGTGAATGACTAAAATGCAACCGCAGTGCATGTCGCAGACATTGGCAGCAGCAGGGGAGTCAGCACCCTTAAAGGACTACCTGGGAAATCATGCTGCTGTGAAATCACGTTGCAGCACACAATTGCTCTCTATCCATAGACCATTCTTGACCAAGCAAGCATGCACATCATGGGCAGTTACATTCTCAAGTTTTTAAAACCAAGGGGAACTTGTATACTGGGCCTGTTTTTCAGCCTGTTTGCTACCTTTTTTGCATTCTGTCCCATGTGAATTTTACAGACACTGGGCTAATAAGGGTATTCAGACACCTGGACACACATTCCTAGAATGTCATTATATGGTCCTAATTCCACGTCACTGAACGATACAGACAAGACCCTGTTTACAACTTTTTCTTTTTTTTTAATTTCAGATCTTTCTGAGGAGATTATTATATATGACATATCTATAGCTATGTGTATGGCCATAGATGTATTTCTGTGTGTACATATGTATAGTCATGTATTCTTACATATGTACATACAAATACAGAGATATATAAAGTACATAGAAATTCCTTACTTGTAAATAGCCAAAGGGTACTGACATGAATGACAAATTTTCACATTTAAATAGTCATCAACATGAAGCCATGTTTAATGCTTGTATAATGTGATGCAATAAAATTTAAAATAAATTTATGCACATGGAATATTTTCAGTTGGGTCTTCTGAAATTCTGTCATATTTTTTTCTCATAGAATAAGAGAAATTAGAGTGAGATCTTTAAAGGAAGGTTTATTACTCCCACACACTCCTGAGAAATCACTTCAGACAGAGTACATTTTTTTTTCCATCTTGTTTCTAGGCTACTTTTTTAGAATATCAAGCCAACTAATTAGATATCTCTCAGAAGAACTTGGAAAATGTCATTGACATAACTTTGTTGAGGAAATATGAAATATAGCCAATGACACTTACGTATGATGTTTTAATTGCCCTGATTACTTTGGTCTGCTAATCTTTGGAAGAGGCCATACATCTGTTTAAAAAAAAAAAAAAAGGTTTCTAAACAATGCCTGTTGTGGTTACTCTTTTCTAAAGAGAGCAGAACCTGCCCTTGAACTATGTTATCATCTTGCCTATGTGAGTTAAGGAGATGAAATGCTCCCATTACCAGGGTCCATCAAACACTGTCCTAGTTTAGATATGTATTCACGTAAGCCGGTTGATTCCCAAAGACCTTAGGTGTTTTCTTAGCCTATATAGTACCAGCAGTCAGAGTGGCATTGGACAGGGTAGAACTTCAACCATTTCTTAGTTTTCTCTATGACCTGATGTTCCTGGGAGTGAAGTCCTAACCCTAGCAGGGCCTAAACTAAGGAGATACACTTTATGGAAACTGAGACAAAAAGCCATTGAAAGAGTTTTCTTTTCAATCACTGGCTGAGAAGTCTGTGAACTTTTTCACAGCAGCCCCAGGGAAAAGGAATTTCCATGAAAAGTCTCCAGAGATGAAATGCAAAGAGATTCCAATAAGACAACTTGCCATACTGACTCAGTTTGTCACTTTTGTTCAGTATGCCTGAAGCTCCACCCCAAGCATCATGGCCCAATAAATCCTTGGGGCAGGTAGAACAGTGGAGGCAAAGAATTGTGAGTCCCTCTTTGGGTTTGGAATGGGCCGTGAACAGTCACAGCTAGGTAGAGGATTACCAAAGGCACTGATCAGGATAAAGAAGTAAACATTTATTAAGTGCAACTTTCTCCCTGGTCTGAGCATAAACTGAACTTAACTCCATGACCAAAACCTTTTTCTGCCTGTGGTGTTCTGCCTTTGCTATTCCAAGTGTTTCTGTCAATCACAATTCCTGATTCCCTGTTTGAGGTACAAGGAAAATGTGGTGAATATCTTAAGATGTCTTTAGGCTTGTAGGGAGGAGGAAGGCAAAGAAAGAGAAGAGAATTTCTGATGTACTTAATAAGAAATCAAGTGTTAGGAATAACATCACCAAATTGGAGACATAGGTTCCTCTCTTTGTTCCCCCTCACAAGAAGAAAACTAACAACCATTCATGGATAAGACCACAGAGAGAAACTTAGAATGCAACAGTGATGCTGAAGGACCCCCTGTACTATGGGGACCAAAAACGACCACATTAGAAGGGTAAGAGGAGCAGCTACTTGCTGACCAGATTGCCCCTCTTCCAGGCTGGTACAGTGCTATGCCAAGAGGTCTCCTCTGAGCCTGAAGTTCCTTCAGGGGGAAAAGAGAGCTCAGTGTGAACATCCAGCACTCCCAGTATTGTGGGTCACTTCTTAGCAGTCCTTATTCTAATTTTGCCCCACAGGAGTTGCAGGGGAACATGCAGAACTTGACCACTGAGAACCTGATTGTGATGGAGGACAGGGAGGAGCTTGCAACAACCAGCAGTCAGATCTTGGAAAACTGAGTTCCTAGCTGCAATGCCCAAGAAATAATCCCAACCAGTGGCTTTGTTTATCTGCAGAGCCATGACCAGGGAACTTGGCGGGATGCCTGATTCAGGATGGCTGAATAAAAACAAAATCCAATTATATGCTGCCTAAAAGACACACATAGACTTACTGAAGAGAAAGAAAAAGATATTTCAATGAAATGGTAACCAACAAAACAACCCAAAAGGTAGCTATACTTATCAGAAAAAATAGGTGTTAAAATAGTAAAAGGAGGCAAAGGAGTCATTATATAATGATAAAGGGGTTAACCCATCTAGAAAATATAATAATTGTAAATATTTGCACCCAGCATCAGAACACCTAAACATATAAACCAAAGGTAATGTAGGGGCGCCTAGGTGGCTCGGTTGAGCGTCCGACTTCAGCTCAGGTCATGATCTCACAGCTCGTGGGTTTGAGTCCCACATCAGGCTCTGTGCTGACAGCTCGGAGCCTGGAGCCTACTTCTGATTCTGTGCCTCCCTGTCTCTCTGCCCCTAACCCAGTTGTGTTCTGTCTCTGTCTCTCTCAAAAATAAACATTAAAAAAAGTTTAAATCAAAGGTAATAGAGTTAAAAGGAGAAATGAATGGCAATACTAGTTAGAAACTTCAATACCCCTTTCAATAATGGATAGATCATCCAGACAGAAAATCAGTAAGAAAATGGCAGATTTGAATAACACTATAGACCAAATGGACATAACAGACCTATGGAGAACATCTATCTGACAATACCAGAATACACATTCTTCTCAAATGCACATGGAACTTTTTCTAGGATAGACCCTATGTTAAACTACACGATAAGTCTTTGCACGTTCAGAAAGATTGAAATCATACCAAGTATTCTCTTTGTCCATAATGGTATGAAACTACACATCCATAAAAAAGGGAAACTGGAAAATTCATGAACGCACAGAGATTAAACAACACTCTCCTTAACCTGGATCAAAAAAGAAATTAAAAATATCTTGGGACAAATGAAAGTGGAAATACAACATACTGGAACTTACGGAATGCAGCAAAGCAGTTCTAAGAGGGAAGTTCACAACAGTAAATGCCTACATTAATAAACAAGAAATACCTCAAATAACCTAATTCTACACCCTAAGGAACTAGAAACAGAAGAACAAACTGAGCCCAAAGTTAACAGAGGAACAAAATAATAAAGATTAGAACAGAAATAAGAGAACAGTAAACAATTCAAAAGATTATCTTTTCATAACATCAACTCTTAGTCTTGTTAAAATTGACAAACTTTTAGCAAGGCTGACCAAGGGAAAAAGAAAAGACCCAAATCAGCAAAGTTATAAATGAGAAAGGAGACATTACAACTGAATCCACAGAAATGCAAAGAGCATAAGAGGCAACTAAGAAAAATTACATGCCAATAAACTGGAATACCTCGAATAAATGAAAAAAATTCCTAAAAACATGCAACTTACCAAGACTGAGTCAGGAAGAAATAGAAAATCTGAACAGACTAGGGACTCTGCCTGGGTGGCTCAGTCAGTTAAGCATCTGACTTCTGCTCAGGTCATGATCTTGGGGTTCATGAGTTCAAGCCCTACATCAGGCTGTCTGCTGTCAGTGTGGAGCCTATGGATCCTATGTCCTCCTGTCTCTCTGCCCTTTCTGTGCTTGCACTCTGTGTCTCACTCAAAATAAATAAATAAACTTGAAGAAAAAAAAATGTGAACAGAACAATTTCTAGTAAGGTGATTAAACCAGTAATCAAAATTTTCCACTAAAGAAAAGTTCCAGGCCCGACGGCTTCAATGGTATATTTTGCCAAACATTTAAGCAAGAATTAATGCCAATCTTTTGCATATCTTTCCAAAAAAATCAAAGAAGATGGAAGACTTCAAAACTCATTTTTCAAGGTCAGGGTTACTCTGATACCAAAATTGGAAAAGGGACACTATAAGGGAAAGAAAACTAGAGGCCAATGTCCCTAATGAATAAGATGCAAACATTCTCAAGAACATACTAGCAAGCTGAATTTGGCAGCACGTTAAGAGTATTATCATTCACCAGGATCTGGTGGGATTTATCTCTGGGTGCAATGATGATTCAACATACACAATTCAATAAATATGATACATCACATTAATCGAATGAAAGAAAAAAAAGCATATGATTATATCAGTAGGTAGCACCAAGTTTTTGACAAAATTCAACATTTGTTCATAATAACTCCTAACAAATTAGGTATAGAAGGAACATATTTCAACATAATAAAGGTCACATATGACTATCCCACAGCTAATATCATATTCAATAGTGAAAGGCTGAAAAGCTTTTCCTCTAAGAACAAGAACAAAGGTGACTACTCTGACCATTCCTATTCAACACAGTAATTGAAGTCCTATCCAGAGCAATCAGGTAAGAAATAAAAAACATCAGAAATGCAAAGGAAGAAGTAAAATTGTCTCTGTTTACAGATGATTTTATATAGAGAAAATCTATAAAGACTGACTACAATTACTAAAAAATTGTTAGATCTAGTCAATGAATTCAGTAAAGTTGTAGGAAACAAAATTAACATAAAGAATCACTAGCAACTCTCATGCATTGGAAGAACAAATATTGTTAAAATGTCCATACTACCCAAAGCAATCTACAGACTTAATGCAATCCCTATCAAAATACTGACAGCATTTTTCACAGAACTAGAACAAACAATCCTAAAATTTGTACAGAACCACAAGACACTGAATAGCCAAAGCAATCTTGAAAAAACAAAACAAAACTGGTATCATGCTGGAGAGGGGCTTGGGAAGATGGTGGAGAGGAGAACCCTAAGCTCACCTCATCCCAGCTTTACAGCTAGATTTATCACTCACATCCAAGTAAATAAACTGGAGAGTGATACAAAGATGGGCAGAACAAACTCTACAACTAAATTTTTTTTTCAATGTTTATTTATTTTTGGGACAGAGAGAGACAGAGCATGAATGGGGGAGGGGCAGAGAGAGAGGGAGACACAGAATCGGAAACAGGTTCCAGGCTCTGAGCCATCAGCCCAGAACCCGACGCAGGGCTCGAACTCAGGGACTGCGAGATCGTGACCTGGCTGAAGTCGGACGCTCAACCGACTGCGCCACCCAGGCGCCCCGTAAATGTAGATAAGAAGCTGCATTGGAGAGGTTAGGAAGGGCAGAAACAGTGGTTAGGATGTGCCTGCAGGAGGGAGGGGGCTGCAGTCATGCTGAGGGGAAAGCACCAGGGAGGCCACATGGGGAAAATGAATTCCCATGTCTGGCCTTGGAAACTAGAAGGGACTGAATTCCCTGCTTTCAGGGGACTTTAAAAGTCAGCTGACTTAGGGGTACCTGTGTGGCCCAGTCCATTGAGCATCAGATTTCACCTCAGGTCATGATCTCAAGACTTGTGGGTTGGAGCCCCATGTCAGACTCTGTGCTGACAGCTCCGAGCCTGGAGCCTGCTCCAGATCCTGTGTCTCCCTCTCTCTCTGTCTCTCCCCCACTCGCACTCGATCTCCCTCTCTCAAAAATAATGAAAACATTTTTTAAAATCTCTAGAAAAACAAGCCAGCTGACTCAGCACTGGGCAAGCCAGGAGGGGGAGTGATAGCCAGTCTCCACCCTTAAAGAAACGGTAGTCCAAGGAGAAGTAACATAGAAACAACAGCTTACACAATGGGAAGGAGCTCTGTTTATATTGATTTGGGAGCATGTTGGGGGAAGGGGAACAAAGCTGGCAGGTGACATTTTCCTCCCCCACCCCTCAGCATGAACACAGAGCCACGTGTGGGAGGCAACAATGAACGGACACTTGCTATTCAACCTGTTAGCAGTGTGCCTGCCCATGAGTTCTCCCTGAGGACTCCAAGCCTGCTGGCCTTGGCCCTGGGCTCAGTGCAAATCTTGCTAAAGCCCGCACACCCTACCCAGCTACTGTATGCACAGATGTGACACGCCACAGTTGCCATACTTCTTACCCAGCCATTGTGCACATAGACACTGGGAGCATAGATGCTGCACCCAGCCACTGCAGGAGAAGATGCTGCAGACCGCTGGCCACTACAGCTGCTGCATTTCATGCCCCCAGTGGCCATTGGGCTGTGAGGAATAGAGCAGGACTAGTGGCTCAGTGCAAATCTTGCTAACAGTGCCACCCAGCACCTGAGCCCTTCTGCTGTCACAGCCCCTCAAAGCCAGCCTGCCTGGGGCTCACTAGTATCACAGAGAGCAAGCACAGTCCATCACAGGCAGAGAGTCAGTGCAGATGTCTGGAGTGAAAGGAAAAGCGATTCAGATTCAATAGCAGGATGCAAGCAACACACATAGGAGACTCCGTTGAAGAGCCAGGTTCTGATGAACAGGAGACACTGCACTGGAGGTCACTACAGGACCTCTTCTTCATATGTCTTCTACTCTGAAGAGCAGAAGATGTATGTATCTGACCTTCTTAACACACAGAAACAGACACTGTGAGGTGGACAAAATGAGGAGACAGAGAAATATGTCCCAAACAAAAGAATAGGACAAAATTACAACAGATCTAAGCAAAAGAGAAATAAGTAATATGCCTGATACAAAATTTAAAGTAATGATCATATGCAAAAATTCTCAATGAGATACTAGCAAATCAGATCCAACCATACATTAAAAGAATTATTCAGCATAATCAAGTGGGATTTATTCCTGTGATGCAGGGCTGGTTCAATATCCACAAATCAATGTGATACATCATATTAATAAAAGAAAGGGTCAGAACCACATGATCCTCTCAACAGATGCAGAAAAAGCATTTGACAAAATACAGCATCGTTTCTTGATAAAAACCCTCAAGAAAGTAGGGATAAAAGGATCATACCTCAGGATCATAAAGGCCATATATGAAAGACCCACTGCTAAAATCATCCTCAAAGGGGAAAAACTGAGAGTTTTTCCCCTACAGTCAGGAATACGACAAGGATGTCCATTCAACAAGGATGTTATTCAACATAGTGTTGGAAGTCCTAGCCTCAGCAATCAGACAACATAAAGAAATAAAAGTCATCCAAATCAGCAAGGAGGAAGTCAAACGTTCACTCTCCACAGACAACATGATACTCTATGTGGAAAACCTGCCAGAACTGATACATGAATTCAGCAAAGTCACAGGATATAAAATCAATGCACAGAAATCAGTTGCATTTCTATACACCAATAATGACGCAACAGAAAGATTGAGGAATTGATCCCCTTTACAACTGCACCAAAATATCTAGGAATAAACCTAACCAAAGAAGTAAAAAATCTACACACCCAAAACTATACAAAACTTATGAAAGAAATTGAAGACAAAAAAAATGGAAAAACATTCCATGCTCATGAATTGGAAGAACAAATATTGCTAAAATGTCGATACTACCCAAAGCAATCTACATATTCAATGCAATCCCTATCAAAAGAACACCAGCATTCTTCACAGAGCTAGAACAAACAGTCCTAAAATTTATATGGAACTAGAAAAGACCCTGAATAGCCAAAGCAATCCTCAAAAAGCAAACCAAAGCTGGAGGCATCACAATTCCAGACTTCAAGCTGTATTACAAAGCTGTAGTCATTAAGACAGTATGGCACTGGCACAAAAACAGACACATAGATCAGTGGTACAGAGCCCAGAACCCAGAACCCAGAAATGGACTCACAAATGTATGACCAACTAATCTTCAACAAAGCAGGAAAGAATATCCAATAGAAGACAGACAATCTTTTCAACAAATTGTGTTGAGAAAACTGGACAGCTGCATGCAAGGGAATAAAACTGGGCCACTTTCTTATATCATACACAAAAATAAATTCAAAATGGATTAAAGTCCTAAATATAAGACCTGAAACCATAAAAGTCCTAGAAAAGAGCACAGGTAGTAACTTCCATGATATGAGCCAAAAAAATTTGTCTCAAGGTGAGGGAAATAAAAGCAAAAATAAACTCTTGGGACTATATCAAAATAAAAACCTTCTGCACAACGAAGGAAATAATCAGCAAAACTAAAAGACAACCTACAGAATAGGAGGAGATATTTGCAAATAATATATCTGATAAAGGGTTAGTATCCAAAATAAACAAAAAACTGGTACAACTCAATACCCAAAAAGCAAATAAACCAATTTTAAAATGGGCAGAAGACATGAATAAGCATTTCTTCAAAGAGGGCATACATATGGTCAATGGACACATGGGAAGATGTTCAACATCAGTCACCATCAGGGAAATGCAAATCAAAACCAGAATGAGATATCACCTCATACCTCTCTGAATGGTTAGAATCAACAACACAAGAAACAGATATTGGTAAGAATGTGGAGAAAAACAAATTCTCTTACACAGTTGGTGGGAATGCAAACTGGTGCAGCCACTATGGAAAATAGTATGGAGGTTCTTCAAAAAGTTATAAATAGAACTACCCTACAATCTAGTAATCACACTACTATTTACCCCCAAAATACAAAAACATTAACTGAAAGGGACATGAACTCCTATGTTTATTGCAGCACCATTTACAATGGCCAAATTATGGAAGCAACCCAAGTGTCCATCAACAGGTGAATGGATAAAGAAGATGTGGGGTATACATATGTATACACACACACACACACACACACACACACACACACAAATATCATAAAAAGGAATGAAATCTTGCCATTTGCAATAACATCGAGGGAGCTAGAAAGTATAATGCTAAGTGAAATAAGTCAGAGAAAAACAAATACCATATGATCTCACTCATATGGAATATAAGAAACAAAGAAGATAAAAAACAAAAAGATGAAGAGGCAAACCAAGAATGGCACTCCTTTTTAAAATTTTTTTTATGTTTATTTATTTTTGAGACAAAGAGAAACAGAGCATGAGTGGGCAAGGGGCTGAGAAAGGAGACATAAAATCCTAAGCAGGCTCTAGGCTCTGAGCTGTCAGCACAGAGCCCGACGTGGGGCTCGAATTCATGAACCACAAGAATCATGACCTGAGCTGAAGTCAGATGCTTAATGGACTGAGCCACCCAGGCACCCCAAGAATTATACTATTATAGAAAACAAACTGATGATTACTAGAGGGGCGGTAGGTGGAGGAATGGGTGAAATAGGCCATAGGGATTAAAGAGTACACTTATCATGATGAGCACTAAGTAATGTATAGAATTGTTGAGTCACTGTATTGTGTACCTGAAACTAATATAACACTGTATAACTTACTATACTGGAATCAAACAAAAGGCAGATGAAAACACCACAAAAAAGAAAACACAAATCAATATGTCTAATGAAATAGATGCAAAACTCAATAAAGTATTAGCAAACTGAATTCAACAATACATTTAAATGGAGTACTACGTGGCAATGAGAAAGAAGGAAATATGGCCCTTTGTAGCAACGTGGATGGAACTAGAGAGTGTGATGCTAAGTGAAATAAGCCATACAGAGAAAGACAGATACCATATGTTTTCACTCTTATGTGGATCCTGAGAAACTTAACAGAAACCCATGGGGGAGGGGAAGGAAAAAAAAAAAAAGAGGTTAGAGTGTGAGAGAGCCAAAGCATAAGAGACTCTTAAAAACTGAGAACAAACTGAGGGTTGATGGGGGGTGGGAGGGAGGGGAGGGTGGGTGATGGGTATTGAGGAGGGCACCTTTTGGGATGAGCACTGTGTGTTGTATGGAAACCAATTTGACAATAAATTTCATATATTGAAAAAAAAACAAAAAAAAACAAAAAAACATTTAAAAAAATCATTCACAACAATAAAGTGGTATTTATTCCAGGGATAGAATGGTGGTTCAATATTTGCCAATCAATCAATGTGATACATCACATTCACCAGAGAAAATATAAAAACCATAAAATTATCTCAATAGATACAGAAAAAGCAGTTGACAAAATACAACATCCATTCACAATAAAATTCTAAACAAAGTGGGTTTAGAGGGAATATGCCTCAATGTAATAAAGGCCATATATGGAAAACCCACAGCTAACATCATACTCAATGATTGAAGACTAAACGCTTATCCTCTAAGATTAGGAACAAGACGAGAACGTTCACTCTCACCACTTTTATTTAACGTAGTACTGCAAGACCTAGCAGCAACAATAAGACAAGAAATAAAAGGCATCCAAATTGGTAAGGAAGAAAGAAACCTGAACCATTTGCAGATGACATACCATATATATATACATATATATACACATATAGTGTGTGTGTATCACCCTAAAGACTACACCAAAAAAGTATTAGAACTGATAAATCAACTTAGTAAAGTTGCAGGATACAAAACTAATATACAGAAATTTGCTGTGTTTCTATACACTAATAATGAAGTAGCAAAAAGAGAAATTAAGAAAACAATCCCGTTTACAATTACATCAAAAATAATGAAATGCCAAGGAATAAACCTAACCAAGGAGGTGAAAGACCCATACTCTGACAACTATAAAACATTGATGAAAGAAATTGAAGATGACACACATAAATGGAAAGGTATTCTATGCTCATGCTTGAAAGAATCAATATCTTTAAAATGCCTGTACTACCCAAAACAATCTACAGATTTGATGCAATCTCTATCAAAATAGCAAGAGCACTTTTCAAAGAGCTAGAACAAATAATACTCAAATTTGTATGGGACCACAAAAGATCCCGAATAGTCAAAGCAATCTTGAGGAAAAACAAAACTGGAGCTATCACAATCTCAGATTTCAAGATATACTACAAAGATACAGTAATCAAAACAGTATGGTACTGGCACAAAAACAGACACATTGATCCATGGAACAGAACAGAGAGCCCAGAAATAAACTCATGCTTATATGGTCTATTAGTCTATAACAAAAGAGGCAATAATATACAATGGGGGAAAAGACAGTCTGGGAAAACTGGATAGCTATATACAAAAGACTGAAGCTGGATAACTTTTTAATGGCATACACAAAAATAAAATCAGTTAAAGGTCTAAATGTGAAACCATAAAGCATAAAACTCCTATAAGAAAATACAGAGGATAATCTTTTGGACATAGGCTTTAGCAACATTTTTCTACATGTCTCCTGAGGCAAGGGAAACAAGTACGAAAATTAACTATTGGACTACAATCACTAATCATCAGGAAAATGCAAATCAAAACCACATTCAGATACCCTCTTATACCTGTCAAAATGGCTAGAATCAAAGACAAGAAATAACAAATGTTGGCAAGGATGTGGGGAAAAGGAAGCTTCATGCACTGTTAATGAGAATGTAAATTGGTGCAACCACTGTGGAAAATAGTATGGAAGTTCTTTTAAAAATTAAAAATAGAAATGCCATGTGATCCAATAGTCCCACTACTGAATGTTTACTGGAGAAAATAAAAATACTAATTTGAAAAAATATATTCATTCCTATGTTTATTGCAGGATTATTTACAATCGCCAAGATATGGAAGCAACCCAAGTGTCCATCGATAGATGAATGGATAAAGAAGTTGGGGACACCTGGGTGGCTCAGTCAGTTAAGTGTCTGACTGTTGATATCAGCTCAGGTTTGACCTTGTGGTCATGAGATTGAACCCCATGTCAGGCTCCACACTGAGCATGGAACCTGCTTGGGATTCCCGCTTTCCCTCTCTCTCTGCCTCTTTCTTTCTCTTTCTTTGTCTCTCTCTCTCTCTCTCTCAGTAAATAAATAAATAAATAAATAAATAAATAAATAAATAAAACATTTGGGAAAAAAGAAAATATTTTTAAAAAGAAGTGTTATATATACAATAGACTAATACTAAGCCATTAAAACAATTAGATCTCCCCATTTGTGACAACACAGATGGACTTAGAGGATATTATGCTCAATAAAAAAGTCAAAGACAAATTACCATATGATTTCACTTATATGTAGAATCTAAAAATAAAACAAACAAGGAAACAAACAAACAAAAAAAACAGACTCTAAAATACAGAGAACAAACTAGTGGTTGCCAGAGGGGAGGTGGGTAGAAAGAGGAGTAAAATAAATAAAAGAGCTTAAGAGGTACAAACTTCCAGTTTTAAAATAAATAAGTCATGGAGATAAAAAGTACAGCATAGGGACTATTGTAATAACACTGTATGGGGACAGATGGTGACCACAATTATCATGATATTGAATAACGTATAGAATTGTTGATTCTGGGCGTCTGGGTGGCTCAGTTGGTTAAGCATCTGACTTGTGCTCAGGTCATGATCTCACAGATCGTGGGTTTGAGCCCCACATCAGACTCTGTGCTGACAGCTCAGAGCCTGGAGCTTGCTTCGGATTCTGTCTCCCTCTATCTGCCCCTCCCCCACTAGTGCTCTGTCTGTCTCTCTCTCTCTCTCTCCCTCAAAAATAAACAAACATTAAAAAAAATTAAAAAAAGAATTGTTGAAATAATGTTATACATCTGAAACTAATATAATAGTGTATATTATTTATACTTTCATTAAAAAAAGAATACCATGAAGAATCTAATTAAAATGGGCCAAGGATCTGAATAGACGTTTTCCCAAAGAAGACATGCAGATGGCCAACAGATACATGAAAAGATTTTTAACATCACTAATTATGAGGGAAATGCAAATCAAAACCACAATAAGATATCACCTTAGATCTGTTAGAATAGCTATTATCACATAGAAGAGAAATAACAAGAGTTGGTGAGGATGTAGAGAAAATAGAACATTTGTGCACTGTTGGCAGGAATAAAATTGTTGTAGCCACTATGGAAAACAGTATGGAGGTTTCTCAAAAAATTAAAAATAGAACTACTATATAATCCAACAATTCCACTCCTGGGATTTTATCCAAAGGAAACAAAAACACTAACTCAAACAGATCTCTGAAAGTTCATGTTTATTGTGGAATTGTTTATAATAGCCATGATATGGAAGCAACCTAAGTATCCATCGATGAATGAATAAAGAAAATGTGAGATAGCTATATCTATATACACATATATAGGTATGTATATATATGTGTGTACATATATACACACACACACAATAGAATATTGTTCAGCTGTAAAACGAAGGAAATCTCATCATTTGCAACAACATGTGTGTACCTTGAGGGCATTAGGCTAAGCAAAATAGGTCAGACAGGGAAAGACAAATACTATATGATCTCAATTGTGGAATCCAAAAAAAAAAAAAAAAAAAACCCAACAACCAAACTCAGAGACAAGGAGAACAGACTGATGGTAGTCAGAGGTGGGGGATGGGTGATATGACTTAAGGTGGTCAAAAGGTACAAACTTCCAGGGGCTCTTGGGTGGCTCAGTCGGATGAACATCCGACTTTAGCTCAGGTCATGATCTCATGGTTTGTGAGTTTGAACCCCACAACAGGCTCTGTGCTGACAGCTCAGAGCCTAGAGCCTGCTTTGGATTCTGTGTCTCCCTCTCTCTCTGCTCCTCTCCTGCTTGCACTCTGTCTCTCTCTCTCAAAAATAAATAAACATTAACAAAAGGTATAAACTTCCAGATATAAAATAAGTAAGTCCTGGAGATATAATATAAAGGTATTGTGATGATTAATGTTAATAATACTGTGTTGCATATTTCAAAGTTGACGTCTTAAATGTCTTCCACATAAGTAAAAAACTATAACGAGATGTGGAGATAGATGTTAACTAGACTTACTTTGATCATTTCACAATGTATACAAATACTGAATTATTATGGAGTACATCTAAAACTAAGATAATGGTATATCTCATTTTTTAAAAGATAAATAAGTACGGGGAGCCTGGGTGACTCAGTCAGTTAAGTGTCCGACTTCAGCTCAGGTCATGACCTCAAAGTTTGTGAGTTCGAGCCCTGCATCGGGCTCTGTGCTGACAGATCAGAGCCTGGAGCCTGCTTTGGATTCTGTGTCTTCTTCTCTCTCTGCCCCTCCCCTACTCATACTCTGTCTCTCTCTCAAAAATAAATAAACATAAAAAATTTTAAAACAAAGATAAATAAATACTAGGGATGTAATGCACAACATGATCCCTATAGTTAATACCATCTTATATTATATTTGACAATTTTTAACAGAGTAGATCTTAAAAGTTCTCATAAGGAAAACAACATTGATTGATTGATTGATTGATTTTGGTATCTATATAAGATAATGGATGTTAACTAAACTTAAATCATTTCAACAATATATGTAAGTCAAATCATTATGCTGTATGGCTTAAATTTGTACAGCATCAATTATATCTCAATAAACGATAAATTTCAAAAGAAATCGAATGTTTATTGGATGAATGCATACAAAAGCAAATACTATAACCATCAAAATATCAGCATATATTTATGATGAACTTTCTTCCCAGTCTTGATGGTGGAATATTTTAAATATCATGCATAATGAATATGCCATAATTTGAGGATTTTCTAATCTACCGAATCTTATGAGTCTTCATAAGACTAGTATACTAGAAATATCCTACTTCAACACTGTAATTCATTAAAACTTCGGCCATCTGGGTCTTTCAAGAAAGTAGTGATTTTAATAAATTTATCCAAATAGTTCACAAGGGTGGTCAATCTTGGAACTGATAAAATTTTATTTTAGCTGACTTTTTAAATGAACATCTTTGTGCAAACGTACCATACACTTTCTAGGGGTTCTTAAAGGAAATTGAAACCCATTTGTCCTTTGCTTGATTCAGTGTCAGCACTGTAAATATATCATTCTAATGTACAGCAGAGACAGATGAAGAATATAGCATATAACCCTGCCAGGCAGCAGACCCTTCTGGATTCAACACTCCAGAGCCTCAAATGATTCTCAGGAAAGTGTTGGTGAAAAACCTATCTTTGCATGTTGGCCTTCAGAGCTGGCTGCCCTTCTTACACAACTTCCTTCACCTTAGTCCCAACTCCATGCTAGCCAGGTCCACCTCCTCACATTCCCCAGAAAAGCAGACACCTTCACTCCTTCTGAAGATTTGTTTATACTCTTCCTGCACCAACACTCCTGGCCAAACATACTCCCTCTCTTCTCTGCATGTTCAAATCAGTTCTAGCTTCAAGGACTAGCTCAAACTCTAGCTGTTCAACACGTCCATCTTTCAACAAGTCCTGTTCCTGAGTTCCCCTCCTGCCGGAAGTCTCTTATTACACAATCTGCCCCACTCACTTAGACTTTTTCCTTAGCTAGTGCATACATGTCTGTCTTATATCCTCAGATAGCTTGTGATAGAGGTCAAGAACCCCTCTTCACCTTCCCCAATGCCTAACAGAGTGTAGTGCCTATAGTCAAGCATTAAATGCTTCTTAAAATAAATGAATCTGAAAGGGCGACATGTTGTTTACAGCATGCAATCAATTTCGACTCACTTTCCTGTAAATACATTTCATCATGAGATGGCCAAGTATAAGACATTAACTTTAATCCTCTAGTGAAGAAGTTAAAGTCACTCTGATTTAAGTGATAGCTATTGTTTTCCAACAGGGATATTGAGTAATTTCTCCAGATTGCCCATTGATTGTCCAAATACCAATTTTATAATATTTAACAAAAACAAAGTGGCCTTGCTTAACAACACATTCATTACATGAGTGGTTTTAAATACTTGATCTACTCAGTTTGGATTCCATTAACCTTCTAGTAGGGAAGGGTAAATATTAAACTGTTATTAGTAGTACCCTCTGTATAGCTGCACTCAGTGTGCCTAGATGTAAGCCCCTAAGGGGGTAATCTTTAATTTTTATTGACTCAGACCTTGCTAATTAAGAAGTTATAATCATATGGAAGGGCTGAGGTCAAATATGCAAAGCAAATACTATGAACAAAATAGAGTAAATATTTGAACCATTTTTAAAGGAATCATTTATATATAGTTTGCTAGTCATAAACCCAGTTTGTATTTCCTAATTATCATTATCATCTAGCCCAGAAGTTCTCAAACTAATTCTAGCATGCATTAGAATCACCTGGACCTTACCACCACCATTTCTGGTTCCGTAGATCTAAGTCGAGCCCAAGAATTTTATTTATTTTTTTTTAATTTTTTTTTTCAACGTTTATTTATTTTTGGGACAGAGAGAGACAGAGCATGAACGGGGGAGGGGCAGAGAGAGAGGGAGACACAGAATCGGAAACAGGCTCCAGGCTCTGAGCCATCAGCCCAGAGCCCGACACGGGGCTCGAACTCACGGACCGCAAGATCGTGACCTGGCTGAAGTCGGACGCTTAACCGACTGCGCCACCCAGGCGCCCCTCGAGCCCAAGAATTTTAATTGTTACAAGCACCCAGGTGGTGTTAATACTTTGAAAACTGCTGATCTAATCAATATGTTGCTGGATTTTTAATTACTTTAATATACTCTACAATTCAAGCTGAACCAAATGAGTTTTGTCTGTGTAATATTTTAGAGAACATCACCATGGTGGAAAGGTAGGTGGGTAGCAATTTCAAACTGTGATCTTAGTACAGTTATAAGTTAATCAAATCATTCGTTAGAAGACACTGCAACTACAGGTTCCCAGCCGAGCACTGGGCACCTCTTAAAGGATTGCTGTGTGCCACAAAAGGTCGTCCACCTTGACCGGCACTCTGTATCAACCCAGGAGCCTGAGAGTAACTTCTCCTAACTCCAACCCCTCACCCACACCAATTTAAGAATAAGCTTACATTAACATATACAATAGAGTGAAAATATTAAGATTATACACTCCGGTGTCAGACAAAACTAAATTCAGATCCAAGGTGTATGACCATGGACAAGTGATTTAACCTCTCTAAGACACAGTTACCTCATGAAGTGGACACTATAGTACACTGCTGAGCTCCTCCTTCAACGAAGGACTTCTTGACGCGGCTTTGGGAGTGGTAAAGTCAGACAGCCTTCATCTCTTGGCCCCTTTTTAATTGCCTCGTTGCAGGGGATCACCTGGTCCATGACCACACCCCTTCCTGTGACAGCCCTCATCTGTGACTAATTGATGCAGGAATATGATCTTGGCCGAACTCAGGATATCTCTAAAGGGCTCCTCTTACTTCCGAATCTCTGGGGAAACTGTCCTTGGATCAGCACTGCAGCTCAACCTCCACCTCTGTCCAAACCTTCTTCTTTAGTCTTCCCTCCACAGGTGTTGCTCCTAAAGGCTCTCCTTAATAAACATTAAACATACTAAACTCCATCTCAGACTCTCCTTCCCAGGGAATCAAACAAGTAACACTCATTTAACAAACAAACATGCCAAAAGGTGGATGAAAGCTCTAAGAGGCGGGAATTGTATGGATTCATTCATCCAACAAGCATTTATTGGGCCAGACTCTGTTCTGGATGCTAACAATACAGCAATGAACACAGATAACTAAATTTAAGAAAAGAGATCATGAAAAGCATTAAGAGGTTGAAATCCATTTTTAGCTACAGCATTGATGGGCTACTTACTATAAAAAGAGAAAGGTATGTCTGCTTCCCATTACCACTGCTTCACCTGCCTAATTTTTAAATTGTCTAAGCTTATAAAATTCATGATCTGTTCAAAAACTATAAAATCCTTGATTGCTAGTCTAAGCAGATCTCAGCCTGTTGGAGCCTAATTCCCATAAGGGGTTCCTTCCTTACCTCCATGGTGCCCTTGGGAGCTTAGAAATCATTATGTTGCTCTTCTGCTACATTAGATTGTAGGAAATTGTGAGGCTATTTAAAGTCCAGTTCATCTGGACACCTCATGCAGCAATTTCTGCTTTGGTGCTCACAGAACATGGCAAAATTTCTCCAACAGCCCAAGGCCCATGCCTGCCCAGACACACCACTCAGCTGTGTACTTACTGGGGTCCTGTGGCTCTAAGCTCTTTCCAGGAGCTGCAGCACAGGTTGTGTTGGTTTTCAAGCTATACAAGCCAATGGTGGTTTGCTGTCGCCATCCAGGGCTCAGCACGTAAAGTAGAACAAGGAGGGCCTTCCTCCAAGACTCACCAATGTATTGACTCTGACTGTTCCCCTCCCATTCCTGAGCTATAAATATCAAAGACCTGATTATTTGAATGTGAAGAAGAGCTAAGGAGGCAACAGATTGCTCCAAGGAGTGTGGGAGGTCATTGGTTAAATCTTCTAAATATCTCACTATTATACTTTCCTTGGAACTTCCTCACATGCCTTTCTTCTCTACTTGATCACTTCCCTTGTAGACAATCTCCTTGAGCCAGCCCCTTGTCTCTCCAACAGTGTAAATCAAGGAACTCCTTAACTCCTACCACGTTTTTGCAGCCTTGCCTTTGCCTAAGTATCTTGGCTTCCACCCAGTGTTACATAATAATGCCATGTATGGCCTCAGCAGGAAGGTAAATTTAGGTATTTGTCTCTCTTGTCCTATCTTTTGTCTCTCCATCTCTCTCCTTTTTTGCCCTCCATCTGCCTTCACAACTGCACTTGTTAAAAATGGTACAGTATTTTGCATGCCTTATTTATTGAAATTTCATGTTTCCTACTCCGCCTTAAGTATGGGAATAGGAGTCTTTATGTTTTGCTACTTCAAAATCATACTATATTTTTCTTCTGTTCAGTTCTCACATGACTTTTCTCTGTAACTCAGACACTCCCAATCAAAAGAAAACTCTCCAACCCTCAGAATGGAAGAAAATGTTTGCAGATTATATATCTGATAAGGGACTTATATCTTGAAAATCCAAAACCTCTTACAACTCAATAATAAAAACACAAGTCAATTAAAAATGGGCAAAGGAGGGGCGCCTGGGTGGCGCAGTCGGTTAAGCGTCCGACTTCAGCCAGGTCACGATCTCGCGGTCCGTGAGTTCGAGCCCCGCATCAGGCTCTGGGCTGATGGCTCAGAGCCTGGAGCCTGTTTCCGATTCTGTGTCTCCCTCTCTCTCTGCCCCTCCCCCGTTCATGCTCTGTCTCTCTCTGTCCCAAAAATAAATAAACGTTGAAAAAAAAAAAAAATGGGCAAAGGAGCTAAACAGACATGTCTCCAAAGAGATGACCCATAAAAATAAAAAGATGCTCAACATTAGCTATCAGGGAAATGCAGATCAAAACCATGAGGAGATACTACTTCATACCCACTAGAATGGCTATAATAAAAAATATAGTTAATGCTAAGCATTGGTCAGGATGTGGAGACATTAGAACCCTTATATACTGCTGGTAGAAATGTAAAATGGAGTGCTCGCTTCGGCAGCACGTATACTAAAATAAGAAATGTAAAATGGTGCAACCATTTTGGAAAACAGTCTGGCAGTTTTGCAAATGATTAAGCACAGAATTATCATAGGACCCAGCAATTCCACCGATAGGCACACACTCAAGAGAAATGAAAACAAATGTCCATACAAAAACTTGTACACAGTGTTCAAAGCATCATTATTCATAACAGCCTAAAAGTGGAAAAATAGAAATGTCTTTCAACTGAGAAGCAGATAAATAAAATGTGGTATAGCCAAACAATGGGTTATTACAAGGCCATAAAAATGAAGGAAATACTGATATATGCTACAACATGGATTAACACTGAAAACCTGCAATATGAAAGAAGTCAGTCACAAAAGATAACATATTATGTAATTTCACTCACATGAAATGTCCAGAATAATCTGTAGACACAGAAAGTAGATCAGTGGTCACTTAGGGCTAAGAGGGCTGGGAGAAAATGGAGAGAGACTACAGTGGATGTGGGGCTTTTTTGTAGGTGATGAAATGTTCTAAGATTGTGGTAAGTGTTGTATAACTCTGGAAATATAATAACCATTGAATTGTACATTTCAAATTGGTTGATTGTATGGTATGTGAATTATATCTCGATAAAGGTTTTATATAAAAATATGTGCCTCACCACTCAATTGTTCAGTTTATACTAGACTATCCTATTTTGCACATTGTTTTGAAATTGCCATGTGTCATGAATATCTCCTTACGCCTCCATAGCCCAAGATTAAGCAAATGAAAATAATAACAACAGAACTTTCAAAAATTTGTGGTTCATACTGATACAAATCTGCTCTAAACACACAGAAATTCTGGATAAAATTCACAAAACAAAAATTTTAAAACATAGTCAAACTTGGGGAGCACCTGGATGGCTTAGTTGGTTAATGATCTGACTCTTGATTTCAGCTCAGGTCATGATCTCACAGTTCGTGAGCTCGAGCCCCGCATTGGGCTCTGTGCTGACAATGTGGAGCCTGCTTGGGATTCTCTTTCTTTCCCTCTCTGCCCCTCCCCAACTCAAGCTGTCTCTCTCTCTCTCTCTCTCTCTCTCTCTCTCTCTCAAAATATAGAAACTTAAAAAACAAAAAAAGGGAAACACCAGTCCCGATATTGGAAAGAAAAATGATTGATGGTTGTCAGAGGGGAAGGGGGTTGGGAGGTGGGCGAAAAGGGTGAAGAGGGGCAGTCGTATGGTGATGGATGGTAACTAATTATGGTGATCACTTTAATTGTATGCAAATTTAAAGTTATGATATACACCTAAAATATATACCAATTTTACCTCAATTAATATTTTTTTAATGTTTATTTTTGAGACAGAGAGACAGCATGAGTGGGGGAGGGGCAGAGAGCAGGGGAGACACAATCTGAAGCAGACTCCAGGCTCTGAGCTAACAGCACAGAACCTGACTCGGGGCTTGAACTCATGGGACTGTGAGATCATGACCCAAACCGAAGTCAGACACTCAAGTGACTTAGCCGCCCAGGCATCCCTCAATTAATTTTTTAATGTTTATTTTATTTTTGAGAGAGAGACAGAGACAGAGCATGAGTGGGGAAGGGACAGAGAGAGAGAGACAGACAAAGAGACAGAATCTGAAGCAGGCTCCAGGCTCTGAGCTGTCAGCACAGAGCCGGACACAGGGCTCAAACCCACGAACCGTGAGATCATGACCTGAACCAAAGTCAGATGCTTAACCTACTGAACCACCCAGACGGCCCCCAATTTTACTCAATTAAAAAAAAAGTCTAAACCATAGCAATGGTACCAGCAGATGTTGAATAACCTTTGGAGGTATAGTTCTTGATGAGTATTAGGTCCTCATGGGGACAAAGATGAGGTTTCCACTTCCAGAATGTAGAAGAGTAAGAACTCTATTCCAAAATCACTGAAAGCCTGAAGCCTTGAAGAACTGCTCCATTATTTAAAAAGGAATTTTAAAGTCTTTCTCTCCAAGTCTTTGATGGAGAACAAAGTAGCTGAGGCTCCAACCCTAAACTCTGTGCCATGCATGGATATAGGATGAAAATTGATACTGTGAACCTAAGAGAGAAGCCCTGAGATAATGATGTAAATTGGTAGAAGGCAATTAAAACAAGGGCACAGCCCAAACTAATTTAAAACTTCTCTGGAAATACTCTTCCACTAACTGGAGCCCAGGAAACTCTCACTAGAAAAAAAAAAAAAAACAATCCCTACTGGGGTGCCTGGGTGGCTCAGTTGGTTAAGCATCTGACTCTTGATTTTGGCTCAGGTCATGCTCCCAGAGTCATGGGATCAAGCTCGCATTGGGCTCAGCACACATCAGGCTCTGTGCACAGCATGAAACCTGCTTAAGATTCTCTCTCTCCCTAGCTTGTTCTCACTCTGTCTCTCTCTCAAAAAAAAAAAAAAAAAAACACAAGAAACAAAAACCCTACTGAAAATAAACTTTGTTAAAGGTCAACTACACAAGGAAAGAAACTACCCTGATGGAGAGTAAGTAAATGAACAAGAAGAAGAATTAGCACATCAAGAATTTCAGTTAACATAAAGGAGCAATAAATATGGTTAAAATTACTAGAGATAAGGGGTGCCTGGGTGGCTCAGTCGGTTAAGTACCCAGCTTTGGCTCAGACCATGATCTCACAGTTTGTGAGTTCAAGCCCTGCGTCAGGCTCTGTGATGATAGCTCTGTGATGCTTCAGATTCTGTGTCTCCTTTTCTCTCTGCCCCTCTCCTACTTGCTCTCTCTCTCTCTCTCTCTCAAAAATAAACATTAAAAAAATTATTAGAGATAAAAGAATAATTGGGAATCTTAATGAAAAAATCCAACATTAGGAATAAAAGAAGTTTTGAAAAATTTGAAAAAGCACACCCAACTCAGAAAATGAAGAAAGTAGTCACTGAAATGGAAGATTAAATGGACAGATTAAATAGCAAATTAGAAACAGCTGAAAAGAAAATAAAATGCAATGTCCTTTTGTTTATATTTATGTGATACATCCTGAAAATTTTAAATATAGAAAATATGAACCAGATTAGGAGACCTGGAGGACAGGATAAAGAGGTATACCATTCATCTAATGGGAGTTAAAGAGTTACAGAACAGGAGCTGGGGAAGTGGGGGAATATTCAAAGAAATAATGGCTAAGAAATTTTCAGTATTAAAGACTTTACTTTTTATTTTCAAATACAGTGTTAATTACTTAAAATATTTTTCAGTGAAAAGTTCTGCATGTTTATTTGCTTACACTTTTATAATCTATGTGTTATATACAGAGAGAGTCCTTTATGTGGTAGAGTGGAAATAACTCTCTGTAAAAGTTGATAAACTTAATTATATTCAATTTGACATTTTCTTCCCCAAGAACACACAACTGCAAAGACACTTGTAGACAATTTAATCAGCAAGTTGAAAAATCAGAAATGCAAACATGTTATACATTGCAATATTCAATTCCCTCAAGATTTTTCACAATAGCATACAACTTAAATATAAAAGTAAATTTTATAATAACTAAATTGTGCAGTGAATTTTCAGTACCTGTGCATGCACTCAGTTGATTCTGTTATTAATAACTGTTACTGGAAAAAAACTCAGAATCTCCTATAAGAATCAACATAAGGAGTCACTCCCCTGACCTCAAGCCTATCCCTGTCCCTTGTGTCTACATCATGGACAGACATCGAGTTGTTAACAAATAAGCTATACTTTCTGGTGTTTTTATAAATAAAACAAAATTATGAAATCTTTATATTTATGATTTAAAATTTCCTTCACGTTAATGTGTGTTAATGTTGGAAATCATGTTGCTAAATGAAACTTTCTTAAGAGTTATTCTCATAATTATTCATGATTTTATATTCCTTAATATTTTTTAAATGCTATGAAAACACATGGTCATTACTCTCTATCATAACATTCTGCAAGCTAGTGACACTTTAAACCTCATCTGTAGATAAGAATGATCAGATAGGGGCGCCTGGGTGGCGCAGTCGGTTAAGCATCCGACTTCAGCCAGGTCACGATCTCGCGGTCCGTGAGTCGAGCCCCGCGTCGGGCTCTGGGCTGATGGCTCAGAGCCTGGAGCCTGTTTCCGATTCTGTGTCTCCCTCTCTCTCTGCCCCTCCCCCGTTCATGCTCTGTCTCTCTCTGTCCCAAAAGTAAATAAACGTTGAAAAAAAAAATTAAAAAAAAAAAAAAAAAAAGAATGATCAGATAGAAGAGTCAAGGCAATTTCCCTAAAGGAACACAACCAGCAGGTGTGACTTTGGGAAAATCAAGATTACAATCTTAGCCTCTAGGGCAAGAATTCTCAGACTCCGCACTATTGATATCTGGGGCAGGATCATTTTTTGTCACGGAGAGGGGCTGTCCAACGTATCATAGAATATTTAGCAGAGTCCCTGAATTCTATCCACTAGATGCCAGTAGCATCTCATCACCAGCTGTGACAACCAAAAATGTATCTAGATATTTCCAAATGTCCCCTCTGATGCCAAATTGCCCCATTAGAACCACTGGTCTAGAGAGAAAACTAATGCATAAGCAATCAAACAGGTGCATATACACTTGTACCATTTCACATCTTACATATAATATTTTCATTTCTTTATGAAGTGAATATGATTGATCTGTAGCATTCTTTAAAGTTTCCATTCTTCTGTTCAAATAATCCTGCTTTTTCCTAAATATAGTTCAACATTTCAATGACACATGTTTTTTAGAGGAAGAACTATCTCCACATTATTAACAGTTCACCTTTTTTTAAAACTAGCAAGTGACCTTTGTCTCAAAATTTGATTTCCAATCATATTGACATTTTAAGTAACACTATTTAAGCTAATAAAGTGCTATCTGATCTTTTATACTCACATTATTTCGTGAGGTAGTTAAGTTTAGTGTTAAATTCCATCATTAGAGGAGATTAAGGATAAATTCAAGGTCATATACAACTTGTCAGTGGCAAAATGAAAATAGACAACTTATGTGGCTTTTCCCTCCTGTTAGGATTGTTGTGTTTCAAAATAATTAAGAACATTAGGTGATTTTATTTACATTATATTAACATTTTACCCCTATTTGGTTTTGTCCAAATATTCAGATAAGATAAAATATTTTTCATAATTAATAACAGTACTTTGATTTCTTAAGAATCCTGTCTGTCACTGTGATGTATTTATAAAGGTAAAATATTAACAGTTCCCAATGTCACAAAGATATACTTTGTTAAAGAAAGTGGACAAGAATGGAAGTACCATATCTCTCATGAAGAATACACTGCATAAGGCACCTGGGTGACTCAGTCGGTTGAGGTCAGACTTCTGCTCAAGTCATGATCTCGTGGTTTGTGAGTTCAAGCTTCACATTGGGCTCTGTGCTGCCAGCTCGGAGCCTGGAGCCTGCTTCGGATTCTGTGTCTCCCTCTCTCTCTCTCTTTCTGCCCTCCCCTGCTCATGCTCTCTCTCTTTCAAAAATAAATAAAAACATTAAAAAATTTTTAAAAAATATACTGCATAATCCCTTGGCAGTTAGATAAGAAAAAAAATTATTTAAAAAGTAGACTTTGATTTCCAAATTTGAAGCATTCTACACACATATGCACTTTCACTTATTAAATAATTAACAGTAGTTCAAATCACACTTGCATAAAATAAATAAGATCATATCTAAGTACTCATTAAAAAATTGTAGAAAGATTTACAAAGTTTGATGTATGCTGACAAATATATTGATGAAAAAATAACATCTATACATGTATGAAATATATGAACACATCATTAATTTAAATGTTATATAAATCTCTTTGCTTTAGATAAATGCTACTTCCTATTTATTTTATTTCTTAATGTTTTCGATTGACAATCTCTAAACGTACAGAGCATGCTCACCTAAGTATCAGAAAATAAGAAAAAGTATTTAAATATAAAACATTTTTAATGTACCTAAATGTTTCTCACATTATTTGAAAACACTGTAAAGAAAAAAAAATCTATACAGGATCTAATGGGGGAACTATAGAAAAATATAAGTTATTGATAAAAGCCTGTGACCAAACTCTTAGCTAGAAACGTAGCAACATAAGCAAAATAAACTTTGAGATTGCTACTTGAAGTTTTAAACCGTGGAACAAAGCATATAGTTAGTAATTCCAGAACATTAAAAAAAAAATTGTAGTGTTTGCCTATGTAATTTAGCTCTTCAACCAGATGAATACACTAGAATACAAGACTTCTAAGCATATTTACTTTTAAATTTAATTGACTGCAAATTAGTTGACATTCAAATTAATATCATTCAACATAATCATGTAATTCCATGCAGCTTAACCATTTTAATCATGTAAATGTTCTTGGGTCACCAAATCCTTAAGTACCTATAGTGAAAGTACTTTAGTCAGTATCAGGCTCATAGGAGTTTATAATTTATAGTCTGGGATTTAGTGAACCAGGAGTAGCATGGTTCTAAACCTGGGGTAGCATGATTCATATTGGGTGTCTCAAGATATACCCAAGCCCAAGGTAACAGAGTAAACAGGAAATTAGGAAGGCAAGCAAAGCAAAGTTGTACAACAAAACCACAGTTGGGTCCAAAACTAGGATTGCATATAAGAACCAGAGTCTAGGGCGCCTGGGTGGCTCAGTCGGTTAAGCTTCCATCTTCAGCTCAGGTTATGATCTCGCAGTCTGTGAATTAGAGCCCCATGACAGTCTCTGTGCTGACAGCTGAGAGCCTGGAGTCTGCTTTGGATTCTGTGTCTCCCTCTCTCTGCCACTCCCTTGCTCATGCCTCTGTCTCTCACTTTCTCTCAAAAGTAAATAAAAAAAAAAAAAAAAAAAGAACCAGAGTCTAAGGCAATATAAGCCCCCAATGGTTAGAAGCTGTAGATAATTAGCTGAAAGGCACAAGAATAGATACACCACACCAAGAAGACCTTGATCATTGTTCCATCCCAAACAGGACGCTTCTTGATTATCACCTTCCTGAGCCAGAATTGGTTCCAAGGTTAATATGTTCCCTGATAGAGCTGATATGGATCAATGTGAAGCAAAGATCTAGATAACATAGATCTGTCACCCCATTGTTTTCTAAAAAATAGAGTATGTAGTAGAAGGGAGAAAGCTCTTTTCAGTATTACTTATGATTTTGGTAAATCCTAAAACTGATATGCTAGCACCAAATGCATGGAAAATACTTTTATGAATGACCAAATTTAAGAATATGCTTTTGACCATTAAGTATGTGCATATTAATCTATCAGCACATATGTGGTCATAATTTTCACAACTGCAGCCTCATTAAAATAAAAGAGAAATAGAGGAAAACACTGACACTGAAACTCTTAACTCCAGAGTAGCATCAATTATTGAGTCTAGGAACTGAAGAGTCAGGACTTTGCTTTAACAAAAATTTCCCCCCAAACTTTACTCATTATAGAACCACCCCTTCAAAAAAAATCTAAACCCGGCCCAATTTTCTTAGAAAATATATCAAATTGGGACACTGTTTAAGATCATCTAATATCACAGCTGCTTCACAAACGAGTCCCATTGATCTTGCCACTTTGGTCTGTGAAGTTCAATTCAATATGGTTGAAGGCAGGGTTATCAGTTCCACCATCTTCTATTGGATGAGATTTATAGCTTAAAGTATGCTTCTTCTAAAAGAAAATGTTAATACAGTGATTAGAAAAAAAGTAACTATTCAATTCTAAATAATTGTTACTGTTTTTCCTTCTTTAAATCAGCTTGGTAGTCTACTGAGGACGAGATATATAACAGAAATACATCATCAAAGAATAGGTCAAATACGTTCCTTGTCTATCAGAGTTCAAAAGAGAGTCTAAGGACTAACTAGTATTCTATCTTGGGGGTAAAAGCACAGTCTTACTAATTGAAGGAGAAAGAAAGCCAACTTACTTTCTTAAAAATGTCAAAATTGGAAAGAAAGTCCTCTTTGGTTAGTAGGAATCTGCGGTCTAAGTTTTGTTTTCTTCCTCCTGAAAAACATTTACATTGTTTACATTGTTAGAAAGATAACTGTAACTACCCAGTGATGGCCCATCATACAAGCATTTGACTTGGGTGCATTCAACTCTATGCACTTATAAAACACAAAGAGAAAGAGAAATCTTTTAAGCAGTGCTGGAGACTTGGCTCACCATTTCCCTTCCCTTAGTCACACTCAGATTCTGCAAGCCTCTCACTATGATAAATATGAGTCTGGTGTTTAAAAACAAATGAGATGGGGCGTCTGGGTGACTCAGTCGATTAAGCGTCCGACTTCAGCTCAGGTCATGATCTCACAGTCCGTGAGTTTGAGCTCCAAGTCAGCTCAGAGCCTGGAGCATGCTTCAAATTCTGTGTCTCCCTCTCTCTCTGCCCCTCCCCTGCTTGCAGTCTCTCTCTCAAAAATAAAATAAAAACATAGTTTTTTTTAAATAATAAAAAATAAAAATGAATAGATGGCTCTTAAATGCAAGCCGCCTACTCATATGGTGCTTAACCTGAGAAAGAACCCAGTACTCATAGGGAAACTGGTTTAAAAGCATCCTCTCTGATCTACCAATAAAATATCAAACCATCTGCCTCTGTTTCAGGCAGCGGAGTTGCACTCCTCCAGTTTCAAGGCTGTGAATGTAGATGTATGTGAAGAAGTGCAGGAAATTATGAAATGTCAAATAAATTGGTCAAATGAAAATCAGTATGATGATTGTGTTGGATTCAACTCCTCTTCCCTAACATTTTGCTTTACAAAAATTATTTGTAGATACAAATTATTTTATTTGTAGATCGAAGACTAAGCTTTTTAAAACTGTGTGCTCCTCAAACTACTTTAGTACAAAGTACATCCAGGAGATGTACTTAAAACACAGATTCCTGAACTCCAACCTGGACTAACCCAGTTAGAAACTCTGGGGTAGGGCCACTGAATCCTGATTTTTACCAAATTTCCAAAGTGATCTTTATGCTATCTAATATTTGAGTGCCATCACTTTGGTACAAATATTAGGCTTTTAATTATGGGAACCTCTGCTCTTCCAGAAATGGGATCAACTTTAAACTAATCAAGTCAACATTGTTGAGTAACCACCACGTGCTAGAGACTCTACTAGGTGCTGGGGAGACAGAGATGAGTAAAACAATTACTGTACTCATAGCTCGCGGTCTACTTAGGGCATTATTTACCCCACTTACTAATGAAGAGACAGACCCACTTACGGTGGGTACATGGTTAGGTGAAACTGAAATGCCAACCAAGTCTGTATGGCCTGAATTGTTACAGATTCCTAGTATCCTGCAGTAGATCTTTTTTTTTTTTTTTTTTTAATTTTTTTTTTTCAACTTTTATTTATTTTTGGGACAGAGACAGAGCATGAACGGGGGAGGGGCAGAGAGAGAGGGAGACACAGAATCAGAAACAGGCTCCAGGCTCTGAGCCATCAGCCCAGAGCCCGACGCGGGGCTCGAACTCACGGACCGCGAGATCGTGACCTGGCTGAAGTCGGACGCTTAACCGACTGCGCCACCCAGGCGCCCCTGCAGTAGATCTTTAAATTTATTTCCCCAGAAGTGTTAGGATTTCG
Organism: Leopardus geoffroyi; assembly: GCF_018350155.1. Classification (NCBI taxonomy): domain Eukaryota; kingdom Metazoa; phylum Chordata; class Mammalia; order Carnivora; family Felidae; genus Leopardus; species Leopardus geoffroyi. The sequence goes on from NC_059341.1 coordinate 122,223,682, forward strand.
TGTTTCTAATTTGTTTGTTTTTCTCAAGGTGCTCACTGCTGTTGTGAAATGGGAATAAGCCATATGAAATTAATGAAGTTGTATTGCTTCTTATCACTGGATGCCTGCTCAGCTGGGTATAGCATTACTTTATAAAACAAAAGATATGGTTGTATATGGTTATCAGAATAAAAACTTTTAAGCAAAAAAAAAAGGGAATGTTGAAAGGGAATATTCCGATACTCCATTTTCTTTTTTTTTTCTTTTCAAATATTTATTTAAATTCTAGTTAGTTAACAGACAGTGAAATACTGATTTCAGGAGTAGAATTCCATGATTCATCACTTACATATAACACCCAGTGGTCATCACAACAAGCACCCTCTTTAACACCTGTCACGCATCTAATCCAGCCCCCATACACCTCCCTCCATCAACCCTCAGTTTGTTCTCTATCTTTAAGAGTCTCTTATGGTTTGCTTTCCTCTCTCCCTCTCTTTTTTTCTTCCTTCCCTATGTTCATCTGTTTTGTTTCTTAAATTCTACAAATGAGTGAAATCATATTGATATTCCATTTTCTTAAAGAAAAAGGAATGGGTTGAATAAGAACCTAATGTCAAATAGCACAAGGAGACTGTTGATGTGTATTCTTGATCTGAATAATTGAGCTATTTGTGAGAAAAGTTTAAAATCTGTCTTAAAATATATCAAAACGGACAAAAAGAATAAATCTACTGTGCTGGTAAATTTATTTACGAAAAAAGCCACAGTCCTTTTTGAAAAGAAAGAAAATAGTTAAAAACAGCTGTTTGAAAGGTAATAAATAGCTACAAACTTTATCATAAATGCATAAGAATTATACATTGCAATATCATTGTTGATATATTAATATTACTACTAACTATTGATATCATTTATTAATTATAAATACAAGTATCACAGAAGCTTGAAAGGCAGTGCTATTCAGGAGTTACAAAATCATAATTGATAGTAGAATTTCTTCTACTACTTTCTACTTAGAATTTCTTCTACTATCAAGTGGCACAGTGATGGTAGCCTTGTAGCATAAAGCAAACAAAGACATCAGACGTCCTAGGACAAAAGTATAGGATTTCTGACTAGTTATTGCACATTTGAGGAAAAGAGCAGTGAGCTGCCTTCCCCCATTCTGGTTGCTATGGAAGTACATGTGTGAGGGAATGTAGGAAATCAGGGAGCCCAGCACTTCTCACCAACCACCCTGCTATCCTGCTTTCAGCCACCAAGATCGTTCACCTGACTTACTGTAATAGCTTCCTACCGGCCCTCCTTCCTTTACAGATTATTCTCAAAACTGGATCAGAATGCTCCTTTGAGAATTATGGAAAAGTAAATTGAAAAAGTATCCCATGTAGTAGACCTAAAAGACACAGTTATGGAAAATAGGAGAGAAAAGAGAAGAAAATTAGAATAACTGTCTGGGACTCAAACATTTGACTAACAAGAGTTTCCATAAAGAGAAAACAAAAAATCACAAGAAATTACAAAAGAAATAATAAGGGGAAATGCCTTAGAACTGAAGGGCATGAGTCTTCAGTTTGAAAAGATCCTACCAAGGCCTTAGGGCAAAGCAATCATTGTGAAATGGGTCACATACAAAGGGCCAGCAGGTAGCGTGGCACTGGCATCTTAATAACAACACAGTGAACTAGAAGAAAGTTAAGACATCCTCTCAGAGGGGCACCTGGGTGGTTCAGTCGGATGAGTGTCTGACTCTTGATTTCAGCTCAGGTCATGATCTCATAGTTTGTGAGATAGAGCAGAGTCCTGAATGAGATTGAGCCCTGCGTCGGGGTCGGCCCTGACAGCACAGAGCCTGCTTGCAATTCTCTCCCTCCCTCTCTGCCCCTCTCCTGCTTGCACATGTGCACATACACACTCTCTCTCTTTTTCTCTCAAAATAAATAAATAAACTTAATATGTTTTCACTCACATGTGTACCTTGAGAAACTTAACAGAAGACCATGGGGGGAGGGAAGGGGAAAAAAATAGTTACAAACAGAGAAGGAAGGAGGCAAACCATAAGAAATTCTTAAATGCAGAGAACAAACTGAGGGTTCATGGGAGGGTTGCAGGGGAGAGGGAAAAATGGTGGTGGGCATTGAGGAGGATACTTGTTGGGATGAGTGTTGTATGGAAGTGATGAATCATGGAAATCTACCCCCAAAACCAAGAGCACACTGTATACACTGTATGTTAGCCAACTTGACAATAAATTACATTAAAAAAAAAAAAAAAAGACATCCTTTCAGAAACAAGAAAGTTATTTTCAACCTAGGATTCTCTACTCAAACAAATGATCAATCAAGTATAAGGGAGAATTAAAGACATTTTTTTACAGAGGTACCACATTTTCAAAATCTCTTGTCTACACTTTCTCAAGAACATGCTAAAAGGATGTGCTCCATTCAATTAAGGGGATAAACAAGAATTAGGAATAATGGGACACAGGCAGCAGGGAATACAACACAGGAGGGAGACAGATGGAACTCGCAGAATAAGGACATGAAGTTCCAGAACAACAGCTCTGTAGCAATCCCAGAGAGCAATGTATGTATCACGTGTATTATCAGTTTGTTTTTTTAAAAAAGAATGTTTTTTTAAGTGTATTTATCTATTTTGAGAGCGAGAGAATGAGTGGAAGAGGGGCAGAAAGAGAGGGAGAGAGAAATCCCAAGCAGGCTCCTCACTGACAGTTTTTAAATAATGTTTTTAAAATTTATGGAATCTGAAAAAAGCTTCATACTATGTTTAGATATAACAATTGTAGCGATCATTCCTTACCTGCGTATACTTCTTTAAAGTTTACAAAAAGTCAGCATAGGACAATGAAAAGATCTGATGCAGGACTGTTGTAATAATATGTGTAAAATCCCTAGCATTGTAGTAACTACGTATAATATTTTAAAGACCTTATTTTTATCTTACAGCAACCTGTGAGATAGGGAAGTCAATCACCACTAACCTCAATTTACACAGAAGAAAGCTAAGCCTCAGAGTAGCTATACAGTCTTCCCTAAGTTCATGCAGCTGGTACATGGTGGAGCAAAGGTTCAAAGAGAATCTTCTGCTTTCAAGTGTAGGCCCTCAAATTTCCCATGAGGAAAATGGAACAAGTAATTAAACTAGTTGATAACAGGACTATAGTAAGATAACATCAGCAGCTATAAAACAGATATAGTAAAAATTGATATGGAGGTAAATACAATACTAAGGTTTAGATAGTTACCTGTTGGCAAACTGATTAGCATTCCCATGAATAATGTTACCAAAGTTCCAAGAGTGCTGAGGTAGAGATATGATAAAGAATACCAGTTATCCATCAGTGGAGTCCTGAGAAAGAACAAAAGCATAACTGTAAAATTTCATGTAATGCTACTAGCAACTAAGAGCAGTCTCAATAATCTCCATGCATGGCAAAATCAAAATAAAATATTTAATAATGTTTTTAATGTCATAATCTGCAGTTCCAATTTTATCTTATTGAATCAAGAATTAAAAGCCTGGGGGCGCCTGGGTGGCGCAGTCGGTTAAGCGTCCGACTTCAGCCAGGTCACGATCTCGCGGTCCGTGAGTTCGAGCCCCGCGTCGGGCTCTGGGCTGATGGCTCAGAGCCTGGAGCCTGTTTCTGATTCTGTGTCTCCCTCTCTCTCTGCCCCTCCCCCGTTCATGCTCTGTCTCTCTCTGTCCCAAAAATAAATAAAAACGTGGAAGAAAAAAAAAATTAAAAAAAAAAAAAAGAATTAAAAGCCTGAGGGAAAAATATTAAAATCCTGGCTTAACCTTGACCATACACTATAATGCTAAATGTCCATGTGTATTCGTTCAACTTTGCTTTATGTCCCAGGCACTGTTCTTGTCATTAAAAAGTCTACCATAAAAACGGCTGACAGGGTTCCTGCCTTCATAAGGTTTACATTCTAATGGGGAGAGAAATAAAATAAACAAGTAAACTGATAAATATAATAATTTCCACTGGTGGAAAGTGCTGTAAGGAAAATAAAACAAGGTAATGTGATATTAACAGAGTGGAAAGAAGGAACTACACTCCAACATGGAGTCAGAGAAAGCCTTTAGGAAGAAGTGACATTTGAACTGAGACCTGGAGGAAAGTTCTTGAGGAAAGCATCCTAGAGAGAGGTAACACCAGCTGACTAAAGCATAGTGAGCAACAGAGTTACACAAAACAAGAGGAAGACGGAGTTCTTTTTTGTTGTTAGGCTTGTATGAAGTTTGGATTTTACTCTCTGAGCAGTGGCTCTCAGGGAAGTACTTTAAATGGAGGAGTGACATGATCTAATCTGTTTCTAAAATGATTATTCTAGGATCTCATTTTCAGCTTTAATAGAGTAGCTTGATTTAGACCAACAATTCTGCCAAGAATAATGTATAAAAACTGGGGCAAAGAGCAGGCACATTTTTTTTAAGATACCAGAGAGTCACAACAATTAGAACTTGAGGGGCCAAGATCCCAGAAAGATGGAAACACACTGAGGTGAGCTATTGAAATTAAGATGTGGTATTACTGGGAGAAAAAACGAACAAACAAAAAACAAAAACAAAAAACAGACAAAGTAGAACAGAAGAGAGAATCAAGAAACAGACCCACAAGAAAATAATCATCTGGTTTATGTCAAAGTTGACAGTACTTTGTAATGGGGTAAAGGGAAGTTATTTCCAATAAGTGGTACTTGGTTAATCGAATATCCATATGGGAAAAAATGAGTCTTGATCACAGCACCCACAGAAATCAATTCCAAAGGAGATTACATTCATAAATGTAAACAGTTAACTAACAATAAAGCATTTAAATTAAAAATTTGAAGAATCTCTTTATGACCTCAGGATTGGCAAAGATGTAATTGGGATACACAGAAGATGTAATTGGGATACACAAACATATAGGAAAAAGACGGATAAAGTTGAACATAATTAAAATGAAAACATTTCTGGCCACCAAAAGTATCACTCAAAGAGTAAAAAGGCAATCCACAAAGTGGGAGAAAAATATTTTCAAAATATATTTTGTATCTAGAATATATCAAGAACTCCTAGGGGCGCCTGGGTGGCTCAGTGGGTTCAGCGTCCGACTTCAGCTCAGGTCATGATCCCACAGCTCATGAGTTTGAGCCCCTGTTGGGCTCTGTGCTGACAACTCAGAACCTGGAGCCTGCTTCAGATTTTGTGTCTCCCTCTGTCTCTGCCCCTAACCCACTCGCATTCTGTCTCTCTCAAAAATAAATAAACATTAAAAAAGAACTCCTAAATAAATAAGAAAAAAACTGAGAATGCATTTAAAAATGGATCAAAGATTTCAACAGACAAGTGGCTAAAGTAAATATTCAAATGGAAATGGCCAATAAATATATTAAAAGGTATCAAATGTAACTGATCATAAGGGAAATGCAAATTAAAACTACAACAAGCTATCAATATATACACATCAAGCACTGGGAACTTAATAAAAACTGAATGTGGGTAATGGAAATGCAGAATCTAGACGACCAAAGGGTATTTTATTTCATCTTCAGCTGTGAACTTTACTCCCCTTGTACTCTAGCGACATTGACTAGGTGTGATTTCCTAAGGTGCTACGTGGCTTCAGAACTTCATGCCTTTGCATACACTATTCCTTCACTGTGTGATTTTCTTCTTCCTTTGGTCCCTCTGCCCAACCTGTTCACCTGACTAATTCCAATTTATGTAATCCTCTAAGAAGGTCTCCTTCACTCCACTCAGGAAGAGTTAAGCTCTTCCTTCTGCTGGCTCTCTTGATCACCTATGAATACCACTTACCACAAGCATTATTTGTGTATCTTCTTGTCCAATTTCCCTTCTGGTCATTTTCTGTGGTAAGAATGACTTTCCAGACCTCTGTCTAGCCAGCCTCCGCATCCTTCAAGTCCTACCTCTCCAAAGTCTTCCTGCTACTCACTCCAACCTTGTTTATATTCATTCTTTTAACAAGTATTTATCAAGTAGTTATTACTATTTATCATGTGCTAGTTTTATACTTATTTTATACTTACTGTGCTTACTGGATTGATTGTTTTGTGTACATTAGCATACTCTCTCCAGCTAAATTATAATTTCCTGGAAGGCAGGAACCACAGTGAAAGGGGAAGACTTTCTAGGGATATCATAGAAATGGCTAGCCCAGAGTTGAGTATGTATTCATTCTTAAAAATTCTTGCTTATTACCTGTTATTTTATAAACAAGCTAACCTATAAAAGTAATTATTATGGTACCAGGTATATACTAAACCTCAGTTAATTTATTTGTTTCAGAATCCAAATAACTATTTTGCCTCAGACTCTTAAATTAAGAGAGATATTTACACAACCAGGACAAATGCTAAGCAAAACTGTGAAACAAGTACATCCTGAATGTCCTCCCACATACCATTCCATTATTTTCTTCTCCCTTTCTGACTGTAACAACTTGCCTCTACACATGCACATTAGTGCTTTCATGCTTGTCCAAACTGCTCCTTGCACTTCCTTGCCCCTCACCCCACAGCACCCCACCTAGTCAGACCTCCCCCAAATATGCCTCAGGCTCTGGAACTACCTTTTCTTTCTATTTATGAAGCATTTGCCAGCCTTGAACTTCCATTGGCAGGCATTCTCATAGTTATATTTTCTTTGGAACATGAATCACTAATTGTAACAGTCACATTCCTTCTCTCAGGAGGGTGTCCAGCTAAAGTGGGCATGAGTCCTTAATGGCTTCATTCCAAGAAAGCTGGAGCTGGGGGCAATAATTGGGGGGCAACAACCTCATATCCATACTCCTTGAACATTTCTATTGGGGTTTATGCTTTAAGGCTGTACATATAATTGTCCACTATAGAAAGTCTTGCCCTCACATCCACTATATAATAAAACACTCACCTATTAGCAGACCCACAACATTTCATTAAATCAGACAACATAAGGATCCACAAGCCTAAAAGTATACCACATACAGAAAACTCTAGTAAGAATATCACAGCTGCAACTCATTGCTAATGTTCTAAAGGTTTGGAATCTTTAAACCTAAACAAATAGCAATAATCTAACGTATTTAGATGATTGTAGCTTTTAGTCTGTAAAATCTATACCTCAAAGACTATAGAAGCAATGTTCTTTTATAATGGTACTTTTCATTTTAAAAGGTTCTTAGTTGACAAAGACAATTTTTCATTCAACTAGAGCTGATATTTGGTAGCATTTACCCATAATAGATTTTTTTTTGTTACAATTCAAGTCTTCTCCAGATCTGTAAGCATGACAGAAGTGTATAAAATTAAGAACATATGGCAATTTTTGCTCTTTCTGAGCAAAATACCATAGCCAGCAAGTCACAAGGGCTCTACCCATTTCAGATCAGGGAAAAATCACAGCACTGCAGGCAAGACAGAAAGCAACTGTTCTCTACCTGTCACATACATTTCTTAAAAATATGACATACAAAGTTTAATTCAATACCTTTCAGCACCATATACTTGAAAAGCACTAGTAGAAAATGGCATTTCTGTGGTTGTCACCCAATTTGTCACATTGTATGTGCTGTTACAGCCATAGGTTTCAAGGCTTAGTGGCATAGTTCTCTCAGGCAGTGGAGGATACAGTTGAGCTCCAATTCCTACCCACAAAGAAACAACAAATCCAGCCAGAAGACCAGCAAGTGCTCCCTGTAAAACAAGAGTACTTTTAAAAGAAAAAATAACACAGCTTGCTTTGAGATGGAAATTAACATTAGAAGGTTAAGCTCAACGTGGTCCAAGTCAGATTTACCAGCTTTTCTCCTAAAATCATCCCTCTCTCAAGATCTCTGCCTCTTGTCAAGAGTGGCAGGGGCCACTGGTCCTTTAGCCCAGAGCCCTGGGGAGTCTGTAACCCCATTCCCTTTTCCATAACCCTACCTAGCCAATCACCAATTCCTGCCATTTTTCTTTTAGTTGATCTCATAATTCCATTTCTTCTACTCTGTTCCATAGCTAGCACTCTGCTCTGGCCTCCTGCTTTCTTCACACCCAAATAACTACAACAGTCACATCGCTGACCCCAGACCAATTGCCCCCTATATTTTTATTTAGTCTGTAAACAAATGGTATGCCATATGAACAACAGATTGTGAAGGAGAAATCATACACAGAGTTTATTCCTATACTTAACAACATGCACGATTATAATTGTGCTTCAGGGTAATTAGGGGAAACCAGGAAGCAGTTTTCACAAATGACTGCCATGGTGCATATAACCACACTTAGTATTTCTAAAGACAGGTAGGGATGTCCTCTCTGAAGACAGCTGGTTTCCCAGTCCTTGGAAAACTTGGAGTCCCCACTTCTGCTTTTCATCAGTAATCCGGATGTTCTGCTGGACTTTGAATGATTTAAGCCCTAGTTCCAAATGATGGGGACAAAAGCAAAACTTGGGCTAGGAAGCCTCTTCCCCTGTGGTGAAATTTTGCCCCTTCCTTTAAGAATACTGACCAGGGGCGCCTGGTTGGCTCAGTCAGTTAACCGTCTGGCTTTGGCTCAGGTCATGATGTCATAGCTAGTAGTTTCAAGCCCCACATCAGGATCCATGCTAACAGTGTGGAGCCTGCTTGGGATTCTCTCTCTTTCCCTCTCTCTCTGCCCCTCCACCACTCTTACTTTCTTTCTCGCTCAAAAATAAATAAATAAACTTAAAAAAAAATAATACCGACCAGACAATGCAGCTTGTGCCTCAGGATCCCCATAGAAAGGACAGGGCAGAATATTTGAAGTCAGGGGGAAAACATAAGCAAAATCATAGGGTAGGAAAAAAGAATGGTGTGCTGATGGGAGAAAATAAAGGCTGATGACCAGATCAGAGGATTTGTGTTAGGGACGAAGACTGTGAGCTCCTTCATTAGGCTGTGAACCTTGAAAGCAGAATTAGATTTCTTTGTTTTTGGTACCCCAAAACTTATGACACTTATGACAGTGCTGGACATATACAGGAGTTCAATAAACATTTTTTCAATATTATGAGATTGGAATAGTAGGGTGGCCACCTGTTGACAGGCCAGACTTGCTTATTCTCAGCATTGTATACGGTTTGTTCAAAGATCTGCAAAATTATAAAACCTGTGAAAGCAGAAATATTCAGTGCTCTCTATTTCCAGGACAGTACTCAGCTCATAAATGTTCAATGAATGAATAAGAAGAGGGGAGGGAACAAGGGAGAAAAGGGAAGGAAGAAGAGAAGCAAAGGAAGAGAAGGAGAAAAGGAGAAGGGGAGAAAGGGTGAGAAGGTAGGAGGAAGAGAGGGAGGCAGGAAGTCCACTCCAAGGTAAGAGTAGATATTCTGGTGAAAAATGTGGATGCAGTAAAAAGAGGTACCTCCTATGACAGGAATAATATCATACTTCTCTTGAAAAAAGGATATGTGGGACCTTGTCTGCTACAGCTTTTCTGGAGGCACCCCGTGGTGGCAGTAAATGTCAAAAACCAAAAGTCAATCCTGTTTTAATGTTTCAAACACTCAAAAAGCACTGTGCACTTCAAAATGCAAAGAGTCTAACCAAAGCTTCAACATTCTGAGGTTGATATGAACCATTCTCTTTCACTGTGATTAATTTCTACAAAACTTGCGCTTCATATGATATTTCATTGAGAATTATTATTATTATTTAGAATTATTATTTTTGTGAAGTTTTTGTTTGTGTACAGTTGACACACAATGTTACATTAGTTTCAGGGGTACTGAAACACAGTGATTTAATGTCTATATATATTATTTTATGCTCATCACAAGTACAGCTACCATCTGTTGAGAATTATTTCTCTGAGAATTATTAGTAATAATGGTAACAGCCTTTATTAGTAGCTGCCTTACCAATCCCTAATGCCTCATGAAGAAAATGGAATTCTAAATGTAAAGTCATAGTTTTGTGGTTATTCTACATCTGTCTGAAACAACAAAACATGCATTATCAGTTTTTCCTGAATGTCAGCCTATAGCAAGCCTGATTAGATGGAGTTTCCCTTGGCTTTCACAGAAATAATTTCAATTTCATTTACTAGTACAAAATCTAGTACTTCAAAGCACAGATATGTCTATGTAGAAGAGAGATATTACCTTATTCTGGATACTATTCCCAACTATGATCACCCCTTTGGGGCCAGAACCATGGTGTTGGAGCTATAGCTTTAAATATCAGGAATATAAACTCTCTAGTCAAGGTGGTGAATATCTTATCTTATTGCTTCTCTTTGCTATACTCTGGCTAGTCACAAGTATCCTCAGCTCTATTGCCCTTAAATCTTTCATATCTGAGCCTGTTGATCTCCTTTCTTTAAATCCTAGTGATTAATTTTCAAGAAGGGCAAAAAGATAAATGCACAAAAAAGTTGCTCCTTTAGTTATATAATATTCATAATATGTTACATATAATATGTTTTATAGCATATATACTTCAGTTATATAATATTCTATATTATATTTTAATTATATAATTATAGAATATATTATATATTATTAATTATATAAATATTTAGTTACATAATATATGTTGTTTTGGCAATTTCCATTTAGCTTTACATATGCACAATCCCAGTGCATAGTAATTTATTGTACACCCCAGCAAAGTCAATATGAGTAATTAAGTCATCAAGTCACTAATGACAGATATCAAAGGAACTATATCTTTACAACTGACAAAAATTGAGCCACTACTATATTTGGGAAATTAAGCTTTACACATATTCACTCTTTATACTTACAATTGAGTTGGCAAAGGGAACCAAAATGCCCAAAGCAAACAAGCCCAGAAGTGGTCCACCAATCATGCCAAATATGCTGAGGGCTGCCTACAAAAATAACAAAAAGTCAACAACTAGTAATCTCAAATACCAAGTTAAAAAGTTTCAAATAAATTTCATCAGAATGAGAACTTAGTTAGCCTCTTCCAGAAAATCATGGCAGCCTTATCATTGGCAAATAGGTCATCAGAACTTAGAAGCTTCTGTTTCTCAGTCTCAATTATTAATCTGTTCATTGAGGTACCTCAATAAAGGAAGCAAAACATAAAGAAGGTAGAGAGTCATGAGACAATGGGAGCACCTATATGAATGCATAAGACAAGAGGAACATTACTCCTCCCAACTGTTTTTGCAGGTGTTAATAATCAATCACATTACTCCTTTGTGCTTTGATTCTCAAAATCTTCTGCAAAACAAGACTGTGGATAAGTACTCCTAAGTGAACAGAGATGGCAATGAAACCCAACACCATCTTTGGTTCCCTAAGAATGGAATTAGAATGAAAACCAGGATTTAAAAAAAAAAAAACAGATTGATCAAATCATGTAGAAAGATTTAAAATGTAATTGGCTAACTGTAACCTTTGTTTTGATGTATAGATGTCAAAAGAAATTACAATGTGAACAATGGAGATATGCAAATAGCTAAAAATTCCAAGAGATGTGAGTTCCCAATAATCCAATGGCTAATTTTTAATAGTGGATAGAACCATATAAGAAGAATTAGGGAACACATTAGTTTGTCTACAGAGTAAAGGGGCTTGATAAAACAGAATAAGCAAATCAAAGAAAAAACATTGAGTCAAGAAAAATCTTATAGGATACAGACGGCATTCTTAGGTTAACAACAATTACAAAGCCTACCTTTTGGACTATAGAAGGGAGTATGGATACAGATGACAAAGAACTATTGTTTGAGGAGAATATGGGCTCAGAATATCATCCTAAGGAGTCATTTCACAACTTCTCTTGAACCAGAGCCCAGGAGGAAGGGAGATAGACTTCAGTGCATAATGTGAAATAAGTCACAAGGCCCACGAATCAGGCTATGACACTATGACAGTGTGACCTGTGAGCCAGTGTTGGAGACACAAGGAATATATCCCCAAAAAGATCTATCTCAGGAAATAATACTTAAGTTAGAGAGGAAGCAAACAAAAACTGGCTTAGAGTTATGATGACATACCTAGAACACCCCACTGCATATACTCAGGCCAGAGTTGATATATGATAAAAAGGGAAATTAACCACATTAAGAGCTATAAGCGATAATGCAGACTACAGAAGAATAAGCAATAATGCAGACTATGGAGGAAAGCACATTCAGAGGACTTTTGCTGGTTATGGCTTAGCTTTACTAGATAAGCTTGGTGCATCTGGACATAATTCATTCACTCATATAGTCAAGATGAGATTAAGCTATTTTAACAACTCGTATGCCTTAAGCAATAATCAACCAGAATGGACCCACGCCTTAGGTCTAAAGAAGGAGTCTGGACGACCTGCTTTGTCCAGCATTGATCTTCAACTTTCTGGAACATGGGGAGGTCCAGGAGTCCCAGACAGGGAGCCTAGATGCCCAGAGAAGGTCCAGGGAGCGTTTGAGGTGATAAGTGGATATTTATGAACAAGTACAAAATAGGTACATTCAAGCTGAATTTATTAAATGTCTTGAACACTGCAGTAGACACCAGATATTTGATACAGTGTTAGACAACAATGTCAAAATTTTTTCATGGAATTATACACTATTTAGTAAAACAGACATTAAGTAAATCACTACAATATAATATGATAATGGAAATAAGAATATGGTAAGAGAAACACAAAGTGTTCTAAGAATATGTGGCAGAGGGAAACTAAAAAGTATGCAGGGAACAGAAAGGATGTTTAAGTTGAAACTTGAAGAATAGAAGATGGCAGTGTAGGAGGATGCTGGACTCACCTCGTCCTGTTGATTGCTTAGACTCCACCCACATAGGCCTAAATAACCCAGAAAACTGCCAGAAGACTATCAGAATGGACTCTCCAGAGCCAAGTGTAGACAAGAGGCCCACGGAAGAGGGTAGGAAGGGCAGAGAGGCGGAGTGTGCTACACGGACTAGTGGGAGGGAGCCGTGGCAGTGGAGGGGCAGCCCACAGGAAGGCAGAGCCCCCAAAGTTTGGCTTGCAAAAGGGGAGGGGCCGGATTGTGTGAGTTCTGAAAGCCAGCGGGACTTAACATCTGGAATGTTAAAAGTCAACAGCTCTGCTCTCAGACAGTGGGGAGGGCGAGAGGACGCCTGGAGGGAGAGTTGTTGAGCCCCAGAAGGACACAGCTCAGCAGGGGAACAAAGGCACTGGCAAGCACCATTTCCCTCTCCTATCCCCCAGCTGAAATTCCAGAGGGAACCAGTTCCTGTCGCCGAACTTGCTTGCTTGCACAGCGCAAACGCCCAATGCTTTGCTTCTGTGGATCTATCCCTGGGATGGGCCTGCCTCCCTCCCGGTGCTGCAGGGCCCCTCCCACAGGGGACCATGGAGGGCAAAGCGAGCTAAGCCTGCCCCTCCCTCCCCTGTTCACCTTGTGGATCCACCTGGGCTAACACGCCCTTGGCCAGATCCCATCAAAGCAGCACCACAAGCCTGGCAGTGTGCAAGCAGCCCAGACAGGGGCCATGCCACTCCACAGTGAGTCCTGCCCCTGGGAGAGGGGAAGATAAGGTACACACCAGTCTGACTGTGGCCCCAGCGGTGGGCTGGGGGCAGACATCAGGTCTGACTGCAGCCCCACCCACCAACACAAGTTTCTCTGGACAGCACAGGGGAAGTGCCCTGCAGTTTGGAGCTACCGCAGGGACTTGCCAAAATGATGAAACGGAAGAATTCTCCTCAAAAGAAACTCCAGGAAGTAGTGACAGCTAACAAATTGATCAAAACCAATTTAAGCAATATAACAAGAATTTAGAATAATAGTCATAAAATTAATCCCTGGTCTTGAAAAAAGCATAGAGGACAGCAGAGAATCTATTGCCACAGAGATCAAGGGACTAAAATATAGTCATGAGGAATTAAAAAATGCTATGAATGAGGTGGAAAATAAAATGGAGACGGCAATAGCACAGATTGAAAAGGCAGAGGAGAGAATAGGTGAACTAGAAGATAAAACTATGGAAAAAGAGGAGGCTGAGAAAAAGATAAAAAAAAATCCAGGAGTACGAGGGGAGAACTGGAGAACTAAGTGATGCAATCAAACAGAACAATATCCGTATCCTAGGAATTCCAGAAGAAGAAGAGAGAGAGAGAAAGGGGCTGAAGGTATACTTGAACAAATCATAGCTAAGAACTTCCCTGATTGGGGAAGGAAACAGGCACTGAAATCCAAGAGGCACAGAGAACTCCCTTCAGTCGTAACATGAATCGATCTTCTGCACGACATATCATAGTGAAACTGGCAAAATACAAGGATAAGAGAGAATTCTTAAAGCAGCTAAGGATAAATGAGCCCTAACATACAAAGGTAGACACATAAGGGTAGTAGCAGGTCTATCTACTGAAACTTGGCAGGCCAGAAAGGAATGGCAGGAAATCTTCAATGTGATGAACAGAAAAAATATGCAGCCAAGAATCCTTTATCCAGCAAGTTTGTCATTCAGAATAGAAGGAGAGATAAAGGTTTTCCCAAACAAAAACTGAAGGACTTCATCACCACTAAACCAGCCCTACAAGAGATCCTAAGGGGGACTCTGTGAGTGAAATGTTGCAAGGACCACAAAGTACTAGAGACATCACTACAAGCATGAAACCTACAGATATCACAATGACTTTAAACCCATATATTTCAATTAATAACACTGAATGTAAATGGACTAAATGCTCCAACCAAAAAACATAGGGTATCAGAATAGATAAAAAAAAAACAAGACCCATCTATTTGCTGTCTACAAGAGACTCATTTTAGACCTGAGGACACCTTTAGATTGAGAGTGAGGGGATGGAGAACTATCTATCATGCTACTGGAAGTCAAAAGAAAGTTGGAGTAGCCATACTTATATCAGACAAACTAGACTTTAAATTAAAGGTTATAACAAGAGATGAAGAAGGGAATTACATAAAAATTACAGGTCTATCCATCAGGAAGAGCTAACAATTATATATGTATATGTACCGAATATGGGAGCCCCAAAATATATAAAACAATGAATCACAAACATAAGCAACCTTATTGATAACAATGTGGTAATTGCAGGGAACTTTAATACTCCACTGACAACAATGGATAGATCATCTAGACACAGGAGCAATAAAGAAACAAGGGCCCTGAATGATACATTGGATCAGATGGACTTGACAGATACATTTAGAACTCTTCATCCCAAAGCAACAGAATATACTTTCTTCTCGAGTGCACATGGAACATTCTCCAAGATAGATCATATTCTGGGTCACAAAACAGCCCTTCACAAGTATAAAAGAATTGAGATCATACCATGCACACTTTCAGACCACAATGCTATGAAACTTGAAATCAACCACAGGAAAAATCTGGCAAACCTCCAAAAGCATGGAGGTTAAAGAACACCCTACTAAAGAATGAATGGGCAATTAGAGAAGAAATTAAAAAATATATGGAAACAAATGAAAATGAAAATACAACAATCCAAATGCTTTGGGATGCAGCAAAGGCAGTTCTGAGAGGAAAATACATTGCAATCCAGGCCTACCTCAAGAAACAAGAAAAATCCCAAATACAAAATCTAACAGCACACCTAAAGGAAATAGAAGAAGAACAGCAAAGACACCCCAAACCCAGCAGAAGAAGAGAGATAATAAAGATCAGAGCAGAAATAAACAATATAGAATCTAAAAAAACAGTAGAGCACATCAATGAAATCAAGAGTTGGTTTTTTTAAAAAAGACACAAAATTGATAAACCTGTAGCCAGGCTTCTGAAAAAGAAAAGGGAGAGGACCCAAACAGATAAAATCATGAATGAAAATGGAATTATTACAACCAATCCCTCAGAAATACAAGCAATTATCAGGGAATACTATGAAAAATTATATGCCAACAAATTGGACAACCTGGAAGAAATGGACAAACTCCTAAGCATCCGCACACTTCCAAAACTCAAACAGGAAGAAATAGAAAGCTTGAACAGACCCATAACCAGTGAATAAATGGAATCAGTTATCAAAAATCTCCCAACAAATAAGAGTCCAGGACCAGATGGCTTCCCTGGGGAATTCTACCAGACGTTTAAAGCAGAGATAATACCTATCCTTCTCAAGCTGTTCCAAAAAACAGAAAGGGAAGGAAAACTTCCAGACTCATTCTATGAAGCCAGCATTACTTTGATTCCCAAACCAGGCAGAGATCGAGCAAAAAAAGAGAACTACAGGCCAACATCCCTGAGGAATATGGATGCAAAAATTCTCAACAAGATACTAGCAAATCGAATTCAACAGCATATAAAAAGAATTATTCACCATGATCAAGTGGAATTCATTCCTGGGATGCAGGTCTGGTTCAACATTCACAAATCAATCAATGTGATACATCACATTAATAAAAGAAAAGATAAGAACCATATGATCCTGTCAATCGATGCAGAAAAAGCATTTGACAAAATTCAGCATCCTTTCTTAATAAAAACCCTCGAGAAAGTCGGGATAGAAGGAACATACTTAAACATCATAAAAGCCATTTATGAAAAGCCCACAGCTAACATCATCCTCAATGGGGAAAAATTGAGAGCTTTCCCCCAGAGATCGGGAACACAACAGGGATGCCCACTCTCACCGCTGTTGTTTAACATAGTGTTGGAAGTTCTAGCATCAGCAATCAGACAACAAAAGGAAATCAAAGGCATCAAAATTGGCAAAGGTGAAGTTAAACTTTCACTTTTTGCAGACGACATGATAATGTACATGGAAAATCCAATAGACTCCACCAAAAGTCTGCTAGAACTGATACATGAGTTCAGCAAAGTCGCAGGATACAAAATTAAGGTTCAGAAATCAGTTACATTATTACACAGTAATAATGAAGTAACAGCAGGACAAATAAAGAAACTGATCCCATTCACAGTTGCACCAAGAAGCATAAAATACCTAGGAATAAACCTAACCAAATATGTAAAAGAGCTGTATGCTGAAAACTATAGAAAGCTTATGGAGGAAATTGAAGAAGATACAAAAAAAAAAAAAATGGAAAAACATTCCGTGCTCATGGATTGGAAGAATAAATATTGTTAAAATGTCAATACTACCCAAAGCTATCTACACATTCAATGCAATCCCAATCAAAATTGCACCAGCATTCTTCTCGAAGCTAGAACAAGCAATCCTAAAATTTGTATGGAACCACAAAAGACCCCGAATAGCCAAAGGAATATTGAAGAAGACCAAAGTGGGAGGTATCACAATCCCCGACTTTAGCCTCTACTACAAAGCTGTAATCATCAAGACAGCATGGTATTGGCACAAAAACAGACACATAGACCAATGGAATAGAATAGAAACCCCAGAACTAGACCCACAAAAGTATGGCCAACTAATCTTTGACAAAGCAGGAGAGAATATCCAGTGGAAAAAAGACAGTCTCTTTAATAAATGGTGCTGGGAGAACTGGACAGCAACATGCAGAAGAATGAAACTAGACCACTTCTTATACCATTTACAAAATAAACTCAAAATGGATGAAGGACCTGAATGTGAGACAGGAAACCATCAAAACCCTAGAGGAGAAAGCAGGAAAAAAACCTCTCTGACCTCAGCCACAGCAATTTCTTACTTGACACGTCCCCAAAGACAAGGGAATTAAAAGCAAAAATGAACTATTGGAACCTCATGAAGATAAAAGTCTTCTGCGCATCAAAGGAAACAATCAACAAAACTAAAAGGCAACCAACAGAATGGGAGAAGATATTTGTAGATGACATATCAAAGGGCTAATATCCAAAATCTATAAAGAACTCTCCAAACTCCACACCCGAAAAACAAATAATCCAATGAAGAAATGGGCAGAAAACATGAATAGACATTTCTCTAAAGAAGACATCCAGATGGCCAACAGGCACATGAAAAGATGCTCAACGTCACTCTTCATCAGGGAAATACAAACCAAAACCACACTGAGATATCACTTCACGCCAGTCAGAGTGGCTAACATGAACAAATCAGGAGACTAGAGATGCTGGCGAAGATGTGGAGAAACAGAAACCTTCTTGCACTGTTGGTGGGAATGCAAACTGGGGCAGCCACTCTGGAAAACAGTGTGGAGGTTACTCAAAAAATTGAAAATAGATCTACTCTATGACCCAGCAATAGCACTGCTAGGAATTTACCCAAGGGATACAAGAGTGCTGATGCATAGGGGCACTTATACCCCTATGTTTATAGCAGCACTTTCAACAATAGCCAAGTTATGGAAAGAGGATAAATGTCCATCAACTGATGAATGGATAAAGAAGTTGAGGTTTATATATACAATGGAATACTACTTGGCAACTAGAAGGAATGAAATATGGCCTTTTGTAGCAATGTGGATGGAACTGGAAAGTGTTATGCTAAGTGGAATAAGTCATACTGAGAAAGACAGATACCACATGTTTTCACTCTTATGTGGATCCTGAGAAACTTAACAGAAGACCATGGGGGATGGAAAGGGGAAAAAAAGTTACAGAGAAGAATGAGGCAAACCATAAGAGACTCTTAAAAACTGAGAATAAACTGAGGGTTGATGGGGGGTGGAAGGGAGGGGAAAGTAGGTGATGGACATTAAGGAGGGCACCTGTTGGGATGAGCACTGGGTGTTGTATGGAAACCAATTTGACAATAAATTTCATATTAAAAAAATTATAACATACACAGACAAGAAAAAAATAAAGAAAAAAAGAAACTTGAAGAATAAATAAGACTTAGACAGTTGGAGGGTGCACCCAAATAAATAAAGCAGCTATTAACAAAGATAAAGGAAATAATCAATAGCAATACAATAATAGTACAAAACTTTAACACTCCACTTACATCAATAGACAGTTCATCTAAACAGAAAATCAACAAACAAACAATGGCTTTGAATGATACACTACCAGATGGATTTAACAGATATATTCAAATAATTCCATCCTAAAACAAAAGAACACTCATTCTTTTTGAGTACACGTGGAACATCCTCCAAAACAGATCACATATTAACCCACGAAACAAACCTCAACACATTCAAAAAGATAGAAATCACACCATACATCTTTTCCAACCACAACACCATGAAACTAGAAGTCAACCACAAGAAAAAATCTGGAAGACCACAAATACATGGAGGTTAAATACCATGCTACTAAACAATGAATGTGTCAACCAGAAAATAAAAGAAAAAATCAAAAAGTACATGGAAACTAATGAATATGAAACACAACAGTTCAAAACCTTTGGGATACAGCAAAAGTGGTTCTAAAAGGGAAGTTTATAGCAATACAGGCCTATATCAACAAACAAGAAAAGTCTCAAATAAACAACTTAACCTTACACCTGCAAACAACAAACAAAGCCTAAAACCAGAAGAATAAAGGAAATAATAAGGATTAGAGAATAAATAAACTATATAAAAACTAAAAAAAAAAAAAAAAATAGAACTCATCAATGAAACTAGAAGCTGGTTCTTTGAAAAAATTAATAAAATTGCTAAGCCTCTAGCCAGAAGTATCAAGAAAAAAAGAGAAAGGATTCAAATAAATAATATTACAAACGAAAGAGGGAAATAACAACCAACACCACAGAAATACAAACAATTAGAATATTATGAAAAACTATATGCCAACAAATTGGACAACCTAGAAGAAATGGAAAAATTCCTAGAAACATATAATCTATGAAAACTGAAACAGGGAGAAATAGAAAATTTGAACAAACCAATTATCAGCAAAGAAATTGAATCAGCAATCAAAAACGCCAACAAATAGAAAGTCAGGACCATATGGCTTCACAGGTGAATTCTACCAAACATTTAAAGAGGAATTAATACCTATTTTTTTCAAACTATTCCAAAAAATAGAAGAGGAAGGAAAACTTCTAATTTCATTCTTTCAGGCCAGCATTACTCTGATACCAAAACCAAATAAAGACACCATAATAAAGAGAACTACAGGCTAATCAATATCTTTGATAAACCTAGATGCAAAAATTCTCAACAAAATGCTAGCAAACTGAATCCAACAACACATTTTAAAAAACCATTCACCTGGCACAAAAACAGACACATAGACCAATGGAATAGAATAGAAACCCCAGAACTAGACCCACAAAAGTATGGCCAACTAATCTTTGACAAAGCAAGAAAGAACATCCAATGGAAAAAAGACAGTCTCTTTTACAAATGGTGCTGGGAGAACTGGACAGCAACATGCAGAAGGTTGAAACTATACCACTTCTTATACCATTTACAAAAATAAACTCAAAATGGATAAAGGACCTGAATGTGAGACAGGAAACCATCAAAACCCTACAGGAGAAAGCAGGAAAAGACCTCTCTGACCTCAGCCGTAGCAATCTCTTACTCGACACATCCCCAAAGGCAAGGGAATTAAAAGCAAAAATGAATTACTGGGACCTTATGAAGACAAAAAGCTTCTGCACAGCAAAGGAAACAACCAACAAAACTAAAAGGCAACCAACGGAATGGGAAAAGATATTTGCAAATGACATATCGGACAAAGGGCTAGTATCCAAAATCTATAAAGAGCTCACCAAACTCCACACCCGAAAAACAAATAACCCAGTGAAGAAATGGGCAGAAAACATGAACAGACACTTCTCTAAAGAAGACATCCGGATGGCCAACAGACACATGAAAAGATGCTCAACGTCGCTCCTCATCAGGGAAATACAAATCAAAACCACACTCAGATATCACCTCACGCCAGTCAGAGTGGCCAAAATGAACAAATCAGGAGACTATAGATGCTGGAGAGGATGTGAAGAAACGGGAACCCTCTTGCACTGTTGGTGGGAATGCAAATTGGTGCAGTCACTCTGGAAAACAGTGTGGAGGTTCCTCAGAAAATTAAAAATAGACCTACCCTATGACCCAGCAATAGCACTGCTAGGAATTTACCCAAGGGATACAGGAGTACTGATGCATAGGGGCACTTGTACCCCAATGTTTATAGCAGCACTCTCAACAAGAGCCAAATTATGGAAAGAGCCTAAATGTCCATCAACTGATGAATGGATAAAGAAATTGTGGTTTATATACACAATGGAGTACTACAGGGCAATGAGAAAGAACGAAATATGGTCCTCTGTAGCAACGTGGATGGAACTGGAGAGTGTGATGCTAAGTGAAATAAGCCATACAGAGAAAGACAGATACCATATGTTTTCACTCTTATGTGGATCCTGAGAAACTTAACAGAAACCCATGGGGGAGGGGAAGGAAAAAAAAAAAAAAAGAGGTTAGAGTGGGAGAGAGCCAAAGCATAAGAGACTCTTAAAAACTGAGAACAAACTGAGGGTTGATGGGGGGTGGGAGGGAGGGGAGGGTGGGTGATGGGTATTGAGGAGGGCACCTTTTGGGATGAGCACTGGGTGTTGTATGGAAACCAATTTGACAATAAATTTCATATATTGAAAAAAAACCATTCACCACAATCAAGTGGAATTTATTACTAGATTGCAAGGGTGGTTCAATATTTGTAAATCAATCAATGTGGTAAGTCACATCAATAAAGAATAAGTTGGGGTGCCTGGGTGGCTCAGTCAGTTAAGCATCTGACTTTGGCTCAGGTCATGATCTCACAGTCCTTGCGTTCAAGCCCCATGTCAGGCTCTGTGCTGATGGCTCAGAGCCTGGAGCCTGTTTCAGATTCTCTCTCTCTCTGCCCCTCACCCACTCTCACTCTGTTTGTCTCTCTCTCTCTAAAATAAAATAAAAAGATAAAAAAAATTTTTTTAAAAAGAAAGAATAAGAACCACATAATAATTTCAATAGATGCAGGAAAAATATTTCACAAAATACAACATCTGTTCATGATAAAAAAAAAAACCCTGGAGCAAAGTAGGTTTAGAAAGAACACACCTCAACAAGATAAAGGCCATATATGAGAAAACCCATAGCTAATATCATATCTACTGGGGAAAAACTGTTTCAGGTCAGGAACAGGCAAGGATGTCCATTCTCACCACTTGATTCAACGTAGTACTGGAAGTCCTCGCCACAGGAACCAGATAACAAAAAGAAATAAAAGGCATCCAAATTGATAAGGAAAAAGTAAAACTTTCAATATTTGCAGATAACTTGATTTTATATATAGAAAACTGAAAGACTCCACCCAAAAACTCCTAGAACTGATAAACAAATTCAGTAAAGTTACAGGATACAAAAATCAAAGTACAGAAATCTGTTGCATTTCTATACAGCCATAATGAAGCAGCAGAAAGAGAAATTAAGAAAACAGTCCCACTTACAATTGCAACAAAAATAATAAGATACTAGGAATAAACCTAACCAAAGAAGTAAAAGACCTGTTCTCTGAAAACTTTAAAAAAGTGATAAAAGAAATTGAAGATGACACAAAGAAACAGAAAGACATTCCATGCTCATGGATTGGAAGAACAAATATTGTTAAAACGTCTAGACTACTCTAGCATTCTACACATTTAATGCAATCCCTATCAAAATACCAATAGCATTTTTTAAAGAACTACAACAAACAGTTCTAAAATTTATATGGAACCACAAAAGACCCCCAAATAGTCAAAGCAATCTTAGAAAAGCAAAGCAAAGCTGGAGGAATCACAACTCCAGACTTCAAGTTATATTACAAAGTTGTAGTAATCCAAACAGTATATATGGTACTGGCACAAAAGTAGACAAAAGATAAATGAAACACAATAGAAACCACAGAAATAAACCCACAATTATATGCTCAATTAATCTTCAACAAAGCGGGAAAGAATATCCAGTGGGAAAAAGACAGTCTCTTTCTTCAACAAATGGTGTTGGGAAAACTGGACAGCTACATGCAAAAGAATGAAACTGGACCACTTTATTACACAATATAGAAAAATAAATTCAAACTGGATTAAAGACTTAAATGTGAGTCCTTAAACAATAAAAATCTTAGAAGAGCGCACAGGTAGTTAATTTTGATGACAATGACTGTAGTAATTTGTTTTCTACATAGGTCCCCTGAGGCAAGGGAAACAAAAGCAAAAATAAACTATTGAGACTACCTCAAAATAAAAAGCTTCTGCAGAGTGAAGAAATCAATGCACAAATCTAAAAGGCAACTTACTGAATGGGAAAAGATATTTGCAAATGACATATCTGATAAAGGATTAGTATACAAAATATTTAAAGAACTTCTAAAAGTCAACACCCAAAAAACAAATAACCCAATAAAAAATGGGCGGAAGACATGGACACTTCTCCAAAGACATTGGCCAACAGACACATGAAAAGATGCTCATCATCACTTATCATCAGGGAAATACAAACCAAAACTACAATAAAATATCACCTCACACCTATCAGAATGGCTAAAAACAACACAAGAAACAGTAAGTATTGATAAGGATGTGGAGAAAAAGGAACCATCGTGAACAATTGGTGGGAATGGAAATTGGTGCATTCTACTGTTGTTGGGCATGCATACTGGCAAACAGTATGGAGGTTCCTCAAAAAGTTAAAAATAGAACTACCCTATGATCCAGTAATTGTACTACTGGGTTTTTACCCAAAGAACACAAGAACACTAATTCAAAGAGATACCTGTACCCCTATGTTTATAGCACCATTGTTTATAATAGCCAAGATACGGAAGTAGCCCAAGTGTCCATTGAAAGGATAAATATGTGTTGTGTGTGTATTTGCATGTATGTGTAGTGGAATATTAGCCAACCATAAAAAGAATGAAATCTTGCCAGTTGCAATATGTGGATGGAGCTAGAGAGTATAATGCTATGTGAAAAAAGTCAGTCAGAGGAAGATAAATACCATATGACTTCACCCATATGTGGAATTTAAAACCAAACAAGCAAAGGGAAGGAGGGAGGGAGGGAGGGAGGGAGGGAGGGAGAGAGAGAGAGAGAGAGAGAGAGAGAGAGAGAGAAATGAACCAAGAAACAGACTCTTAACTATAGGGAACAAACTGATGGTTACCGTAGGGGAGGTGGGTAGGAGGATAGATTAAGTAGGTAATGGGGATTATGGTATCCACTTGTCATGATGAGCACCAGGTAATGTATGGAATTGTTGAATCACTATACTGTATACCTGAAACTAATGTACCACTGTATGTTAACTAACTGAAATTAAAATAAAAACTTTTTTAAAATTCTTAAAATGAAATACCGAGGTATAAATATCACTAAATACATACACAACTTGTATACTGAAAATTACACAATGGTGATGAGAAAAACCAGGGATCTAATTAAATGAAGAAATATACTACATTCATGGATTCAAAGATTCAGCATAATAAAGATGTCAATTCTCCCCAAAATGATATACAGATTTAATGCAATCCTATCACAATCTAAATAACATATTTTTAGATATAGAGAAGATTATTCTAAACTTTATATGGAAAGGCAAAGGAACTAGAATGGCTAAAACAATTTTTAAAAATAAGAATAAAGTGGAAATTAGTTTACCTGATTCTAGACTTATTATAAAGCCATACAAATCAAGACTGTGTAGTATTGACAGAGGGATAGACACACAGATCAATAGAACAAAATAAAGAAACCAGAAATAGACCCACACAAATATGCCTGTTTTTTTAAAAAAATTTTTAATGTTTTATTTATTACAGCGCAAGCAGAGGAGGGGTAAAGAGAGAGAGGGAGGCACATAATCTGAAGCAGGCTCCAGGCTCTGAGCTGTCAGCACAGTGCCTAATGCAGGGCGGGGCTCGGATTCACAAGCAGTGAGAACATGACCTGAGCCAAAGTGGGATGCTCAACCAACTGAGCCACCCAGGTGCCCCCTAACTGATTTTTAATATAGGTGTAAGTCAATGGAAGAAAGATAGCCTTTACAACTGGACATCCATGGGGAAAGGGGAAAAAAAGAACATCATTCTAAATCTCACGCCATTGAGAAAAACTAGGTAAAGGGTATATGAGATATTTCTGTATTATTTCTTAAAATTGCATGTAAATATAAAATTATATGAAAATAGAAAGTTTAATTTTAAAAAATTTAAAGAATTTAGTCATCTCTGTTCCTTGATATGTGTACATATAGATGAATAGAGAAGTCTGGAAGGATGGTCACATCAACATTTAAAAAACAAGAATTCAGTGATTAGGATTCAAAGCTTCCAGAATCAGCTCTTACCTGCAGCAAAGCTCCCATTAGTGATGCCAGTGCAGCCATTCCAATACACAGAGCTCCAAACATCACACCTAGATGGATGATATAAAAGCCAGTATAAAATTCAGACCCAGAGGATTCGAATTCTCAATAGAATAAGCTACCACACCTTTGATTCAAAGTAATTAATATGATTGTGATGATTGTGGTGAAAAATGGCCACATACATCAAAGCCAGACAAAAAAAAAAAAAAAAAGTTAGGGGTGTTTTCTTACAAGATCAGCAGAGTGCAAAGAGGAAAGAAAACTCTGATATTGTGTTTTAGGATTAATTACATTAGATTATATAAGTGAAAAATCCCTAGCATTAACTATGGGGACTTTAAAGCTAAGAACTATTGTGTTATTAATCTAATCCTCTATAAACATTTGTTTATAAAGGAAGGCTTAGGTCTCTGTTTTCAGTTTGCCAGAAACAGGACACAATCCAGCTCTGCTGTGTACAGCATGATGGGGGAGAGGATTAATAAGCATCAAAAATTAGAGTGTTCTGATTTGAAGGGTCCATTTCTCCCAGGAAGTGTTCATCCACACCAAGGGGTGGTTTAGGACCTTTAGCCGTCTTGTTATCTCAATCAACATACCCAACCCTTTCTCGTTAAACTAGCCAAGAAAGATAGCATCAAAGACAAGTATGATATTACCCCTTCTACCAAATTGTTTCCCCACAACTTTATAGAAATTCTCAAGCCACCACTGCTGGCCAGATTATAGATTATGGGATTTTTTTTCTCTTTTGGCTTTCAATATTTTCCAGATTTTCTCCAAGTACATGTTTTACTTTTGAAATTAAATTAAAATTTACACACACACACCCAGATTTTTATTTTTGAAGACTTCCATTCAGCACAAATCACCTGAAATCAGTCAATATAATTTCCCACGCATAAAATTCAAAACAAAAAAAAATGAATGATAGCTTTGCTCATCATAAAATTAGTGCATTCCTTATATCTATCTGACTTACACTAGCATTCACACCTTTGTTGATTATATTGGGTAAATGACCTTTTTGCACCTGAATGGAAACCTTACATTAAGTTTTTGCAAAGAGCTTGAGATACAATCATTTTTATACCTCTTAATCCTAATGTAAATGGTATTTCTAACATATTTAGCTTGATTCTTCTCTATCTGATTGCTCATGGATGGTCACCATTATGGGTTTTGGTATCAAAGTTACTGGAAACACATTCAAATCATTTGCCATGTTCTTCTCTATGATACCTTTACTGTACATATCTCAAGATAATGACTTTATATAACCCTTCAGAGTAAACAAAAACCTCATCTACACTAGCAAAGTTGATTTGTTATTAATCATTATCAACATCCTTCCTTGAGCACAAGCTAGTGCCTCTTGTTTTATATGCATTATCTCCAAACCTCATTGTACCCGCAAGGTGAACACATTTTGTTTCATTTTCCATATAAAGAAATTCAAGCTGTATTAGGTTATTGGGTTTGCTTAAGGCTAATAAATTGGTGAGCAAGATTAGGTCTGTCTGGCTTCAAAAGCTTCTATTGAAAACCACACAGTTTTGATAATCCTATAACAAACCAATCTAAATACTCTTTGGGAAGCATTGTATCATTCTGAAATTATGCTGCAGGATTAAAATTGGGCACCTAATAAAATTATGCAATGTTATTTAAATGTAAGGCACACTCAGGCGCCTGGGTGGCTCAGTCGGTTGAGCATCCAACTTTGGCTCAGGTCATGATCTCACAGCTCGTGAGTTCGAGACCCACATCAGGTTCTGTGCTAACAACTTGGAGCCTGGAGCCTGTTTTGGATTCTGTGTCTCCCTCTGTCTCTGCCCCTAACCCATTTGCATTCTGTTTCTGTCTCTCTCAAAAATAAATAAACATTAAAAAATTTAAAAAAAAAATGTAAGGGACACTGAACAATATAAACTAAGTACTTACTCCAGATGATAGTCAAGACAATTACATATAGAATTATGGTTCAAAATAGAATATTATTTACTATTTCTTTGGCAGTCTATTAGTGTTATTGGGTTGAAGTTAAAGATTCTTTTGAAAAAACAAGTTAGTCATTCATTCCAGAACACATATAACCAAAACGTCAAAAACAAAAAATGAAGTACACTAGCCAGATTTCTTTGAGTCAGATTGTTACATTTGGGACATCTGGGAACTGGGGTCTTTAAACCTTTCCATTCAACTGATATTTAACCCCTCATAAGGTCCTACATCTATAAATAGAAGATGAGCCTTCCCTGTACAATTTTATTGACTATCTCTAGAGCAGTCTACATGTACAGACAGAATAGACAATCAAGATGGTTCAAAATCATAACACTCTGTTTATCTTCAATTCATACACACAGACTATGTACTTTAAACTGACAGTGAGCTCTTAGGTAATAAAATGTGGGCTCTTGCCTCCAAACTAAGGGTATTTCTTAAAACCGTGGGCTAAAGTTTGGAAAGGAAAAGGGTTGGATTTTTTTCTGTAGCTAAGAAGAAGTTCAAAAAGAAGGACAGCCAAATAAGGAAATTGTTCTTTGTGGCCCCCTGACAATTAATCGCTTGAAGGGTCTCCCAAATCTTGATTGCAAATACGGGATGGCTGTGTTTAGTGACAGGCATGCATATGCATAGATACACTTACACTCAGAGGTTCTTACTCTGTGTCTTCCAGGAAAAGGAATTTCTGGTATCTCTAAAAATCATCTCCCAGGGCTAAAATAGAATTGTGAACATGGAAACTTACTCAGTCCTTGGGAAATCCAAGAGAGAGACCTTTCTGAGAGTGATCTGAAGTGAGGTTTAACTAGATCTTCCACAGTTACTGCCGCTAAGGCATTAATACTGGAGGACACTGTGCTGTAAGAGAAAATCAAACTTTTGATTTATAATATTTTAATTTTAACAATACTTTAAGTAGGAATAAGAAAGGGGGAAACAAACTGTCATTGCTGAAATATAACTAGATTTCTACTATATTTTTCATGATCACAACATCTTCTTTCTGGAAACTGATATCATCCAAGAATGATTCAGTCAACATCCATAGGCTTAATAGTGAGAAAGGACAATTTTATGTTGCTATCATTTTGCAATAAATTCTCAGTGTCTATGGAAACAATCTACAGACTACACAATACTATTATATAGTGACTTTTAAACTTATTTTTCTTTGTACAGAGAAAGGACTATCATAAATCCTCACTAACATATAACATAAATATCAATAATATTAATTTCCTGGATCCTCACTAACATACACTGTACATGTTAATCAAGAATTTCCTGGCACAGGGGCACCTGGGTAGCTTAGTTGGTTGAGCGTCCAACTCTTGATTTCGGCTCAGGTTATGATCCTGGGGTCATGGGATCAAGGCCTGTGTGCTGGGCTCTGTGCGTGGAGCCTACTTAGGATTCTCTCTCTCTCCCTCTGTTCCTCTCCTCTGCTCATGCTCTCTCACTCTCTCTGTCAAAAAAAAAAAAAAAAATCCCTGGCACAAACACTAGAAGAAAGTGCAATAAGTAAGTTCAAACACAGAACAAGAGTCTTTGGGCAGTGCATATTATTCAGCATGTAACAGGAGATTTTAATTCTAATTTTCCATTTGACCATGCTTTATCTATCCATATATTTTAAACTGAGACCATAGGTACTCATTTTTGATAATCAGTGAAAACTACCACCAACTGATCATTATTATAGTGACCCTCCAGGGTAGGTGATGATGTATTAGACAGCAGGGACCAAGTTAAAAGTGGAGACTGAGGATAATAGACTGCTAGTCCACAGAGGTAAGACTGAAACTGAGAACAACAGGATACACAGAGTAGATTACTCACTTGGCCCTATTTGTGTTCATTTTCAGAATTCAGCTTTATCCCCCAAAATATCCAATAACAAAAGAAAGATCCCAATAGGGAAACCATGTACTGTTAGAGTCATAGTTCATACCTTAATGTTCCACTGTAAGCACAGGCCACAAAAAGTCCAGGAAGACCCGGATAATCTTGCAGAATGTCCAGTACCAAATAAGGCATGAGCTGAAAAATTCCAAAATTTACTCCTGAGTGCTATTTGCTACCAAATAAAATTATTAATGTATCATTTATCTTGTGTTCTTCAAGAACTAATGGAACTTATTCCACATAATTGAAATTTCTAAATATGAAAAATTATATTATTTAACTGCTAACACTTAAAAGAATAGCACAGTAGTTAAGGATACAGATTCTAGATTCAGACAGAAGTGGTTTTTGTTACTTAATTTCTCTAAGACTCAGTATCCTCATCTGTAAATGAGGGGTAATAATACGAATCCCATATACTTGCTATAAAAGTTAAATGTAGAGCTCTTAGTATAGTACATGGAATATGGTAAATGCTTGATTAAAAAGCAGCTGTTCTCAGGGCACCTGGGTGGCTCAGTTGGCTAAGCGTCCAATTTCAGCTCAGGTCATGATCTCAGTCCATGAGTTTGAGCCCTGTGTCAGGCTCTGTGCTGACAGCTCAGAGCCTGGAGCCTGCTTTGGATTCTATGTCTCCCTCTCTCTCTGCTCCTCCCCTGCTCATGCTCTCTCTCTGTCTCAAAAATAAATAAAAACATTTAAAAAAAATTTTTTTAAAGTAGCTGTTCTCATTCTTTAGAATAATAAAACAATTTAAAGGAAATATTTTACATACCTCTATGCTTAAGCAAACAGCATAGTTAAATTAATTTAACTTGACTTGATGACTCAAAGATATCTTTGTGAATCAATCACTACCCAGAACTGAAAGTGTAATTACAGCTGCATATAGTACGAGAAATAGTGACAAGTGGAGAGTACCCTCAGGAAGTTTCTGAAACTTGCTTCTTTTTGAAAAGTTCCTGATATCAACTTACTTTTTGATAAGTTACTTAAAAAAAATAAATATTAAATAAGGATGGGAAAGTGTATTACTTCAGTACTATGTTACATGCCAGTCTTTTGGCAACACTAATTTTTAAATCAAAAGGGTACTAAGAGGATAATTTTCTAGGAAAAATTCCCTTCATTTGCATTGAAACATTCTTGATTCGTTCTCTGATAGTATAGAGTGGATGGCATGTCCTATCTTATCAGCCTCTTTGATTTCATTTAACAATAGTTTGTTACTATTAACCCACTGTTACAAGGGTCTGTGTTGAGTTGTTTTAAGAATTTCTCCACGTTATCCAAAGCTTACTAAATTTTTATTCTCAGAAAGAGAGAATAGCAGTTATCTCTCTATGAAATCAAGACCAAATTTTCCCAAGATACCTTAAAAGTGTCACTTTAAGCAGTATTCCATATAAAGCAAAAGTCAAGTTTCCATTGTTACTGCTATAACAAGATCTAAAATCCTCTACCCTATCATCAACTTTCTCAAGTTTTTGGGGTGATATTTCATATTCTGAATGACCCCCTCAGGTATAGGTAGAACTAGCAAGACCGACAGATAGAAAAGTAGTAAAACTATATCCAAACACTAATCTTGCTTCCTCACGGTGAGGTCCAGCAGAGTGTCACAGAAATATATCTTTGCTCTCCTCAGGTTAAGATTTTGACCTGACTTTCTACTGACTGTGCCTATGTGCATTGTATCCCCAGGGAACTGTTAATTGGATTAACTCCTTAACAATCAACACAACACTGGAATCATCCAATTTGGAGGAAACCTTTCTTAAAAAAAAAAAAAAAAATCAGCACAGGCTCTCAAAATGACAGGTGCATGCATGCAAGACCCCACTCCACCCCCATTGTCATTCTATGACGAGTCTCAAGGTTAGGAGATTGTAGACATTTTCTGTTGTGATTGTCCAGGGGTAGGATAAGATAAATGAGAAACATTTTTAACATCCCTACTGTCCTCATTATATAAACTACAAACAATAAACATTGACAAAAAGAACAAAATATTCTTCACTAGAGAGAACATAAGGGAAGAGTGCCTCCATCTTCAGAGGAAACATGCTTCTTAGATTCTCTGAGCAAATAGGAAAGATCTATTTATTAACAGGAGGACACATGTGAAGATAGGGTTGAGATGCACAGCTCATTGAGGCTCTCATTTTCTAATCCCACAAAGTTGCATTTTTCTAGGAGTATGTGATGCATTTACACCAACATAGAATGCAGGTCTATCTTCTTTCTCATGAGTCCCCTGGGCACTTGATTTACAAACAAGTCTTAGAAAATAATTTGCGGGGGTGGGGGTGTCTAGGTGGCCCAGTTGGTTAAGCTCCTGACAACTTTGACTCAGGTCATGATCTCATGGTTCGTGAGTTCGAGCCCCACATCAGGCTCTCTGCTGTCAGCGCAAAGCCTGATCTGGATCTTCTGTCCCCCTCTCTCTCTGCCCTTCCCCTGCTCATGCACACTCTGTCTCTCAAAAATAAACATTTAAAAGAAAAAAGAATTTTGGCAAGAACTCTGAGAACAAGAACTCAAGCTTTAGAGTCTAGCAGCCCTGGATTTGAATTCTAGCTACACTTTCTGAAAGGTTGTATATGGCACAGAGGTTCAAAGTTAGGACTCTGGTCGTAGGCTGCCTGAGTTTGAATTTTGGTTCCAGGTTTACTAGCTGGTTACATGATTTGTCTGTTTCTCAGTTTCCTCATCTTTGAAAGAGAGATAATCATAGCACCTACCTCAGAGTGTGGCTGTAAGGATTCAGAGTTGAAGTCTATATAAAGCACTTATAACAGTATGATAAGTGCCTGCAGCTATTCTTATTTATTAGCTATGCAACCTTGAGCAAGTTATATAACCTCTCTGAGAGCCATTCATTTCCTCATCTCTAAAATTAGAATTATAGGGTTGTGAGAATTAAAAGAGATAAAGCATGCAAAGCTCTGAGCATAGAATCTCATCGCATAGTTGGTACTTGGTAAATGTTCACTCATTAGATCTGTTTATCTATCATTTAAAAACTGGAAGGTAAGCCATTGATAAATAAGTGATATGAGAATAACCGTAAAATATTCTACACTACCATGGTTTGTGCATGGATTTTTTTTTTTCTTGAACTGTGTTTACATTTCTACTCCCAGCCTTGAGCTATTTCTATTGATCCCTTGGCTTGAAATTTTTCCAGGTATTTCACTATTTTAATCTTGGATACAGCATTCTTCATTCTTACTATATTTGCTAAAATAAGTTTTTGTCAAATGCTTTATAGAAATTAAAGACAATTACATTGTATTCATTTGCTATTTCTCTACAAAAACAGGAACACTCTTTCCTCCCAGCTAATAAGCTTTCTGGGTATCCTTAATGCACATGTAAGAAAGACATGGTACTGAACCTGGTCTGGTGCAGACACTTTCTTGGCTGTCCAAGGATCACAGTCATGGTACCTGGAATATAGGGCGAGCCCACAAAGCACTGAGCAGATGAGGATTGCCCAGAGTCCCAGAAGATTGATGTAGAGAGACCTAAAGAAGTCAGCAAATGACAATTGTAATTTCCATCCTAAAGATTAGGAAACTTGTAACATAAACAGAAAAGACCTTCATGATTACTCAATAAATGTACATTATCTTTTGGTTATCAAAACTGCTATCTATTTTATTCTAGCCTAACCTTCTCTTTAAGCTCTCAATCAACAATATATTTGGAAATACATGGAATAGATGGGGGTTTCTCTATTAAATAACTATATTCTCCTGGTCAGAGTTCCATGGGCATTATCAGCTTTATAATCATATGTAATTATATTACTTCAGAACTTCTTATCATGAAATAAAGATTTTTAATAGTCAACAGACCAGTAACCATTACTCACTTTCCTTTTAAAAGTAATGCAATTCTAAACTGCTAAACATTGTTAGCATTTACATAGCAACTCATCAAACTTGTTTAAATGTGGTTTGTAATATCATCTAATAAATGTGAAAGGCAAATCTGCATTCCTTGAACAGGTACCTTCCCCAAACAATGTTCACCATTATAATACATGATGTGTGCTCTGGGAGAGTATAAAGGCTTATATAACATCACTGGAGTCAGACCTGAACATAAACACTAGTTTGATCTATCATATGTGACCCTAGGCAAGTAATTTAGCCTCTGTGAACTTCAGTTTCTTCATTTATACCTACAGATAACAACGCCTACCTCACAGAGTTATAAGACTAAATGAAATAGTACATATCATATAGCTTGGCATGTAATAACATTTGTTAAATGGTAATTATTGATATTATGAATATTAATGTCATTGAGTTCTATGTCTTAATAATCAGTTGAATAGTTAACATTTCTCTCTCTCAGAAGGTGACTATATTGTTCTCCCAGGGATGCTGTACTGGATACTGATACAAGCTGCCCTAGGCTGAAGAGAAGTACAACACCCAATATCATGCCTCCTTCCCTGGGGCACCTGTGTCCAATGACTAGTGGATTCAGAGGTTTAAAGGACAAGTCCCCTCATCCTAATTTGGGACAAATCTGATGAGTCAGCCCAAATTTAGAGCTTCCCCTAAGGCCTTGGCTGAGAATGCATAACAATCCAAATTCTCCCTCCAGTCAACCCTGCTTCCTTTCCATTTTCTTCTACAGGTGGTGATTTTCTAACAGACTGTAGCATGCCAGCCTCCATCTCAGAGTCTGTTTCAGGAGAAGCCACCTTCCACAGGTGCCAAGCCACAGATTGCTAACCTTTTCCCTTGATTGACTAAATTTATTCTATGCTTTGTTATTGTCTAAAAATAGTGTAATAAGTGTATTTCATCTCCAAATCATCAGAAAATCTACACAGACGCTTTCCTGCTCTAACACCCTTGCTCATACATGGGTTTAATACTTTACTATATAGTCTTATTTGACTTTAGTGCCATTCAAATAGATTTCTCATCAACAACATTTAATACTGCCCCTGGTCAATCAATGTCAGTAGGTCTTAACTTTCTGGCTAGGATTCATTCTTACCAAGGAGCCAGTGTTAAAAAGTAAGAGAAAATGCATTTGCAACTACATGGATGGAACTGGAGGGTATTATGCTAAGTGAAATTAGTCAGTCAGAGAAAGACAAAAATCATATGACTTCACTCATATGAGGACTTTAAGAGACAAAACAGATGAACATAAGGGAGGGGAAACAAAAATAATATAAAAACGGAGGGGGACAAAACAGAAGAGACTCATAAATATGGAGAACAAACTGAGGGTTACAGGAGGGGTTCTGAGAGGGGGGAATGGGCTAAATGGGTAAGGGGCACTAAGGAGTCTACTCCTGAAATCATTGTTGCACTATATGCTAACTAATTTGGATGTACATTTAAAAAATAAAAAATAAAACAAATTAATAAAATAAAGAAAAAAAGAAGTAGGAGAAAATGATTCCTCTGAGCTCAGGGATTCTGCCTTGTTAAGGAGACCCACTAGGCCGTTCCAAAGGAAATTGTTTTTTATTAAGAAAGCTCTAAAGCTCCAATTCTGGTCTTTTAGTTATAAAATTGGGCTTTTTGAGTTTCATGTTCCCAAAGAAACAGAAGAGTATGTGCACAATTAATTTGGGAGAGGCATCAGCTCTAGCATAGATTTAAAGTCCAGTGGATTACTGGAAGTATAAATTACATTCCTTCAAAGTTCCTAAAAATACCAGAACCCCTAAGCTCACTTTTGGGGTATTCTGTATCCAGTTACTGTGCTGATTTTCTTGTAGATCTTTTATTAGAGAATGTTCCAAAGACAGATCATGTTTAAACCAATTTACCCTCAATATATTGAGTTCTGACATGTGACATCACAATATTTTCATGTTTTCCTTTGAATAGAAATAGAATTGCCATTCCTCATCCTACTTTAATCATGCTGCTACTCTTAAGCTATTTGGAATTTTTAAGTTCCTAAATGCATGTGGGTCCAGTTAGCCTTATTTATCAGCATAGGGAATGGTGGTCACCACACTGATCTGAGGCTTCCTGAGAAAGAACCAGCCACCATTTGTACTCTTTTTTCAAGCCATGATGGGCTTGAGAGTTCCCTGATCATGTTATCCTTCTGACTTCTGGGCTATGTTCAAATCAATGTCTATCTGGAATGCTCTCCCACTATTCTCTACCTGCCCACATATGGTCATTATTCAGGATCTGCCTGCTTGAGAGGAATCTCTCACCCATCCTCTGCTTTCACATCCTATGATCTGAGATAGAAAATGGAATTCACATTTACTGGCCCCCTACCATGTGTGTGCTGAACACAGCATTTTACAATACCTCTCATGAAATATATAATATTTCTTATGCTCATTTTGTAAGTTCAGAAACTGAGACTCAGGGAGACTAAGTAACTTTCCCGTGATCACTCAAATAGCAAGTGTTAGAGCAGAGGTATAAATCCATGACTATGTCTGAAAATAAAACACACCAACACATCCGGCAATATAATGTCCTTGACCATTTCTTCTAGCATTTTATCCTTCCATGGAACTGTTATACTTTTCTAGTGTTATTTCACTTTTTTGCATATTTGCATATATCTTCCTAACTAGATATTAAGCTCCTTCATGATAAGAGCCATATATTTATAATTTTTTATCCTCCATAATTCCTTATACAAATAGATACACAATAAATGCATTATTTGATAGTATTTGTTTTAGTAAATAATTCATATAAATATTTCAAATTATCTGGTTTAAAATATACAGTGCCACTTTGTTTTACTTGATCCTTTTATAACTAAGTATCATTTATCTCTTGGAATTTCATGATACATAAGACTTAAACCTGAGCAAAGTGTGACTAATGAAAGAATTTCAATAAAGACAACTGATGATTATTAATGATTTCTATACCATAGTTTGACTTACATTTTTGCCTGGAATCTGCTTTTACAGGAAATATATCTCTGCACTTGGGATTGGTTGACACCATAGATGCTGGTCCATGTGAAGGTCCCTCCTATAACAATTGTCCAGAATGTATGTCTTTGCAAAGGGTTAGGATTAAAACTAAATGAAAAGAGACAGAAAAAAAATCTGAGCTATCAGGAAAAAAAAAAAACTATAGAAAATTATCCTAGAATAGTTTTTGGAAGCAAGCAATGTATATCTATGTAAATATGGATACATACATAAATATGTACAAATTTATTAAGTAATAAAAAAGGTAGAAATATTTCTAGCTTAAGTTCCGTGAAATAAAAGTGGATAATTTCAGAGAATTGGAAACTCTGGGTGGGACTGAGGAAAAACGAATGTTCTAATTATTCTGAGATTTTATAAAAATTTTCTCCTGTAGCTTTAGTAAATTGTTATTTAAACAAGTCTGCCATGCTGTAATTAGAGAAAAATATGAAACTAAAAAGAGAAAGCAATAAAGAGAGGGAATTTCCTAAGTGCACCCTAGCAATAGATATGGTACTGAAATGAACACAAAATTAACAAAATTTTTTGTTATACAATGCATACGTAATTCTTCTCCTAGCACATGTACAGTCAGACTTCTAATTTATATTCAAGATCAAGAACTCAGTTAGATAATGCAGTTTAAAGGCTTTTGCATTCTAAAATTACCATGTCAGTGTAATCATCCTTTCTGAAAATGCTGTGTGCACAAGCTAAATGCTAATAGTGAAAAGTCACTTTATGACATATACTTAAGCCCAAAATATTGTCATAAAGAAAGCTCAACTTCCATATTTGATATGTCTTTTAACTTTTCTTAATGTGTTATCTTAGAAGGAATAATTCTATTCATCTATGATATACAATATGAGCTTGACAAATTTCTGCAAAATTGGCTTTCAAAGAAACTTTCTAAAAATTGTGAAATTCTGCAAATCCATCTCAAATCTTATATTTAAGATTAGTGGAAGAAAGTATTCTAATTTTATACATATTCTGGCATTCTTATGGAAATACAAGAGCCTCTATTCCACTCTCTAACTTTCATATTAAAGTTTAAGAGTTTCAAGGGTGTTGACCCTTTATCCTACAGAGAAAGCAACTACTATATTAGCTAATGGAAATCAAGAGCCAAAAGGACTCAGCGAGCTACTTGAGGGAAGTAAGACAAGATTTAGAATAGCCAATTTAGTGGTTTTAGGCCATATACAATATATATGACAACTATAGATCATACAGAAAATACCAACACAGAATCCTTCTCTTATCACCACCAGAGCAGATATTTTGCCCACCATATTCTCAAACATATCTGAATAACAAGGATACACAATAATGCTTTTCTTATTATTTAATGCTTGGCAGGCTCCAAAGTAAACATCATGAAAATGTCTAATCTTTTACTTTCAATAATCTGTCATCAATGTAAAAGGTGTCACTTCAATGCAGCAATATGGGTTGCCTTTATACACAGTGACAATTAACTTGCAGAAAAAATTATTGGTTCCAAACCTTCTCCCCTCAATCTAAGCCTACTAGGAAGAGATTTGGGAGTAATCAAGATCTTCTGCGTGGCCACTGATTGTTTCTGCTTCTTGGTATCCATTCTCCCATCCTCTAGTAATGGCAACCCAAATACGCTTTGGGAAACAACCATTGCCCCATAAAATAGTCTAAGTGGTTGTCAATACAAAGTCCTGCTCTGCCCCAACTAAGGTATGGAATCATGCCCAAGCTAGGACAATTGGAGGTGCTCTTCCTTGGAATCTGAATCTTGAAGTAGTCATAGTAATAATAGAAAATAATTGAAATTGATTTGTCATAATTCAACTCATCTCTGAAAATTAACATGTTGTCCCTGTCCAATTTCTGAAAAATCTCTTCTCAAACGTTAGTGCCATTTTCAAAAACTAGAAGAGAGCCACCAAGTAAGAAATGCTTTTCTTTTTTTCTTCTTGCCGGTGATTTCAGCTTGTGTGTCTCAAAGTAGGGCTTCTTAAAGAGGAAATATGCTGTTCCAAGTCAAAATAAGCCCCTTTCCACATTGAACATGATAACAAGAATGACACTACTGAACCACAATGGAAGGTATTTTAAATATTGTTTTAAGTTGTGTGATATATTTGGGATGAAATGTCTAGTTTTCCCACTGGTCTTTCTCCAGGAAACATGAATAACTGCTTAAGATATGCTATATTACACAATCTACTGACACTTGAAACATTAGTCATAAATTTTCTAGTAAATTTTCTAGAAATAACATATAATTTTATATAACATTTAATACATATATACAATTATGAAATATAATAATAATATACTATATATTGTTGGGGCAATATCAATAGAAAAATTCTCTAGGCTGCTTGAAACAAAAAACTATGAAAATGGCAGCATGGTCTTCTGGTGTTTTTCTCTTAAGAAAGGTTTCCTTTTCTTATTTCCAACTATCTCTTCTCTAATTACCCTACCCTACCCTTTAACCAATTCCAGATTTAAATATCTGGAAGAAAATTACTCTTTTGCTATCAGTCCTTTCTCAGGAAGAAGGACCATTCTAAGTACCATGTAACTAACCAACTGACTGTTTCAACCCCTTAAAGACTTGGTGGAAACCCCTCACACATTAACTTGTCAGCTTCAATTTTTTGTACTATGTTCTTAGAGGTCTATTTGTTAGAGGTCTAATATAAACTTACTATTTCAGTAAAAAGATTATTTTTATAGAAAAAAAAAAGGAGAATTCTATTGATCAGGAGGTAAATAGCAACTCACTTCCAGAAGTTCAATCTTCCACCATCATAGGCATCATTTAGAATAGTGCTGATCCCACCTTGAATCACTACAGCCTGTATAATCACAGATGCAAATCCAGCTACCATGATCCCAACTTGAAAAACATCTGTCCAGACAACTGCTTTAAGACCACCCTTTGAGGAGAAAAGTATATTAGGATTAATGCTTTTATCAGACATTATTAATAATCTACATGCTTATATGCTATGTTGGATAAAAATAATGAAAACATGGATCTGGGCCAAGAGGTACATTCAACATAGATTGTAAGCTTGGGAGAACCTTCAAGAGAAGGTGAGATTTGAGCCAAGCCTTCAGACAGAAGCAGAGGCAAAGATGAAAGGTCATCCCAGAAGAGAAAACAGCATGGGTAAAAGCATAAAAAGTCAAAGTACATAGCATGTTGAGTGCAGCCAGATATACATTTTGAAGCAAAGTGGAATGGTATAGGTAGATTGTTGGGAAGAAAATTCAGAGTCAAATTGTAAGAGGCATTTTCATGGACTTTATCCCATAGGCAGGGCTGATATCCAAACAAGTATGCATATAGAAGGTCATACCAGTTGTTGAAGTACTAAAATCATTTTGTACTAGCCACTACCAAAACTTGCCAAGAGTCTCTCTCCAGTTCCTCTGTCCTTGGCTGAAACATCCCTTCCTGGAGATCCCCATCTTGTAGAAGATCCAGCAACTAAAGTCTTAAGACCTAGTATGTCAGGGATGCCATGAGAGTTGCACCACTGTTAAGAACTAGCATCCATAATAATACCAGTGTCCATACTATATGGATGTTATATATTTTGACTGTAACTCCTACCTATAGGCAATGAGAAACTACCTCAGGTTTTGGAGCCTAGGAATAATATGAACACAACTATAATAATTTAGCAACAGTAAAGATGAATCAGAAGACAAAATTCAGGACCACTACAACGGTTCAGATAAAAGAAAGAAGTTTCAGTTATGATCAATGTTCTATAAAGAATCAAATTTTTCCCCAGATTGAATATTTCTTACAAAAAGTTACACTTGTGGGAGATAAGAGTAGGATATTACACACGAACAATGCAGTTTGCAGAACACAACTACTGGAATTTTCCATTTTGCAAAGCAAGCGGATAAAGTGAAAAGGGAAATAATGTCCTTGACATACCAGTGTGCAGTAGAATGTGCAGACCACACCTGTCGCCACTACTGCACCCCACAGATCAAATCCTGTGACTGTGAAAGGAAAAAAGAAAACGCATGAGTAACTGTGAAACGTGTATAATAAAAATACTTCTCAAAAAATCATCATTAGGAATCTATATCATTTGTAGAGCACCTATCTTCTCCCTACCTCTCTACTCTTGCCTAAAACTGGTCCAAATCTCATAAAATGTCCCCAAACAAGTGGAGTTTAAAATTTTACTTGATGAGTTAAATGGACCTAGTTTCTACCCTCAGACAGCATCCCTAGATCCAACATTGGCTAAATAAAATACATGAGAAAGCATTTCTATTGTAATGAAGCTAAGAAACAACTTGATATTGTGAGGAAGTTAACTAGACTGAATGGGGTCATAGAGTATTGGTCATCATGGTTCAGTAAACACACTATTCTACCACTCCTTGAAATGAGTTGTGCATGTTACTAAGATGGAACCAAGAAGGAGAAAAGTTGTATAATTTGCCACCATCTACCTAAGAAGTGGAGAGGCATACTGTATTCTTTTTAAATGGAAGGATCACAACTCTACTCACAAATGTGATAATCTAGATAAAATAGACCCATTCCTTGAAAGACACAATGGGCCAAAAGTCATACAACAAGAAATAAATTATCTAAATGGGTCTATATCTATTAAAGAAATTGAATCAGTAATTAAAGACCTTCCAAAACAGAAAGCTCTAGGCTGAGGCAGGCTGACTGGTAACTTCTAACAATTTAAGGAAGAAATTACACCAATTGTCTACAACCTCTTTCAGAGAATAGAAGCAGAGGGAATACTTCCTAACTCACTCTATGACGCCAGGATTTCCCTAATACCAAAACCAGGTAAGACATTACAAAGAAACTACAAACCAATATTTCCCAGGAACACCGATGCAAAAGTCTTCAACAAATTGAGGATCAGCAAATTGAATCCAAAAAAAGTATAAAAAGAATTAAACACCATGACCAAGAGGGATTTATCCCCGGTATGCAAGGCTCGTTTGATATTTTCAAATCAATTAATGGAATCTATCAAATTAACAGACTGAAAAAGAAATATCACATGATCATATCAAAAGATGCAGAAAAAGCATTGACAAAATCCAATATCCATTCATGATAAAAACTCTCAATAAACTAAGAATAGAAGGGAACTTTCTCAACTTGATAAAGGCTGTCTACAAAAATCCTACAGCTAACACCCTATTTAATGGTGAGAGACTCAAAGCTTTCCCACTAACATCAGGTACAAGACAAGGACGCCCTCTCTCACTATTTCTTCTCAACATTGTACAAGAAAGGAAATAAATGGTATATAGATTGGGAAAGAAGAAATAAAACTCTCTTTGTTCACAGATGACATGATCATTGATATTTAAAAAAAACTCCTGGAACTAGTGATTATAGCAAGTTTGCAGGACACAAGGTTAATATACAAAAGTCAATTGTTTTCCTATGTAATAAATTAGCCTCAAATGTGGTAACTTTAAGATGTACCTTGATTCAAAGCCAAGGCAGGAGCACAACTGGAGTAACTCAGACATGCATTCATTGTGGAGTGGGCATGTAAAATGGTACATTCATTTTGAAAAACTATTTGCCAGTTTCTCTTAAATTTTGTACATGAACCTGCCCTGAGCTGGGTCATAATAGGTGTATGTTTAACTATACTGCTTCCAGGTGTTCACCCACTAGAAATAAAAACGTGTGTCAAAAAAGAATCCCCAGACACACGCTAACAGGTTCTACAAGACGATCAAACTTGGTCTTGGTTATTGATGAAAATGACCCCACTGCTGATGATGGCAATGCTGCTGTAACCAAAGAGATGCTGCTCCTCCTGGGGGATGGTGACACGTCACCCATGGAAGAACTGGATTAAGCGCTGCCCCAAGAATTACTTGTACAGGTATTCAATACTTTATCTTCATTCCCCCGATAATACATTCAAGGATGTTTTTCTTCATTTTTGTTAACATTTTAAAAATCTGTATGGCAGGACAAGAACCACTTTCTGAGGGTGATGCTGTGATAAGTACGAACTAAAACCCAGCTAGTTTTCCTTTTCTATCT
The DNA here is from genome assembly GCF_018350155.1 of Leopardus geoffroyi. Classification (NCBI taxonomy): domain Eukaryota; kingdom Metazoa; phylum Chordata; class Mammalia; order Carnivora; family Felidae; genus Leopardus; species Leopardus geoffroyi. Next base: position 122,265,752 of record NC_059341.1, read on the forward strand.
AGTTCCATGTTGGCTTATTTTAACAGGACAAGGTAGCATTTGTTGCAAGATGTAAGTAACCTAGTGTTAACTGCATGGTCTGAAGTGTTTGGCTACCTAGCAGATTCCTTAGTAAGACCAAACTTTTTGTAACTGAAGTGTTCTGAGCTATCCCTTGATGTTTAAAATAAAAATACTGGTTCAAATACCTTTCACCTTCTAGGATCTACTTTTATTTATTTATTTATTTATTTATTTATTTATTTATTTATTTTTTATCTTTAACGTTTATTTATTTTTTGAGATAGAGAGAGACAGAGCATGAACAGGGGAGGGGCAGAGAGAGAGGGAGACACAGAATCTGAAACAGGCTCCAGGCTCTGAGCTATCAGCACAGAGCCCGACGCGGGGCTCGAACTCACGGACCGTGAGATCATGACCTGAGCCGAAGTCGGATGCTTAACCCACCAAGCCACCCAGGCGCCCCTAGGATCTACTTTTTAAACCTTCTATCCCCTGTAGTTGTCTACTACATGTGACAGGCCTCTAAAAACTAGTATGTTAAACCGAACTGACTTGATGAGAGTCACTATCTATAGAGCTTGTTTTCCAAAGAAAAACATTGTTTGAGGTAGCAAAATTACAAGCCTACGTAGGTATGTTATAAAGCTGTTCAAAAAGTAACTCAGCAAGTTTTGTGAGTAAAAAAGTAGTGCTCAAGTCACATTCTGCTTTGAGGTTGTAACAAATACAAAGCAAGACAAAACAAAACCTGAACAAGAATGATCTTAGTAGCTCTAATTCAGAGTAGCCTAAAACTGGAAACAACCCAATGCCCATCAATAAGAGAATGGATGAACAGATTTTGGAGAATGCATATGATGAAATACAATAAAAAGGGGGGAAAATCAGGGATATCTGAACACTGACTTCATATTGATGATATCAAAAAAAATGATTTTAATATTTTAGATATGAAAATGGTATAGTTGTATTTGCAAAACACATGCTGGTACAAACTTCCAGTTATAAAATACGTAAGTCCTGGAGGTATAATGTACACCATGGTGACTATAGTTAATAATCCTATAATGCATATTTGAAAGTTGCTAAGAGAATAAATACCAATTTGCTCTCATCACAAGAAAAAGAAATTTTTTAACTATGTATGGAGACAGATGTCAACTAGACATTGCGGTGGTCATTTTGCAATACATACTAATATTGAATCATTATAGTATAATACAATGTTATATGTCAATTTTACCTCAGTGGAGAAAAAAAAAAGCATATCCTTATTTTTAAAAGACCCTGAATTCAGATGAAATGATAAAATATCTCAGGTTTACAGGAAAATAATCTAGTGAGTGAAACAGAGTGAATTAAACCAAGAGTTGATCATTTTTAGTGGAGTTAAGGATACACTAGAGTTTACTATGCTATTCTCTTTTTTCTAGTATATGTTTGAATTTTTCTATAATTTTTTTAAAAAAGTAAAAAGGAAATGATCAGACCCAAAGAATGTTAAGATCCATTTCAGTTAAACAAGTTTCTCTGGAGCATCTGTTGCACAGCCAGTACTATATTTATGCTGGTATATACTGCTTTGGTCACAGTAAAATACACAATTGATATTCAAGCGGTCAAAATGCAGCCTCAGGTCCTAATTCCTAGTGAATGGCACAATAACCTGATAAGATCTGAGTCCTCAATTTCTTCACAGATGGAAAGCAGTACTCTCTTACTGCCATAACTGTACTTTAAAACCCTAAAGCCAACATCTTTAGTTACACTTAAGGCCAATAGGTAACTTATGATGAAGCTTATAGTCAGCTCTTTATACATGAAATTGACCCACTCATGATGTTGGTAATATTGACATGGAATATGCCTGTCATTCAGAATTCAAGAGCACATTATATCATGGAATTCTTCTTTGTAATGATATAGTTATACTTTATAAACTTAGGTTATAATTACTATCTGTCTATCATAAAATCAAGAAATGAGAGTGTGGATTTAGCAGGGTTCTTCCATTTTATATTAACTCACAGGAACCACATCACATTTTTCCCATCAAAGTCCACTTGTCCATTTTACAAGGCAGTTTTAGAGATAAATTCACATCTGATTGATAAGAATTCAAAGGATATGGGGTTCCCCAAAAGCCTTTTGCAGATAAGACTAACTAACAGGCATCTTTGGTTCAGTAAACTATTCCAGTTCCATGGCTTTTATCTGCCCAAATCCAAAGGGTAGTTTGTTGATCAGCACCATCTTCATACATTTGTTTAAAAGGATACTATAGCCATCTTTCATTGTGTCACTAGGAAAGATTTGATATTTCAAGTCACACAAATCTCCCTCTCTTGAATTTTGGACCATGTGAGAAATGGGAAGAAGAAAAGTTTCTCTCCCTGCCAGATTTCATGATGGAACTGAGCTGAGTAACACAGAAGCCTCTTGACTATGGGCTCCTGGTTACAGCTACCAAGGAAGAAAGTGCAGCCATTCATGACTTAGACTACAGGGGGCGTTCATTCTGAAGGAATGGAGCGTGGCTGGTTGGTACATCCAAGATTCACTCCTCAGTGAGGTCTGCCCTCCTATTAATCATAGATCTTTTGGAGCTATTGACCCAGGAACTCAAAGAAGCTGCGCGAGTAAACACTTAAAGCCATCTTGCTCCCCTCAAGTTGATGCAGGTTACTGGAGGCATTCCTCCATCTTCCCCCCTCCTCAAGGAGAGAATAAAGTCTTTAAAAATGAACCCCCAAATATGGTGACATAATTGTTAACTCTAAAATGTACCTTGATTCAAAGCCAGGGCAGGGGCATAAATAACAATTCCAGTATAGAGAACCTAGGGGAAAAAGAAAACCAAATATACTGTATGAATTATAAAATAAAATATTAATTTTTTATAAACTCAATTATGAATTAAAACAGTAGTTTCAGTATACATGATAAAATCTGTAACTTGAAAATGTTATTTAAGTGAAGCTGATTCTTCTTTACCGTTTGTGATGTGGTCATAGATTACGGAAATCTTTTATGGCCAATTTTGTTAAAAATATGGACTTCTCAAAAATAAAAAAATAAAAAATAAAAAATAAAAAAATAAAGTAAAAATATGGACTTTTCACATGGTGCTCACTGCAGATAGTCATTGATCCATCAACTGAAGCTTGAAATCAATTTTCCTCGATCTAAACAATTAAAAGGAAAGAAAAAATACAAACCTAAAAAAAAAAAAAGATGGTTCCTCACTCATATGCCTTCAAACTATTGTTAATCACTGCATACTTAATTGGGAAAAACAGTAATAATTTTGGAAACTGGTTTCAAAAAGTTTGCATGCTAATTAATTAAACAAAACTATAAATTTGAACTTAAAAAAACCCTGAAAGCCAACAAAAACTATATTCCATCTTTTTGATATTCTATATTATTTTTCATTCATATATCTAACAAATATTTATGAATCTGGGGCACAGTGGTATGATAAATGTGGTCTTTTTTTCTCAGGATATTATTTTCACTGCATTAGATTTTTCAAATACTGTATATCATATCCTGTATATTCATATATATTCTATGTGATTTACTTTATAAAAATATATGGTTCTATGATTCTCTATGATTCCATGTTTACTCTATAAAGACAAATGATGAAAAAAGCCATATTATGTAGTATTTGAATGTTTGATTATACTACATGGATAGGTCAATGGAAGTAAGTCCTTCAAGTGGGAGATGGTAAAGCTTTCTTCTTTTTGTAGTAATGAACTTTCCACAGTCATTATCCGGACCAACTTGAAAGTTTGAAAACATGACCACAGGGCACCTTCTTGACACTTGCTCCCCACTTTTCATCTCTGTAGGCATTTCTAAAAATGATCCAAAGAGGAACAGTTGGTAAATGCAAGATACTGGCCTCAATTCTTTGTCGGAATCTCTACCAGACCCCAAAGGGCTCCTTCCTTTTACACTGGAAGTGTTAAGGACCAATCTAAGTTATGCAATTTACAGAGATAAAAAATGGAGTCAAGTTAAATAATTTATAAAGGCACTCTGTTATGCTATAGCAAATGCTTAGGGTTGCTTGTGATTGGAGAATTGAATTACCAATAGGGATGAGAATGAAAACTCCTTCCTAGATCTCCATTAACAAACCCATCCTTCCAAAAAGCATTTACCTGTCAAGAGGAAGATCAATATAAATGATGTGACAATAATCATGACAAGCCTCCAGCAACCTGGATGAAGACTGGGAAGTGTTCTCTGTCATTCACTGCTTGGCAAATCTTTGCTTTCCATTTGTGTCAATCAGTAAATCTATATTTGCATTTACTTATATTACCTGACTTGTACTTGGCTTTAAAAACTCCAGAGTGCATAGTTCTGTTGTTTTATACTCGATGACCACTTCAATTGGGGCATAAGTTTCTGCTTTTTAAAAGAGAGCACTGATTCACTTTTGTAAGCATGCTTTCAAGCAAATGAAATTATTTCCTAGTGTCTTCCTATGTCAGTTAATTTTTACAAACCTGTACTCAAGTTGCAAAACACTATGAAACATACTACTTGTTTTCCCTTTGTTACAATTCCTACCATCAGCTCCTACAGCTCCTTCAAATATCTTTGTCATTTCAGTAATGATGACATCTCAGTCACTTTGGTGGGCAAAAGCAGAGGTGGGAGAGGAAAAAGCATGTGCTCCTGAAGCAACATGACTGTTAGTTGATTAATGTAATACTTAGCATTCACTTGAAACATTCTGTTTTCCAAGAAGTGGGGCATTTGCTGAAACACGGTTTAATGATCTTAAGAGTTGATGCTGTATAACAGCAAATGTTTTTGCTTTTTTGTCTCCTATTTTCAACATCTCTTTCTTTTTTTTTAAATTTTTTTTTTCAACATTTATTTTATTTATTTTTGGGACAGAGAGAGACAGAGCATGAACGGGGAAGGGGCAGAGAGAGAGGGAGACACAGAATCGGAAACAGGCTCCAGGCTCTGAGCCATCAGCCCAGAGCCCGACGCGGGGCTCGAACTCACGGACCGCGAGGTCGTGACCTGGCTGAAGTCGGAGGCTTAACCGACTGCGCCACCCAGGCGCCCCTCAACATCTCTTTCTTATGTTTCATTCATTTACCAAATAAGCTTGGCCCAGATGCCTTAGTTCAAACATTTCAGATGACAAAAGGTAAAACAAACTAATGGAGAGTAACTTACCGTTAGAACAATGAAGAGGACTGTTCCACAGAGACGAACACATTTGTTAAATCGAAGCTCTAAATACTGTTTCCAAAAAAGTGAAAAATGGTTAATACGCGAAAACTTTATCCTGTTGTGAAGCATCAGCTGCTCAAGAAGTAAAGGGGTTAGAAATTTAAAGCAACCTCATAAGATTTGTATTCTGTATTCCTACTTTACTACTCTTTTTATTTATATACGGCAAAATTAACTCTTGTTTTAAAGTGCAGTCCATTAGGTTCTAATACATACAGGACAATTCCATCACCACCAGAAAACTCTGTTATGTTGTTTCTTTGTAGTCAAACTCTCCCCCTACCCCTAAACCTTGGCAATCACTGATCTGTTCTCCATCCCTAGTTTTGACTTTTCAAGAATATATATAAGTGGATTATATTCTGCATTTATAGAATGGGCAAAGTGCCATTCTCCCCTTTGTCTTGGTATGTACTTTAGATACTTCCCTGATCCATTTGGGAATCAACCTTTCCCACTGCAGGCAATTGTGATGGAACTGTCTATCAAGGTGCCCTGCCTCTTCTGACCAAGGGATGGTCATATGACCCAAGTTCAGGCAATCAGCTTCTCTCTCCAATGGATACTTTAATCTTAGAGGCATAATATAAAGACAGAAAATGGCTGGAGCAAAAGAGGACTGATCCTGACAGTGGCCTGAAGAGGCCATCCTGGCTTCCATCCTTTTCACAGCCTCTTTGCTCATATTTTCACTCTCGGATGGGCTACCCCTGTATCCTCCCAAATAAATTATTTTTTATTTAAATCAGTCTATGTCAGTTTCCATTCGGGGCCAATGAACAACTGCCAATTCTTCCTACTTTCCTTGACATCTTAAAATATAATCTGCTTATCTCCTATAGTATATGTCATAATATATTATAGAGTTAGAGTCATAGACTTTTAGAGCTGGAAGAAAGCTAGGTTCTCATTCTCTAAGTTGAATATTACTCATGTAGAGAGAATTTTAAAGCTGAAAACAAGTCTTTTCATAGAGCAGGGGAAAAGAAAGAGGAAGGAAAAATTGACATTAAGTAATAATCAGAGGCAAGGACACCAGATATTTTTGCTCCATGATCACAGGTGACAGTTATAGAGTACTTGCTATATACACTGTCCTTCCAACAATTCCCAGAGGCCAGTACTACCCGTCAGAGCAGAGGGCACTGGGGTTCAGAGAGAACACCAAAGTTGCAACCTAACAATTCTCACAGCCACAATGCATGTCTAGGACCATTTGATGCCGAAATCTTGGCAGGGAACCACTACATTATTCCAAATAAATAGGCAAACTGACCATGTCTCTAAGACTCAGAGTGAGCAGGTGGCACTGACGCATGGTAGGACTTTCAAAAAACAACTAACAGGTAAAAAACACACACAGCACAGCATAGTTTTGGGGAGGAGTTCCAGCCCTTGACCCAGTCCCAATCATGACTCCACAAGCTCGGGGAAGTCACTGGAAATCTTAGGCTCCTCCTCTTGAAAATGAGGATCACAGTACTAATTCTTTCCCCTCTTACTTTGCAGGGCTTTGGAGACTATCAAGTGATATAAATGGATGGGGAAATATTGTAACTTGTTATTCAAAAGTAAGACATTAAAAATTGGCATCCAAATCCACAGATAAATATAACGCATAATTATAAACATACATATGTATTCAAAATAAATACATATGAATAATATATATAAATACATATAATTCACAAAAATACATATATTTTTAGGGATTATAGGTTATATATATATACCTAGACAACTCAGTTCCAACACACAGATTTTGTGGATCCAGAAAGATCCTGAAGAAGTGGTGAACGAAATTGTATTCCTGCATTACATTCTTACCTGTGGGTCTGGAAGTGGCTAACACCTATCAGGCCTATACTTTAAAAGCAGTGATAAATAGATAACAGATATGCTTCTGAATAGCCAATTCTAGCTAAAGAAATATAAGTAGGAAGAGATTTCATATTTGAGCAAGAATACCAGGGTATATCACCCAACGCTGGACTTCTTATTCTGTGTAGGTCGTGCCCTCTGAGGCATATATAAACAAATAGAAAAGAGTTACAGGAGAGTGTTTCCTATGGCCAATCATCAGGGACAAAGCATGTTATCTTAACTTCCCTGACCCCAGCTGCTGGGCACCCACCAGTCATGCAAGCTGCCAGCGTGCCCACAACTCTGTGTGTTCTGTTCTACTTCCCTTGTTCTCTCTGTACTCTTGTAAGCCCTGCTTAAGGGTTATAACAGACTCACCAGAGGCTTCAGAAGCAGCCAGTATGCACCACTGCACAGCCTCTAGGCATGTGTCTACTTTGCTTCACACTCTTATGTAGCTTAACTTACTCTGAGTCTCTCTGTCTGCAAAATGGGGCTCTCTTAGCACTTCCCTTATAAGGATTGTTTTAGTATTGAGTCAGATAATGTATGTGTGTAAACCATGCAGCCCAGTGCCACACATGTATTAAGCATTCAGTAAACATTAACTTCTTGCCATTTTTAGCTGGAACTCTGCTAACAGCCTCCACCGCTGGAAATGTATGGGTAATCTCTTTCTGGTTGAATTAATGCTGCTGTCCCGAGGAGGCATGGGTCAGTGCTTATGAGAGGAGCATTCATCTCTGGGGACTGAAGTCCTCTTGCCAGGTTCTTCAAACCCTTTCTGAGTTTTGGAGTTGGTTGACTATAGATCAGAGCTCACAGACTCAAACTGCCTAAGGACTCATAAAGTAACATACACAAGTGGATTGGCCAGGTGTTCATATATTAAAATGTCGGACTATTCCTCACATCCACTAAGAAATATGTCCTCTCACATCTCTCTCAAAACCAAGTACTCCCTTCACCCTGTCCATGTTCCCTTTTGTATTTTTGAGAAAGACAAAAATGCAGATAAAGATTTCTCTATCATGAGAAAGTAACCATGCAGCTACCAGAATTAACAGGAAGTGAGAACAATGGCTGTAAAACTGGGAATTGGTCATGGAATTCACCCCAGGGAATGTGAGCCCAGTGTCATCAGGCTTCTAAATTTTCAAAAGAAGCTAGAATCTGGAATTGTATTTGACTTCTCAACATCATAAATGCTAAATTAATTTTCTTTCAAAACACTTTAAGGGTCAAAAAAAAAAAAAAAAAAAAAAAGACAGAAAATTAAGATTGGCCTGGGGCAGCCAGTTTGTTAATTTTGAGCAAAACAGAGAAATTCCATTCTGCTCCCTTCTGGGATGATGACCGAACTCTCCCAAACACAATGACCAGAGTGAGTGGAAGGCATTGCTGCCCCAGGGGTGCCTCGCCCTGGATGGCATCACCACAGCCCAGGCAGTTTGTCACTAACACTTGTTGTGCCACTGAGGCCCCGCAGCCAGCACCAGTTGAACCAGCCTCACTAGGAAACCACCTTCCAGGGGCTCTGAACTGGAGCAAAAAGTACCTGAACTTAAGTCTAAGAATGAGTGTCAGAGCCCTCTGGATAATGACCTGTGCGAGAGGAAACTTCTGCAGGTTTGCCCATGTGCCTCATGGGTTAGTGTCTGGATAAAGAGACCACTAAGGGTGCTGAACTGCACCCCCACCCCACTCACATTCAACAGTTCTTTAAATTAAACCAAACATTCCCTCCCTCTCCAAAGCCCTTTCCTGCAGACAACTGGAGAAAACCTATAACCAATGGAGCTGTGCAGCAGGAAAGATGGTTTTATTTATTGATTTAAATTGGAGTTAGTTAACATACAGTGTAGTATTGGTTTCAGGAGTAGAACCCAGTGATTCATCACTTACATATAATACCCAGTGCTCATCCCAACAAGTGCCTTCCTTAATCATTTTTCCACTGAGAGAAAAGGCAGAACTGTTTAAGAACCTTTCAGCCAAATCTTCCTAGCTATCCCAAGATAACCACATCTGCTACTGTCACCACAAATATTTATGGCCCACGTTTTTCCAGCACTCACCCAGCCCCCGACACTATTCTGAATGTTACCCTTGCATCATCTCATTTAATCCTCCCAACAACTAGATGAGGTAGTTGGTATTATTATTTTCATTTTGAGATGAAAGAAATGGGCACAAAAGGTTAAATAAATCATTCAAGGTTACCCAGCTAGTAAGGGGTAGACTCTGATCTCAAATGTAGGTACTGGGACAGGAGTTACAGCACCTTACCCACTTGGGCATGTGCCTCTGGAGGGTGTGTGTGTGTGTTTGTGTGTGTGTGTGTGTGTGTGTGTGTGTGTGTGTGTGTGGAGGGGCAAGGAGGGGAGAGTGCGCAAATTCTTCCCAGACGATCCTGGGAAAGTGAGTGGTGCCTGTGGACCTGGAACAAGGGGATTCCTTTCAAGGAGGAGAGGCTGAGATTTGAACAACTTACCCTCGCTCAGATAAAAAGTTTTTAAATCTTTCCCCTTGACTCGGAATCAAAGATGTTAAAGCAGAAAGCGCCTTAGTGAGCACTAATCCAAATCACTCCGTTTACTTTGGAAGGCTCTCTTTGTCAGTGAGCTCCTGAGAGCAAATTCCAAGATTTTTGTGGCCTTCACAGGACACCTCTCCCCAAAAGGGGAGGGCAGGGGAGGTAATGGACCTGGACAGGGAGATATTTCGATGTGGTGGTGAGTCTGCCCCCAGGAAAATCCCTCCAAGAGCCTGAAAAGTCCTGCCCCCTCCACTCCCCCCCAAGCCACCCTCACCCTTTACCTCGTAGGTGCTGGTAATTCCCAGTTTGTAGAACACCGGGAGGAAGACCTCCGCGCTGATGGCCACCACAAAGAAGTAAGTGATGGCAAAGATGCTGAATATGGCCCCAAAACGGTAGACCTCCGAGGGGCTGCCCAGGACGGTGACGGCCGACATGAAGCTGGCGGTGAGAGACAGCGCCACGGGCACGGCTGTCATGCTGCGGCCGCCCATCAAGAAGTCCTTGGAGGTCTGCTGGCCGCCCCCCGCGAAGGCGTAGTAGATGCCGATGGCGGCGGAGATGAGCAGCATCGCGGCGAACACCACGTAGTCCCACACCACGAAGGTGCCGATGCCCCGCGGCGCGTCCATGGTCGCTCGGTCTCCCGGGTCCTGCGTTCCAACCGTGGCCCCGCGGCGCACAGCCCGAGCCCGAGCTTTACCTCTGCGGCCGGGCGCTCACTTCTTATTCCCCGCGCCGCGGGCGCGGCAGGCGTGGCGCCCGCGGGGATTGGAGGCGTCCTCCAGGTATCGGTCCCCGCCGGCTCCGAGCGCCCCGCGAAGGCGGGGACGTGGCTAGGCGCGGAGGCCTCTGCACCCACCGCAGCCGGCCGAGCTCGTCTAGTCACGCCAAGCCCTCACCGGGGTGCCGGGCTCGGGGTGGCCGGGGTCGCCGAGCGCCGCGGACACCTGGGAGAACTGGCGCCTCCAGCCGCGTCCCGCGAATCCGCCGGGAGCGCTGGGCCTAAATGTTACCAGGTGGCACCCGAGGGGACGCACCATTTAAATAAACAGGCGACCGATGGGGGAGCGCGGGTCGAAGGTCAGTTGTAACACTTGTACTTTTCGCTTTCCGGTTCAACAGTCCGGGTCCTTACAAGAAGATACACGTGGGGTTTTTACATTGCCTTCTTTGATAACTTGATGGGCGTTTCAGGTGACAGTGTGCGGTGAGCTGAGGTTCCAGTCCTTAGGCAGGTAAGCAATTACAAAGGAGAGGAAGAAATCTGTGCTATTGGTGACTTTTTTTTCTCCTTTAAAGAAAATATTATTTAAATTTTAGTTAACATACAGTGCAATATTATTGGTTTCGGGTGCCTTTTCATTCAATAAACATCTCTGATCCCTACAATCTCTCCTAAATATGATAGTTTCTATTGTATTAATGGTTTAAGGAAAACTTAAACCCTGTGACATATAACATGCTTGGTACTTTATACATTAACTAATGTAATTCTTACAATTACTCTTGAGGTAGGAATCATCTCCATTTCTTAAAGGAGGAAACTGGCTTAGGAAGATTAAAACACTTGCCAGGAAATGGTGGGGATTAAGATTTTTATTCAAGGTCTCATATCAGAATTCGTTCTTTTAATTGCAATGCTATGCATTGTAGAACCCAAATGTAGATAGGTGTTAAATATAGGCATAAATATGTACACTTACGTGAAGACACCTGAAAGCATATGGAAAACAAGGTCATTTCCAGTATCAGTACTCAGGACATATTTTAAGTGGCTTCCCTTGAAATATTACTAACAATACATGACTCATGCTTGTAAAGCAACATGACTCCCAGGTTTTTCCTCTGAAATAGACCCTCCAGTCAAGTGTGCCCTGGCATAGGTCTATTTCAGGCCAACCTTGTTCATTGTCATACATCTTTATAATTTACCAGGTGATCCTTCATAAGCAATCCACAAAATGCATTTAGCCCAGCCCAGAATGTAAAGAAAACTATATCAGGTTTTATTTTTTGTGAACTGGCATTGTTTGTATAATATTTTTTTTTAAATTTTTTTTTTTTTCAACGTTTATTTATTTTTGGGACAGAGAGAGACAGAGCATGAACGGGGGAGGGGCAGAGAGAGAGGGAGACACAGAATCGGAAACAGGCTCCAGGCTCTGAGCCATCAGCCCAGAGCCCGACGCGGGGCTCGAACTCACGGACCGCGAGATCGTGACCTGGCTGAAGTCGGACGCTCAACCGACTGCGCCACCCAGGCGCCCCTGTATAATATTTTTAAAGGGAAATAAAGAAGGAAATGGAAGCTAAATCCAAGTAATTCAATCACTTACACAAACATGTGGCTTGGACTTATGTCCCAACTGTGTGAAATTTACTATCTTTGCACCTATGATTTTCTCCTGTTCTCACTGCCTGGCACTCAAACTCATCACGAAACAGCATCTTACAAGCTTTAAGGTACAGCATCCACTGTATCTAGGGCTCTTCCATCTCCGCCCAGAACTACGGTGCTTTACTTGCAAGGACAGCTCCTATCAAGACTCACTGAGCACCACCAGTGTACCTCACCCCAGTTAGTGTCCTGCCAGAGGACTGAGATGACATGGTCTCTAGAGGTGATGGGCTCTGCTTACATAAAGAGGTGCTCTGGTAGTAGTGGAGAGACAAGAAGTCTTCCCATCTACTTTTTAGGCATTTCCTTTTCAAGTGGATCACAAAGTATGTTTTTAATCCAGTTAAATGTGACCTCCTAGCAACTCAGCCTACACTATCTAGCCCTTGACTAGCTCTCAGGCATCTTACCCTATCACTTTTTTTTTTCCCCCTACTTGGTCTACTATCTTTTCACTGTTCCTGGAACATGCCAAGCCTGTTTCTATCTCAGGACCTTTGCATGTGTCTCATCCTCTGCCTTTAATGTTCTTCCTTCAGATATTATCATGACTCCCACCCTCACTTCATTCAGGCATCTGTTCAAATGCCACCTCCTCCAAGAAGCCTTCCTTGACCACTCCAACTGAAAAGTGTATCTATCACCTTCTACTCCTTCACCTTGCTTAGTTTTTCTCCAAATACTTTGTGCACTCTGAAATTGTTCTGTCTTTACTTTGTCTTCTCGCACTGGAATAGACGCTCCATGAAGGCAGGGACTTTATCTGTTTTGTTCATCACTATATTCCCTGGGTGTAGAACAGTCTGGTACATAATAGTCATCTAGAAAATTGTTGAATATATGAATAGACGAAGGAAAGGATTATTAGAAAATCTTCTCAAATATATTGACTCACACCTATTTTTAATGTTTCAAATTTCATCTTTTTCTATGTTTTCAAAGACATTTGGAGGAGGTTGTGGTGCAGACCCCCCTACACACACATAGTCAAAAATCCACGTATAACTTTGACTCCCCCCAAACTTAACTACTAATAGATTACTATTGAGCAGAAGCCTTAACAGATAACATAAAGTTTATCAACACATATTTTGGATGTTGTACACATTATATACCATATTCTTACAATAAAGTAAGCTAGGGAAAAGAAAATGTTATTAAGGAAATCAATAGAAAGATAAAATACATTTGTAGTTCTGTACTGCATTTATTGAAAAAAAAAATCCATGTATAAGAGGACCCACAAAGTTCAAACCTGTGTTGTTCAAGAGTTACCTGTACTTATAAACACATAAAAGTGTATAATATGCCTATTTATGTAATGCCTTGCAACTGCACAGTTCATAAAAGTTTTATAAGTATATTCACATTTAATGTTTTGTGAAAAATGGTAGTTTAAACCACAATAGGTACATATATACTCCCCCCCAATCCCCTTTTTAGTGTTTTTTAAAATTTATCAAAATATCTTTTCTCCCAGAAAATCATTTGGTGGCCCTCAAAACCGGTCGCCTGCTACATCTGAAGGCCATAGACATAGACATTGAGAAGTGGGCCAACAGAGCCAAACAGATTTCCCCAGACTGAAGTTAGGATGGAATTTTTTTTTTTTTAGTTTATTTATTTATTTTGAGAGAGAGAGAGAGAGAGAGAGGGAATGCACAGGAGGGACAGAGAGAGGGGAGGAGAGAGAGAATCCCAAGCAGGCTCTGCACTGTCAGCACAGAGCCCAATGGGGAGCTCAAACATGAGATCATGACCTGAGCTGAAATCAAGAATCTGATGCTTAAGCAACCAACTGAGCCACCCAGGCACCCCGGGAACGAACTGTATATGACTCACCTCATGCGACTGGGAAATGTTTATTTGCCACCTATCCTAAAATAAGGAAACAAGAACGGAATTTATATTGAAAATTACAGCATTGCATGATTAGTTACTTTACTGCTTTTGGAGTAACGTTATCGAATATAGGAATTTTTCTGAATGGACTCTGTAATTTTTTTTTAAAGCAAAATAGCTAGAGGGAAGCCAACGAGAATGGACTGATACATGAATTATTTTCAAGTGGAAAAAGGACCTTGAATGCACTATTTGTTATAGCTCATGTGAGGATAGAAGCCAGTCAAAGAGTTCCTGAATTTTCACAAGAAGACATACCCATTCCTGTGCATCTTGCAACACGGCCCCCAATTTTTCTCTCCCCTCTATGATTCCTTTCACTTGTAAATGATCTTATCCCGTTTCTTCATATTAGAATCATACCCATAATTTAAGGTGGACTCAAATTGTCAAAGTTTTTCATGAAATGTTTTACTACTCCTAATCCTACCTGTTTCACAACCAGCTATCTTTCCTTCTTTAGCCCTCTTAGCATGTTTATACTCATTTGTTGGCCTTTATGGTGGTACAGTATTGCAGTTGTTTTGACCAAGGCTCTTAATGCAGGAATATCTTAAGGATTCCATGAGTCCAAAAGCAGGAACTGGAAAGCCATCTACATGCCTGCCTCAGTTTTTCCTCTTTCTCCAGATGCCTTCTCTGCATTGCCACAGGTACATGGTCAAAAATGTCCAACCCAGTGCTTATCTACACTGAATTCAGTAGACAGCAGAGACCCATTAGCACCTTTGAATTCTAAGTTTAAATTACTGGGAGAAGAAATCCAATTGGTGCAGTTTTGGTTACATGTTCCTAGACCTTTAATCCAATCATCTCTGGCCAGAAGGGAGAGATTCTCACTGTAGGCTGCACAGATTCACCTTGAGGGTAGGGAAGGGGGACTAGTTCTCCATGTAGGAGGATGGTAAACTCTGAAAGGTGTCTCCTTTATTAAATGTCTGTGTCATTTTATTATCTCCTGTGGGTGGAAGATAAACTCCTTGGAAAAAGGGACTGTGCTTGCTCATCTTTATAAACCTCCAGACCCTCGCACTGTTTATTGCTTAAAGAAAATGCTAAACCTATTGTATTGATCACACTTGACAATGCTTGTTGGCATGAGAATTTCACCCAAATTTCTAAAAGTGAAATCTGGAAATCTGAGAGTGATCTTATTGGATCCTGAATCTAGATTTACTCATACGCTTACCCATAGGAGGTTGGGGGGGGGGGGGTTCTTTTCTCTTGTTTTTGAGAGGAAAAGTAAAGGAAAGTGTACTACCAACATAAGTCTTTACTGTCTGCCCATTCTTTACCTTGAAATCACGATCACAGTTACTAGGAGGCCGTGAGAATATCCTTCTGAAATGGCAAAGGAAGATAAGAGCACACAAATTCCTCTACAGAGTACTTTCTTAACATCCTTCCACTTGGGAGCACTGAGTAAAGTTGGAAATTTCAGGTGAGTACAATTGCCATTGTCATCACACGGCTTGAGTTAGGACAGATGTATATGAGTCAGTACTTAGCATCTCTACCTGCACACACATCTTCTTTTGTTCCTTTCTTAACTGGGTGTCACTCTAACCAATTCAATGTAATCAATTCTGAGTTGTAGTACTAGGTACTTTTATCAAATAATGGAATCAACCAACCCAATAAATTTAGTAGGAAAAGTTTTAGCTAATGTCCTAGCCTGCTTCCTGCTAAGTAATAGGGTCTATTAAACTCCTCATATCTCCTACTAGCAAAACTGCCACAGCACCTTAGTAAGGCCAACTTTTGTGTTATCTCAGCCCAGATCCTTAGCCTGGTTCTCTGGCACAGAGATTTCCCTCCTTTTGCTACTTGATTTTTGTTGTTTTCCCCAAATCTCAACCTTTTCTGCATATGTCTCTTTCATTGCAAGTAATCTCAAACCTTCTTTTGGATACAGAAAGTTACACCCAAAGAAAGAAAAAATGCAATAAAATCTATTCATTGCACATATCCCCCAGTACATCTTAAATCACCACTGAAATGGCATCAAAGGAGTAAACAAAGGTGTCAGCCCAGAAGGACAGACAGAAGGCAAGATGGGATGACTGCCAATAAAAGGCTTACCACAGTTTTAGAAGAATGAGTGCAAACAGACAAGTGGAAAGTGACTTAGGTTTCAGCTTTCTTCACTTGTGAAATACCTTAAGGTAAGGAAGCTGACAAGAACAAAGCAATTTGTGCAATAATACCCCCAGAAAAAGTCAGAAATCAGAGGGGCCATATACTTCTAAAGGTAGGGATATGAGGTAGAATGAAAAACCAGTAGACATATAAGGAGTGTTTGGGAACTGGCAATAGTGCCTCTCCCTTCTCCTTGGTAGAAAACTACAGATACCATCTGGAGAGGTTAAAGTAAAAACAAAAACAAAAACAAAAACAAACAAAAAACAAAAACCCTCTGCCTAAGGACACCAGTCATGGCTAAGGGCTAGAGTGAGGCATTTTCCTAGAAGATAGGGATTAGAGAAAGTTTGTCTAATGAATGGTGAGACACCCTCCCCATGCTTTTCCCTACTAGGCTCCCAGCATGTGGATTCCCAGATTTGTATACTTTCTCAGGCAGGACTGGAGAGAATTTTTTTCTGAAGAAACCAAGCAGCCCAAGAAAATGCTGGCATTTAGGGGTTCCATAAAAAAGCAGAGCCCCCACCTGAACATCCTAACGTGAGGGCCTCCCATTAAAAACTAGAAAATAAATTAAAAACAAACAAACAAACAAAAAAACAACAACAACAGCAAAACCAGAGTCAAAGCAGGAAGCAAAGGGAAACCCTAAAAATCTAGAGTTATTACTTTCTGAGAAAACAAGGAAATTTCTGCATGATGTGAAATTTGAGGAGTTTGCTATTAAATTTCACAGAGGATGAGAAGGTGCTTTCAGACATGAAAAAAATATAGAAGCAGAAATTAACAATTGGTGCAAGGTCAGAAGATAAAGTTGAAGAAACCTCCTATAAAGCAGAACAGAAATACATAGAGATGAAAAGTCAGAGCTAAAAGAAAAGAAATATAGAAGTTCAATCGTGGAAGTCAAAAACATGACTATAGGAATTCTAGAGAGAGAAGGGAGAAATTATCAAAGGAAAATTCAAGAAAACTTCCCAAAATGTTAAGAACATGATTCTTCAGATTGAAACTGCTCACCAAATGTATAGAAACTGAATTTAAAAAGACCCACCTCAAGACCCAACATTCTGAAATGTCAGAACTCCATACATAAACCATTCTAAATGCTTCCAGAGATAAAAAAAAAAAAAAAAAAAAAAAAAGTCATATACAACCATCAGAAATCAGAATGGCATCAGACCTCTCAATAGCAGCATTGTAAACTGGAGGACAATAAAGTACCTACAAAATTCTTTAGAAAATTATGTCCAACCTAAAATTCTAACCCAATCAAACTATCAAGCAAGTGTGAGGGGAAAATAAAGCTGTTTTCAAATATGCAAGATCAAACTGTATTCTCTAAACACCATTTCTTAAGTAGCTTCTGGAGAATGTGCTCTATGAAAACAGCAAGAAAATGAAGAAAGAGGAAGACATGGGAGCAAGGAAACAGGAGATCCAGGGAGACAAGGAAATTCCATGTGGAACATATCCAAGAAAAAAGAAAAAACAATGGAATATATAAACTGCCTTACAATTTGAACTTTATGAGAGAGGAGTTTTAAAAATTTTTTCAAAACATAGGGTGATAAAGTGATGGCAGGTACATGGAAAACTAAGCAAAATACAGTTGACCCTTGAACAATGTGGGGGTTAGGGGTGCTGCCCCCCTGCACAGTGGGAATCCACAGATAATTTTTGAGTAATAACCTACTGTTGACAGGGGGCCTTACCAATAACATAAACAGTCAACTAACACATAGTTTGCATGGTATATGTATTATATACTGTATTTTTATAAAACAGTAAGCTAGAGAAAAGAAAATGTTATTAAGAAAATCATAAAGGAGAGAAAATACATTTACAGTACCGTTCTACATTTATTGAAAAAAAATCTGCATTTAAGTGGACATGCACAGTTTAAATCCATGGTGTTCAAGGGTCAACTGTATTTCCTGCTAAATATGTTTGGTTGCACAGCTACCAAACTGGCAAAAACTGAAGTCATAATACTGAGTATTGGTGAGAATGTGGAGCAGTGGAAACTTGCATAAAATGTTGATATAAGTACATTGGAAAGGATTGGTAATATAAGGTTGAAGATATTCATGCACTGTGATCCCAAATTTTCACTTCCTGTTGTATACCAAATGAAATATGTGTATCTGTGCACCAAGCAGTATGCACAAGAATGTCTATAGCGGGGCGCCTGGGTGGCGCAGTCGGTTAAGCGTCCGACTTCAGCCAGGTCACGATCTCGCGGTCCGTGAGTTCGAGCCCCGCGTCGGGCTCTGGGCTGATGGCTCGGAGACTGGAGCCTGTTTCCGATTCTGTGTCTCCCTCTCTCTCTGCCCCTCCCCCGTTCATGCTCTGTCTCTAACTGTCCCAAAAATAAATAAAAATGTTGAAAGGAAAAAAAAAAAATTTTAAAAAAGAATGTCTATAGCAATAAGACTTATTTCAAACTGGAAACAACCCAAAAGTACATCCATGGTAACATGGATAAACAGTTTGTGGTATCCCCATATCATCAAAATGGACGTGTGCAATAATATGGTTGAATTTTACAGAGTTGTCCAAAAGAAGTCAGACACAAAAGAATATGCACTGTATGACTCTATTTATATAAAATTCCAAAACAAACTAAACTAGACTGTGTTGTTTCACAATAATTGTAAGTAGTGGTTAAAACCATTTAAAAAAAAAAGAAGGAGGAGGAGGAGGAGGAAGCTGTAATCATAAAAGGTAGAAAAGTGTTATTTCTGGAGAGAGATGGCTAGTTGCCACCAGGAAGGGACACATAGAGAGCTTTTAGGGTGTTGGCAATGTTTTATTTTTGATTTGAGTATTGGTCAATGATTGTTCACTTTATAATTATTCATTAAACTATATGCAAATATTTTACAATTTAAAAGAAAACTGGGTTTTAAACAGCATGACTGATTGAACACATATTCACATTTTGTTCCCTCTCAAACATTACTGACATGACTTTAGTGGAATAAAAACAACACAAACCATAAAAGATAAACAGAGTGAAAGACAAAAGAACAGGAATAAACTTTTGGAAGCTAGAAAGCACATGAATAAGTAGATACTTACTTAGAAAACCAAAGGAAGCTGAAATTCAGGCTGACAGAGTAGGCAGCCTGGACACAGGCTGATTTGTGCCTCTGAAGCCCCAAATATCAGAAATTGGAGATAGTAATAGTTCTTGAAGGGAAGAGGCTGCTGGCTGAAAATAGAATTGGTTGAAAGTATATATATGAGGGGGCACCACTGGGTGGCTCAGTCTGTTGAGTGCTGAGTGTGGAGCCTGCTTAAGATTCTCGCTCTCTCCCTCCCTCTCTCTCTCTCCCTCTGTCCCCTTTCTCCACTCATGCTATCTCTCTCTCTCTCTCTCTCACACACACACACACACACACAAAAGACAAGAAAATCTACATATGAACATTTTATCCTTACCCTGGACAGGTGGGCAACAGCCCCTCCCCAACCCCAGCAGAAAACTGAATTTCACTCCCAGAAGTTAAACTAGAGAGACTCTAAACAGAGGACACTGTATACAACTGTACTCTAGCTTTTATACTGAAAACTGGGGGACTAAGGGAATGTCTACATACTCAAAAAAAGAAGACCCTCTGCATCCTTCCCCTATTCATGTCTTTCCCAAACTCTTCCCCAAGAGTAAAAATCTTCACTCAATATGTCTCAGTGTATCAGGTAATCACTGTGAACTGTTTGCTCTCTAGAACTGCTACACAGTTACTGCCCTGGGATCTCAGTGTATCATACTCCAGGGATTTTTCCAGTCTTTATCCAGTTGATCTCTTATTACCTGAATCTCATGTTTCTTCTTTGGTACATGCCTTTGTCTTGGCTGTGCACACCATCTGCTCGCTTCCTGAGTGAAACTTAAGTCACATATATACTTATTTATTTATTTAAATATATTAAAAATATTTTTTTGTTTTTTGTTTCTTTATCACTTATCACTACCTATCACTTATTCAATCCTGCTGGCCTGGATAGAACTGTGTTTGTGGTAGGGGTGAGGGAGTGTTAAAAGACATAATATCTTCATTTAAGCTTATGAATCATTCTTCACATTGGGGAAGATGTATTTGAACTTACTGGGTTAGGAAGCCACTGGGTACATTTAGCATAAGTCCCCGTGTGTCATCCTTGCTGTCTTGAAAATGGTGTGGGTTGTCTTAAGTTTCTCCTTTTATTCATTTATTTTTAATGTTTATTTATTTATCTTGAGAGAGAGAGAGAAAAAGAGAGAGTGGGAGAGGGGCAAAAAGAGAGAGAAAGGGAGAGAGAGAACCCCAAGCAGGTTCCGTGCTGTAAGCCCAGAGCCCTATGTGGGGCTCAAAGTCATGAACCGTCAGATCATGACCTGAGCCAAAATCAAGAGTCAGACGCTTAACCAACTGAGCCACCCACGTGCCCCTTAAGTTTCTCCTTTTAAAGTACTTATGGAAGTATTCATTTTGTGCACCATCCTTAATCCATATCTTTATTTTTAATGCTCATTTTTTCTTAAACATTTAATTACATAAACACTGGGTAGCATATGAATGCTTTGTGAGCACCGTCCTATGCGAGTTATTTACTTACAATAGAATTGTGTCTATTTTAAGGGGATTGGCTTTGTTTTTAGCATTAGTGGGAGTTCATTTGGGGGCTCCAGAGAAAAAATGTTTTTCCTGTTGAAAGTGATGCTAGTTACCATTTCAACCTATGAGAAAATGAGCTGTATTTTTCCCCGCAAGGGCCTTTATTCAGAAACAAATTATCCTCATTGGTTGAGGAATATTGTACATTACTTGCTTATTTATGTATACTGTATCTATGCCACTAGAGTGTTAGTCCTGTGGCACAGGGATTGTGTTATTTACAACAGTACATTGGTGCATGTAGACATTCAGCAATAAATAAATGATTTCACTCATATGTGGAATTTAAGAAACAAAACAGATGAAAATAAGGAAAGGAAGAAAAAGAGAGAAAGTGGCAAACCATAAAAACAGACTCTGAACTATAGGGAACAAACTGAGGTTGCTGGAAGGGATGTGGGTGGGGGGATGAGCTAAATAGGTGATGGGGATTAAGGAGGGCACTCGTGATGAGCACTGGGTGTTGTATGGAAGTGATGAGTCACTAAATTCTACTCCTGAAACTAATATTACGCTCTATGTTAACTAATTGGAATTTAAATAAAAACTTGGAACAAAAAAATAAAATAGACATGAATGAACATAAAAAATTCACCTAAAATTTTTTTAATGTCTATTTATTTTGAGAGAGAGAGAACACATGCAAGTGGGAGAGGGGCAGAGAGAGAGCAAGAGAGAATCCCAAGCAGGCTCCACACTCGCATGGAGCCTGACACGGGGCTCAATCTCACAACCGTGAGACTGTGACCTAAGCCGAAATCAAGAGTCAGATGCTTAACCAACTGAACCATCCAGGTGCCCCAAAAATTCACTTAAATTTTAAGTGAGAAAACACTTATTCTTTTGTTTTGAAAAAATAGAAACATATGATTAATGATTATAGTTATGTTAAAGAAATGAAAATAGTAACGTGTTAGGAGAAAATAAAAATGACAATAGTTATTGGAAAGTTGTGATTATGGGTAATTTTTGTTTTTTTCTTTGCTAAACTTTGCATTTTCTGAAACGTTACACTGCTTTATTTTAAAAAAAAAAAAAAAAAGGTAATATCTGAAGTGAAAGCACACTGAACTAGAAGTCTGGAAATCTGTATTCTAGTACTGACTGTGCTGTGTGTTCTTAGATAAGTCTCTGAATCTCTCTGTGCCTTTGTTTCTTCTTTGGGAAATGAAAGGTCTGAGGGCTTCCCAGCTTCAAAATTCTGATTGTGCTTTCTGCCAATAGCTACTCCTACTTCCTCCCTCTGTAGTGTCTGTTCTTCGCTCTGGGACGGAGCATAGAAATGTTTTAGAATGTCAGTAGGCCAATCTAAACAGTTAGGATTGTTTTCGTTACTAATACTTTTTATGATTATTTTTTTCTTTAAAGTGATAGATTCTGTTATGCTTGCAGTGACGGTTCCAGTTTCTGACAGTGGTGGTGTGACTTATTCTCTCAATTCCATTTACCCTAAGTTCCAGGAACACATCAGGAAACCCTGAGTCCAGCTGGTGGTTGGCAAGAGGAATTAGCACATTCCATGGCATCAAGCTCCTGCTTTTCTGGTTTGGGTGGGGTGATGGGTTGGCCCTTCTCTGCTTTCATTACATATGATTTTTGCTTCCCTGGAAACATTAGAGAATCTCAGGTAGCTTCCACTGCCCATCTGATGGGGGAATCTTCAGAGCTAGAAGGCCAACCATGAAAACTCTGTATGTTATAGGCTGTATTTCACTTTAAAAGAATCACCTTAAGGCACATTGGGTCATTCCATGCTTCTTAAGATGAATTAGCTAAGCACAGTGATACTTGGAGAATTCTCATCTGGTGAGCAACCTCTCATGATGTCATGCGGCAGTGATGTGGGGCCTGGTAGACTCTCGGTTTCAAATTTCTAATGATTAGAAATAATTTCTTTAGTTTGTTTGCATTTATACTTGTGACACATACAAGTCCCAATTTCATGATGAAGTGAAGGCACACCTTTGCGCCAATGTATTGACCATTTCCCTAAAGTCTTTCAAATGAATGTACAGTTGTTACTGCATCATGATGACCAGGATTATAAAGTATGTCAGGAAATAACCTGGCTTGCATAAAATCAGGAAATAACCCAGCTTTTGAGCACAGGATGTTTAAGACAATGTGAGACATCTGCGATTAGAAGAATCATTTTTAGAATTAAATGAGCTAACACATGTAGTGTTAAATGTAACATGTAAAGCAGTTCCTGGCATATAGTAAGGGCTCAATAAAAGCTACCTTTGGCTGTCTGTCTGTTTGTTTGTTTTTAATGTATATATGTATGTATTTAGTTAGTTTGACATTCAAATACATTTGTGGCCCCTTTTCCTCTAGGAGGGAAGAATGCTGTTGAGGGTGGAGGTTTACCCCCCACCCCCTGATCATTGTAGAAAAATTAGAAAATGCAGATAAGCAAAAAGAAGACTTATACTCACAATCTAATCCAGGTTTTTATGATGGGTATTCTTCCATATGTTGTATAAATAGAGGAAAGTATTTGTAAATGTCATCATCAACACACAGCATATACTGAATATCTATACTGTGTAAGATCTAGGATAGAAACAGATAGAAAGGAAATGCATCACACAATCCTTGACTTCAAGGACCTTATATTCTCACTGTGGAGCTAGGACTTCAGAAGAAAGTAAAAAAATCTATAATAGCAGAAAATCATCTATAAGGATAGTTGTCCTCTCAGCAACAGAACAAGCACAGAACAACCTACTATAGCAAATGGGCCCAGAGCTTCAATGATGAGGAGAAGGGCCAACAGCAGAGAAACAACACTCCAAATTTCCTTTCTTGTAAATGGAGAAGAGAAGGAATGTCTCCCCACATCACAAGAGCCTTGTTCACTGGCACTGTGAGTATCCCCTCTGCCCCTTTCTTCTCCAAAAGTGCAGCCACCTGGACCAGGTTGTGTGTTGGAACTTTCACTGGCCAATGGTTATTTGATGCCAAAGGATAATTGGTTCCTGGGGGGAGACTTGGCTTAGCACGTTGTGAGAAATACTCCCAGCTCAGCCCTGGATGCTTAATCAAATCCTAGCAGTTGGAGGAATTTTGCTAGCCAAGTGGAAAACACCTGCACCCCAATCTAAACCCCAAAGTGTAAATCTAGTAGAGTTTTGTCCCCCCAAATTTGAAGATTGGCTGGAGAATTCTGGAAGTTGTCAAAGTCTCATTAAGCTGAATCTATTGTCAGTTTTACTTATTTTCCATAGCACCCTGTGTGCTTAATCTGGCACAAGCTTTCCCCCTCAAATGACATAACAAGGCCCTTCACTTCCTTGAAAAGAGCAAAGAAAGGAAGGAGGTTTGAATTTTCCTATTCATTCTCAGATCAGAAAAGGGCCCATTAGGCCTCAAAATTTCATTCCCATGCTTATTTCTAGGAAAGCTGAGTTAGATGGTCCTAGAAACATTAGCTTTGCTAAGACTGATGCTTTGCAATCCTCAAAAAGCAATGCTATTCACTGGCAATGTGTAATTGGAAAAGATTGAACAAAGGAGCAAGAGTGGGGGAAGCCAGGCTGTATCTAGACTCTCCTAAGGCAGATCTCATACCATTATTGAGTTTGGAAGGTAGAAAGTACCATCCTCAGGAGCAGGTTATGTCCCTAAAGTCTATTTCTTTTGTATGTTTAAAAATTAAAGTATAGTTGACACACAATGTGACATCAGTTTCAGGCGTACAACATAGTGATTCAACAAGTCAATACATTATGCTGTGCTCACCACAAGTGTAGCTGCCATCTGTCACCATACAACCCTATCAGAATACAATTGACTATATTCCCTATGATCCACCTTTTATCCCTATGACCCATTCATTCCATAACCGGAAGCTTGTACCTCCCACTCCCCTTCACCCATTTTACCCATCCTCCCATGCCCTTCCCTCTGGCAGCAATCAATGTGTTCTCTGTATTTATGGTTCTATTTTTGCTTTTTGTTTGTTTTATTTTTTAGGTTCCACATATAAACATATCATACAGTATTTGTTGTTGTCTGACTTAGTTCACTTAGCGTAATACCCTCTAGGTCCATCCACCTTGTCACAAATGGCAAGATTTCATTCCTTTTTGTGGCTGAATAATATTCCTCTCTCTCTCTCTCTCTCTCTATCTATCTAGATATATCTGGATATCTACATTATATCTAGCCATCCATAATCTATTGATGGACCAAAGTCTTATTTATTTACAAAACTTGTTTGGAACTAAGAATATATTCCACACCCCGCCCTGAAACAGTCCCCTCCTTTTGTTTTATTATTCTTATAATTTGGTATTAGTTTTATTTGGGAAAGGCCCTTGATTTTATTAAAATTTTAATTTAATTAAGCTAATACATGTATATGGTAAAAAAAAAAAAGTCAAACGGGACTACAAGGCTTATAACTAAAACAGCAATACCCCCCTCCCACAAGTCCTCATTCCTGAAAAACCACTTTATATTCTTTTAGCTCTTTCTTCTATTACTGACCCCCAGGTTTCTAAGTAGCTATGTACTATAGCTATTTCTTGATTTTTTAAGGCCTGGGTGTGTTCTATAACCTTCCAACCAGGGAATCTGAGGATTTAGTGCCCTTATCAGGTTCCTCCTTTCTCCATCTTCACATACACAGACAACACTTCCTGTCCCAAGTTTTCCCAATAGATAAACATCATAATTTTTTTGTTAGAAAAATTCAGCATATATTTTATTATAACTATATAATTATTCATAGCCAAGTCACATAGTATATTAAGAAGAAACTGACTTTTTTATGTAAACTTTCGCTTTTCCTAGAATTAATAATTGCTTCTCTCTTTTTTTTTCATTTCCTTATTTCCTTTGAACCTCTTAGCAATTCTTTTATCTTTAATGTCCCAATTACTCTCTGTCCTCAGGCAAGATTTAGATTTGCAAGACTCAGATTTGCCAAAGAAGTAACGATCTTCAACTTTTTCTAACTTTTAGTAATCTCACTTTGTACTCTGTGAGATACAATTCTTGAGAGAAATAATTGGCTAATCAAAAGAAAGTCTAAGTTTTAAAAAAAAAACACTTCCTATTGACAGAAAAAGAAAAGACTCTTCATTGCCTTTCCTGCTTTCTGGCAAAATTCTTCTATTGATTTCTTTCTGCAGAAAAGGAACTTTTCACTTTTAAAAATAAAACTGGAAACTACTGAAAGCACAAAGAAATGTAATTCAAAGGAAACTCATGTTGAGTACAGAAGGCGTATTGTGTCAGGAAAACAATGACTGTACAAAAAGCGTTATTAAAATACTTGATACAAAATACCTGAAGGTACGCCTCATACATCACAGCACCAGCCCTCTCATTTCTATAAGTCTTTTGTGTGCTGGTGGTGTTTTTTACTGCTTGGGTTATGTAATGACAAGTTGCTATTACTAGATAATGGTTAAACAAAGCATGAAGTACTAGGGCGCTCCTTTACAAATTCTTGTACCTCTCTACCACTGAAGTCAGAGGATACAAAGTTGAGACCAGGAACTAGTCAAAGTTAAAGCCAATCTTCAATGGGGAATTCCCCATTTCATTTATTGTCATGCTAATACAACTTTTCTATTTGTTTTATTCATTATTCCCTATGATATTGGGACAAAACCAGTTGAGCTACCCAAACTCATTACATTGCATTGTATACAGTAAACATGTATGACTTTTTACATGTCAATCATACCTCAATAACGTGGTTTTAAAAAAAGCAGTCAATCTGACTCATTAAATAAGCTTAGGTTGACTTCAGAGAGGTTACAAGGAACTGTTTATTTATTAATTTAAGAGACTGGTCAAGATGTAATAAACAACATACACTAATGAAATCCACATACTTTTTGTTGGGGTGCCTGGGTGGCTCAGTTGGTTGAGTGCCCGACTTCAGCTGAAGTCATGATCTCACAGTTTGTGGGTTCAAGCTCCGCGTCAGGCTCTGTGCTGACAGTTCAGAGCCTGGAGCCTGCTTTGGATTCTGTGTCTTCCACTCTCTCTCTGCCCCTCCCCCGCTCACACTCTGTCAATCTTTCTCTCGAAAAATAAATAAAACAAACATTAAAAAAAAAGAAATCCACATACTTTTTGTGATTTGTTACCTCCTGCCACTTGTTTTTCTTGGCTATAATATTATGAAGCCTAATAAGATAAGGTGATCCCTTTTTAAAAATATCTTGTAATTTAGATGCATATTCTCGTTCTGTAATGCCACTGTTGTACAAAACAGTTTTAAAAATCCTTTTCTTTGAATTATGTTCAACACCTATGTAGGGGTAACACAAAAATTACGAGGCACTCAGTTAAATCTGAATTTAGTATAAGCATGGAACATACTTATATTAAAAAGTATTTGTTATTCACCTGAAGTTCAAATTTAACTGGGCATCCTGTATTTTTATTTGCTAACTCTGACAAGCCTACAGCAAGGGCATTGCTATGTAAACAACTTAACTGATGACAGTCTTCCATGAAAGGTAATTGTGATTTCAGACACAGTCTAAAGTCTTTCAAAGTCAGGTGATGCCAAGAAGGGTAATGCCACTTTTGGTTTAAAATAACATTAAAAAGTAAGCAGAAAGATTTTCTAATTAGGCCTTGTAAACTGGCTCTCTGCTTAGAGTTTTCCAAAATGGCTATAATCAATGGCAGTCTTTGAAAAAGTATTTAGCCTTCCAAAATAATCAATGAGAAAGCCAGATTCTGAGCAGAAACTAACAAAACAGAGCCACATGTTTGTATAAAGTATCAAAAGTTTGTGTCAGATTAAAGATTTGCATTCAACTGCTAAACCTCTTATATATTTGGCTCAATATTTGGCTTAGTTTTATCATTTGCGTATAACTCTATAAAGTCTTTTGCTGTTCTTTGGAAAGAAGTATATGCAAAAGATTTCTCTAGAGAGATACAAATGAGTTTACTCCCTGATAAATTCACTTTCTCCTTGAAAAATTGCAATCTTTTTTTTTTTTTCTTTTTCTGAGAAAGCTCTAGGTTGGGGCGTCTGGGTAGGACAGTCGGTTAAGCTTCTGGCTCTTGGTTTAGGCTCAGGTCACGATCTTATGGCTCCTGAGTTCAAGCCCTGAACTGGGCTATGGAATTCTCTCTCTCTCCCTCTCTCTGCCCATTCCCTGCTCGAGCATTCTCTCTCTCTCTCTCCTTCAAAATAAATACTTAAAAATTTTTTTAAAAGATCAGAGTTTATGGAAATAGGGAGGTATTTGAACAGAACTCCACAGAATAATAAAGGCTGTTGGCAAGCAAAACAAAACAAAACAAAATCACTGACTCCTTTCTCTATATAGTCTTTTCCTGCTTTCTTTTATTTTCTAATACTTTTTTTACTATTGAACTATAATTTACAATTTTATATTAGTCTTAAGTGCACAATATAATGACTCAACAATTCTATACATTGCTCAGTGCTCATCAAGATAGTGTTCTCTTAATCCCCTTGATTTATTTCACCCACCCACCCCCACCCACCTCCTTTCTGGCAGCCACCAGTTTGTTCTCTGTATTTAAGAGCCCGGTTTTATATTTGTTTGTTTGAGGTTTTTTTTGTTTATTTGTTTTGCTTTTTAAATTCTATGTGTATGAAATCACATGGTAGCCATCTTTCTCTTATTTCACTTAGCATTATACCCTCTAGATCCTTCCATGTTGTTGCAAAGGGTTTCATAACAACCCCCCCAAGATTTCATGCTTTTTAATGGCTGAGTAATATTCTATATATACATACATATATATATACGTATATATATATACGTATATGTATATACATATATATATATACGTATATATATATATATATATATATATATATATATATATATATGTATACACACACACACACACACACACACACACCACATCTTCTTTTCCATTCATCCATGGATGGACACTTGAGTTGCTTCCTTATCTTGACTATTGTAAATGATGTTGCAATAAACATAAGGGTGCATGAATCTTTTCAAAATAGTGTTTTCGTTATCTTTGGGTTAGTATCCAGTGTGGAATTACTGGATTGTATGGTAATTCTATTTTTAATTTTTGATGAACCTCCATACTGTTTTCCACAGTGGCTATACCAATTTACATTCCCACCAATAGTGCATGATTGTTCCTTTTTCTCCACATCCTCACCAACACTTATTATTTTTTGTCTTTTTTATACTAGTTATTCTGACAGGTATAAGGTGATATCTCATTGTGGTTTTGCATTTCCATAATGATTAGCGATGTTGAACACCTTTTCATGTGTCTATTAGCTCTCTGTGCATCTTCTTTAGAAAAATCTATTCAGAAGACATCCGGATGGCCAACAGGCACATGAAAAGATGCTCAACGTCACTCCTCATCAGGGAAATACAAATCAAAACCACACTCAGATATCACCTCACGCCAGTCAGAGTGGCCAAAATGAACAAATCAGGAGACTATAGATGCTGGAGAGGAGGTGGAGAAATGGGAACCCTCTTGCACTGTTGGTGGGAATGCAAATTGGTGCAGCCACTCTGGAAAACAGTGTGGAGGTTCCTCAGAAAATTAAAAATAGACCTACCCTATGACCCAGCAATAGCACTGCTAGGAATTTACCCAAGGGATACAGGAGTACTGATGCATAGGGGCACTTGTACCCCAATGTTTATAGCAGCACTCTCAACAATAGCCAAATTATGGAAAGAGCCTAAATGTCCATCAACTGACAAACGGATAAAGAAATTGTGGTTTATATACACAATGGAGTACTACGTGGCAATGAGAAAAAATGAAATATGGCCCTTTGTAGCAACGTGGATGGAACTGGAGAGTGTGATGCTAAGTGAAATAAGCCATACAGAGAAAGACAGATACCACATGTTTTCACTCTTATGTGGATCCTGAGAAACTTAACAGAAACCCATGGGGGAGGGGAAGGAAAAAAAAAAAAAAGAGGTTAGAGTGGGAGAGAGCCAAAGCATAAGAGACTCTTAAAAACTGAGAACAGGGGCACCTGGGTGACTCAGTCGGTTGAGCGTCCGACTTCAGCTCAGGTCATGATCTCGCGATCCGTGAGTTCAAGCCCCGCGTCGGGCTCTGGGCTGATGGCTCAGAGCCTGGAGCCTGCTTCCAATTCTGTGTCTCCCTCTCTCTCTGCCCCTCCCCCGTTCATGCTCTGTCTCTCTCTGTCTCAAAGGTAAATAAACGTTAAAAAAAATTAAAAAAAAAAAACTGAGAACAAACTGAGGGTTGATGGGGGGTGGGAGGGCGGGGGGGGGTGGGTGAGGGGTATTGAGGAGGGCACCTTTTGGGATAAGCACTGGGTGTTGTATGGAAACCAATTTGACAATAAATTTCATATATTGAAAAAAAAAAGAAAAATCTATTCAAGTCCTCTGTCCATTTTTTAATCAGATTATTGGGGAGTGGACATTGAGTTATGTAAGTTCTTTATATATTTTGGATATTAACCCCTTACCAGATATATAATCTGCAAATATCTTCTCCAATTCCGCAGGTTGACTTTTTGTTTTGTTGATGGTCTCCCTCACTGCACAAAAGCTTTTTTATCTTGGTTTAGTCCCAATAGTTCATTTTTGCTTTTATTTCCCTTGCCTGAGGAGACATATCTATAAAGATATTTCTATGGCCAATGTCAGACAAATTACTGCCTGTGTTCTCTTCTGGAATTTTATGGTTTCAGTTCTCACATTTGGACAAATGGCTTCTATCCAGAATATGTAAGGAACTACAAATTAATAAGAAAAAGACAATAGTACAGTGAGCAGATTTACTTTTTAAAAAAAGGATATGCAAACAGCTACCTAATAAGCATATTAAAAAGTGTACATCTGGGGCGCCTGGGTGGCGCAGTCGGTTAAGCGTCCGACTTCAGCCAGGTCACGATCTCGCGGTCCGTGAGTTCGAGCCCCACGTCGGGCTCTGGGCTGATGGCTCGGAGCCTGGAGCCTGTTTCCGATTCTGTGTCTCCCTCTCTCTCTGCCCCTCCCCCGTTCATGCTCTGTCTCTCTCTGTCCCAAAAATAAATAAACGTTGAAAAAAAAAAAATTAAAAAAAAAAAAAAAAGTGTACATCTTCATAAGTCACCAGGGAATTAGCAATTAAAACCATAATATGATATTACAGCTAGCCCACCAGAATGGCTAGAATGAAAATGATGAAAAATACTAAAACTTGGCAAAGATTTGCAGCAACCAGAATCCATAAACACCAATAGCGGGCGTGTAAACTGACAACACTTCTCAGAAAACTGTTTGGCACTAAAGTTAACATATGCAATTCTATTCCTATGTATATACCTACCAAAGTTCATACATGTTCACCAAAAGACATGCACTAGGATGTTGTAGCAACACTCTAAATAGTAGTCCCCAAATGGAAATTTTCCAAGTGCCCATCAATGGTAGAATGGATAAATAAGTTCTAATATAGTCACACAATGAAATTCTATACAGAAATATTAATGAATAATTTAGAAATACAATAGCAATATAAATGAATCTTAGAAACATAATGTTGGGAAAAGAAGCTGAACCCAAAAGGGAGCATATACTATTGTTCTTTTTCTTTTTTAACATTGATTTATTTTTGAGAGAGAGAGTGAGCAGGAGAGGGTGCAGAGAGAACGGGAGACACAGAATCCAAAGCAGGCTCCAGGCTCTGAGCTGTCAGCACAGAGCCCAACGCAGGGCTTGAACTCATGAACTGTGAGATCATGACCTGAGCCAACATTGGATGTTTAACTGACTGAGTCACCCAGGTGCCCCTATTGTTCCTTTTATATAAAATATTAAAATAGGCAAAACTAATCAATGTTGTTAGAAGTGGCAGTGGTTCTTTTTGACAGGGCAAGGGAAGTGTAGCTAATATTTCTAGATCTGGGTGCTGGTTATAAGGGCACATTCAGTTTATGAAAATTCATCCATCTGTACTCTTCATGTATGTGCATATTACAATGCATAGTATAGTTTGGTAAAAAGTTATTTTTTAAAAAATGTTTATTTGAGAGGGAGAAAGAACATGTGAGTGGGGGAGGAGCAGACAGAGAAGGATAAAGAGAGAATCCCAAGCAGGCTCCATGCTGTCAAGACAAAGCCTGATGTGGTGCTTGAATCCATGAACCCAAACCGTGAGATCATGACCTGAGACAAAATCAAAAGCCAGACACTTAATAACTGACTGAGCCACCTAGGCTTTCCAAAAATTTTTTTTAAATCACTGAAATTATAAAGAGATCTAATATTCCATATTTACCAAAATTTCTCTTGGAGTTAAGTTTGTATGTATTTGGAAGCCATATTTTCGTGAGAGGCTGGGTGGAAGGCAGTATGGTAGATAGCTGCTGTGTGGCCAACACTTCTAAAAATGGAATTTCAATTTGTCTTTGGATAACTATTTTTACATTATGAGACTTTCAGATGCAGTGTTCCTTCCACCACACTTCCCCACTAACAGGTGTACATATACAACTCAAGCCACCTACTTAGAGAACCCTATCCATCTAGACATAGTAATTGGTCCAATAGTGGCATATATACCCCAAATAGTCAATCATTTAGATCTGAGGTTAAAGGTGCTTGGCATACCCTTAGACACTCAGTATGTCAGTCAATAAGTCACATTTTTACATAAGCTTGTCAGAGGGGGTTTCTGTTGCTTGCAGCCCAAAGAGTGGTAAGGACTCTGAAAGATATGTTCTGTTAACACAGTTGATTTCCACATTTTGTTGTGAGAAGGGTAGTTCTAGTTAACACTGGAGCTTCTGGCTAGGTATAGGCAAACTTCCCTCCTCAGTACTTTATTAATCTACTGCTGTGTAACAAATTACCACAAATGTAGTGCCTTAAAACAGCACGCTTATTATCTCTCTGTTTCATTGAGTCAGGAATCGCATGGCTTACCTTGGTATTCTGCTTCATGGTTTCACACAAGGCTGCAATCAAGTGTCAGCCAGAGCTGGGATCTCCTCTGAAAGCTTCACTGAGGAAATGAATACAAATTTGAATAACATCAGTTTGAAATGGCACCAAATTATTAGCTTGCCTGCACCTCTGTTTGCCCTGGTATGTATGCACAGCTGGTATTCATTAAGAATGGTCTAGGGGGTCTAGAAGGTGAAAGAGCTTGGAAATGATACATAGTAAATTAAAATAAATCTCTAAACCAAAGGGCAAAATCACTCTGTAATGATACCTCTGTGCTTCTTAAACCTTGAGAAATCAGTGAGATATCATAAACCATATGAAAATTTGGCTATAAGGATAGCGAAGAGGGGTGCCCGGGTGGCTCAGTGGGTTAAGTGTCCGACTTTGGCTTGGGTCATGATCTCACGGTTTGTGAGTTCAAGCCCCACATCAGGCTCTGTGCTGACAGCTCAGAGCCTGGAGCCTGCTTTGGGTTCTACGTCTACCCCTCTCTCTGCCCCTCCCATGCTCATGCTCTATCTTTCTCTGTCTCTCAATAATAAATAAATGTTAAAAAAAAAAAAAAACAATAGTGAAGAAATAGGAAGAAGACATGAATACACACTTTTCTAATGAAGATATCCAGGTGGCTAACAGACACATGAAAAGATGCTCAAAATCATTCATCATCAGAGAAATACAAATCAAAACCACAATGAGATACTACCTCACACCTATCAGAATGGCTAAAATTAACTCAGAAAACAACAGATGTTGGAGAGGATGAGGAGAAAGGGGAACCCTTTTGCACTGTTGGTGGAAATGCACACTGGTGCAGCCACTCTGGAAAACAGTATAGAGTTTCCTCAAAAGATTAAAAATAATATGACCCCATGACCCAGCAATTGCACTACTAGGTATTTATCCAAAGGATACAAAAATGCTGATTTGAAGGGGCACATGCACCCCGATGTTTAAAGCAATGCTGCCAACAATAGTCAAAGTATGGGAAGAGCCCAAATGTCAATCGACTGATGAATGGATAAAGAAGATGTGGTATATACATACAATGGTTATTATTCAGCAATTAAAAAGAATGAAATCTTGCCATTTGCAACAACATGGATGGAACCAGAGGACATTATGCTAAGTGAAATAAGTCAGTAAGATAAAGACAAATATCATATGATTTCACTCATATGTGGAATTTGAGAAACAGCAGATGAACATAGGGGAAGGGAAGGAAAAATAAGATATAAATGGAGAGGGAGGAAAACCATAAGAGACTCTTAATACAAAGAACTGAGGGTTGCTGGAGGGAAGGTGGGGGAGGGGGTAAATGGATGATGGGCATTAAGGAGGGCACTTGTTCGGATGAGCCCTGGGTGTTATACGTAAGTAATGAATCACTGGGTTCTACTCCTGAAACCAATACTACACTGTATGCTAACTAACTTGAATATAAATAAATACAATTTAAAAAATAATTTGCCCTTTGAATTAAACAAAGAAAAAAAAGAAAAAAAAAAAAAAAAGAATATTGATGGTCAAGTACTTTGTTTTTTTTCCATTAAGCACTTTAAATTTACTTTACACTAGTCATCTATTTGGATTCCCCTGTAAGTTCTTAAGAGATACATCAGAAAAGGCAAGATAAATTGGTTAAAATCACAGACACACCACAAACTTAAAGCTTGGAAGCAAAGGACATTATATATAATATATAACATATATAATGTACATTTATGCATGTGTGTGATTTTTATATTTTATATAGTATACATACTACATTATTTACTATATGACGAACAGGTAGAACACATCATTTTCCCTGTAGCTTATAAATTCTACCTTTATCTCCATCTTACCTCCAGTTTAGATGTTACCCTGCTGAGGTTATGGGAAAGAATAGAGAAAGAGGACTTCTGTATCTACAGTTGAGTGGCTTAGAGCAAAGGAGTTTATGTCAGCCAAACAGAGGGATAAGAAAATAAAACCCTACTGGTTTATGACCAAAATAACATGTCTAGTCAGGTTAATGCTGGCACACATTTCCAAATTCACAGGCAATTTTCAGCTTATGCATAGGCAATGTTCCAAAAACTCATTTGTAAGCATTCATTAAATGATGACTGCTATTATTATCAGAGACACACATGACCTATGATAAATATGAAACAATTCTGAAGATATAGTTAGTAGCAGTTTTCTGTCATAGAGAAAGCACGTGTATGTGCTGGAAGGTCTGAATCAACAGCCTAAAGACCTTGACACCAGGGTCTATGCACTGGGACTCAATCTCTGTGGAAGCCTGTGCTTTGAGCCCTATCTCCCTTCCATCTATTGAAAACCTATTAAGACCAGAAGCTGAAGAAAGTTTGTGGGAAAAGTTTGTAGCAGGGAGAGAGGAAGTAGAGCAAAGCATTGCAAAAATCCAGGGTCTCCATTTCCATCATAGTCCACGTGAATTTGGCACCTGAGGAAGATGCTGAGTTCTCACGCAGTTAGAAATATATGAAAACTGGAAGAGTGAGGTCACTCTTTGGAGACCTGTCATAAGCCTCTGCTGCTGTACCTGCTCAGCATCACCTTCTCACTCTTCTGGGAACAGCAGTTTGGTTTTCAAACTTGGCATCTACTCTCCCATGCTCTCAGTCCATGCAGTTCAGGTAAGCTGACCACAACACACCAGGAGTGAACAAATGAGCGGCTCGGGCCTAACAAATCAGAGTGATTGTTCTATGATTCAAACTGTGATTGGTTCATGGACAGGTATGTGCGTACATGACCCAATTTGGATCAATGAGAGGCAGCCCTGGGACTTTTGCCAGAACAATTACAAAAGAGACATTTACTTTAGGGCTTATAAAATCGTAGGATGTAGAGCCAGTCTGAGAATTAAACTCTCCTGGGACAGGATTGAAGCAACATTTGAATAGCAAATCCCAGTATTATACCAAAACTATTGCTAGTAATTAATGAACGTCCTAGGTACTTCAACTTTTTCCTCACTTGGGGTAGTTTCCAGTGTGTTTTGGATTTTTAAGAGGCTGATGATGCTTTCCTCTCACCTTTTGCTATAGAGCTTGATTACTGTCCCTGTATCTACTCTCTATCACCCAAACCCCCTTCAATATTTTTTCCAGATGGCCAGTGTGTCTTCATACTTTAGAATTCCTGACAACCTTCCTTGATACGCCAGTGTTCAAAGAATGTATATACAGACCAAACGTAATGTAGCAAAGTGCCATTATTTAAGAAGGAACTTCCCAAGAAAACTCCCTAAAATGGAATGAGATGCCTCCTAGAATTCCATGTCACTGGAGGTATTCTGTATCACGAAGACTTATCAAGGTGAATAAAACCAAAGCAAAGCAAGGCAAAGCCAAACAGTAACCTAATTGAAAAGGCCACGCTCCTTCCACCATGCCAAGCTACATTATTTTTCCAGTATCTCTGGTATGGATAGATTTGCAATGGTGTTTTGGCTTTCCTATGTCTCTCACTCCCCTTCAATGATCAGGGGTGTGCATTTTCAAGATGAGCACCTAGTATGTGACCACAGAATAATGTGGACTAAATTACACATATAAGGATTAATCTAATGTCATGCCTAATTCAAAACATATCATAGAATCCCAGTTTCTTCATTGGTAAAATTGGTATAGTCAATCTGACTCCATTTTTTTGATGTTTGACTACTGACAGCTTTTAAGCCTCACTCCTTCTTCCCCATCTGCCCTACATCTGGGACAACTGGTAACAAAGCTGAGATACTCCCTCTTTTGATGTTGATGAGAAATTACCCTCACCCTGGCCCAACCCCCTAACCACCAAAAAACAAACAACAACAACAAGGACAACAAAAAACAAAAACACCCAGGCCAGTCTCATTTCCTTGCTCTCTCTCAAACCATTTTTAAAATCTCCTTGGGGGCCACACTGATTTCCCCCAGAAAGCCTCATTATGTGAGTAATAAACTTTTTTCATACACTCTTGGTATGTATGTGCCATCATTAGTCTTGACATGCAAACCCGACTTGGGGTGGAGGTCCTGTTTCTTAGGAGTAGTCACAACATTGGGAATAATGCTAAGTATCTTCAAGGATTATTGTGAGAATAAGAAATAAGGTAATAAAGAACAGTCTTTATAATCACATAGTAAGTGCTCATAAGTTTGCGATAAATTTGAAATGAGTTATAAAGCAATTTAGAACAGAGTCTAGGACATGTAAGTGCTTTCTAAGTGATAGATAAAGAGCTCTTATTTCTGCTAGTGTGTAATCTACACCTTAATTTTTGCACATGAAAGGAAACCCATAATTGATATCTAAAATTGCATCTAGAAAGCATTTAATTAGAATATGATATGCACCAATGCACTTATAAGCCCATTTAAGAAAAAAAAATTTCTGATTCCTAGATGTCATATTTATGAGGTCAGGTATAGATACATATGGATAAGAATGTACATTTATGTTCTTACATAGTAATAAACTAGAGAATATGCAGGGCATATTCTGGCATTGCCAGCACTGGAAGAGTTTTAGTCCATTCAGGAATGGAGACCTCCCACCAGGATTCTGGTGGTGGTAAAACAATGGAGTTGGAATAAGGTTCAACTAACCCCACCTGGGGAAGAATTCGGTGACAGAGATTCACACACACACATACACACACAAACCCCTAACAAACTGTCCATTCTATGAAACTTAAGAGAAGAAGGGATATAATTTATTTATTTTAAAGCCCCCCAAATTTTCAGAGGTAATAGAACTTAGGGCAGCCTCAGAAGAAGCCGTGCTAGAGATCAACCATGGCAATTTGGGCATGTTTCCAATTTGTACTCTCCTTCATGCAAGTTAAATATGCATTTAATGCAACTTCACTATTAGCATACAACAACAAGATCTTCTACTCTATGATCCTTTATCAAATGAATTTCTGCAGCCCTTGACTTGAAGCATCCGTGAACTGCAAGGAGAGAGGCAAGAGACGTGCGTTGCATCAAGAACTACCAGGACCTATTTGGAATACGCACTGACAGCTACAGATAATAGCTTAGAAGACCTCTAGGAAGAAGAATGTTTAAGTCCAGAAACGTCATCAGGATTGTGAGCCAAGGTTTGGGACAGGTCCATCAAACCATTCTCCAATTAGTTCATCTCAATTCTGAATCCTGACCCAAAATAGTTAAGACATGTAGAGACAAGTGAAACCTGAGATGCCAATTCACTTTCCTAATGTGACCACACTTTACCTCTCCACCCATTCAACTTTCCAATATGCATGCTTCATCTCCAACTGCTCTTCAACGCCCAAATTTTACATAAGAAGATAGGGAAGTTCTGTTTTACGGATGAAAATAAGGTCAATGTTACCATTTTAATTAAAAAGTTAGTTTCATTAAACCGACAGATGAATTCAATCTACACCACTGAAGACATCTAAATGCTCAAAGGACTATAATAATGAGTTAATTAGCTCTGCAGCTATCACATGGTAGTTAAGTATAAAATCAATTACTTGACATGGAAATTATGGGATGGTCTTTCACTGAGACCAAGGTAATTATAATTTTAAGTGACATGAGCTTTAGCAAAGATTAGGTAGATAGACAGACATGTGCATATGTCATGTGTATATGTTCATATCATTCAGCACATGGAGCATCTACGATAGACAAGACAGTGTGCTCGTTGCTGCAGTACATGTATAGATAGGTAAAGATGTGGCCTTGGCCTCACAGACCTTAGTCTAGTCTGAGTTCCCCCAAAGACAACATACATAAACTTCCAGACATAGAGAAAGTGCTAAATAAATGTTAGTTCTTTTACCCTCCTCCCCCCCTTCCACATTCTCCTCCTTAATGCAAAGTGAAAAAGTTCCCATCAATTCCTTTTAAATAAAATGAAAAGGAAAAAAATTAATAAAATAAATTAAAAATAAAATGAAAAGGAATACACTGCAGGAGCCCCTTGGCCCTTCTAATAATGCAAACGACTTATCAACATGTACAAAAGATTTAACTGGGGGGGGCCACTGGGTGGCTCAGTCAGTTAAGCATCCAACGTCAGCTCAGGTCGTGATCTCACG
Source organism: Leopardus geoffroyi (assembly GCF_018350155.1). Lineage (NCBI taxonomy): Eukaryota > Metazoa > Chordata > Mammalia > Carnivora > Felidae > Leopardus > Leopardus geoffroyi. The sequence goes on from NC_059341.1 coordinate 122,304,549, forward strand.
GTGAGTTTGAGCCCTGCATCGCGCGCGCTCTCTCTCTCTCTCAAAATAAATAAGTAAACTTAAAAAAAAAAGATTTAACTGGAATACAGTCAAAATTTTCAAAGTAAATAATTGTAGTCTCATTACCCTGGCTTCAGACTAGCAGGAGGAAGATTTTTGGAAAGTAGGACAGAGGCCACCCCATAGGAGGCCAACAGGGCAAACTCTAGGAACCGTATGTTCCCACACCAAGCCCCATCCTGGTGTCACCATACGCTGACAATGCTGGCAGCTCTGACAGCTACACAGATGCATATTCAGGAAGAGCTGGCATTGGGAACCTCAACGCACTCCCAGCATTATTCACTCTTGCAAAGTGACAGAGTTCTTTACAGGTGAGTCACAGAGCATGGTCATGCTTCCAGGATTCCTGCTTTACATAAAGGAATCTCTCCAACCCCAGCCACAAAGATGTTTTAGAAGATGTGTGTATTAGGGTTGTGTTTTTGTTTAAGGAAATGGAAAATGGGCATTTTGTTTTGTTGTTTCCCAGAAGCTCGCATAGTACCTGATGTATCCAGGCATCCAGGATACCATGTGTTATTTGAGTAATGAATGAGAGAAACATGGCACTTAGGAAACTGCCAGTCCTGTTAGAATTCTAGTAGAATGATAGTAGTTAACATATAGTTTCTATTATATGCCAGACCCTGTTCTAAGTGCTTTAACTTATTAACATTGTTTTGTTTTTGTTTTTGTTTTTTACTTTTCTTAACCCTTGCAACAACCCTATGAGGTAGGTATAACTATTAATAGGAACTATTATTATATCCACTCTACAGATGAAACAATAGAGACTAATAACAACTAACTTACCCAAGATTGCTAGTTTACAGTTGGTGCAGCTGACTGAGTTAAGCTCAGACAGTCTGGGACTGGAATTAGTGCTCCTAATCAGTAAGCAATACTGCCTCACGAGAATAGTAGAAGCAATGTTCCCACTTATACTGGACCCTTCTTACAAAGAGATGCTTGAACATATGTATAGCCATGTGTGTTTTAGTAAATATACACCTACATCCTATGCAAGTAGCACAATCTAAAATCCTGAACTCTCTTCTATCTAGTAAGGATCCAGAACTTAAATATATATGGTCCCTTTCAATTGGATTAGGAAGAAAAACCTCACAGTTCAAACCAAGCAATAGTCTGCAAATATATGCCTTTATATAACAACCCAGACATAAAAAATCATGAGCAAGATTTGGTTTGAGATCTTGAAGAATAATCATATTTAAGTTACGGAAGACCCAAGACTGCTTTCCTAAGTGCAATCATTGGTTCAAACAGGTCAAGTCTGATGAAGGAACACACAGAAAGAAGTCCAGGCTGTTGCTATTTCTGGAAGCTCCCAACTCTATAAAAAAGTAAAGAAACGTAAACACATGGTTACTTGATGTGTAGGTTTTCTTACATATTTATAAGTTAACAATTTAACAAGTTAATTTTTAAACAAAGCAAAATATGGAGTAGAAATTGTACTATTTAAAAAGCAATTAAAGGGGCGCCTGGGTGGCGCAGTCGGTTAAGCGTCCGACTTCAGCCAGGTCATGATCTCGCGGTCCGTGAGTTCGAGCCCCGCGTCAGGCTCTGGGCTGATGGCTCAGAGCCTGGAGCCTGTTTCCAATTCTGTGTCTCCCTCTCTCTCTGCCCCTCCCCGTTCATGCTCTATCTCTCTCTGTCCCCCAAAAAATAAATAAACGTTGAAAAAAAATTAAAAAAAAAATAAATAAAAAGCAATTAAAGCATTTGTAAAAAAAATTTTTTTTTAATTTTTTTAATGTTTATTTTTGAGAGACAGAGAGAGACAGAGCATGTGTGGGGGAGGAGCAGAGAGAGAGGGAGACACAGAATCCGAAGCAAGCTCCAGGCTCAGTGCTGTCAGCACAGAGTCCGACACAGGCTCGAACCCACAATTTTAATTCAAAATATACTTGATAGGGACACAGGTTTAAAGTTGCTGAGAGATGTAATCTTGGTGAATATAGGTAAAATTTCATTTGGAGATGTGATTTGGAGATCCTTTCTGAATGTCCTGGGCCAAATGGCCTTTTCAGTCCGTGTGGTAGACCCTGGTGGAATCTAAACTTTTTCCTTCCCTCTTCCTTCCTTCCTTCCTTCCTTCCTTCCTTCCTTCCTTCCTTCCTTCCTTCCAATTTATTTAACATTTCAAATGGTTAGGAAGTAAATGAACCAAGTAAGAAGATGGACAGAGATGTTTGTGTACTGTAACACTGTATGAAATAAGAAAATAGTGCTACAGAACCTAAATATTCATATCAATAGGGCACTGGCCTGGGGCGCCTGGGTGGTTCAGACTGTTAAGTGTCCGACCTTGGTTCAGGTCATGATCTCACGATTCGTGAGTTCAAGCCCCACATTGGGCTCTGTGCTAATGGCTCAGAGCCTGGAGCCTGCTTCAGATTCTGTGTCTTCTTGTGTCTCTCTGCTCATGCTCTGTCTTTCTCTCTCAAAAACAAATAAATATTTTAAAAATTTAAACAAATAGGGCATTGGCATTTTAAATATTGGTCGTTCACAGGATTTTCTTTCCTTCTAACACTATAATTTCTCTTTAGGAAATCCCAAATACTTTCGTATCTCAATTTTCACATCTCAATATATGCTTATGGCTCTAAATTTAAATCTTCAGCCCCTGCCTCCTCCCTGAGCATTCCACACCCAACCACCTAAAGGACACCCCACACCCAACATGACTAACTTTATTTGGTAGCCCACTTGATGAAACCAGAGTCATTCAAAAAGACATCAAATACTTTCTTCTGCAACCTAGCGGTTCTCAAATCTATCCCTCTCCTCTTCATCTCTGTATTTTTGCCTTAGTTCCATCTCTGGTTATCTTCCACCCGACTTTCACCTTCTAACTCCAATCTTACTTAGGGTGACTAGGTATTGCAAACTGAAATACCAACAGGCAACAGATAACTTAAGTGAATATAACAGGTCAGGTATAGATATTTTGGTGTGGTGGCATCCTGAAGAACACATGCTTTATCTAGAACACTTCCAGTTCTTTAAGTGCAGTACTTGAGTTGCAAGATTTAGCAAATAAAATTCAAGACTCCCATGCAATATTTGGGATGTACTTATACTAAAAACTTAGCCATTATTTAGCTGAAATTCAAATTTAATTGTGTGTCTTGTCTTTTATCCAATAACCCTATCTAGACTTTTCTTCAGAGTAAGAGGGAGGACAAAAGAGATGACTGATGAGGTAGCTAACATACAGTGAGGTTGGAAATTTAGGTTTTGGGTTCAAGAAGATCTAGTTAGTCTCAGAAGATAGAAAAGTCAAAGAAAGCAGGAGCTAATAAAAGTGTTAGAAGTCTGTGGAGTGGATAACGATTGGATCGCTCATCTGTTGTGGGATGAACTGTGTTTTCCCCAAAAACATGTTCAAGTCCTAAGCCACAGTACTTGTGAATGTGACCGTATTTGCAACTAGGGTCTTTGCAAATATAATTAAGTTAAAATGAAGTCATAATGGATTAGTGTGGGCCCTAATGCAATGACTGGTATCCTTATAAGAGGGAAATTTGAACACAGAGACAGAGGGGAGAACCCCATGGAAAAACATAGGCAGAGACTGGAGTGATACTACTACAAACCAAACAATGCTAAGTATTGCTAGTCACCACCAGGAAGAGGTAAGGAAGGATTCTTCTCTAGGGCCTTCAGAAAGAGCATGGCCCTGCTGACACCTTGATCTTGGACTTCTAGCCTCCAGACTGTGAGAGAGTAAATTTGTTGTGTTAAGCCATGTAGTTTGTGGTGATTTGTTACAGTTGCCCTAAGTAATGAACCAGCCTACTCCTTTCCCTTCATAACCCACATGATTACAGAGGACACTTTTGGCAGCAATGTTGGTATGGGACTGGTCTGAAGCAGGGACAACAGGAGTAAAACCAGTGACTACAGCTGAGCTAGTGTCCCTCCCCCTGGTCTGGTACCGTGAGATTTTGGTCATTCTCTGGTAACTGGACCTCAACTATGTAAACTTAGGAACCTATCTGTTGGTCTTGCTAAAGTCTACAGACTCATAATCAGTCACTCTGCAGAGATAGAACCAGCCCTGATAATAAGTGAGACACTGGTTCCAGTTTGTCCTTGTGGCCCATCGCACACCTTTGCACTTGGGTTTCTAAGAAGACCATCTGCGCTTATAAACAAATTCCTACTTCTCACTTAAACTAGCTTGAGCTAGCTTCACTGAAGTTCTCTTTGTTACCTGCTACGGAAGACCCATCCCATACAGTTTATGATTCTCTGTGAGGAATGGGGAAAAGTCCATTCAGGTACTAGTTTTCTAGTTTGTTGCAAAATGTAACAAAATGCCACAAACTGGGTGAGGCTAGAGGTCCAAAATCAAGGTGTTGGCAAGGATGATTCCTTCTGAGAGCCTTGAGGGAAGGATCTATTCCAGGCTTCTCTCCTTGGCTTGTAGATGGCCATTTTCATGTTCATTTGGCATTCTCTCCCTGTGTCTGTCTCCAAATTTCCAAGCTTTTTATAAGGACATCAGCCATATTGGATTAGAGTCTCCCCTAATGATCTCATTTTAGCTTGATCACCTCAATTTGACTAGCAATGCAGCAGGAAGCCCATCTGAGACTAGAAGCCCTAAAATATATGCAAAAACTTACTAAGTTACTTTATACCCAGTGGCCAAAGAACAGGTTATTCTTGGAAGTGGCCCCACCTTGTTTTCAGAATATGGCTTAGATTCAGAGCCAAAGAAAACTGTGCCAACTCTAATTTCACTAAAGACTTGAGCACAGAAACTTGGTTTAATCCTCTTTGCTTCTCTCACCATCCACTGAAACTTCAGTGCTCTCAAACTAACCCCTCAGACCTAAGAGGCTGCATTTCCAAATTCATAGTTTCACTTTGCTTTGGTCACCATCTTTAATTTTTAAACTTTAACATTCAAATAAAGGTATCAATAAAGGAAAATCCAGTTTGATGTTCATGGAGGACTTTGCAAATTACTTTCAGGACCAAGGATACAAGGGGGTCCCTAGTCCAGGATCTATTTTGCATGGGTTGAAACAACAAAACTTACAGTCCCAAGGTTTTTTTGTGTGTATTCATTTTAAATGTTCTCACAGATTGCTACATTTCTAAGAAATTTCTATTACTCAAGAAATATTCACAGAAAAATAATGAAAAGCCTTATAAATGCCTTCAAAGGGCTTCCAAATATCTTGGCAGGCTCTCTAAGATTCAAAATCTGGTTCTCAAATTTTAGGTTCATAACCCTACCTAGAAAAAACTCACGCTCACCAGTTGATAAAAGATTGATGTGTAAACCAGGATGTCATGGTACTTACCCATGTTGGGGCATAGACATTTTAGGGAAGAGTGTATTCATGTTTACTATTCAAGAAAGCCCCTTTATTGGATTCAAGCAGGTGGATTCAAGCAGCACCAGGCATGGACTATGATGGACACAGGAATGTATCATCCTATCTCCCCTCCCGTTGCATTCCCTCAGCTGCAGAGGCTATGATGGCTTATATCCACACTAGCCTCAGCTGAAGACAGCCTCTGCATTCAAGATCATGCCCCTTCTCAAGGCAGCCTGCACATTTTGACTGAAAAGCCTTGGTGAAAAGGCTTGGTCTCTTGCTCCAATTCATGACAACCGAGGACAACTTTGTAAGGCCAATTCTGCTCTAAAGGGATTAGCTTAGGCCTTTGTTGTGGCAGCCTTATTACCCAACCTCTTCCTCTGGCACATTGTTGCTTCATTCATTACTCCATATGTATTGCCTGACAGCTCTCCCCAGTTAATTTCCTGCACATAAAACTCCATTTCAGAGTCTGCTTCCCAGGGAAACTGATCTGCAAATATGCATAACTGGAGATGCCTATACTATCATTTTTTTTTACCAAAGATAAGAAGAGCAACAAATACAATAGTCATACAGCAGCTATTTATTCGGCAGGACCTAGACTAGCTCCTTGCAATAAAAAGATGAATGAGGTTACCAGTAGATACTCTAACATACTTACTTAGCCACAGGGTGGAGATGTCTTACTTAGCCATAGGGTAGGAAGTTCCGGGTAGAATCAAGGAAGGTTTCCTGGAGATGATGCCCCATCTGACTCTGGAGGGATAAGTTAAGAGTTTGCCAAGGGAAGGAAGATAAGAAAACATTCTATCTAGATAGAGGGAAGCATCTGTGGTCAGGGTGGTCACAATTACTACTAAATTAATCAGAACATGGAGTTGGCCAGAAGAAGTTTTACGCCACCAAATTCAACTCATTCAGCAAACCAGTCACAATTATAAACAGAGGTGGTGGTTGGCAGGGTGGGTGGAGTAGCACCATACTATTCTCAGTGCTGAGGTCTTAAATTTTAGAGTTTAAAGAAGAGCGTGGAGATAAAGAATAGTAGTATTAGCATCCAAAATGTGACCTCTCCACTGGGTTCTTTCTTTGGACACTGTAGGGAAGGACGTCCCTCTATCAAGCATGCACGAGATTTTCCCTTGAGCCACCTATTAATCTGTACACATCCTCAGCAACTGGGCAATCCCTTCCCTCTAGATGCCTTCTCTCTTTTCTTCCAAGGCCTCATCATTCTTCTTGCCCCTCTGTCCTACCCTAAGGCTTTGCTGATTCTTTCTAGCCTATGATTTATGTGACTACTAAACTGGGGTCATCAATATTATCCTTGGTGGAGCCAGTGGCAGTTTTTAAATATGTTGAGAGAAGAGGCTTCAAGTGCTGTGCTTAGGTGAAGGAGAAGAAGGAAACAGCCCTCTCATTCTCAGCCTCTGAGTGAAATATTTACAATCTAATCCAATCACCTGCTTATGTTGGCCATTTCCTATAATATAAATCAAATGCTCTGGTATGCAAATGGTCTGAATTTTTCCTCCTCTTTGTAACAAAGACTCTTTCTCTCTTCCCTATTCAAAAACCTAGTTTGGAAAGAGCCCTCAAAGAGGAATAGACAGGCACCCGATTCCAAGAACAGAGATCTTGATACATAAAATGACACTCAGAGATACCCCAACAAATAAGTGAGAAGCAAAGGTTCAAACCCTGATCTGTCCAAAGCCCAAGGATGTTCCACACTGTTCGCGGAATGAGCATTTTCTACATGCCAGTCCAATGTGAGCTGTTTTACACTGGTAATCTCATCTAATTCTCCCAAGAACACTACGAAGGAGATATAAACTCATGGGCAATGCTTTTCAAACAATTCCACCAAAATGCCCTCAACATGCAGAGGAGAGCCAGCTCTCATCCTTGTGTGACCCAGAGATGTATTGTGAGCAGATGCTGCAAATAGGAAATATTTGTGTGCCCTTGTTTCCTATACAATTTCATTAAAAATGAAGGCTTCCACTCCATAAAATGTTTAATCTTAAAAAGTGATATCCTTGCCCCTTAAATTCTCAAGTGTAATTGACATTCCATAAACATTTCCTTGTTTATGTTGTGGTTTCCTTCACCTTGCTTCTAATAAGTGGAAATCTTAAAGTCATCAGCATTAAGTTTGTCTTACCATGGTTTGTGTCAGGAAAGAGCAGGATGTAAGTTGCATGGGAAGAGAAACATTGCCTGTCTTGTTTACCACAGTATCCCCAGCACAAAAAGCAGTACCTGGAACATAGTAGGGGTTCAAACAGTACTTGTTAGAATGACAGTAGGAGGCAATCACTGGAGTGTAGGCTTTTTATCAATAGAAGGATCATTCTCTTAATCCTCATCTTCATTAGGAACTGAGGAACAATCTTGACAACTGCATACTGTGCAAATATTATATGTATTGTATAGGAAGATAGGATTAGTGTACAACTTGCCTAAATTAGGGAAATAGCTCCTCTTATAACAAGATTTTATTTTGATTCTTTTTTTTTCAATGAGAGGGATATTGAGAGCACAAGAGATAGCAGAGGGACCAATAGATCCCACTCTACCTTGGTTCCAAACGAAATGCCTCAGTAAGTAATACACCAATGGTTACCTGTACTGCTTCCATCCCTCAGTCAGGGACAAGATTTCTCAACCATCCAAACAGTAGACTGGCTGCCTGTTTGTGTCAATCCAGTAATTTTTTCTAACAAGATGGATCATAGAGGGATTTTTCCCCCTTTTATTATCTTCTTTAGGGCAGAATTTATGGGTCTATAACGTCTGTTGTGATCTGAGTATTTGTATCCCCCCCCCCAATTTATATGTTGAAGCCCTAACCCCCAATATAATGGCATTAGAAAGTGGGCCTTTGGAGGTAATTAGGTTGAGCTGAGGTCATGAGGATAAAGCCCCCACCGTAGGATTCATGTACTTATAAGAAGAAGAAACCAGAGCTCTCTCTTGCCACCACATAAGGACACATCTAGAAGGTGGCCATGTGCAAACAGAAACAGAGTTCTTACCAGGAACCAAACTGGCTGGCATCCCAATCTCAGACTTAACTCTTCAGATGTGTGAGAAAAATAAGTGTCTGTTGTTTAAGGTACCCAGTCAGTCTATGGGATTTTGTTATAGCAGCCCAAGCTAAGACAATATCCAATCATAAATTTCTTTTGCCTTGTTTTAAATACAAAGGGATAGGCTTCTTTCTAGTTTTTATAAAACTGTTGAAAGAAAACAAGCATGATTTCTAGATAAAGGGGCTTCAAGATAGGATTTGTAGATTTTACTTGTTTTCTTTCCTTGTAGTAGCTACACAGCCTTTCCCTGGGAAAGGGGTACCAAAATTTTGGTATAACTTACTTAATAGCAATAGACAATTGTCATAGTGTGTTAATCTCAACTTCTTCCCTTGACAAGGAAAAACTGTTACCTGGCCTTGTCACAAAAAAGATTTTCCCAAGGATTTCCCATAATAATGATATTTTGTACTGAGAAAAGCAGCTTACGAAATTATATAATTATATTTTTAATAACATATATTTATATGCATAAAAAATGTTCTGGATGGATATACAGAGGGTGTTAATTGAAGTTATAACTACATATTGGAATTGTGTGTAATTTTTATTTTTTATATTTTTGCTTACGTATTATAATTCTCGCTTTGATATATCGCTTTTGTAAAAAGAAAAAAAATGTTTCAACTACTAAAATAATACAAGATTCAGAAAAGCTACATAAGTAGCTTTGGAGAGTACCAAAATTACACGTAGATTCTATGGCTTTCAGAAGGAGGTAAGAAAATTAACATGTATTGGGTACTTGCTTTGTGTCAGCAATTCTGCTAGTGGTGGCATTAGTCCCATTTTACAGATGAGAAAACGAGGTTCAAGAGGGTTACATAAATAGTTTAAAGCACATACTGGTACAAAGCAAAACCAGAATTAAACCAGATTCATCTAATCCCAAGGCCACACTCTCTCCCCTTGACCAGACAGCTTCCAGCACTGCATGATGGAAAGCACCAGACACCTAATTTTACTCATCACCACTCAGGCACCTTGTATACAATAGGCTGTAAGTAATGGTTGTACCTAAGTTGCATCTGAGTCAAGTTCCTTTTTACAGCTCAGGGCAAGAGTGCCATGTGAGGCTCAAAGGCATCCACTCACCCCTTTACTCACCCTCAGTAAAGACAAATAGCTATAAGAATCTTGTTACAGCTGCTGTGCAAAGTCCTGCGTCTTTTAAGAATAAACGTGGCTTTCATTCTCTCTGCTTGTGATAAAAGCCCATTATTAGGGTGACTTACAGCCCTTTGATAATTCTGAGATACATGTGTTCTTAAGGGAAGCGTCTCTACATCATGCTTGACTGACAATTGGCCTCTTAGTTTAACAACTGACAAAACATCACAGCGTTGCCTCAATTGCCCTTTGTATCCTTGTCCTGTTGGATGTTTTGTTAAGCATTAATATGACTGATTCCTCATCACACCAATGAGCTTTGGGCAATTTATTTATCATTTCTCTTTGCCATCACATCACTTCTGGGAAGAGCGTAATTGCTAAATATTGTTTTCCCACCACTAAAATGAACATAGTAGCACACTGAACGTTGCACTTCATGGAATAAGTTTGGCAAAGTGGCAAATGATTGGTAAAAACCAATATTATAGGTGGAAGAAAGGCTAAGTATGAACAGAATGCAGTTGAGTGATGACACTTAGGGAGTGGAGGAAAATCATGTGGGATATGTGGTAATGGAAGGAAAGTTCCTGTCTTACAACAAGGACTATTTATCTAGTTATGAAGCTCTCATAATGGGCCAGCCCCTGGGCTAAGTGCTTTGCATATGTTATGTGATTCATTCCCACAAGCAGGAGCTGATGCAGGTTGTGTGAAGTTCTGAAGATTACACACTCTGCGGGGGAAGGGGGGGAGGGTGGGGGTCTTTTAGATTATAAAATTCAAAATACAACATGCCCAAGACTCCCTGTGAGGGGCCCATACAAGCGAGGTACCTCAATGCTTAAACTTTCTTAGCTTCCTGGTAAACCCATAAACCCTCTCAAGCATGTACTACCCATTCTACATACAAGGAAGCTCAGTACAGTTAAACATAACCCTGTCACAGAGCTCCCAAGTGGCAAAGTGAGTATTCTAACCAGGCTTCCGAAATCCTTAAAAAATTATCCAAAACCACCAAATAGGCAATTCATGAGGACAAACACCCTTGAAACAACAGCACATGTGGATCTGAGAGCTTCCTGGCAGGGCCAGCCCCTGTTAGAGCCTGTAGGGCTTGGAGTTGCAGAAACTTGCCTCAATTCTGCAGGAATTTGCATCTTTCAGATCCATAGAATCTGTAAAGAAAGCCACTATTGAGGAGACAGAAAGACAGGTTTTAATGGTTCTACTTATTGTGTCTACAAACCAAAAAGCAAGGGAGAAAAAAAATTATTTTTAAGCCACACATACTTAATTCAGCCAGATAAGAAGCTGTCCCAGAGAAGAAGCTACCAGGGTAGCTAGTTAACAGATGGGCTAGTTAACAGCTTGCGTGGCAGAGGGAGCCCCGTTTGTAGTGTTTTCCAATGTCTACGGTGTCTACTTCTATTATGACTGGTTTCAATTTATCCATTGTTTGGGTAACTATGGATAGTTTGTTTGGCTGGAAAAATTCCTGAATATTCAGCAATCAGCTCCTGCAAATAGGTATTAGCCATTCCAGCACATCATTGGCCGGAGATGTTTGACTCGGCTATGATGGTCATGGCCTCAAGTCCTTTGGTTTATATAAAGATTTTTCTTAAAATTCAGAGGCAAATATTCTTGGCCTTGGAATCTTGTCTAGTTGGCACTATGGGCAAAGGACTTGAGATTGTTAAATCTCAAGAATGTTAGAGAAATGAGTTAGGGGTTCTTCAATCTACAGGGACCTGTTTATAAAATCTTTCTGCATCATGTACTCAGCTACTGATATGGGTATGAACCCTCAGCCCCTGTCCCTCCCTACCACTAGCCCTGTTGACGCCCCTCAATCCTCTGCCCTCCCTCCACCTCATGAGCAACAGCCAAGGATAGGACAACTGGTAAAAGCAAAAAGGACTAGTCCAACCTCCTCATTTTACAGATAGGAAACTGAGGCCCAAGAAGAAGAAAAGTGACGAGTCATACAGAATTTTAAATACTCCAAGTGGGACTAAAAGTTAAGTCTTCTGCCTGTCTGTCGTTCTTTCTAACACCTTGCTGTTGAAGCAATTAAACCTTATGATAAACATTTCGTGATGATATCTTCGAACCGCACCATATCTTCCAGATCAATTCTGTAGCAACATCAGGAAAGTGATAATTTGGCTGTTTTGGGCACTGACTCATTTCCTTTGTCTCTGCCTTTTTTTTAGTTTTCTAGAGCTGAAAACACTCATCACTGCACAGGTAAGCTCAGGGCTACCTAATTCAAAGGCCAACAGAAAGCAGAGCCTGAGATGGGGCTTGTGTGGAGGCAGTTTATTTGGGGATATAATCTGGGGAAGAAGGGAGAATCAAGAAAGGTGTTTTATTAAGCTCCTGCAACCCCAGGAGGAGTTTTAAACAATACCTTCCAGAATTAGGAGGTTTCTACAACATGGGACTTTCAGTGCAAAAAAAAACAGGAAAGTCCTGGGAAAATTAGGATGAGTTGGCCACCCTCAGAAATCATCTACCCAAAGCCAGAAGAGGGGAACATTTACTCACCAGCTACAGTCCTCTATTGGTTAAGTTGCCCTGTGAGACAGATGCCAACTTCCTTGCACTTGCCATGTTGCATACATGGAAGTCAAAACACATTTCTGCAGGTGTCCAAAGAAGAGGAGGGGCGCCTGGGTGGCGCAGTCGGTTAAGCGTCCGACTTCAGCCAGGTCACGATCTTGCGGTCCGGGAGTTCGAGCCCCGCGTCAGGCTCTGGGCGGATGGCTCAGAGCCTGGAGCCTGTTTCCGATTCTGTGTCTCCCTCTCTCTCTGCCCCTCCCCCATTCATGCTCTGTCTCTCTCTGTCCCAAAAATAAATAAACGTTGAAAAAAAAAATTAAAAAAAAAAAAAAAAAAAAAAAAAAAAAAAAAAAAAGAAGAGGTAAGAGCAGCCCCAGGGCAGAACGAGATGCAGTACATCTGAGGTGAGGGACTGGAGGCTCACACCTCCGGTGGCTTGGTGCTGCAACAATGGCTGGAGTCAAGCTAGGCTGAGAGGATGCCAGGCAGTGTGCAAGGGGTGTCCGATGCAAGGCATGAAGGTGATGCAGACAGCCTTGGTCCTGAGCTGGCAGAAGTATCAAGTGACCCTCTGGGACCCGGGATATAGTGACTACTAAAGTTGCTCTGCAGCTTACCAGGCTGACCCTTCATGAATCTACCCGTGACAAGATGTTGATCTTTACATAGTTTTCCTCCTTTCATCTCTCCCTTCCTCTCTTCCCTCCTTTGTCCCTTCCTCCTGCCACCCTTCTGTCATCACTTCTTTTCTTCTCCAATAAATATTTAGTGAGTACCTATAATATCCCAGGGACTATTAGGTACTTGAGATATAAAAATTAACTAAACACAACCCTTGCCCTCAAGAAGCATGTAGAGGAAGAACCACCAATCATAAAACAGGTAGTTAGAATACAATGCAACTCTGGTAGAGAAATGGGCAAGAGAAAAATGGGAGAAAAAAGTTTGACACAGGAAGGAACACCTATGGTTTATAATAATAACAGATAATTTTGATGGGGTGCTGACTGTGTGCCAGACAATGTTCTGAAGTCTTTCTAGTACCAACACATTTCATCCTTACAACAGCCCTAGGAAGGAGGTGCGATCATTACCCTGATTTAGAAATGAGAAAACTGGACTACTGAAAGTTTTCCAAGGTTTAAGGCACAATGGCACACACTATAGCTGGTCATCAAAACCCATTTTCTTTCCTTCTAGGGCACTCAGCTAGATCACACTGCTCAGCCTCCGTTGCAGTGAGGTGTAGCCATGTGACTGAATTCCAACTAAAAGACATGTACTATTTCCAGGCCTGACCCATAAAAACCTTCCATGTATATCCTCCATATGCTTTTCTCCTTCTGGATATCTAGAAAGGATGACCTTGGAAAGCACATGTTGAAAGTGGTTGAGTCTCCATCAGTCTGGGTCCCTAAATAGAGCTGGGTTTGTCCCACTGATTATTCACCTGCTCAGCCCTGTTACTTGAACAAGAAATAAATTCTATTGTGTTTGAGCCATTATAGATCTTTGGGTCTTTTTGTTAACAGTAATAACTCCACCTATTTTATAATTCTCTCTATTAATGCCATTAGTCTACTGTAGTTAATATAAGTACATATGAGAAAGTAGCAGAAAATTAGATTGAAAAGATAAATGAAGGGTGTCATGTAACATATAAAAAAGTCTCACCCTTTTTTTACTCTCAGAAGTATGGAATAATTCTTTTAAGACAGAGCAGAAGAAAATAAAAGGGTAGATATAGTTCCAGTTGGGAAGAGAGGATAGTTGACGGAGGTCATGTCTAAAGTGCTCTTTTTTTTCTGAGCAATAAGAAGAACAGTCATCTTCCTGAGGGCGTGCTAGCTGTGCCCGCGTGGAGGTGGGTTGTGAGGGAAGAGGCTGGGAGCTTGAGAAAAGTGGTGAAGGTTAATAAGGTGAGATGCAGCAGTTAAAAGAGCAGACTTTGGAGCTTATATCCATCATGATCCTGTAAGGAAAACAGACATCACTGGTAGGCATTTCAAGTAGAGAGGTACTTAATACAGGAAATTAGAGGCTCGCAGGATGGGCAGGAAGTCTTGACAAGCTAAATTCAGGGAGCTCCCCACCAGCTTTCAGCTTCCTTGCCTCAGAGCCAGAGAGCTATGACCACCCAACCCAGAAGCCTGCAGGAAACCACTGACAACTTCATATACCTCTACAGAGCCAGGCTGGTGAAATGGCAGAGAAATGTGGCAACTGAAAAAAAAACCTCACATTTGGGAGGTCCATTTTTGTGTTTTATAAATGTAACTGCAAATTCTTTAAAACTTACTCCATCAAGACATGTGATATATGTCCCTTCCCCTAGAAATAGGAGATAGGCTTATGACTGCTTAAGCCAGCAGAATAGGATGGAAATGAAGCTATGTGACTTCTAAGATTAGTTTATAAAAGGCCTTGAAGATTCCTGTTTTGCTTCCTGAGAAGAGTCATGCTAGGAGCCCTGAGCTGCCATGTAAGAAGTCTGACTACTCCAGGCCACTCTGCTGTCTGGAAGCACAAGCCACATAGTGAGGTTTATAAGAGGAGGCAGGAAGGTCAGAGAAGGCAGCGAGGCCATGGTAGCAGAGGGACAGAAGAAGATGTAATGATAAAAGTAGAGGTTGGAGTGATATGGACCATAAGCCAAGGAATGCTGGCAGCCTCAAAAAGCTGGAAAAAGACGAAGAAGTAGGTTGTCCCCTGGAGCCTCCAGAAAGAACGCAGCCTGGCTGACCCATTTTAGACTTCTGGCCCCCAGAACATACATTGCTTTAAGGTATTACGTTTAAGGTAATATGTTGCATCAATAACAAACTAATACAATGCCTGACGCTAAAGACACTCTCAGTAAATATTTCTTAGTAAATAAACAGATGAATAAGGCTATAAGCATCTCTTCTCATAAACACATGGAATTGTACTCCCACATAATTTTAAAAGAATAATTTATTGTCTGATATCTAAATATTAGGAGGTATGATATTTGCAGTTCCCCTAAACTCCTAAACCCAGACTAAATGTAGACAGGAATGAATCAAATAGAAAGTATTGTGTCTTAAGAAAATTTACTGAACACTTACTATGTGCTTTACTTTCTGTCTTTCACTTAATCCTCACAAGAATTCTACAAGGTATGCACTACTAGATCATCCACAGAGGCATTAAATAATTTGTCAAAGGTCTCATAGCTCACAAGTGATAAGGCAAGAATTAGAACCAGGCTGACTGACTCCAAAGTTCAAGAATGCAGACTTTATAGTACATTGCTGTGGTGTGGGAAAAGAATAGCACAAGATGATGGAAAGCCTAGTGCACCGGGAGTCTCCAGATTAGGGTCCAGACTTGCCCCTGTGTGACCCTGGGTGAGAAGGTGAGGTGATGATCGAAATAAAGGTCAGAGTGATGGTCTTAATTCGGGGTCTGGTTTCTTCTTCTGAAAAATATGGAGATTGGGCCAGATGACCTTTAAAGTCTCCTTTAGAACAGTCTCCTTTCTGTATGCATTTCCAAGTTAAAGAAAAATCACACATGCTGAGTGAAATAAGGACAGGGTAGCAGCATACTCTGCTTGATGTGCTGAAGGAATCTGTTTCCCTTGGTGAACATCTGGTTAAGTTGCGGTATCCATCTGCTTATGTTATCTCCTTACCACCATGGTTTTATAAAGGGAACAAAGATGAGTATGGTAGACTGATTACAAAAACGGCCTAATTCTTCACTCCTCTCTGTAGCTATGCACTTTGCAACGGAAATTTGCAGTTCTTCCCATTAAGAAATGGAAACCATTTCCCCACCCTTTGAAGGTGGTCTGCTTCTGTGACTTGCTCTGCTTAGCAGAGTAGAGGAAGTAGTGGTGTAACAGATCTGAGCCTGGGCTTTGCACTCTTCCAGGCTCTCTCAGGACTCTACCTGGTCTCAGGTTAGCCTGCTGGATGATGAAAGACCACGGTGAAGCAGAACCAAGCCATCCGAGTCAAAGCCATGCTAGATTAGCCAGCCCCTGACCAGGCTGTCAGCAGACCACAGATGCCTGAACAAGCCCAGCCAAGATCAGCCAAGACCAACCCAGAACAGCAGAACACCTAGCCAACTATAGACTTGTTGGATGCCACTATGGCTGGGTTTTTTCCCCCCCTGAAGCTTTATTGTGGCAATAGATAATTAACATGGCTAGCTTTCAAGCAAAGCAGAAAATATGGTAAATGAATTATGCCTGTATTAATCAGAATAATCCATCAGGAAAATTAATCTAGGTTGCAAGTGACAGAAATCTGACCTAGACTTGCTTAAACACACAAGGGATTTATTGGATTATGTTACTGAAAAGTCCAAAGATGGACACAGCTATATCTAGATGCACCAAATTTGTCATTGGGAACTTGATTCCTTCCATCTCTCGGTTCTACTCTTGTCTGTCTTAGCTTCGTGTTCATGCAAATACTCCCTCATGGGGCAAGATGGCCACCAGCAGCTTCCAGCTTAACTCTGTTGTATTCGTTGTTAAGTAGAAAGAGGATCTCTGTTCCCCAATAATTCATGTAAAAGCCTTAGGGACAACTTTCACTGGACTGACTAGAATCACACACCTACCCCTGTTTTTTCAAGGAGATATCCTGGGCCTAGGCTTGGGTCATGCAGCCAACCCCAGAGAAAGGGGATGGCTGGTATGGAAACCACACAGACTAAGAACAAACAGAGGGGGTTCCCTAAAGGAAAATTAAAGTAGTGCTATCAAAAGAATGGGCAGTAAATGAAAACAATATATGATTTCTATACTCTTCAATATTACTAATGAATTAGAGAGAAAAGAGAGTGATGACTTCTTAGCATTGATTCTTCTGCAGAACAGCGAGTGGTTCACCCCTACCCAGAAAAACATTTCAACATTAATGTCAAAGTAGCTATTACTATATGCAGTTCTTCCTCCACCCCACCCAAATATTTGTCAAAATCAAATTTTGATCACATCTACCACGTAAGTAGACACTAAGATCAAACGGCCATACACATGAAAGGAAGGTTTTGTGACAGTCCTAGGAGCTATAAGGTATCTGAACTTCATCTCAAAGATTCTTGAAGTGTACCCATAATCTTCCTGAATCATAAAATTGGTTCCAAGTCCTAATTAGAGAGATAGCATAGTGCAGTGGCTAAGAGCACAGATTCTGAATACAGTCTGCATGTGTTTGGGTCCCTGCTCTTACTGCTTTTTGACACTATGTGACTTCGGGGAAGTTCCCTAGTCTTTCTGTGCCTGTTTTCCCATCAGTATGTAGAGATTATAGAATTTACCTTGTAGGAAGAGTAAATGAGTCATAATGTACAAAGAACTTGCAACAGTATCTGGTATGTGGTAAGAGCTGTAAAGTGTCAGCTATTAATCATCTGGGAGGATGCATGTGGAAACAAGTCCTTTGAACCTGGGGTAAGAAAGTGTGGTACCATAAATCAAAGATGTATGACCTTGGCTGAGTCACTTATCGTCTCTGGGATTATTTTACTTCTTCATTTACAATATGATGGAAATTATATCTACCTTGCTTACCTCACAGGGCTGCCACAGGATCAGAGGAGATGATGAGTTCTAACTACTTTGAAAACTCCAAGTCCCTTATTAATATTAATCATCGCCATCCAGATTATCTGATTTGTGTGTTAGCAGAGAAGTTTTTCATCTGATGCTGCTCTGAGTAAGGAATCATTAGGAAAGAAAATCTTTTGCTGAAATAAAATAATGGACTCTTCAACCAAACCCAGTTCAAAAGTCAACAGGACTATTATGTGATTTGAAACATCCACTGCCACCTTGATGCTTAACATGAAGTAAAGTTGATTGTAATGGAAAGGGTATTAAAAAATTGGGGGCCAGGACATCTGGATTTTAGTTCCTGGTTCTGCTGTTAACTTACTGTATCATCTTGGGTGAGTCATTTTATTTCTCTGAGGTTCCCTAGTCTGTAAAATGAGGCATGTTTGCTATACTATGACTGCATGGTACTTGTGACAGAGAAGTTCCTGGGCGTTAGGGTTCTGATTGCTTCTAGGTAGAGGATTACTCATCATTAGTGTTAAATGAATCTGAATCTCTGGAAATCTCTGAATCTCTGGAAAATACATCTTCCCAGATGGCATTGTATTATAAATACAATATTTGGTTAAGAGAATATACCTAAGAGTATATGTTGAAACCACAATGTCTTTGTCTCTGGAATTCCCCACGAATATAAGCACAGACCAACTTATAAATGCTCCAGAAGACAACAGCAGTCTTCCTTTCTTCAGTCCTACAAGGCATCTGGAAATGTCCTCTTCCATGGACCCTCTCCCATTGTGCTTGCCTTGGGACTCTGTCAGGTCTTTTAAGAGGCTCTTTCAGCAATTTCCTACTATAGTCTACAAGGCCCTATGCAGAGGCACCTGGGTGGCTCATTCAGTTAAGCATCTGACTTCAGCCCAGGTCATGATCTCACAGTTTGTGAGCATGAGCCCCACTTCAGGTAAGCCTGCTTCTCTCTCCCTCCCCCTCGTTCACTTGCACCCTGTCTCTCCCAAAACAAAAAGGCCCTATGCAATCTGCTCCCCAACACCAACCCTGACTTCTTTTCCTCCTTATTCACTGTGTACCAGACAAGTGGGGCTTCTGGCTAGTCCTGGACCAGATCAGAGTTTAATCCTGCCTCAGTGCCTTTGCACTGACTGTCCTTCTGCCTGAAATTATCTTCACCTAAATAG
Organism: Leopardus geoffroyi; assembly: GCF_018350155.1. Taxonomy (NCBI): domain Eukaryota; kingdom Metazoa; phylum Chordata; class Mammalia; order Carnivora; family Felidae; genus Leopardus; species Leopardus geoffroyi. The sequence continues at coordinate 122,323,480 of NC_059341.1, forward strand.
CCCCATGGCTCCTTCCCTCATTTCCTTCCTTCAGGTTTCTGCTTCCCTAACCACCTCATGTAACATAGCAAACCTTCCCCACTTTGCTCTGATGTTCCTTAAATTAGGTACCAGCTAAGATGTGATAACCAAAAAATCCAAAAATGATGTGGCTCATATTAGATAGAGGTTTATTTCCTTCTCATGTAAAGTCAAGAATTGAACAGTCTAAAGCTGGGACTCTGCTATCTTCCGCACTTGGCTTCCAAGGATGGTTCAGTCAATGCTATTTCCAGCCAGTGGGAAAGAGAAAGAGAGGTTCCAAGGCAAGTAGCTTTATCCTTCAGCAAATGACCTGCAAGTTACATGAGACACTTCCACTCATAATCCACTGGCCTGATCTTGGTCACAAAGTTTTATCCATGTGCAAAATGGGGGGGAAATGTATGGCCACATCACTAGCTAAAACTTGAGGTAGGGGTTCTTCTTCTAAAAGATGAAAAAGAAAAACTTCTGTGAAACAAGTGAAAAGTTTCTGCCACACTCTATCCACTTACTATATTTATCTCTATACCACTTACTGCAATCTAATGGCCTATAGATTTACGTGTTTGTTTTTGTCTCCCCACACTAGAATATGAGCCCCATAAAGTTAGGGAACTTTTTTTTTTACTGCTGTATCTCCAACCCTTAGATAAGTGCCTAACAGTAGGCACTCAATAAAGACTTACCTAGTGAGTAAATTATTTTTTCCTCTTCTGTTCTTAGGCACTCATTTCTCTGTGATTTACTTTAGATCTCACAGATCCTAATTTTCCTGGTTTCTAGTATTGACATTCTGATCCTACTTCCTCTTGGCACTCCCAGTATTTAAGAACAGGGTGTCATCCTTCTAGATCCCATATTAGGTAGCCATAATGCTTAGCAGAGGACTTTTGGTTTAGAAGGAGGAGTTAAGAGGAAGTGCTATTTTTAAAAATTGACTTTATTCTTTATTTTTTAACTTTTTAATGTTTATTTGTTACTGAGAGACAGAGTGAGACAGAGCATGAGCATGGGAGGGGCAGAGAGAGGGGGAGACACAGAATCCAAAGCAGGCTCCAGGCTCTGAGCTGTCAGCACAGACCCCAATGCGGGGCTCAAACTCACAAACCGCGAGATCATGACCTGAGCTGAAGGTGGATGCTTAACCGAATGAGCCACCCAGGTGCCCCTGGCTTTATTCTTGAGGCAGTTATAAGTTTACAGAAAAATTGGACAGAAAGTACAGAGAATTCCCACATACCTACTTTCTGTCCTCATACGATTTCTCCCATTATGAGTGTCTTGCCTTAGTGTGGTGTATTTGTTATGATGGATGTCCCAATGGTGATATATCATTATTAACTAAACTCTTGAGTTTACTTTAAGGTTCACTCCTAGGTTGCATGGTTCTATGGGTATAATGCCATGTACTCAGCATTACAGCATCATACAGAATAATTTCATTGCCCTAAAAATCCCTTGCACTCCATCTATTTCTTCTCTCCCTATTTTTCTCCAAGTTCTTGGCAAGCACTGATCTGTGTACTACCTTTCTAGTTTTGCTTTTTTCCAGAACAACACATAGGTGGAGTCATATAGTATGTTGTCTTTTCAAATTGGCTTCTTTCACTTAGCAATATGCATTTATGCTTCTTCTATGTTTTTTCATAACCTGATAGCTCATTTCTTTTTATTGATGAATAATATTCTATTATATGGATGTACTATGGTTTGTGTATCATTCACTTATTAAAGCACATCTTAATTCTTCCAAGTTTTGGCAATTATGAATAAAGCTACTATAAACATCCATGTGTTGATTTTTGTGTGGACATAAGTTTTCAATTCATTAACTTAACTAAGAGTGACTGCTGGGCCATATGATAAGCCTTAGTTTAGCTTTGAAAGAAATAGATAACTGTCTTCCAAAATGGCTGTCCAGGGCACCTAGCTGGCTGAGTCCATACAGCATGGGCCTCTTGATCTCAGGGCTGTAGGTTCTTTTTTTTTTTTTTTTTTTTTTTTTTGCCTCTGAGGAACCCAGGGCTCCTGGGACCACAGTTTTTTATTTATTTATTTTTTTCAATATATGAAATGTATTGTCAAATTGGTTTCCATACAACACCCAGTGCTCATCCCAAAAGGTGCCCTCCTCAATACCCATCACCCACCCTCCCCTCCCTCCCACCCCCCATCAACCCTCAGTTTGTTCTGTTTTTAAGAGTCTCTTATGGGGCGCCTGGGTGGCGCAGTCGGTTAAGCGTCCGACTTCAGCCAGGTCACAATCTCGCTGTCCGTGAGTTCGAGCCCCGCGTCGGGCTCTGGGCTGATGGCTCAGAGCCTGGAGCCTGTTTCCGATTCTGTGTCTCCCTCTCTCTCTGCCCCTCCCCCGTTCATGCTCTCTCTCTGTCCCAAAAATAAATAAACGTTGGAAAAAAAAAAAAGAGTCTCTTATGCTTTGGCTCTCTTCCACTCTAACCTCTTTTTTTTTTTTTCCTTCCCCTACCCCATGGGTTTCTGTTAAGTTTCTCAGGATCCACATAAGAGTGAAAACATATGGTATCTGTCTTTCTCTGTATGGCTTATTTCACTTAGCATCACACTCTCCAGTTCCATCCATGTTGCTACAAAAGGGCCATATTTCATTCTTTTTCATTGCCACATAGTACTCCATTGTGTATATAAACCACAATTTCTTTTTTTTTTTTTTTTTTTTTTTTTAATTTTTTTTTTCAACGTTTTTATTTATTTTTGGGACAGAGAGAGACAGAGCATGAACAGGGGAGGGGCAGAGAGAGAGGGAGACACAGAATCGGAAACAGGCTCCAGGCTCTGAGCCATCAGCCCAGAGCCCGACGCGGGGCTCGAACTCACGGACCGCGAGATCGTGACCTGGCTGAAGCCGGACGCTCAACCGACTGCGCCACCCAGGCACCCCTAAACCACAATTTCTTTATCCGTTCATCAGTTGACAGACATTTAGGCTCTTTCCATAATTTGGCTATTGTTGTCAGGGCTGTAGGTTCAAGCCCCATGTTGGGTGTAGAGATTACTTTAAAATAAACAAACAAATAAATAAATAATCTATCTCCAAAATGGTTGTCCCATGTTGCATTCCCACCATCAATGAATGAGAGTTCTTGTTGCTCCAGACCCTCTCCAGCATTTGATGTTGTCACTATTTTGGAACTCAGCCATTCTATAGGTGTGTAGTGGTATGTCACTATTTGATTTGCAATTCTTTAAAGACATACAATGTTGAGCATCTTTTCATATGTTTATTTGCCATCTGTGTATCTTCTTTGGTGAGGTGTCTACTCAAAGCTTTTGCTTATTTTTTAATTGTGTTTTCTAATTGTTGAGTTTTAAAAGTTCTTTGCATATTTTTGATACAAGTCTTTATTCAGATATGTGTTTTGCAAATATTTTTTCCAATTCTTTGGCTTGTCTTTTCATCCTCTTCAGATACATTTTTAAGTGTATCTTTTAAAGTATTCTATCATAAGGATGCCTGGGTAGCTCAGTTGAGCGTCCAACTCTTGATTTCGGTTCAGGTCACGATCTCACAGTTAATGGGATCGAGCCCCACATTGTGCTCTGTGCTGACAGCGCAGAGCCTGCGTGGGATTCTCTCTCCCTCTGCCCCTCCCCTGCTTGCACGCACACTGTCTCTGTCAAAAAATAAATAAATAAACTCAAAAAAAATTAAGTATTTGGGGTGCATGGGTGGCTCAGTCGGCTAAGCGCCTGACTTCGGCTCAGGTCATGATCTCAGGTTTGTGGGTTGGAGCCCCGCATCAAGCTCTGTGCTGACAACTCAGCCTGGAGGCTGCATCAGATTCTGTGTCTCCCTCTCTCTCTGCCCCTCCCCCACTCATACTCTGTGTCTCTCTCTCTCTCTCAAGAACATTAAAAATTATTTTAAAAATTATTCTATCATCTAGATGAAAGAGTGGCATATGAAAAACTAAGAAGTGTCCCTTCCTCTGCCTCCCCTTACTAATATTGAAAACTTACCATTTTATATATGTAAGGAATTCTGGAAGCAACTCTATTAATTCTTTGACTTCACATGATACAACACTTAAATCATGAATATGTACATTACTTCTTTTGACATAGGGTTAATTTTACAAAGTCACACAGTGGAGAGAACTTCCCAAAATTAGAACCCAGGTTTTCTGACCCCTGGCCTGATATTCTTTCTTATCCATCACACTGACTCCTCTCATCCACACTTTTTGGATTCTTATTCCTCATATAAATATTTGTTTTAAGATGAAAGCTTAAGTTTCCAGCCTTGTTTATCAGCAACACAAAAATTTTACATTAGCTATACAAGTATTATTTTGATTTCCAGTGTCAGAGCCCGACTGAAATGGCCTTAGGCATAGAAGGACAAAATAATCAAGTAAGGTAACTGAAAAATCTGAGGACTGGATGGATCCAGTGGCTGGGAGTAATTAATCTCTTGATCTCTTTCTCCATCTCCCCTCCTCCTTCCCCTCCCCCTCCCTATTTTTCTCTCAGCTCTGTTTTCCTTTGCATAAACTTCATTGTCAAGCCAACTTCTCCTGACAATGACAATGGCCACCAATAGCTTCAGGCTCCTATTATCTTGACTCATCCAAGAAAAAGAAGCTCCTCTTTCCTTATAGCTCTAGCCAAAATTCCAGATAGGGCTCTTAGCCCAGCTTGGGACACATGCTCAACTCTGAACCAGTTACTTGGCCAAATAAATACAGCCTAGGACACAGGCCTTTCCTGTTACCTAACCTGAACCTCAGACACCAAGAGTGAGGTATGTGCTAAGGTTCTAGGTGCTTTAGCATACATTCGGTCATGTGATTCCCAAATTAGAGCCTGCATCAGAATCATCTGGCAGGCTTGTGATCACAGGAACCCCACCTCCAGAGCTTCTGATTCAGTAGTTTTGTGGTGGGGCCTGAGAATTTGCATTTCTAACAAGTTTCCATTGGGTGCTGATGCCACTGGTAGGGGGATCACACTTTGAAAACCAGATTACGAAGTCATTGATTCTTCATAACAACCCCATGAGGGGCACCTGAATTGGGTCAGTAAAGTAAGGCCCACACAGTAGTGGCAGAGCAAGAGAGCCTGAAGTCCTGACAGCAGAGTCCAAGCTCATCCCACCTCTCATTCAAAGAAGCAACTGCGATATAAAACAACCAAGACAAAAACCATTTAGATGCAAAGATATAACCCAAGGGGAGAGTGGGCAAAGGAAAAGGAGAAATACATCCAAATTATGAGACTCCTGATCCTTCCTAAAGAAGACGTCAGTGATCTAGTTAAGGATAGAAATATAGAGTAGAAATCATGGGGGTGCCTGGGTGGCTCAGTCGGCTAAGTGTCTGGCTCTTGATTTAGGCTCAAGGTCATGATCTCACAGTTCGTGAATTCGAGCCCCATGTCAGCTCTGTGATAACAGTGCAGAGACTGCTTGGGATTCATTCATTCTCTCTTTCTCTCTCTCTCTCTCTCTCTTTCTTTCCCTGCCCCCACCCTGCTCACACTCTTTCTCAAAATAAATAAGTAAACATTTAAAAACAAAGAGTGGAAATCATGAAAATAAGTATGTAAAAATATGCAGATGTTCCAATTGTTCAAAAGGCAGGTTAATTTAGGTTATCCTCTGGTATCTTTAACAAGAAAATAAGGAATTTAATGTTCATGACAGAAATGCAAATGGTGAGTGGAAATGAGGAAGGAAAACAAGCTGAAAATAGACAGCAATGGTGTGTATACACAAGTGCGTGTGTGCATATGTGTATGTGCGTGTGTGTGTTTCTGAGGATGGTGAAGGGTGTTACAAATATTCTAACACCAACTGAGAACTACACCAACTTCCCTGTAAAAAGCTGAGTAACTCACTGTATTCAACAAGAAAAACCAGCAGCAGCAACAACAATCTATCTGCAAGAGGTATGTTTGAAATCGAAGATAATAGACTTACCCAGAAGAGTCTAATGCAGAGGCTGCAAACTGAAATGCCCATGGGGTCAGGTGAACAACTTAAACCAGTTATGGGCCAGGGGAGGAGTAGCTGGGACAGAGGCAAAGGGGCTGCCACTATTCAGTTCCAGTTGACTGTTGCTTTTCTGAATGTGGGTGAGTTTGTGGATTCTTTAAAGAGAAGATGGAAATCTGGATTTTCACCTAAAATCTCCAGATTTTTGACAAATTAAAATATTTTAAGAATATTGTAAACAAAAAATATAGTGGGCTACACTGGGCTTGTGAAACCCACTAATCTGCAATTTCAGGTCTGATGTCTCTGATGCCTGAGCTTTAAACAAAGGAAAGAGGAAAAGAAGCTCAGTGGTCCCAGTGCCAAAAAGTGGTCACATAATTGAAAAAGAAATAATAATGATAATAATAATAATTATTATTATTAATGTTTGTGTAGCTCTGTATAGGCTACAGGAGACTTTGACCAGCTTTACATCAAGGATCTCCTTACCAACCAGGCAGTAAAAAAGCAGATTGGGTTATTATGCTTAATTTATGTTTTTTATTTTTATTTTTTGAGAGAGAGAGGGCCACAAGTGAGCGAGGGGCAGAGAGAGAGAGGGAGAGAGAGAGAGAATTCCTCGGAGACTAAAGCAGGACTCTTGAGCTCAGCAGATGTAGGACTTGTGCTCACCCAATGGGAGGTTTGAACTCATGAACCATGAGATCATGACCTGGGCTGCAGTCAGATGCTTAACTGACAGAGCCACCTAGGTGCCCCTATTAAAGATGCACCCAGGTGTTTATTTTAAAGATGAGGAAACTGAGGCTGAGTGATTAAATCACTAGTCCAATTATCAGCTAATACATGGAAAATCTGGGACCCAGCTGTTCTTCTGGATCTAGCTTCCATGCTCTGGATGCATCCTGATTGCCACACAACTGTGAACAGTAAATAATTCTCTCAAGAACGGAATAATCTTTGACTTTCTTTTGAGGGGGATTTAGGGGGAGAGGAGCAGAGAGAGAGGGAGGGAGAGAGAGAGAGAGAGAGAGAGAGAGAGAGAAAGAGAATCTCAAGCATGCTCTACACTCACTGCATAGCCCAAGGTGGGGCTCAATACCAGAACCCTGGGATCATGACCTGAGCTGAAATCAAGAGTCTGGTGCTCAACCAATGGAGCCATCCAAGCACCCCAAGAGTGGAATGATCTTTGGATTAGCTTACCCTCCTGCTTACAAGTCACTAAAAGATCCTCCTTGGTCCACTCCTTCTCTTTCACTTCACTCCCCTTTGTTCATTTGAGATCTCACTTCCTTTGTCCCTTGTTGAGTGAGGATCATCTCTGGTTTGATATATTTCACCTATTGAGCCCCTTTCTAGACAAGACCATGCCACCAGGCAGACCTACCCCCTTCCAGACCATCACATACAATACCTGAGCTAATTTTTCAGCAGCCTGTGTGACTATTGTCCCCACTTGATAGATCAGGAAGCTGAAGCTCTCATGACCTCTGAGTTTTACACTCTCCCTTATGTTTTCCTTTTATTAGCCCAAGGATGATAGGGATGATGTCAATGCCCAGTGCTAACTTGACAGGGTGTGGCTTAGGATGAGGAATTAAAAATAAGCAAATTTATACTCAACCATTTTAAATCATTTCATATACTATTCCCTCCGTTTTATACTGTTTCCTTTACCCAGATAACACCATTCATGTCCATGCTCCTCCTTTGCCTGGCTAACTTCTATTCACCTTCTGGGTCTCAGCTTAGATGTCACCTCTACTTAAAGGCCTTCTCTGGGCTCCACTTCCATGTATGGCCGGGTAAACTCCTCATGTGATTATATAGTCCCCTAGGCTTGAAACTGCAGTGTGCTAGGCAATAAGGAAACAAAGATTAAAAGGTGAAACTTCCAAGAGCTCCTGATCAAGCTTAAGAAGGAAGGAATGAAGGAATTATGTTTCCTGACTGGGATAAATGGATCAGACAGAACAATATTAGGGGGAAAAAAAGGAGGATTACATGGGGTATTCAATGTCTCTGCACAGAGGGAAAAGGCTGGGGGCATGGAGGTACTCATAAAAACAGAGGTGTTTTGGGGCACCTGGGTGGCTCAGTTGGCTAAGTGTCCAACTTCGGCTCAGGTCATGATCTCATGGTTTGTGAGTTTGAGCCCTGCAACAGGCTCTGTGCTGACAGTTCAGAGACTGGAGCCTGCTTCAGATTCTGGGTCTCTCTCTCTCTCTCTGCCCCTCCCCTGCTCTCTCTCTCTCTTTCTCTCAAAAACAAATAAACATTAAAAAAAAAAAAGAGGTGTTTTTGTGGCTACTTCAGATAGTCCACAGAAACTCAGAAACCTGGCTTTGAGAGAGACCTTAAAAATCATGTGGTATAACCCATATCCAATGCAGAAGTTCTATTACTCTGGAGTTTGTCAGGGTTAAATAAAGTATTGTACATTTTGTTAATTCAACAGACATTCATTAAACAACTCTTAAGTTCAAGAGATACACTGGCAATGTAAAGTTGAAAAAGTGCATGGTTTCTGCCCTGAAAAAACTTGTTAGGTAGATACATACGAGAGAATTAATGGTCACTTATTTATCCATTCAGCAAATATTTGTTCCATTTTCTATATGCCAATACGATAACTTGGAAGATTGGGATTATCATCATCTCCATGTAATAAATCAGAAAGTTGGGTCTCAGATAGGTTAAGTAATTTATCAAAGGTTGCACAGTTATGGTATCTGGTACCATCCTAAGTGCCTCTCACCCATTATCTTATTTATTCTGCACAACAGCCCCCTAGGAAATAAGTGCTTTCGTTACCTTCATTTTCCATTTAAGGAAATTATGCTCAGAGAGCTTCCCCAAAGTCACACCCCCAATAAATGGCAGAGCTAGGACTCAAACTCAGGCAATCTGGTTCCAGCATCCGTGCTCTTTAACCATCATATTATATACATAAGTTATTCAACCAGAGCTGTCAATACAAGCATACCTCAGAACTATTGCAAGTTCAGTTCCAGATTATCCCAATAATACAAATATTGCAATAAAGTGAGTCAAATGAATGGGAAAAAAATCTTATCGTTTGCAACAACATGGATGGAGCTAGAGAGAAATAAGTCAAAGACAAATACCATATGATGTCACTCATATGTGGAAGATATAAAACAAATGAGCTAAGGGAAAAAAAAATAGAGAGGCAAACCAAAAAACAGACTCTTAACTATACAGAACAAACTGATGATTACCAGAGAGGAGGTGGGGGTGGGATGGGTTGAATAGGTGATGGGGATTAAGGATTGCACCTGTGATGAGCACCGGGTGATGTATGCCAGTGTTGAATCACCATATTGTACACGTGAACCTAATATAACACTGTATGTTAATTCATTGGAATTTAAATAAAAACTTTAAAAAATACTTTATTGACAAAAAACTGCTAACCATCATTTGAGGTTTCAGCAAGTCATAATCTCTGATCACAGATAACTATAAGAAATATAATAGTAATGAAACAGTTTGAAAAATTGCCAGAATTACCAAAATATGACACAGAGACATAAAGTGAGTAAATGCTGTTGAGAAAATGGTACTGATAGATTTGCCCTATGCAAGGTTGCCACAAACCTTCAATTGGCAAAAAATAAAGCAAAACAAAACAATGCAATATCTGTGAAACACAATAAAAATGAAGCATGATAAAATAAGGTATGCCTGTACAGGAGAATCATATAATGAGTAACAATGCAATATATAACTTGCAAGTGTCAGTTCTTTTAGTGTCCTTGATTTTCATTTTTCTCTCCATTCCTTATTGTCCCATTAACTCCATCATCAAAAATAAACAACAGAGAAAGAAAAGGACACAATTATCTGGGGTGATTTTAGCAATAGGCTGGGAATATTGCTTAGAGTGGGGGCTCTTACCTTCAGGGGACTGAAGACTTCTAATTTTCTGCAATCATCTACACACTTCAGTGTGAATGAGCTTATCTGCTTTTTTCTAAGGAGAAAGTTTGCAGCTTTCACAGAATTCCTTAAGAGACTTGTGATGCATTAAGGCGAAGGACCACCTAAAGAAAAAAAGCCAGTTAGCTTACTGGAGGCAAGCCAAATATTGGGCACTTCCATACTTTATTATTAAAAAATCCAGAAGCCAGGAGCAAGCCCTGAACAGCAATTTCTAGGTCCATCAGCACTGCAGGAATGGCAACTTATGGGATCTTGGCTGGCCAGTCTGTGGCAGTGGTCTGGGGTAAGTCATCTTTGGTGGAAGCTCTGAAATATCTGATAGATAAGCTTCAAACATTAATCAGCAATGAGGGCCAAGTATCTGTGGAAAACATCAACCAGCTGTTGCAATCTGCCCACAAAGAATCTAGCCTTGACATTATTTTGTTGGGTGTAATTCCTGGAAGCACTACTCTGCACAGTGCTGAGATTTGGGCTGAGATGCCCTGGTGGATGTCTTTTTCTGAAAGAGCTGGTAGAGACAGCTGTAGTCAACAATAGCAAAGGGAGGACAACATCTAAGCTGTGTTTGGCCCTGACTCTTTCTGGTCTTGTGGAAGTGAAAGAGCTGCAGCAGGAGCCCTTGAACCCTGAAGAGATACAATCTGTCCAAGAACACCTGTTACCAAAGTGACAGTTTGCTTTGTTTACAGATTGCCGGCAAGAACCCAACTTTGAAGTGCGTTCTTCTGGTCAACTGAAGCTTTCCATTGCCAAGAAGTCTTCTCCTCTGATGAGGCCTGCTATGGACTCTGCAGCAGCCAAGCTTTGGACTTTCTCAGCCAATGACATGGAGGATGAGAGCATGGATCTCATTGACTCCGATGAGCAGCTGGATCCAGAAAATTTTAAGAAGCCAGATTCAGCTTCCCTGTGGGCTCCTTTGTGTGAGGAAGGGGGAAAAAAGAGGAAGAATTGCACCTGTGGCCTCACAGAAGCACTGGAGAAAGAGAAGTCAAGGGAACAGGTGAGCTCCAGCCCAAGTGGGCTTGTAGAAATTTCTACCTGGGTAATGCTTTCTGCTGTGCCAGCTGCCCTTACCTTGGGATGCCAGCCTTCAAACCTAGGGAGCAGGCACTCCTGAGCAATAGCAATCTCACTGATGCCTGGGAGGGACCCAATACAGTGCAAACCTGCTCCTCCAGCCAACTCCTGTCCCTCAAATCCCACCATTGTGGTTCCTCCCATCTCCTCCGGATTTGCTCACTCTCAGCTTAACACGAATCCATCTGCAGGAAGGGCTCTTGGTAAACAGAGTGAAGCTGGCAAGAGGTACAGCGGTGTGCAGTGCTGCTATGCATCAACAGGCCACAGCATAATGGAGCCTCGTTACTCTGAGTGGGGAGACCTGTTTCTCCACCTAGTGTTAGGGAATAGGAGAGTGTCCTGAAGAGGGCCCTCTCCTGATGACTCAATGCTGACCTAACACTCAGAGCCCGGGCATCCTTGAGTATTAACACTTTGGGACAAAGAGGGCCCCTGCCCCTATCCTAAACTCAGCATTACTGCCACTACTTATCTTCCAGACTTGGTGGTGAACTTGCATTTATTTGCTGGCGACATGAGTGAAGAGTCTCATGACCTCCTTAGGGCACCAAAGGAATCACCATTGGTTGCTGTGATCATATTCAGTGTCCTTCTGCCCTTTCTATCTCTACCTCACCCATGTTACTGTATTGTATCTGTCTTATTGTTTTGCTAACCTATAGTTATTAAAGTTGTGTACGTCTGCAAAAAAAGTCCATAAATGCTACGGAGCCGTTAAAAATATTTACAACCCCATGATGACATACAAAATATTGATGTTGTAATGCCAATAATAATATGAAAGTGTTTAGATCTACTTCACTTCTTCATCTGATTCCCTCCACAGTCTATGCATATTTTGCTTCCTTTCTTCAATACCGGACCGTACTTGTCAAGGTCACCAGTGACCTTCACCTTGTCAGATCCAGCAGCTACTTCCCCAGCCTTAGCTTTCAGCATAGTTGACCAGTGGTTCTTCATCCATGCCAAGACTAGTCTGTGTCTACCTCACTGGCTCTCTATCCCATCTCCCTTCCAGGCCACTGCTAAATGTTAGAGCACTCCAAGGATCAACTTGGTCCTCTTCTCTTCTTCACCCTCCTTTCCATAGCTCTCTCCCTAAAATATCTCATCCAGTTCCACGGCTTTATAAATATTCCACATGATTCAGTAGTTAAAGAGTGTTTAAGGTATTTAAGTCACACCTCTAGTCCTGACCTCTATACCAAGCTCTGGGCAGGAATGTATTCAATTGTCTACTTAGTATCTTTCCTTGTCTAAGATGTAAGCACCTCAGACTAAATACTTCCAAACAGAATTATTATTATCATTATTATTATTATTATTACTATTACTATTATTATTGTGTCTTGTTCAATTCACACAACAGTGCATGGCCCAAGTAGATTCTCAAGAAATACTTGCTGAATAAATATGTGAAAAAAAAAATACACATACAGCTGCTTGTACAATTATGTTTAACAACATAACAGTGGTAGGAAAAATACCCAAATTTTAACTGGTTGCTTATGAAATTAAGATTTTTCTTTAAAACTCCTTTTCTGGGTGCCTGGGTGGCTCAGTGGGTTAAGCGTCCGACTTTGGCTCAGGTCACATGCTCTCGTGGTTCCTGAGTTCGAGCCCTGTGTCCAGCTCTGTGCTGACAGCTCAGAGCCTGAAGCCTGCTTCAGATTCTGTGTCTCCCTCTCTCTCTGTCCCTCCCCTGTTCATGCTGTCTTTCTCTAAGAAATAAGTAAAACATTAAAAAAAAAATTAAAAAAATAAAACTCTTTTTCTATTTTTCAATTTTATTCAGACAGTAATGGTTAATATGACTTTGGCGCTCAGAGACTTCTGCCAGACTGCCACTTACCAGCTGCACATCCTTGCTTCCTTCGTATGCCAAAGGGGCTCAAAAATATGCACCTCAGAGGCCCCTGGGAGGCTCAGTCAGTTAAGCCACAGACTTTGGCTCAGGTCATGACCTCAAGGTTTGTGAGTTCGAGCCCGCGTTGGGCTCTGTGTTGACAGCTCAGAGCCTGGAGCCTGCTTCGGATTGTTTCTCCCTCTCTCTCTGCCTCTCCCCCACTTGCACTCTGTCTCTCTCTCTCTCTCAAAAAAAGATAAATAAATAAAATGTAAAAAAAAAAAATTAAAAAATGCCCCTCAATTATGTCCATGTAGCGTTCACACTGCGCTTTTCTGTAAAATTCTGGATGTAAAGAGCTTTGCGTGGTATAAGGCTCATAGTGAAGGGTAGTGATTGTTAGTCGATAATACTGACAGGGAGATTTTCTTTTATAATAAAAATACATATATTTTTTTATAAGTCTTCCCTGAAAGGAGAAAAAGAATTCCACGCCTACTCCAACATCAACTCACCGCGGCCCCGCCCGCTTCCCAGAAGGCTGCGACTGCTCGGTCGGCCTTTCCGCCCACGTGATCCTCCCAGGCTCCTCCCCATCTCCAACATGGCCGCGCCCAGGGGCACAAGCTGCACGTGATGGAGTCCGAGCACCTGGAAATTGGAGCGTGCAAGTGTGTGAGCAAGTTTACCTCCGTACCATCGGTTCCATCCTTTCGACCCTTACCTAGGTCCTCGCGGGCCCCTGTGTCTCTGCCGCCATGAAGACAAAGCCTATGTCCCACAAGACGGAGAACACGTACAGGGTGAGCAAAGGCACTTGGGCCAGGAACCGTGGGTACCTGCTGCCTCAGCCTTGGAACTGGGTCTGAGCGGGACACTGGGGGCTGAGGTGTTCCGGGCGGAGCGTGAGTCACTTACCTGACAAAAGAGAGGGACTTGGCGGGTGTAGTAAACATGGGATGGGGAAAGACGTCTGAATATCACGTTTCGCCCGCGGTTTGTGGGGTCTGGCCTGCCTGGGAATTCCTTTTGGTCCAGAGTTAAATTCATTATCACAGACTAATTGCTTAGGAGATGTTTTCCACTACTCTTTTCTCCTTAAAGACCAAATTGGGGGGCGAGCCGGCGGAAGGAGGTAAGTGATTTCTGGCTAATGGCTATGGCACCACTTTCAGTTTTTCTTCTGAGAGTTTCTTTGTTATTGTACCAATCGTATATCTGTATGTGTTTAAAAACACTATTGTTGCAACGACTTAGCTAGATCCCTGTGCTTGTAGCGGGTTATGAAAACTAACAGTAGATCCAGGGAAGCCACATCACCGACTTTCACCTGGATCCACCACAATTTAGTGTGGAAATTTTATTTGAAATGACATAACTGAACTTTTGCAAATACATTCGTGGAAGTATTTAATTTTCTTCATATAGTAGTAGTACAGGGCGTTTAACACTATGTCTTTGAGCTTGTTTTTACACTTCTCTTTTGTGACTCATCAGTGATGTCTACGTCTAGTTTCAAAACACAATTATATATTTTATGATTGATTGAAAATACAAGGCTGAAATTGCAAGAGAAGCATACTGTTATTCGTAATGATAGTACGTGAGGAGGCTTATTGAAACTTTAAACTTTATATTTTCACAAGGCAATTGTGGACATGTAATTATTATACAGCGCTTAAAACAGATATTCAAGATGTGATAAATGTTAAATGATGATTGTATATTAAATATCCCTCCCTTTCGCAGTTTCTTACATTTGCTGAACGATTGGCGAATGTGAATATTGATATTATTCACCGGATTGATAGAACTGCAAGCTATGATGAGGTAAGAGAATGTTTACTAGCCGATCTTCGAGTATTCACAGTTGGTTTTTTAGTCTCTCCTCTTAGTAGAAGTGAATTGTTTTTCAAGCCATTCCTTAATGAATATGAAATGCATTATACCTGTGTGATTTTATAAGTTGCTACATATGGCAAATTAGATCTCAATTAAAGCAAATTAGAAATTTATGGGCTCAATAGCCATATGTGCTACAATATTAGACAAGTGTAGATATGGAACATTTCCATCATTGTGGAAAGTTCTATCAGGTGATACTGTGTTAGACAATTGGCTTGATACCTAGATACTTAGGCTTCTGTGATTCCAGCCTCTCCCTTTTCCATGTGCATTCTGATTGCTGGTGCAGATTCGTTTTCCTGAAGCTACAGTTTTTAAGAGGTTTTAAGAACATCACTTTTCCAGGGCTTAGTTTCTTCCTTTACAAAATGAAAGGAGCTAGATTTCCAGTTCTAACCATGCTCTCAATCACACCTGTACTTAAAAATCTTGCTTTTGCTGCATCTTCATTATGTCCCTGTTACCCTATTAAGGTCCTCTATAACATGCCTTTAACTTAGGGGTTCAACTTCAGTTCTTACAGTTCTTCACTTATAACTCTAGTCAGACTTTGCTCACTGTCCCTTTGGATGCCTTATTCCAACGTGTGAATTCAATGTGTTAAATGATGTGATCTGGGTAAGCACATAATGCTTTATTTGTATAGGTTTTAGCATGGCAAAAAGGACAGGAAATACTGTTTAATGTTGAGAGAGAAACCTATAAAAAGGAACAGAGACTAGAAAATTCATGTGACATTTAAGAAACTGCAAAACATTTCAATGTGGTTATTAATTGTATGTATAGTGTTTGTGTTGATGGTGACTGGGATAGGGGAAGGAGATAGCTGGTGAGAGATAAAGCTGAAGAAATAGTCAAGGAGCATAAAGAACTTCATATGTCAAGCTAAGTTTGGATTTTATCCTGAAGCTATGGGATGTCATTCTTGGAGTAAGGTAGAGGAGTGTGTGACATGATCAGGTCTCAGTTTTAGATCTCTCTAGCTTTAATGTGAAAGGAAGAGCAAGATTGGAGTCAGGACAACCTGTTGTGAGGATTTGGTAGTCATCTAAGTGAGAAAATTATTATGGTAGCAGCAGTCAAGATCGAGAGAAGGATTCCAGAGATATTAAAGAAGTAGAATGGAGAGGACTTGTGACCTGCTGGTTATGGAGGGAAGGAGGTTAAAGTTTGGTTCTAACAACTGGGTGGTTGAGGACATCACTTATCAAGGTAGATTTGTAGGAAGAGAAGCAGGGGGTTGATTCTATTTGGGGCTTACTGAATTTGATGTACCTGTGGCCATCCAAATGATGGTGTCCAAAAGCTATTTGGATATATGGATCTGGAGGAGTACAGGTGATTTTGGAGGTGGAATTATAGATTAGAATTCAGTGTATGGTTTATAATTTAAGCCACAGGAGAGATAGATGGTTTAAGAGGTAGAATGTCAGGTTAGAGAAGAGAGCCTAGGATCTGATCTTGGGCTGGATGGTCCAGAATGGTCTCAATCACGTTTTAACTGGGGCTTGTTAGTCCTAGTTATCCTCATGGCCTTTTACTCTCTCATAAGCTAGACTAGGCTTCTTTTCATGATGGCAGAATCTTTTCAAGAGAGAGAAAGCAGAAGTTATAAAGCCTCTTAAAGCCTAACTTTGGCAGTTGCAAGATCACTTCTGTTGCACATTATAGGTCAAAGCAAGTCAAAAAACCTGGCCACATTCAAGGAGTGAGAAAATAGACTCCATCCCTCTGTGGTAGGGGCTGTGAGTCACATGGCAAAGGGACAGGGACATAGTCTACCACAAAATGGCTGACATGTGCCTGCTGCTATGCTATACTGGGAATGCCTTCTTCATTTAGGTTTAAACTGCTAGGTGTATTTCTCTCTCTTAAGAGACACCGAACAAAATTTAATGAGATCCTCTTTCTTTCCCTCTATTCTGCCTATTGATTTATCTTCATTTTTATTTTTTAAAGATTTCGAAAGCACTCTTTAAAGGTTTGCTCTTTTTTTGAGATTGTAGATTTGGCATGCAGTTTGTGTGCTAATTTGTACTGTCACATTCCACTCACACACACACATACAGTAATAATTTTATTGATTTTACCTTTCAAAGTACAAAGTAATGTACACTGGGATAATAAGCTAAACAGTATGACAACATATTGGTGAACTTAGAAAAACTTGTTATCTCACCTCTCCTACCCCTTATTGTCAAGGAAACTAATATGAAAAATTTGGTGTATATATATATTCTGTACTTTTCTGTCATACAAATATTTGCAAATGTGTATGTTTATAGAGGTCTTTTTAAAAAATATTGGCTCCTACCATATACTTTACTACGTAACTTGCTTTTATCGTTTTGGGAGTTTATCCTTAACATCCTTCTACTTCAATATAGATACAACTATTCTTAGTAGCTATATAATATACCTTAGAATTTATGGACCATGAGTTACAACAAGCACTTTCCTGTTGTTGGATATTTACACTTTTTATGTTTTCCACCCACTACAATAAAGTTGAATAAGCATCCTTATACTAGTATGTTTGTAAATTTTGTAAAAAGCATCTCCAGAATGGGAATTGATGGGTCAGAGGGCATACCTGTTTTGTTTTTGTTTTTGTTTTTGTTTTTCATTTTAATGATTGCTGGAGTATTTTCCCACAAGGTTGTAATTCATATTTCCAAAAGCAGAATGAAAGAATTATAAGAGCACATTTTTCTGGGCCTAAAATTGTAGAAAACAGGAAAAAAATTTTTTTCTTTAGTGTGACTATCACATAGGTTTTAAAGAATCATTTGCTGCAACCAAATCAACAAAATACTGTGTTTATAAATCCTTTGTCCATATTATACATCTGATTGCTTTTTGAGTATGTTAGTTATCACCCTTTTAAAAAAATGCGTTTAAACTCCTATTATCATTGTCTCAAGGTATCATTATTCTTATTTACTTTGATCATAGATTTTCTTTGAGTTGCCTGATTAATGGACTGCTTTAATCTTGGCAGGAAGTCGAAACCTACTTTTTTGAGGGTCTGCTGAAATGGAGAGAATTGAACCTTACAGAACACTTTGGTATTTTCTATTTTGCTTCTATTTTATTCTCCCATCATTTGTACTATATGTGTTTAAAACGAGTAAATTAGTGGTATGGTAGAAAAGCAGAACCTATTCTCTCTCTCTTTTTTTTTTTTCACCCAGGAAAATTTTACAAAGAAGTTATTGACAAGTGCCAGTCCTTCAATCAGTTGGTCTATCATCAAAATGAGATAGTTCAGAGTTTGAAGACTCACCTGCAAACCAAGAACAGTTTTGCTTATCAGCCCCTTTTGGAGTAAGTAACGTGTTGAGAGAAAGCTCAATGACATTTATCTGAATTATAGAAAGGTTGTGTTTTATACTACATTTGCCTTAGATCTGGTGTCTGTAATTTGGAAACAAGAATGTACCTTTTCTGTTAGATCAGAACATTAGTGAATTGCCAGAAAGCAGAATCTTTAGAGTTATCCTCCTTTTGTTTTTCTTTTATACATTTAAGAAAATTCATATTTCTCTCATGCTATAGGAATGAGCATAATTTGTGATTAAAAACAAAAATACACTTTCTTGCTCCAGCTGAATTTCTTTGCTGAACTCTTAAAATGTGAAAAATTTTATGCCTTTCTCAAGACTTGGTTTGGAAGTTTTAATTAATCCTGTTATCACAGGCAATCTGTTATCATTTGTGAAATAGTGTGTCTTTTGATCTGCATGTCTCAGAATCAGTTACCTCTACTTATCTTTAATGCAGTTTGGTTGTACAGTTGGCACGAGATCTGCAGACGGACTTTTATCCACATTTTCAGGATTTTTTCCTGACCATCACCTCAATCCTGGAGACTCAGGACACAGAGTTACTAGAATGGGCTTTCACCTCACTGTCCTATCTTTACAAATACCTGTGGAGACTGATGGTGAAGGACATGTCCAATATATACAGGTGACCCTTTTCTCTCTCTAATTCGGGTTTGGTTTGATTTTTGTCCCTTTTCAATTTTATTTTATCTTACGTACAATTCAGCACTGTTTAGTAAATTTATGGGGTTGTGCAAATACCACCATAATCCAGTTTAAAAACATTTCCATCATGGGGCACCTGGGTGGCTGAGTCGGTTGAGCGTCCGACTTCGGCTCAGGTCATGGTCTCGCGGTCTGTGAGTTCCAGCCCCGTGTCGGGCTCTGTGCTGACAGCTCGGAGCCTGGGGCCTGCTTTGGATTCTTTGTCTCCTTCTCTCTCTGCCCCTCCCCTGCTCATGCTCTGTCTCTCTCTCTCTCTCTCTCTCTCTCTCTCTCTCTGTCAAAAATAAATAAACATTAAAAAAAATTTTTTTTAAATATTTCCATCATCGCCAAAAGGTTCCTCATGTCTGTCTACAAGTCAGTCCTGCTCCCCATCTGCATCAGTTTTGAGAGCAAAAGCACTATATATATATATATATATATATATATATATATATATATATGTATTAAATAGTCACGATTGTTTCTGTGAAAACAACTGTGTGCTTTAGGCTCCTCAATAGAACAGTCCTCAGTAACAAAACAGTTTAACATCTGAGTTTTGCAAGTTTTTATTTTTTGTTCAAGTGCAGTCTTTATCAATACCGGCAACCAGGATTGCTCACTCTTGCCCTATGTTTAGTTAAAAAATGTGCACTACCCATCATGCGTACCTGCTGACATGGCTGCCTGACTCTAACATATTTTTTTGATTGTTTTTCTCTGGAGTTCTGTTTGACTCCAGACTGCCTTTCCAGCTCAGTCTCTATACAAAGTTGGTTCTCCAGCCAAAGTGGTCCACATTGGCCGGTCTGCATTGATGTGGTCTTTTCTTATCTGCAGCCATTGAAATCCTGCCTCTTGCCATCAAAGTCAGGCTTGGTTTCCATAATCTCCACAAATATTTCCGGGCACCTTAGCCAAAAGTGAAAGCTTTGTACTCTGAACTCCTCTGGTGTTCTATACACTTACGTTACACAACTTCTGTTATAATTGTTTGTTCATAGTAATGATGTTCTTTACAAACCTGTGAACTGTTCAAGAGTCCAGTCTTAAATATCTGCATTTACCCAGTCCCTAACATATTAAGTAAGCCCGAAGAGACATTCAGGGAACATTGTGAGCAAATGTGGACAGGGAAAGAGGATGAATTCAGTAGTTGCATTTTGTTTAAGGAAAAGATTGTTTATAATCAATTTCAGTCTGGGACTGATGGAGCTTTCCACTTAGTGTACTGATTATTTCTGGATACTTTAATTGCCACAGGAATATGTAAGATTACCACCCTCCTCCCAAGTATAGGTGTGGGTTTGGGATAGGACTATAGATTTCGTTTTTGTTTTTATACCAACCCCTTTTACCCTACCCTTGGTTGAACCACCCTTCCCTCTACCCTGCCTTGATTAAAGAATGAGAAAGAAATATTTTTCCAGTCTTTGCTGGTTCTTTGTGAAGCTTTTGGTAAAATGTATTAGAGGGGCGCCTGGGTGGTGCAGTCGGTTAAGCGTCCGACTTCAGCCGGGTCACGATCTCGCGGTCCGGGAGTTCGAGCCCCGCGTCGGGCTCTGGGCTGATGGCTCAGAGCCTGGAGCCTGTTTCCGATTCTGTGTCTCCCTCTCTCTCTGCCCCTCCCCCGTTCATGCTCTGTCTCTGTCCCAAAAATAAAACAATAAAAACTTAAAAAAAAAAAAAAAATGTATTAGAAACCAGATTACTTTGTCAAAACCAGCAAGATCTTGGGGCAGTATTCAGTAGTCTCCCCCTTATGTGTGGGGTTTATGTTCCAAGCCCCACAGTGGACACCCGAAAGCACAGATAGTACTGAACTCTGTATGTGCTATGTTTTTTTCTATGTGTACATACCTATGACAAAGTGTAATTTATAAATGCACAGATTAATAGCAATAACTAATAATAAATAGAGCAATTATAACAACATACTGTAACAGAAGTTGTGTGTATGTGGTCTCTCTTTGAAAATACCTTATTGTACTGTACTCACATTTGTGATGATGTGAGATGATAAAAGGCTAATGTGATGAGATGAAGTGAGATGAACAACAAGGTAGATATTGTGGCATTAGTGCTATGCTCCTATTGAGCTGACAGTGGTCAGTAGGAGGAGCACCTGATTCCAGACCACAGTTGACTATGGGTAGCTGAGACCACTGAATGGAACACAGATAAGGAGGGACCACTGCATGGCTTATTTGGTTTCATGACTTCTCTTGTTACTTTTTTATCTTCTAAGCCACGCTTTCCACTTCTAAATTTATTTGCTGTTGGTGTGACATCTTCAACAGCCTGGATATTTTCACATAAGTGTTACTAAAATCAAAGTCAGCACATTCCTGCTCAAACTATCTCTTCATTCGTTCATGTGTTCAGTAAGTATGCAGTGTTAGGCCCTTTTTGGTTGCCCGTTTTCCAACAGTGATACCATCTTTCTTCTCGTCAACTGAGGCTTGGTGTCTTAGAGGCATTTTTGACCCAGTTGTCTTCAAGGACCCCAAATCCTCTTGATTCCATTATTCATGTACTCACTTGATTAAGTATTTATTAAACACTGTACAGCACTTGAGATGCAATTGCAAATAAAACAGATAAAAAATCCCTCTTCATGCAAAGTTTACAGTTTATCAGTGGAACATCTTGGGTGCATGCCTGGCATGTGTGAGGCACAGCAAAGAATCCTGGGTGGTGGGGCAGCGTGTATAAGTAGAGACTAATTAGACGGCGCCACATCATATTAATAAGGGTCCAGGCCTTGTGGGCACTGTAAGGTCTTTGCTTCCACCACAAGGACTCTTGAAATGTCTCTTGGGTCCATCTTTTGCCATTTCACTCTACCATCAGCTTCTTTCATGCCTTGGCTTGCGTGACTTGAACAGATTTCTAGCTGGACTGCCAGCCTCTTCTTTCTTCATTTATTTTATCCTATATCCTGCTGCTAAATTAAACTTTCTGAAATATTAACTTCTTACTTAGCCAATATTTATTAGCACCTGTTATGGGCAACGAAGTGCTAGGTACTGAGGGTACAGTATAAGAGAGATACATTCCATACTCTCCTGTCATTGGGGAGACCAGTTTAAACAATGTGATTATTCAGGTAATTATTTAGTTATAGCTACATGGCGGTGTGACCTTAAGCAGGTTGCTTGACCTTTCTGTCTCAGTTTCATTATCTGTGGAACCAGGATAATATTTCCCACCCCATGGAGTTGTGTTGTTTACAGGAAGTAACAGAGAAAGTGCTTACGAAGATGAAAGCTAAAGCCTAGTCTCCTCTGTTTGGTGTTGACAGTGACTGGTTTACCTGAGCAGCTTTATCTGCAGCAGCCCACCCAGCCACATCACCCTTTTTCTTTCAGACAGACTAGCCTCCTTTAGATTGTTTCTGCTCGCCCCATCTTTGCTCTCGCTTTTATCTCTGGTCATACGCACTACTGTACCCACCTGAATTCTTCATATTGTTCAGGACTCAGCTCTTCATGGAGTCTTCTCTGTAAGACCTGTACCACCGGTCCTAGGATTTTTCTTGCCTGTGACCTTTATCTGTCTTGGTAGTTGAATGAGGTTTTAAAGCACTTGCTTTATACTTGAAATGTATTCCTTGCATACCCAGCACAGTGTTGGACATACAGTTGACATGGAATGTATGTTTATTAAAATGTGATTAAACATGTCTTATTTTCTCATTTATAGCATGTATAGTACACTTCTGGCTCATAAAAAACTACATATAAGAAACTTTGCTGCTGAAAGTTTTACTTTTTTGATGAGAAAGGTTAGTCTGATGTATGTTTATTGCTCATTAATCCTCAAGAATCTGATGA
Organism: Leopardus geoffroyi; assembly: GCF_018350155.1. Taxonomy (NCBI): domain Eukaryota; kingdom Metazoa; phylum Chordata; class Mammalia; order Carnivora; family Felidae; genus Leopardus; species Leopardus geoffroyi. The sequence continues at coordinate 122,346,154 of NC_059341.1, forward strand.
ACAGAAGCAGATATCTTTTATAATATGGTTTTATGAACTAAATATATATGTATGTATATGTATGTGTACATATATATATATATACATGAATAAACCTTTTACCATTTTGAATTTATCTTATCATAAAATTGCTCACTAATGTGAAATAATTTGAGTCACTCGTTTATTGTTATTTAGGTTTTTGGTAGCTTTTAGTGTGTGCATATCAGAAGTGCCTTCGAATTCAAGTCAGTAAATATATGAATGGTGAGAGTAGTAGAAACTTTTATAATAATTTCCTGGAAAGAACTGATGACATAGTGTCACTTGTGTTTGTTTCCATAGTAAATTTTAGAGGGTCACACTGGTATTAATTTCTCTTATAAGTATATGATTTGCTTTCAAAAATAAAATATTGCCTTATGTAGTTTTTCTTGGCACAGACCTTCATATTATTTCATCGAATCACTGTTTATATGAAATAAGAAGTGGTATACTATTATAATAGTTTGAAATCATTACAGGTTTCTCTTCCTTTTAGAATTTTATCCTAATTACATTTAACTGAACCTGTGGATCAGTAAATAATATGTATTCATTTGGATTTGTTTGTTTTGTAAATACAGTTTTCCATTTGCATTTTGTGTTTTAGGTTTCTGATAAAAACGCACTTTTCAATTTAATGTTTCTTGATCTTGATGAACATCCGGAAAAAGTAGAAGGAGTTGGACAGTTGCTCTTTGAAATGTGCAAAGGAGTTAGAAATATGTTTCATTCCTGTACAGGGAAGGTAAATAACCGGAAGGATACTTTGTGTCTGTGTGAAAGCTATTAAAAAGAAAACCCATAATATTTATGTAAATGGTGTGGAGAGAGGATAGCCTAGAATAAATAAAAAGCACTAAATGGGGAGCATTAGGTTGTTGATAGCAATGCTTACCTAATGTAGGTTCTAGGTGATTAGGTATGGTATTTACTTGCAAAATCATTGCTGTCTTCTCCATCTGGATCCTAGAAGGTAACATAAATTGATTAATGAGTGAGGAGTAGACAGTTGGATGATAAAATTCTCCATCCTAGTTTGGAAATTCCTTTTGGGACGTGTAGTTAACCATCAAAGCTACCCTGTCTTTGATTATTCCAGATCAGATTTTAAGATAGGTTAATCAGAGTGGGGAATAATTAGTGTTATACTTAAAAATAAGATTGTACATGTTTATTTTAATGATTATTGGCTTCCCACAGGCAGTGAAGCTAATTTTGCAAAAACTAGGACCAGTTACTGAAACAGAAACTCAGCTACCATGGATTTTAGTTGGAGAAACACTCAAAAACATGGTCAAATCCACTGTGTCCTACATCTACAGGGAACATTTTGGTCCACTTTTTGAATGTTTGCAAGTGAGTTCTAATTTTTAAGGATTTGTTTGTAATAAGCCCAAGAGTTGATTGTTCTTGCTCTTAGTTTAGCAAAACACTCCTGGAGATTGTATTTTTATAATTGTTATCTTTATACTTTTGCATACATACTAGGATATTTTTCCCCCTCTATCTCCTGGTCTTTGGTTGGTTGGTTTTTGGTTTTTGGTTTTTGTTTTGGATATTTTGAGATGCAATAGAACATAGTGGCTAAACGCCCTTAGAGCCAGACCGCCCCTGTTCAAGTCTTGGCTTTGTCACTTACTGGTAGTGTGACTTGGGAAAGTTACTTAAATATCTGTTCCCCAGTGTTTTCATCCGGTGGGATTATGGGACAGTAATATTATCTACCTCATGGTTGTTATCAGGATACAAAGCACTTTATGACTGTGCATTCAAAAATGTTAGGTATTCTTAGTGACTCCTGGTAGGTATGTCTTTCTTTCAAAACAAAGGAATGTGAAAATTTGAACTGCTTCACCCAATATTTTCATTATTGGGTTAACAGGTGAGTTTCATATGTTATAGTTATTCTTTTCTGTTAAATTCTTTATTGGCAGGAATCACTCCTGGATCTACATAGAAAAGTAACCACAATGAACTGTGGGGAAAGTTCTGAACAGATAAGAAGGTTGTTAGAAACATATCTAATACTTGTGAAACATGGAAATGGATCAAAGATAACCAAACCTGTCGATGTTTGTGAGGTGAGTTCCCAACTGCATTTGTTTAGAGTCTGTTCATTAAAATCTGTTGCTAAGTGTACATTGTTTTTTCTCTTATTTTACAGGTATTATGTCAAACAATACACATAGCCAGTCTTTCCACAACTTGCCGGGAGACCCTCTTGGCTGTAATTTCTGCTTTGATCCTGGGTGAAAATGTTTCCTTGCCAGACACCTTTATTAAAGAAACCATACAGAAAGTAATTTACTTCAACAAATATTAATTGAGTAGTTAATAAGATGTTTAGCATTGAGTAGGCCTCCTGGGGAATACAAATGAAGTGTGCAAAGGCTCTGCCTTCAGGGAATTTATAACCTTGTTAAGGAGACGTGAGTTGCATGCTGTAATAGAGACAAAACAAAATGCGATAAAGTAAATGTTTGGCATATATTCAGCAACACGTATAGCTTACCATGTGCTAGGTATGGACTAGGTATTCCAGGGTGGACAGTATGGTGCCTGCAGTTTTTGATTGTTAGGGAAGTGGGGCCCAGGGAACGAGTTATTATAATCCTTTGAATTAATCTATTGATGTCATTGAAACATAATGATTAATTCTGCTTGGGGTTGAGGGACAGAGAATGTTTTTCAGTGAATTTATATTTGGGATAGTCCTTGAAGGTTACCTAGCATCTGCCAGTCAGAGAAGGTTTAAAAATGCCAGGGAACAGCACAAGGTGGTTCAGAAAGTACAAAAATGTATGCCGATTGGGCTTCCATGGACACAGGAAGTGTGATGTATATCAGCGAGGCTCTGTTTGGCTTTGAAAAGTTTGGTTGGGTTTTATCCTGCAAATAGTGGAAGGCCCTGGAAAATTTTTAAGCAGGGTAATGATCTGATGATTTGAGATTTGCATTTTAATGAGTTTAGAAGAGGTTTTATAGGGAAGCGGGATTGAAAATAGACCAATTAGGTTCATGCCGTGCAGCAGTAAAAAGTATGGAGAAAGGTGTAAAATAGTGCTGCCTGCCGTCTCATGATTCTCTGTAGCTGGGAAAGAACTAAGCAGCTCTTAGGCAGAGGCCTGCGTAATCACTGGAAACCTAGTGCCCCTCACGTCTGTAAGTAAGTTTCTTTGGCGAAGGGCAAGCATTTGGACAGAAGATTGGTTGAAGTGTGCCTGCCGCTACCTTATTCCAGCTGTCTTCCCAAGAAGAAGGGCTTAGTGCCTGTGTCTCACAGCTGGGGGTGTCCTTGCCACCAAGTTCTTTTTTGAGAGTGAGTTCTCCCGAGACTCTGTTGACTTGTATCAGGCATCCTACCACTTCTTGCTTGCAAATTAGAGGATCTTGAAGGTTTTGGGTGTTTTTTGTTTTCAGGAATGGGGAAGTACTCTCTGTATATTTAATGTGTGTGTGTGTGTTTTTTTTTTAACCTGTGGTCCACAGATTTTTGAGAGTGGATTTGAAAGACGTCTAATTTTGGATTTTTCTGAAGTCATGTTTGTTATGAAGCAGTTTGAGCAGGTGAGCAACTAATGTTTTGGATTTGTTTTGTTATGGATCTGTCACGATGAAATAATCAAACTTAAAATCCTATGATTTTTGTTTGTTTGAGAGGAATGGAATAAGTATTTGATGTTTTAGTCCATATTTTTTGATGCAATTATATTCCAATTGTAGTTTATAAGTAAAACTTTGTTTCATATGCCAAGGCATTTAAAATGCGATTAGATAACCAACTTGTTTTCTAATAATCCTTGAGGAAGTTATAGAACCATGTGGTAAAATTGAAAAAAGAGTTTAAGGAACTTTTATGTGACTTTGGAGCATAGAAAAAATAGTTTCTGAAACATTTTGGGTTGCAGGAAGGTTACGAATGCACTTTATTGCTACAAAGTAAATACAGTACCTGATTTAATGAGATAGAAATCTTTCCCATTAAATCCTGACTTTATTTTATCCCTTTCCCCTCCCTTCCATCAAACATTTGCCATTCCTTATAACTGGTCATGCATAGCATACCTCATGGAAGCCTGTCTGTGTTTGTTCTGATTTCCCCTTTAGTCATTAATATATTATCATTTGCCTCCATAAGTAAATAATAAATAAACAAACAAACCTTTGTGTGTGTCCTAGCCCTGTTCCTTCCTGTCCAGTGAGAGCCCTTTACCTTGCTCTGGTTTTTGTAGCAACCCCATTGTTTCCTTCTCCCCTGTTCTCTTTTTATCTTCTTAAACTGGTAAGAACAGAGACTACACTTGATCTTACCCAAAAGGCCGAGAATGCATATATTTGGTTTTTTTATAAACAGCTTATTTTTATCAGAGGACTCCTTATGTGTATTCAAACAGTCAAGCAGGGCTAAAAGACAATCACTTGATTTCCACTCACATCTCCCTCACCAGGAGCAGCCACATCTCTTAGGTTTCATCTATCTTTTTCTGTTACTTCATACTTTCTAATCATTTGAATATACTGCTTTTCCTTGATGCATTAGTTTTAGTCGTTAGCTATAGACGACTTCTCATGGTGGATGGATTCTGATTCTTTTATACTCTCATCTTCTCAATAGAGTTACAGCACAAATTTTGGTTGGATTCCTATTCACCATATAATTAATCCTTCCAAACAGGGAGTATTTTATAATTATGTTTCCTTTTTTTTTTGTATGCTTTTCCATTTTTCCTAAAGTTACAGATTGCCTCATTCTGGAATAACTGGAAATTATTTTCCTTGAATAGCTGGACAGTGAGTCTATTTTCCCACAGCATTCTAAAATGCCTTTCACATGGCAAACTGTCAGAAAACTTAGCAGCTTGAGTTTTTGTTTTTGTTTATTTTCCTTTCCTGGACACACTCCTCCTGAAGCAGTGCAAGTCTGAATGGGTTGCTTTCTCAAGACACTGAACAGATGTCATACTAGGACTTCCTTTTGCTTTTCTCCTATTTCCTGGGTCTCATGTCTTTACCTTGTTACGCTTTACTTCCTTATTTTGATGGTACACATTTTCCAGAAGTTCTTAAGAAAGGGCGAATGGAAGTAAAATTTTGAGATTTAGTACACTGGAGAATGTCTTTATTCATATTGTTCATAGGCTGGCTATAGAATTCTAGAGTTTGTCATTTTCCCTCATTTTTTTCAGGCTTTTCTTCAAGGTCTTACAGCTTTCATTGTTTCTGTGAAGAAGTCTGATGCCATTACGATTTCTGATCCTGTGTTTGTGATCTGTTTTTTTTTTTTTTTTCTCTGTGGAAGTATGAGAATCCTCTCTTCCTTAGGTGTTCTAAAATGTCTATCTGTTAATAAACGTGATTTCCTTTCTTATTTTTAGCTTTTTCTACCCAGCTTTCTCTTATACATTGAAAATTGCTTCTTGATTGATGAGGCTGCTGTCAAAGATGAAGCTCTGGCCATTTTGGCCAAGCTCATTCTGAACAAAGCAGCACCTCCTACTGCTGGCTCGATGGCAATTGAGAAGTACCCTCTGCTTTTCTCACAACAGACGGTGGGGTAAGTTCTAAGTCTTTATTCCCTGTAATGTTGATAGGATTACCTGTTTTATAACGTAACAAGAATGCTGTAAAAATGAAGGTCTCTGTATTTTAACTGGAAAGATGTCCCTGATACATTGTTCTGTGAAAAAAGAAGATGTAAAACAGTTGTTCTGTGAAAAAAGAAGATGGTCCCATTTTGTAAAGTTAAAACAGAAAGTGTATATAAGCATTGGAAAAAACATGGAAGGATACACAAATAGGTTAACTTGGTTAACGTCAGGAGGATGGAATGTGAAAGAGGTGACTGTTGATTTGTTTTAGCCTTTTATTTTAAAATAATTGTACATTCACATGCAGTTGAAAGAAATAGCATGGGGTGCCTGGGTGGCCCAGTCAATTAAGTGTCCAACTCTTGATCTCAGCTCAAGTCTTCATCTCAGGATTGTGAGTTCAAGCCCCACGTTAGCCTCCATGCTGGGCATGGACCCTACTTTAAAAAAAAGAAAAGAAATAATACAGAGATGTTCTGTGTATTCTTCCTCCAGCTTCCCCCAGTAGTAACATCTTGCATAAGTTAATGGGATGTCCCAACCATAAAATAGACATTTTTCAGATTACCTCAGTTTTACACACACTCATCTCTGGGTATGTGTGTATCTGGCTGTATGGTTCTGTGTAGTTTTATCACACTTGTAGATTCATAACCACAACCAGAGTCCAGATACAGAGCTGTTCCTCACCACAAGGGTCTCTTGCACTACCTTTTAATAGCCATGCTCACCCTGACACTCCGCTCTCCATTCCTAACTGCTGGCAATCTGTCCTCCATTTTTAGGATTGTGTCATTTCAAGAATATTATATAAACGGAATTAAAGAGTACAACTTTTGAGGTTGTCTTTCAGTTATGCAGTTCCCTTGCGACCCATCCAAGTTGTGTGTGTCAGTAGCCCATCTCTTTGTTAAAAATCTTTTCATGTGCTTATTGCTGAGTAGCAGCCCATGGTGTGGATGGATGTAGCGTACTCCATTCAGTGATTCACTTGTTGAAAGACTTCTAGTTTTTGGCCATTATGAATAAAGCTGTTATGAACATTCATGTACGTAACTTTTTGTTGCTCTGAGATAAATGCCCAAAAGTGGAATTGTTGAGTTATATCATAAGTACATGTCTCATTTGATGAGAAACTGTCAGTAGTTGTCCAGTGTGGTTGTGCCATGGTACATGCCCACCAACAGTCTGAGTGATCCGGTTTCTCTGCATCCTCTCCCGCAGTTGTTATCATCACTGTTTTTTATTTTTTGCCAGTCTAATAGGATATGGTGAAATCTCATTGTGATTTTAAATTGCATTTCCTTAATGGCTAATGACGTTAACCATCTTTTCGTGGGTTTATTTTCTATCTATATATCCTCTTCAGTGAAATATCTATTAATTTCCTTGGCTCATTTTCTTTCTTTTTTTTTTTTTTTTTTTTATGTTTATTTTGAGAGAGAGCAAGTGCACGAGCAGGGGCGGGGCAGAGAGAGAGGGTGAGAGACAATCCCAAGCAGGCTCTGCACTGACAGTGCAGAGCCCAACGCTGGGCTCCATCTCACAAACCTTGAGATCATGACCTGAGTCGAAATCAAGAGTCGGACACTTAACCAGCTGAGCCACCCAGGCGCTCCCCACCTTGACCCTTTTTCTAACTGGACCGTGTGTTTCCTTACTGTTGAGTTTTGAGAACACATTATATATTCTAGTTAAAGGTTTTGTTGTCAAATGAATGGTTTGCACATATATTCTTCTAGTCTATAGGCTGTCTTGTTCCCTTAAGATTTTTCACAGAGCACAGTTTTAGATTTCGATGAGGTTCAGTTGACCAACATTCCTTTTATGGGTAATGCTTTTGATGTCAAGTCCAAGAACTCTTTGCCTGGCTGTAAGTCCTAGATGTTTTCTCCTACTTTTCTAAAAGTTTCATAGTTTTGTTTTACATGTAAGCCCATGATCTATTTTGAGTTAATTTTTATATAAGGTGTGAGGTTTAGGTCAGGTGTCTTTTTTTTTGCTTGTGGATGCCCACTGTTCTGGCAACATTTGTTGAAAAGGCTATTTTATGTTCTCTTCCATCGATCATGTATCTCTCCTCCTCTAATACCACACTATCTTATTACACTAGCTCTAAAATAAGTCTTGAAATCTTGAAAAAAAATTCCTCCCATTCTATTCTTCTTTTGTAGATTTTTTCAGCTATTCCTTGTCCTTTGTCGTTCTATATAAATTTTAGCAGAATCTTGTCTATGTCTACAAAAAAAACTTAGCTGGGATATTGTTTGGAATTGCCTTAAATCAAAGATCAATTTGGGGACAATTGACGTTTCCCTAAAGATACGCAAAACTGTTAACTTTGTTTATGTCAGGAGGACAGGAAGGGAAAGAAGGAAGTGACTGTTAACTTTTAGATTATATAACTTTGTATCATTTGAATTGTTAAAAGAGCCATGGATTACTTTCTTAATTTCATTAAAAATAATGCATACCCTTTAGAAGCTGAAAACGAGGTTTATATAAACATGTGAGAGGATTCTGCTGATCATTTCTCAAGTAGTTGTGGGTATGTTTTTAGAAATTATAGATTAGGAAACCAGTTCCTTTATCATTCTTATATGTTCATGCTTAAATTTATTTCTCTGGGATTTGTTAGACTTGCTGCATTTATATTTTGCTTTGGGACAGTAGGAATAGATGAACAATTCTTGAGTTTTTGCTGAGTACTCAGCTTTGAAGCATCACAGAATCCCTTGAGATGGGTGTCATTGTCCCCATGGTCACACAGCGGAGTTAGTTGTTGATTCGGGATCAGTTTGAGATTCTGGAGGAACTCCTCTTCTTCACATGTTGCTCTCCTGCTGACTTTAAAAGTAGCTTCTCTCTATCAAAACATGCAAACAAAATCTTGTTAGTTTTTCAACATACTGGGCTGATTCCTGTCCAGCAGCCTCTGCAGTAAGTCTTCCCTCTGCCTAGTATGAGTACAGAGCATCGAGCAAGGAGGAGGGCAGAATGGGAGGCCTGGGTCAGATCACATTGGGTCTTGTAGGGTGAAGTAGGGAGTGTGGATTTTCCTGGAGGAGCTCATCGGCAGGTGTGACAAAGCAAGGGAATGACTTGGCAAGGAATGACCCACTTTTTTTTCCAAGCAGCTCAATGTTTTCTTGTAAGGTTTTTGCAGATTGTTGATTCGCAGTTACTACTAGAATATATGTCAAGATGTAGTGACTTTCAGAAATCACCAATGAAATTAAACTATTATAATTTCTGAACATTCGATATCCTGGTAAGTATGAAACAAAAAAGAATACAACGTTTTAGTTAATTTTAATAATAACAGGGCACAGAAATAAAAACCTGATATTCTGCTTCTGTTGTGTAACAGACTGGGCATGGAGGCTAAATTATCAAAACAAATCAATTTACTTACTGTTTCTATGAGTTTTCTTTCAATTAGATTTCTGTCTTTCAAATAGGCGTGAGGTGTAGTTCATTGGCAAAAAGGAAAAGAGGCAAACAAGAATAGTGCCAAAGTAACAGACACCTAAACCTAAATGTCATGTCAGAAAACATCAAGGAAGAATTTATCAGATACATTTATTAGAACATTACTTCTAAATCATAATCACTTCAGTGGCATTTGTCAAATTCACCACTATGTGCAACATCATTCTACATTTGTAAAGTCAAAATTCATGTCAAAATGGAAGGGGGGAATAGAGGAAGTCCATTCATTACAATTAATTACCTCTCCCGTTTTAAAAAAGTGTCCAGCAGAATGTACAGAAAAGAATGAATCAGAATGAATTAGAAAATTCAGAAATAATACCTAAAATTAGAAGAGACTTGCTTTAAGTTACAAAGTAAATTAAAATAGAGAATAGAAGGGGTGCCTGGGTGGCTCAGTCGGTTAAGTGTCCGACTCTTGATTTGGGCTCAGGTCATTCTCTTGCAGTTTATGATATCGAGCCCTGCGTCGGTCTCTGTGCTGACAGTGTAGAGCCTGCTTGAGATTCCCTCTCTCTCTCTGTCTCTCTCTCTGCTCCTCCCCCATACCTGGGCATGCGTACGCCCGCCCGCTCTCTCTCTCTCTCTTTCTCAAAAAAATAAACTTTAAAAAAGAGAGAGTAGAAGAAAGTAGAACCAAAGGAGTTGAAAAAGCCTCTCACTGAAAGTCCAGAAACAACTCCCGTTCATTTACTTACTTATATTCAACCACCACCCCCAGTTTGCACCTCCCCACAAATGTTCCATGTTCCGCTCATGGAGAGGAGCCAGTTTTATTTCAGACTTCAGAGGGCAAGAGCAATTATATTCCCTCCTCTTTTCAACATTCGTGTTTCTTCTCTTCCTTCAGATCCTGTGTAAGGCAGAAGAAGACTAGATCCAAGGGAGGAAAAGAACAGATCCCAGTGCTGGACCACCTCTTATCTCTAATTCAGTTACCTGCAAATAAAGATTCTACTTACCTTTCACATTCTTGGGCAGCCCTTGTTGTGTTACCTCACATCAGGTGAGAAAATAAACTGTGGGTAATTTTGAAAGAAATACTTAGCATGCTGAGTTCAACATGTGTTAGCCATTCCTTGCTATTCCCTGAAAAAAGCCATTGAATGCAACTTTGAACTTTTCTCTTTTTCTCCCTACTTGGACAGACCTCTTGAGAAAGAGAAGGTGATACCAGTTGTCACATGCTTCATAGAGTCACTCTTCATGAATGTTGACAGAGAGAGTTTTGCAAAAGGTCAGTTACAATCCCCATTTGTTCTCTTCTTTCTTTTCTGGCACACCCAAAGTAACTATAAACACAACGGAATACCAGAGAATAGTGCTAGCATTGTGCTCTGACATAATCCCCTATATGATAAATACAGGAAAAAAAAGGATAAGATGGATGTATTGCACTTGTACCTCAGAATGTGGTGACCGGCTCAGGGCGGCTTGAACACAAGCTGAATCTGAAGAGGAAGTGTTAGAAGGGTGCCATGGTATATGACCCCTCATTTTCAAGCCCCAGCTTTTATCTTGTTCTCTGTCTCCCATGCGTACTCTATCCCTGGTATACACCTTATACTCCATTTGCCTCCATTTGCTCACCCCGAGCAAGATACTATCTTTTACAGCCTTCCGCTGCCCTTGTACATGTGTTCCTTCTGCCAGAGTCCTTTCTAGGCCTTTGTCACTTGGTGAACTCTTAATTTTCTTTCAAAACTCATTTCAAGCACAGCACCTGTAGGAAGGCCTACATGACTTCCTGGCAGAGTTAGGCTGCCCTATCCAGAACTTCCTTTCCTATTATACACTTGAACACCTCCTCCCACTAGCATGAAGATAGCAGTTTGAAAGTAGATGTTTTGTTTTATCCTAGGACAGTATTTTCTAATGTAATATATAGTAGTTGTTCATTCATTTAAATATTAATGTGTTAGGTTCTCTGTTTGATACTAAGCAAACATGTTAGAGGGTAAAGCAGACTCACCACAGCTGAAGTGCTCAATAGCCACATGTGGCTAGTGGCTCCATATTGGATTGCAGCACGAGTACAGAACATTTCTGTCGTTGCAGAAGGTTTTATCGGACAGCATCGTTCTAGTATCTCGAACAGGGATTGGCAAAATTTTTATGTAAAGGACCAGATAGTAGATATTTTAGGTTTTATAAATCCTGTTCAGTCTTTGTGGCATATTCTTTATTGTTTGCTTGTTTGTTGTTTTAAACAACCCTTTAAAAAATGTAAAAAACACTCTTAGCTAACAGGCCATATAAAAACAGGCTACCGGGGCGCCTGGGTGGCGCAGTCGGTTAGGCGTCCGACTTCAGCCAGGTCACGATCTCGCGGTCCGTGAGTTCGAGCCCTGCGTCAGGCTCTGGGCTGATGGCTCAGAGCCTGGAGCCTGTTTCCGATTCTGTGTCTCCCTCTCTCTCTGCCCCTCCCCCGTTCATGCTCTGTCTCTCTCTGTCCCAAAAATAAATAAACGTTGAAAAAAAAAAAAAAAAAAAAAAACAGGCTACCTACAAATCTGACTTATGGGCCAAAGTCCCAGTCTCTAGTCTAAGATTAAATGAATGCCTAATTTAAAAAAATAATTTATTAGCTTTTGAAAAGTACAAGTGTGTCTCCTCAAAAATTCTAATTTTGCTATTGCCAGTGAATCGAACCATTGAACTTATCTCCTCATCTTAATGGAACATACATTTTGATTCTCTATTTTTGAATATATTTTTTCTCTTAAGAAAGCTACAAGACTTGGGAACCTTCTCTTTTCAGTTCCTGCCTGTTACATCCTTACATTTGACAGATGATTCTTTAGGCGGTACAGCTTCACTTTCATTTAGGAACTCCTAGAAACAGCAAGTGTTAGATAAATGAGATGCCTGGTAGTAATTGTGTCAAAGGAATAAGTTATGTGGTTCTCCTGTTTTTCTGCCCTTAGGAAACTTGTTTGTTCTTTGTCAAGCTGTAAATACTATGTTAAGTTTGGAAGAATCTTCTGAAATTCTGCATTTGGTTCCTGTGGAACGTGTGAAGAATTTAGTATTGTAAGTAAACATATCTCCCATGTATATTAATCATGAATACTTCTGTTTTTGTGAAATCTTGGGCATAATAAAAGTCCTTATTTTGATCTATTTTCTACCCAAGTTGTATTCATATTAGAAATTTATGATTGATTTAAATCCTTAAAATAAGTACATTTTTTATGCAGTCTTTAAATGCAGATTCATCTTTGTAGAGCTGTATTTTACCATGTGGGTAAGCTCATGTTGTAGAGCATAAGGGTATATAATGCTGATTATTCCCAACCGTGACTTGCACAGTGTTGACCTTTTGTGACTTCCTGAGTGATTCCAGCACACGCATTTCCACTACACTCATTCTGTCTCATCCTGATGTCACCATTTTGGAAAACTTTCCTGTGGTCCTTTTACTACATAGCAAAACAACCCAGGTTTTTGTTTTTATAAGTTTATGTCAACCAGCTCCTGATTTTGGTAATAGAAGTCTGTTATCAGGGAGCTGTGTTCTCAGCTTAGCACCCTTTCTAAAGGTCACACCTTTTGAAAACCTGGTAAAGTAGTTGGCTTCTTTTTCTAGAGTCTAATCCATTTTCCATCCATGCTGTTTTTTGTTGTTGTTGTTGCTGTTGTTGTTTTAGAGAGAGAGAGAGACAGAGACAGAGTGCAAGCCAGGGAGAGGGGAGGGGCAGAGGGAGAAAGAGAGAGAATCTTAACCAGGCTCCACACACAGCACAGAGCTCTACTTGGGGCTTGAAACAGATTTATTCATTTACTTCATTCAGTAAATATTCATTTGCTTTTCTTAGGTACCAGGCCCTATTCTAGGCACTGGGAGACATAGTGAATGAAACACACACAAAATACCCTGCCTTCGTGGAGCTACTATTCTAGCAAGAAGAAACACTAAGCACGATAAATAAGTCAGATTTATAGCATGTTAGACAGTGGCAAGAAAATTAAAGGAGAGTTGGGATAGGAACATTCTGGAGGTTGGGGACAACAACAGTTTTAAATAGGGAAGGCCTCACCAAGAAGGAGACATCTGAGCTGAAACCCAGAAGCAGAAGGGGGTAAATCATGAGGGTATCTGGGGTTGGGGCCTTTCTGCGTTCCTGACCTGGGAGACTTGAGTGCCACTGCTGTAGGGGGTGCCCAGCAAGGAGCTGTTGGCAGCTGAGCAGAGCGAGGGGTGAGTAGTAGGAGAAGATGACACAGAGGTGGTGGCCATGACCGACAGTGTGTGACATTTGGCCGTTGTGGGGCCTGGGCTTCTACTCCGAGTGAAAGGGAAGGAAGCTACAAGAGGAATTTTGGCAGGAGAATGACTTAGGCCTAAGCAGGACCACCCTGGCTACTGTGCTGAGAACAAAGTAGACCAGTTAGAAGACTTACTGCAGTAATCCAGAGTCTCTTTCCATTTCCAAATCTGGACAAAGCTGGCAATTCTCCATAGTTCCTTGAATTGGTTTACATTCCTTTAAGGAGTTTTTCTTTGATATCATCCTATATCTCATGTTTTATGTTCTCTTGTTCACTTTATTGATCTGTTTAAACTTCTCATGGTATATTCTTTGGTATAAACAATTTAAGCCATCTGTAGAGGTTTTGAAATAAAAAGGCACACATAACACAGGGATTAGTATGTCCCCTGCAGAAGACCAGCCAGCCTCCCAACCAGGTGGCACTTAGCCTTGGAGGCCTGGAAACCTCTAACAGGAGTATATACAGCTTTGAAAGTGGAGGCGTAAACTTGGAATTGTGAAAGCTTTAGACGCAAGCTTCTGTGCTTGGTGCCGTGCTAGTTACTGGTTAAGCACGTAGGTTTCACAGCCAAGACAACTTGGATTAGAATCTTGTCTCTACCATCTACTAGCCCTGCAGCCTTTGGTGGGTTTATTAACCTCAACTTCATTATCTCTCTCAAGGGAATAACAGCACTTCCCTCATGGGCGTTAAATTGAACACCACATCCTGTCATGGCGTCATACACATTGCATTTTTATTATGTCCTTACATGCCAGTCTCTGTTCTGAGTACTTCATGTCCATTATTTAATCCTCACAGCAGCTCCATGAGGTGTGGGGACTCATATCATTACAGATGGGAGCACTAAAGTTCCAAAATAAGTGCAGGATCTAACTACTCAGCATCCACTGCCACCCTGCTCTAAACCACCATCTCTTTTACCTGGATTATTGCGTTAGCCTCCGAACAAGCCCCCTTACTTCTGTCCTTGTCCCGCTGCTCTGTTTGGTGTCTCCCAACCGTACGATACTATTAAACGAAGGACCGATTATGGCACTCTTTTGCCGACAGTGATTCTCCACTAGCGGTGATGCCAGAGATACTTTTGGTTGTTACAACTGGGGGCTGCTACTGCAATCTAGTAGGTGGAGGCCCTGGATGTTGCTAAGCACCCTACAGGATGGCTTCCACAGCAAAAAGCTATCTGGCCCAAAATGTCAGTCATGCTGCTATGAGAAACCCATCTTCCTCAGTATAAAGTCTGGTCCTTATCCTGTTCCTTGGGGCTCTGTAAGATCCAACCCCTGGCTACTTCTGACCTTACCCCCAGCCACTCTTCCTTGTTAATAACTCCCTTCCAGCTGGACTGGTCTTCTTGATGATCCTCTTCCGGATAAGCACACCTATCTGTGACTTGGCATCGCCGTTCCCTCTGCCTGAATTGCCTTCCAGATATCCAGTGACTGATTCATTCACCTCCTTCAGGCCCTACCTCCCATGACCACCCCGATATCACATATATTCCTTTTCAACCTTCCTCCCACCCTGCACAACCTGTCTCTCAGTCTTGACTTTCCATGGTTTGCTTTTCTCTGCTTCACTCATCACTGTCATACATAATTAGTTTATTTTTTATGTTGGCTACCTTCTCTTGTTAGAATATAAGCTCCGGAAGGATAGGGACTTTGTTTTTTGTTTACTGCTATATCCAGTGTCTATAAAGGTCACTGGCATATAGTAGATACTCACTAAATATTTGTTGAAGGAGGATGACACCCAAAAATTAAGCAGCCTTGTCAGGGGGACACTGCTGATGGACTGCAGAGCTGGCTTCAAACTTGGGCTTTCCTACCCCAGAGCCTGTGCTGTACCCTCCTCTGTACTGTCCCTCTCTCAGCTCGGTGCCTGGCACGTGGAAAACACTAATATTCTATAGTCTCCCTTTATGTCATTGTCATTTATAACTGTGTAGATTGAAAAAACAGCATTATGGGCACCTAGGTGGCTCAGCTGGTTAAGCGTCCGACTTCAGCCCAGGTCATGATCTCATGGTCCATGAGTTCAAGCCCCACATCGGGCTCTGTGCTGACAGTTCAGAGCCTGTGTTTCCCTCTCTTGGCCCCTCCCCAACTCACACTGTCTCTCTCTCACTTTCCCTCATAAATAAACATTAAAAGGTTTTTTAAAAGAAAGAAAAATTAGCATTGGGTTTTAGTTAAAATAGCATATTCTATGAAATCTTTCCATTTGTGACAACGTGGATGGAACTAGAGTGTATTAGGCTAAGCGAAATAAGTCAAAAAAGACAAATACACGATTTCACTCATGTGGAATTTAAGAAAACAGATGAATATAGGGGAAGGGAAGGGAAAACAAGGTAAACACAGAGGGAGGCAAACCATAAGAGACTTTTAAATTCAGAGAACAAACTGAGGATTGCTGGTGGGGTGTCGGATGGAAGATGGGCTAAATGGGTGATGGGCTTTAAAGAGGACACTTGTTGGGATGAACACTGGGTATTACATGTAAGTGATGAGTCACTAAATTCTACTCCTGAAACCATCATTACACTATATGTTAACTAACTTGGATTTAAATTAAAAAAAAAAAAAAAAAATAGCATATGCTGGGACACCTGGGTGGCTCAGTTGGTTAAGCATTCAACTTCGGCTCAGGTCATGATCTCACAGTCCATGAGTTTGAGCCCTGCATCGGGCTCTGTGCTGACAGCTCGGAGCCTGGAGCCTGCTTCAGATTCTGTGTCTGCCTCTCTCTGACCCATCCCCGTTCATGCTCTGTCTCTCTCTGTCTCAAAAATAAATAAACATTAAAAAAAAATTATTTTTTAAATAGCATATGCTAATCCCATCTCTGCCTCCACCTAGCTGTGTGCCCTTGAGCTCATTACTCACTGTTGCAAGGCCTCAGATTCTTCATCTCTAAAATGGAGTCAATGTCTGAATAAAATGTCTACATTTTACCTTGGTCTCTTTTACAATTCCTTTACCAGTGATAATTTTCTGTAGTTTCTTTCACAGTCTAAATACCCAGCTGTGTGGTGCAGGCTGGGTCTAATAAATAATCTTGTTGCAGAACATTTCCTGTGGAGCCATCTGTGTTGCTGTTAGCTGATCTCTATTATCAGAGATTATCCTTATGTGGCTGCAAAGGGCCACTTTCTGAGGAAGCTTTAATGGAATTATTTCCCAGGTTACAAGCTAACATTTCAACTGGCATATCCAAGGTAATGGTGTTTTGTGGTATGTTCTCAGTCTCTCCTCTTTGATTATATATGTATCTCCAGTGGTTGTCAGAGCTCCTTAATCAGAAAATGCTGCTAGGGGGTGATTTCTGTTTGAAGCAGTGATTCCTAAATTGACCTACAAACTGTTTGCAGCAGGATTACTTGGGGAGCTTAATAAAAATACAAATTCCAGGTCCTCACAGGCTGGAGTTCTGATTCAGAAACTGAAAAATCTGCATCGTTTTTTTTAAAGCCCTTTAGGTGATTCTGCCGCTTGGTCAGGTGTGTAGAAATACCTGAATACGTTATGTAGGGATTGTTATGTAGGGATAACAATCACTAATTGCAACAGAATTGTAAATTTAATCAGTTTCTTTGCCCTTATTTACAGAGATGCTTATAGTGTCACAGTTGAAGGAAAAACACGGTTCTATGGGCAACCTTATCTTTTCCGTCTAGTCTGGTCATTACTTGTTCCGTGTACTATTTGAATAAGGTGTTGGTTGGTGTCTAATATGAAATAAGGTATAGAATAACATGTATCTTTCTGATAAGCATTATATTTTCCTTAATGCTATAAAAGTGAAATCTCACTGGCTGTTAATTGGTTTCTTATGTGTAAACTTTGAAGTTTGAAATGTGCCTTTTACTTTCTCTAGATTCGGCTTTTGACAATAAGGATCCTAAACCATTTTGAGTTTCGACTTCCAGAACTGATGGAGGTATTTTTGCTGTTCAATTTGGATAACTTTTTAAAA
Source organism: Leopardus geoffroyi (assembly GCF_018350155.1). Lineage (NCBI taxonomy): Eukaryota > Metazoa > Chordata > Mammalia > Carnivora > Felidae > Leopardus > Leopardus geoffroyi. Next base: position 122,363,517 of record NC_059341.1, read on the forward strand.
ACATCACTTTTTTTTTTTAATTTCCGAAGTGATACTTTTACAGAAAATTCAAATACTATTGTGTAAATATCTATCATAAAAACTGAAATTGTTGTAATTCTTAGTCCTGCCCACACTGAAAATTCACAGGTAATTGGTGAATATTCTTTCAGACCTTTTGTACACATGTACAATTTAAATGGCATCAGGGAGGTTTTGCCATATCAGTACCTCAGGCTTACCTCATTTCTTTTGAGGCTTAAAAGGATACTGCCCCGATACCAGAGTTTAAAATATCTTATGTAACAGTTCTTTGTTGATGGATGCTGAAGTGGATTGTTTGGAGTTTTGCAGCATTTCCAATAAAATAGTAATGAACATTCTTATGCTGATATATTTGAATAGGGAAATATTCCCATAATGCATATTACTACTTGTAGAAATTATAGAAGTAGAATTGTGTAAGTGGAAGTATATGTATACGTTTTTATTTGAACAAATGTTGCCAATCGATTTGAGTCGTTCTGAGAATGAGTTTCCTGTTTTTTCCTTGTCATTTCTGTGCTAGACATTATTCTTAAATTAGATTCTAACAAAAAGTAAATAGTTTGAGGAAAAATGGATCATTTACCACAGGAAGTGTTGCTTATTTAATTTACAACATTAACATACCCCAGTTTTTCTTTTTTTTTAGAACTTTGGTCACATTTCATGTTCTTTTTGCGAAATCAAAGTACTGACCTGCCTCCTTGGTTTTCTCCGTTCACTCAGGATGATGGGCTCTCAGAGCGTCAGTCTGCCTTGGCTATATTACGCCAGGCAGAACTTGTTCCAGCAACTGTGAGTGATTACAGAGAGAAGCTTCTTCATTTGAGAAAACTAAGACATGATATGGTGCAGGCTGCAGTCCCTGACGGGCCATTACAGGAGGTATAAAACAGTGTCTCAGGTTTTTAAACAATTTGTGCTTTTTGATCTGTTTAGCTGGCTTTTGGAAAGAGAAACATAGCAAGTAGTTAAAAAAAAAAAGTTTTTTATTTAAGCTAGCTAGATAAATCTCCAGTTTCCTTAGGTATTTTGAATTAAATGGCTCTGCCAGCCTTTTCCACAGTGGAAATAACTGTCCTCCCTCTGAATACGGGCATAATATGTGAAGGTAGGTGCAACAGAAGGGCTCAACATCCGGTTTAAGACCTGACATTCTTCTCCATGTGCTGCAGGATGTCAGGCCTCTTATCTTTTGTATTGGGGGTTTTTGCGCGTGACCCTTGAGGATGGATCACAGATCCCGTTGGGAGTAAGGCCAATGGAAGCGTTCCCTTTAGATCAGAGCATTTCTGCTCTTTACATGTTTTATATATTAGTGTCTTGTGTTAATGTTTCGTTTGGAAAAAGGGCTCTGCTGCTAAAATAGTAATAAACACCTCATTCCCAAATAATACTAGAACTACCATTCTATATGATGCCTCCCCAGCACATGGAGATATGAGTGATGGCAGTCATTCTCAAAGGTGACTGAGAAAACTCGAGACCCTCTGAACTGAATGCCTTTAATGCATAGTTTTGAAAACTTAGCCATCTGCTCACAGAGCCCCAGCTGCCATTCACAGTGTATACCGTCTTGGGCTCTTTGGTATCTGTATTTTCCTGCTTGCTGTTCAGGTTTTATCTCACACGGTGATGGTAATAGCAGTGTTTGTTAGGTGGGAATTTAATCATGAGTCAGATCTGTTTATTCAAATGCTATATCCTTTGTGAACATCTGGAGTGAGTTTGAGTACTTTTGCTTTAGTGATTCTTCTTTGTTAAATAGCGAGTGACATTTTGGGGAGAGTCAGAAAATTATTATATGCCGAATTTTGGATTGGTACCTACAACTTGTTCCTTAAAGCACAAGCTTCTTTTTAACCTCTGATTGTCTGAGTTGGGATATTTATATTTCATGCGTTCCGTAGTTTATAGCCCATTTACTAAACTAGTTTGCTATAATCGCAGGTGCCACTTCGTTATTTATTAAGCATGTTGTATGTTAACTTCAGTGCCCTCTGGGATCCTGTTATTGAACTCATAAGGTAAGCATGGGTTAAAATGGATGAAGCCGTATGTGTTAACTATTGCAGAGTGATGGGGCCAGATTATACTCCTGCTAGGTGTGATTTAAATGAATGGGTGTGTATAGTATTTGTAGCTACCTTAAATCCTTTGTGGGACAAGGTGAAGAAAAAACGAACATTAGTTATTCTCTCTAATGTCAAGTATTTCAACATCTCAGATGTTATATGTATGTATCTTTGTGCATTGAAATAACTTCAAAGGACTTGCTCTGTCTACTTGATAGGATATATCTGTATGGTTAAATTTATTTTTTAATTTTTTTAATATGAAATTTATTGTCAAGTTGGTTTCCATACAACACCCAGTGCTCATCCCAAAAGGTGCCCTCCTCAATACCATCATCCACCCTCCTCTCCCTGCCACCCCCCATCAACCCTCAGTTTGTTCTCAGTTTTTAAGAGTCTCTTATTTCATTCTTTCTCATTGCCACGTAGTATTCCATTGTGTATATAAACCACAATTTCTTTATCCATTTGCCAGTTGATGGACATTTAGCCTCTTTCCATAATTTGGCTATTGTTGAGAATGCTGCTATAAACATTGGAGTACAAGTGCCCCTGTGCATCAGCACTCCTGTATCCCTTGGGTAAATTCCTAGCAGTGCTACTGCTGGGTCATAGGGTAGGTCTATTTTTAATTTTTTGAGGAACCTCCACACTGTTTTCCAGAGTGGCTGCACCAGTTTTCATTCCCACCAACAGTGCAAGAGGGTTCCCGTTTCTCCACATCCTCTGCAGCATCTACAGTCTACTGATTTGTTCATTTTAGCCACTCTGGCGTGAGGTGATATCTGAGTGTGGTTTTGATTTGTATTTCCCTGATGAGGAGCGACGTTGAGCATCTTTTCATGTGCCTGTTGGCCATCTGGATGTCTTCTTTAGAGAAGTGTCTATTCATGTTTTCTGCCCATTTCTTCACTGGATTATTTGGTTTTCGGGTGTGGAGTTTGGTGAGCTCTTTATAGATTTTGGATACTAGCCCTTTGCCCAATATGTCATTTGCAAATATCTTTTCCCATTCCGTTGTTGCTTTTTAGTTTTGTTGATTGTTTCCTTTGCAGTGCAGAAGCTTTTATCTTTATGAGGTCCCAGTAGTTCATTTTTGCTTTTAATTCCCTTGCCCTTGGGGATGTGTCAAGTAAGAAATTGCTGCGGCTGAGGTCAGAGAGGTTTTTTCCTGTTTTCTCCTCTAGGGTTTTGATGGTTTCCTGTCTCACAGTCAGGTCCTTTATCCATTTTGAGTTTATTTTTGTGAATGGTGTAAGAAAGTGGTCTAGTTTCATCCTTTTGCATGTTGCTGTCCAGTTCTCCCAGCACCATTTGTTAAAGAGATGGTCTTTTTTTCCATTGGATATTCTTTCCTGCTTTGTCAAATTTTAGTTGGCCATACTTTTGTGGGTCCAGTTCTGGACTCTCTGTTCTATTCCATTGGTCTATTGTCTTTGTGCCAATACCATGCTGTCTTGATGATTACAGCTTTGTAGTAGAGGCTAAAGTCATTGATTGTGATGCCTCCTGCTTTGGTTGTCTTCTTCAAAATTACTTTGGCTATTTGGGCCTTTTGTGGTTCGATACAAATTTTAGGATTACTTGTTCTAGCTTCGAGAAGAATGCTGGTGCAATTCTGATTGGGATTGCATTGGATGTGTAGATAGCTTTGGGTAGTATTGACATTTTAACAATATTCTTCCAATCCATGAGCAGGGAATGTCTTTCCATTTCTTTATTTCTTCTTCAGTTTCCTTCATAAGCTTTCTATAGTTTTCAGCATACAGATCTTTTACATCTTTGATTAGGTTTATTCCTAGGTATTTTATGCTTCTTGGTGCAGTTGTGAATGGGATCAGTTTCTTTATTTGTCCTTCTGTTGCTTCATTATCAGTGTATAAGAATGCAACTGATTTCTGTACCTTAATTTTGTATCCTGCGACTTTGCTGAACTCCTGTATCAGTTCTAGCAGACTTTTGGTGGAGTCTATTGGATTTTCCATGTACAATATCATGTCATCTGCAAAAAGTGAAAACTTCATCTTTGCCAATTTTGATGCCTTTGATTTCCTTTTGTTGTCTGATTGCTGATGCTAGAACTTCCAACACTATGTTAAACAACAGCGGTGAGAGTGGACATCCCTGTCGTGTTCCTGATCTCAGGGAGAAAGCTCTCAGTTTTTCCCCATTGAGGATGATGCTAGCTGTGGGCTTTTCATAAATGGCTTTTATGATGTTTAAGTATGTTCCTTATATCCCGACTTTCTCAAGGGTTTTTATTAAGAAAGGATGCTGAATTTTGTCAAATGCTTTTTCTGCATCGATTGACAGGATCATATGGTTCTTATCTTTTCTTTTATTAATGTGATGTATCACATTGATTGATTTGTGAATGTTGAACCAGCCCTGCAGGCCAGGAATGAATCTCACTTGATCATGGTGAATAATTCTTTTTATATGCTGTTGAATTCGATTTGCTAGTATCTTACTGAGAATTTTTGCATCGATATTCATCAGGGATATTGGCCTGTAGTTCTCTTTTTTTTACTGGGTCTCTGCCTGGTTTAGGAATCAAAGTAATACTGGCTTCATAGAATGAGTCTGGAAGTTTTCCTTCCCTTTCTGTTTTTTGGAATAGCTTGAGAAGGATAGGTATTATCTCTGCTTTAAACGTCTGGTAGAACTCCCCTGGGAAGCCATCTGGTCCTAGACTCTTATTTGTTGGGAGATTTTTGATAACTGATTCCATTTATTCACTGGTTATGGGTCTGTTCAAGCTTTCTATTCCCGTTTGAATTTTGGAAGCGTGTGGGTATTTAGGAATTTGTCCATTTCTTCCAGGTTGTCCAGTTTGTTGGCATGTAATTTTTTCTTAAATTTTTTTTTTTTTCAACGTTTATTTATTTTTGGGACAGAGAGAGACAGAGTATGAACGGGGGAGGGGCAGAGAGAGAGGGAGACACAGAATCGGAAACAGGCTCCAGGCTCTGAGCCATCAGCCCAGAGCCTACGCGGGGCTCGAACTCACGGACCGCGAGATCATGACCTGGCTGAAGTCGGACGCTTAACCGACTGCGCCACCCAGGCGCCCCGGCATGTAATTTTTCATAGTATTCCCTGATAATTGCTTGTATTTCTGAGGGATTGGTTGTAATAATTCCAGTTTCATTCATGATTTTATCTACTTGGGTCCTCTCCCTTTTCTTTTTCAGAAGCCTAGCTAGAGGTTTATCAATTTTGTTTATTTTTTCAAAAAACCAACTCTTGGTTTCATTGATGTGCTCTACAGTTTTTTTTAGATTCTATATTGTTTATTTCTGCTCTGATCGTTATTATTTCTCTTCTTCTGCTGGGTTTGGGGTGTCTTTGCTGTTCTGCTTCTATTTCCTTTAGGTGTGCTGTTAGATTTTGTATTTGGGATTTTTCTTGTTTCTTGAGATAGGTCTGGATTGCAATGTATTTTCCTCTCAGGACTGCCTTCGCCGCATCCCAAAGCATTTGGATTGTCGTATTTTCCTTTTCATTTGTTTCCATATATTTTTTAATCTCTTCTCTTAATTGCCTGGTTGACCCATTCATTCTTTAGTAGGGTGTTCTTTAACCATTCTTTTGGAGGTTTTCCAGACTTTTTCCTGTGGTTGATTTCAAGCTTCATAGCATTGTGGTCAGAAAGTATGCATGGTATGATCTCAATTCTTGTATACTTATGAAGGGCTGTTTTGTGACCCAGTATGTGATCTGTCTTGGAGAATGTTCCATGTGCACTCGAGAGGAAAGTATATTCTGTTGCTTTGGGATGCAGAGTTCTAAATATATCTGTCAAGTCCATGTGATCCAATGTATCCTTCAGGGCCCTTGTTTCTTTATTGCTCCTGTCTAGATAATCTATCCATTTCTGTAAGTGGAGTGTTAAAGTCCCCTGCAATTACCACATCCTTATCAATAAGGTTGCTTATGTTTGTGAGTAATTGTCATATATTTGGGGGCTCCCGTATTCGGTGCATAGACATTTATAATTGTTAGCTCTTCCTGATGGATAGACCCTGTAATTATTATATATTTCCCTTCTTCATCTCTTGTTACAGCCTTTAATTTAAAATCTAGTGTGTTTGATATAAGTATGGCTACTCCAGCTTTCTTTTGGCTTCCAGTAGCATGATAAATAGTTCTCCATCCCCTCACTTTCAATCTGAAGGTGTCCTCAGGTCTAAAATGAGTCTCTTGTAGACAGCAAATAGATGGGTCTTGTTTTTTTATCCATTCTGATACCCTATGTTTTTTGGTTGGCACATTTCGTCCATATACATTCAGTTTTATTATAGAAAGATATGGGTTTAGAGTCATTGTGATGTCTGTAGGTTTCATGCTTGTAGTGATGTCTCTGGTACCTTGTCTCACAGGATCCCCCTTAGGGTCTCTTGTAGGGCTGGTTTAGTGGTGATGAATTCCTTCAGTTTTTGTTTGTTTGGGAAGACCTTTATCTCTCCTTCTATTCTAAATGGCAGACTTGCTGGATAAAGGATTCTTGGCTACATATTTTTTCTGTTCACCACATTGAAGATTTCCTGCCATTCCTTCTGGCCTGCCAACTTTCAGTAGATAAATCCGTCACTAGTCTTATCAGCCTCTCTTTATATGTTACAGCATGTTTATCCCTAGCTGCTTTCAGAATTTTCACTTTATCCTTGTATTTTGCCAGTTTGACTATGACATGTCATGCAGAAGATCGATTCAAGTTACGTCTGAATGGAGTTCTCTGTGCCTCTTGGATTTCAGTGCTTTTTTCCTTCTCCAGTTCAGGGAAGTTCTCAGCTATGATTTGTTCAAGTACACCTTCAGCACCTTTCCCTGTCTCTTCGTCCTCTGGAATCCTAATTATGCATATGTTAGTATGTTTAGTTGTGTCACTTAGTTCTCTAATTCTCCCCTCATACTCCTGGATTTTTTTATCTCTCTTTTTCTCAGTTTCCTCTTTTTCCATAATTTTATCTTCTAATTCACCTATTCTCTCCTCTGTCTCTTCAATCCAAGCTGTGGTCGCCTCCATTTTATTTTGCAGCTCATTTATAGCATTTTTTAGCTTCTCCTGACTGTTTCTTAGTCCCTTGATCTCTGTAGTAATAGATTCTCTGCTGTCCTGTATACGTTTTTCAAGCCCAGCAATTCATTTTATGACTATTATTTTAAATTCATTTTCTGTTACATTACTTAACAGATCAGTTTTTGATCAGTTCGTTAGTTGCCGCTACTTCCTGGAGTTTCTTTTGAGGAGAATTCTTCCGTTTCGTCATTTTGGATAGTCCCTGGAGTGGCACGGAACTGCAGAGCTCTTCCTCTGTGCTGTCTGGAGTAACTCGCGCTGGTGGGCAGGGCCGCAGTCAGACCTGATGTCTGCCCCCAGCCCACCCCTGGGGCCACAGTCAGACTGGTGTGGACCTTATCTTCCCCTCTCCCAGGGGTGGTGTGGCCCCTGTCTGGGCTACTTACACATTGCCAGGCTTGTGGTGCTGCTTAGATGGGATCTGGCGTATTAGCCAGGGCAGATCTGCAAGGTGCACAGGGGCTGGAGGGGCAGACTCAGCTCGCTTTGCCTTTGGTAGTCTGCTTCGGGAGGGGCCCCTCTTCCATGGGCCTCTTGTCTACGCTTGGCTCTAGAGAGTCCTCTGCTAGTCTTCTGGCAGTTTTCTGGTGTATTTAGGCAGATGTGGGTGGAATCTAAGTGGTCAGCAGGACACGGTGAGCCCAGTGTCCTCCTATGCTGCCATTTTCCTCACCATGGTCTGTTAAATTTTTTTTACAGTGACAAGATAGTGTATAGTAATTGCAAAATTTTATTTATATATATTGAGTCAGTGAGCCAAACTTTAAACATGACTTTTTGAAACCCTAGGTGTCTAGTATCCAAGAGTCCCTTAGTTCTAAAAAGGACCTTAGTAATCACATAGAAATTACATATGTGGTGCTTCATATGTAGTCTGTCCTTTTGCAAACCTTTGTCTTCAGATGGTCTACTCTGCTTTTTGTCAGATTAGACATATATCATGTGTGACCACTCAAAACCGTAACCATTAGTTCTTAGTGGACAGAAGTAGAATAAACAAATCTCTTTACAATTTGGAACCATTTTGCCTTTTACTGCCCTTCAGAACCATTGTACCATTCTGAAAACAAAGCCTTCTAACATCAACTTCATAATTTCACTTATTGTGCTTAAGGAAGAATCTGACATATGTGTTACTAATAGCCCGCTATCAAAAATGTTGGCTTCTCAATTGCTAAATGCCTTTCATGGTTCTCCATGGCTGGCTAGGCGCTCTTCCTGTTGGGTACATCTGTCTATCTGAAAACTGATTGATTTTTCATGGATAGTCAACAGCATATACAGTTCATGTCTTGTGTGATGATTATCCACCTTTGCCTAGCAGTCTGTACTTTGCCCAGGGGCATCCCTGTGGTCAGAGGGGCGGTGATGACTAGGAGTTGGAAACTGAACTTTGCTAAGAAGCCCTTTAATCTTGGCTGGCATGGGCCTCACATTTGCCCTCAGAATGCGGAAAGGTAGCCCAGGAGAAAGACAGGCAGAAGTCCAACCTGTGTCACTGTCTTTTGGTTGCTGCTCAGTAGAGCTGTTGGCTGAGACCTGCTTGAGTCTCTTCTGGCCCCTCGTCTGTTCAGGAACACACACACACACACACACTCAATCAACCTGCTGTAGTGACAAAACGGATGTTGGGCTGTGGCATTAGTAAAAATGATATCCAGTCTCTTAAAAAAAAAAAAAAAAAAAAAAATACTCACCTGTGTCCCTGGCCAGGCACTCCATGCTGATCAAGAAGGGCCAGACCTGCTCCTTCGAACTCCATAGTCTGTGACCCCAGAGAGCTAGGCCAGGCCTTTCCATGCTCCCAGCTGGGTGCCAGTAGACGTTTACTGCCTGCCTGGAGCCCACCTGCTCAGGCACAAGTGAGAGTAAAATATTAGGAGCAGAAAAAAATATCATATTCTTAGACAAGTAATGACAGAAAGAGCATACACGTTTTTTTTAATTTAATTTTTTTTTTAATTTACATCCAAATTAGTTAGCATATAGTGCAACAATGACTTCAGGAGTAGATTCCTTAGTGCCCCTTACCCATTTAGCCCATCCCCCCTCCCACACCCCCTCCAGTAACCCTCTGTTTGTTCTCCATATTTATGAGTCTCTTCTGTTTTGTCCCTCTCCCTGTTTTTATATTATTTTTGTTGCCTTTCCCTTATGTTCGTTTTGTCTCTTAAAGTCCTCATATGAGTGAAGTCATATGGTATTTGTCTTTCTCTGACTAATTTCACTTAGCATAATACCCTCCAGTTCCATCCACGTAGTTGCAAATGGCAAGATTTCATTCTTTTTGATTGCCGAGTAATACTCCATTGTATATATGTACCACATCTTCTTTATCCATTCATCCATCGATGGACATTTGGGCTCTTTCCATACTTTGGCTGTTGTTCATAGTGCTGCTATAAACATGGGGGTGCATGTGTCCCTTCAAAATGGCACACCTGTATCCCTTGGATAAATACCTAGTAGTATTTATCCAGGGATTTATCTAGAGTACTTATCCAAGGATAAATTTATCCAGTATTTATCCCAGCAATTGCTGGGTTGTAGGGTAGTTTTATTTTTAGTTTTTTGAGGAACCTCCATACTGTTTTCCAGAGTGGCTGCACCAGCTTGCATTGCCACCAACAATGCAAAAGAGATCCTCTTTCTCTGCATCCTCGCCAACATCTGTTGTTGACTGAGTTGTTAATGTTAGCCATTCTGACAGGTGTGAGGTGGTATCTAGAGCATAAACATTTTGAGATTATTGGTGCTAAGATACCAAATTATATAAACACTTACGTGATTCATCTGATTTCTCTTCAAATTCTGAAAGATATGTTTCATGTAGTTATTTTTTTTGCCTTTATGTCAATGATACGTATATTTTAATTTGGTGGAGGAAAACCAACACTTAAAAATTTTTTTAACATTTTATTTTATTTTGAGAGGCACAGTGGAAGCAGGGGGAGGGGTAGAAGGAGAGGGAGACACAGAATCTAAAGCAGCCTCCAGGCTCTGAGCTGTCAGCACATTCCCCGATGTGGGGCTCAAACCCACAAATGCGAGATCATGTCAGGCGCTTAACTGAATGAGTCACCCAGGCACCTCTGAAAGCCAACACTTTAAAGTTAGCTGAGTTTTTCTCCGGAGTCCTCTCCTTTCTTTAATGTGCCATACCTTGTACCTGATGCCCCGTTCACATTACTGTGCCTTTAAAAATAGTCTTCTTAGGGTGCCTGGGTGGCTCAGTCAGTTAAGCATTTGACTCTTGATTTTGGCTCAGGTCATGATCTCACAGTTGAGTGAGTTTGAGTCCCACATTGGGCTCTTCACTGGCAGCGTGGAGCCTGCTTAGGATTCTGTCTCTTTCCCTCTCTCTGCCCCTTCTTACTGTTTTTGTCTCTCTCAAAGTAAATATACTTAAACAAAAAAACAAAAAAAAAAACCTTTTTAGAGGGATCTATTTAAGTTTTAAAAAATATCCTTTAGTACTTTATGACTGTAAAAATAATTCCTCCTCAAAAAATTAAAAATAGAAATACCATGTGATTAAGTAATTCCACTACTGGGAGCACCTGGGGGGCTCAGTCAGTGTCCAACTCATTTTTTTTTTTTAATGTTTATTTTTGAGAGAGAGAGAGACAGAGCGGGAGCAGGAGAGGGACAGAGAGAGGGAGACACAGAATCCAAAGCAGGCTCCAGGCTCTGAGCTGTCAGCACAGAACCCAACACAGGGCTTGAACTCATGAACTGTGAGATCATGACCTGAGCTAAAGTTGCCTGCTTAACCAACTGAGCTATCCAGGTGCCCCAAATGTCCGACTCTTGATTTCAGCTCAGGTCATGATCTCACAGTTTGTGAGATTGAGCCTCATGTTGGGCTTTGCATTAACAACATGGAGCCTGCTTGGGATTCTCTCTCCCTCTCTCTCTGCCTCTCCCTCTCTCTCTTTCAAAATAAATAAATAAACATTAAAAAAAATATAATCGCACTACTAGGTATTTACCAAAGAAAACAAAAACATTAATTCAAAAATATAGATGTTCACTGCAGTGTTATTTACAAGAGCCAAGATATGGAGGCAACCTAAGTGTCCATCAGTAGATGAGTGGGTAAGGAAAATGTGGTATATGTACACAATTTTTATTACACAGCCATAAAAAAGGATGAGATTGTGCCATTTGAAATAACATGGGTGGACCTAGAGGGTATTACGCTAAGTGAAATAAGTCAGACTGAGAAAGACAAATATATGATTCTGCTTATAAGTGGAATCTTTAAAAAAAATGAATAAATAAACAAAAAGCAGAATCAGACCTGTAAGTACAAAGAAAACCCTGATGGCAAGGAAAAAAAAAAAGAAAACAAAAAAACCTGATGGCTGCCAGAGGGGAGTGGGTGGGGGGTATGGGCAGCATGGGTGAAGGAGAGTGAGAGATACAGGTTTCCAGTTATGGAATCAGTAAGTTATGGGAATAAAAGGAATATGGTCAATGGTATTATAACAGCGATGTAATGGGGCAGATGGTAGCTACACTTGTGAGCACAGCATAATGTATAAACTTGTCAAATCACTAAGTTACACACCTGAAACTAATATAATATTGTGTTTCAACTACACTGAAATTAATAAAAATTCCTACTCAGTGCAGGCATTTTGAAAAAATGTAAAAAAGTACAAAAGTTATTGAAACCCTATATTCAAGGATAACCTAATTAAATTGTAATTATATCCTTTCACTTTTTTTTTCCTATGAGAGATCTTTTAAAAAGGATTATACCACGTATTTGTGATCTTTTCTCTTAGTTCTCATGCACATGAAATGGACAATAAGCAATTTTGGAAAGTCTACTATGAACATCTAGAAAAAGCAGCTCTACATGCTGGTATGTAAGGGGAAGTGAAAGGGAGGCTGGGGAAAAAAAGGTGGTTTAACTATTTGATTTTTTACTGCTTAATTGTGCATGAAATCGGGAAACAGAAATGAGTAATGTACTATCCTGATAACCTTTGGATATATTTTATTGTTTCCTCATATTACTAGAGCTAGAAACACCCTCACATGAGGAGACCCAGAGGACAAATGTTAACATTTCTCTAGTGGTTCCAATGACTTTTTTTCTTGCAGAGAAAGAGCTGCAAAATGATGTAAGAGATGAGAAGTCCATTGGAGATGAAAGTTGGGAGCAGCCTCAGGAAGGAGATGTTGGGGCTCTTTATCATGAGCAGTTAGCATCAAAAACTGACTGTCAGGAAAGACTGGACCACACCAACTTCCGATTTCTGCTCTGGCGAGCTCTGGCAAAATTCCCAGAGAGGGTAGAGCCACGGTCCAGGGAGCTTTCCCCACTTTTCCTGAGATTTATCCAGTAAGTATTCCTTTCCAGGAATATGTCCCTGGTAGAGTATGAGGAAGAGAAGATGTGAAGTCTTAAACTCCCAAGTAGGCTGTTTTTTTTAGTATGTCCATCACATTTTCAAACCATTGGCTCATCTGTAAAGCACTGGCTCTCTCAGATAATAGCTAGTTTTTTTTTGCCACTTAATTTGACACCAGTTAAAATGTAACCATGCCACAAATGGTGTTAATAAAAATTCCAAGTTAAAAAAAAATTATAGGGGCAACTAGGTGGCTCAGTTGGTTAAGTGTCTGACTTCGGCTCAGGTCACGATCTCATGGTTCATGGGTTTGAGCCCCACATTAGGCTCTGGGCTGATAGCTCAGAGCTTGGAGCCTGCTTTGGATTCTGTGTCTCCCTCTCTCTCTGTCTCTCTCGCTCTCTCTCTCTCTCTCTCTCTCTCAAAAATAAACATTAAAATTTTTTTTATTTTAAATTAAAAAATATAAAAATAAAAATTCCGGGTTACAAGGGCGCCTGGGTGGCTCAGTCGGTTAAACATCCAGCTTCAGCTCAGGTCATGGTTTCACAGTCCGTGAGTTCGAGCCCCGCATCCGGCTCTGTGCTGACAGCTTGGAGCCTGGAGCCTGCTTTGGATTCTGTGTCTCCCTCTCTCTGTGCCCCTCCCCCGTTCATGCTCTGTCTCTCTCTGTCTCAAAAATAAATAAACATTAAAAAAATTTTTTTTTAATTGCAGGTTACAAAATAAGAAAGGCTTCTTGGATTAGATTAGCATACAAAGGCCTTGTTATTTTTTGCCTTGTTGTTTCATTGCCTTCCTTGGGGCTTTAACGTGTTTTCCAGAAACCCAGCCCCAGCCACTGTGTTGTCAGCCTGCTTATGTTTCCTAGGATGCTGAGGGGGAATGTACTTTGTATGTTACTACAGAATAACAACTTTCTGGAGCATTGTTTTGAGTAGTTAGTTGGATGACTTTAAAACTCTAAAGATACGGGATGTGATGTACAGAACAGGACTAATCATCAACGAAGAGTATGTTTTATAGTAGTATTTCATTATATGGGAAAGTGTCATATGTGTAACTTAAGCAGGCTACAAACCACAGCATGCTTGGCTTGTTCAAAGAACAGCAAGAAAGTCTGAGTGGCTATAGCAGTGACCCTGGGAGAAAATAGTTAAAGATTAGGCCAAAAACTTAACAGGAGACCAAATTGTGTAGGGCTTTCAAGTGATGGTAAAGGACTTGTTTTTTTTCTGTTAGTGAAATGGAAAGACATCAGAAGGTTTAAACAGAGGTGACATGACTTAAGATTTCTTAAGGATTTTTCTAGCTGTTGTGTCAAGAATAGACTGTGGGTCGGTCAGAGCAGATAGACCAGCTTCAGAGATTATAAAGTCCGGCAAGAAATGTGGGTGACTTGACCAAGGTTGTAGTAGTACAGCTGATGAGGGGTGGTTGAGTTCTGCATATTCTTGGAAAGATTTCAAGTCAGTAAAATATATTTGGGGGGGATTACACTTAGAACAGCCTGTGCAATTTGGTCAGCCAACAGATCAGATGTATAAGTGTTTGGGGGAAAAGGGGGAATGTTGGTACAGGAAGGTGAAAGGGGAGGAATTGGGGATGTCTCTAAGGTTTTGAGCTGAGCAACTGGAAGAAGAGAGTCACCATTTACTGAGATTGGGAGGAAAGCACAGGTTTGCAGATGTGTGGGGGAGATCAGGAATTCATTTTTGGGATACTGAATAGCCATCTAAGTAGGGATGTTGAATAGGCAGTTGAATTTGAAGTTTAAAGTTGGAGGGAAAGGTTTGGCCTAAAGATTATAAATTGAGAATCATCGGTATATACATGATTTTTAAATCATGAGACCAGGAATGAAGCTACACCTAAGGTGTAAATGTAGACAGACAAGACTTCCAAGGACTGATAGCTGAGATTTAGAAGTTGGGAGATAAGGAGCCAGCAAAGGAAGCCAGAAAGAGTGAGAGAAGAACCAAGACCATGTAGCTTCGCAGGTGCCACATGAAGAAAGCATTTTGAAGAGGGAGTAATTAGTTGGATCATACATATCTGAGATGTCAGTCAGATAAAGCATAAGAATTGATCATTGGCTTTAGAAGGCATCTTAACAAGAGTTGTTTTGGTTAACCTGGTAGGGATGAAAGCCTGATTAAAATGAGCTTAAAAGGAAACAGAACTAAAAATGAAAACAGCAAGTGTGGATAGTTCTTGTAAAAAAGAAGCAGACAGGTGGAGGGCGATGTGGGAGTGGAGAGAGCTGCTGTTAGTAGGTTGCTGTTTAAGATTTAAGCAGCGCACCTCTGTGTAATGCTCGTGTTGTGAATGATCCAGAAAGGAGGGAAAATTTGTAATGTAAGAGAGGGAATAAAATTGCTGGAGTCATGTCTTTGAATAGTTAAGATAGGATCCAGTGCATAAGTAGAAAAGTTTATATGAATAATTCATTCTGGCAAAGGTTACAAACAAAGATTCAGGCAGGTGAGTAGGTTCCATGGTGGAAGAGTAATGATTTTTTCACCTAATTCTTCTGGCTTCAATTTATTTATAGCATGAAAACGATATTTAGCTTCCCTGCCTTGTTTTGAAGATCATATAAAATAATGTTTATCAGTTGTTTTGTGCGCTACAAAGAGCTATACATATGGAAGCAAGTACTAATGGTGTTAACAGGAAATAAATTTCCTGCTCTGTTAATTTTCTAAATTTTTCCCTAAAGAAAGAAAGGGATTACTAATAGATTCCTGGGGATGGAGAGAGGAGCCTGTAAGATGTCGTTTCTGAGTTTAAGAAGATTTAGAGACTATAGATACACAATATTTTTTTAAAAGATATACAATTTAAAAAATATTTAACATTAGTTGGCAAGGATTACCTGTGGCAAATAATTTTATATATGATCCAAACTAATGGAAAATGCAAATGTCATCTTTCATTTTGACTTTGAAATATATTATGGGCTTTTTATTTTATTTTTTTACTAGAAATTTACATTTCTAAATATGATTCCAACAATTCAGTGTTAGAACTAATTTGTGAATCCCTTGTAAACAAACATTCTTTGAGAAGAACCAAACCAGAGGCAGGAGTGACTAACAATGACAATACCTTGATAACAGGTGACATCTAAAGAGTCCCTGCTGTGTGCTAGAAGCACTCTTGTGAGTGCTCCGGGTGAATTATCTTACTTAACAAACACTAGTAAACATGCTGTGCATGGAGATACAGTTTAACATTTATGTTCTATATGGTTAACTGAGTGTTGGGATTATAGCGCGGGTGCTGTTCAGTAGATGATGGTATGGTTTGTAACCGACACAGCAACCTTGTTCATTTTATTTATTCGTCTGCCTGGTAGGTATCAAGTGCTAGATCCTGCTGGCTGAAAATACAGAGTTGACTATAGTAAAGTGTCCCTGCTCTCCAGGGCTAGTTTCGTGTATTCACCTGGAGTTTAACGTGTGTTGACCTGGAGTATCTTCCAAGTGTGCTGGGAGGGTGCTACCCTCAAACATGTTATTTTATCAGTGTATTTTTGAGTGCAGACTTTAAAGCCTGTCTGATCGATTTCCTTGTGTCTGTAGCCCAGTGTCATCCATGCACAAAACAGACCACAAATGAACAAGTTGTTGGATGATGGAATTAAAATGACTCAAAAGCAATGCACTCTGTGGCAGCCTTCAAGATAATATTAGTTACTTCAAATAGCAGACCAAAATTAAAGGGATGGAATCTAATAAAAACAAACGTGAATAGGAATTGGATAAGCTTAGTTTAAAGAGGCAAAACACAAATACTTTGTGATTTTCATTACCTGGACATTCAGTTTGAGTCTGTGTCATGCTGTGTCTGCCCCTGAAAGCAATGGAGATGACAGTCCACCTGTCTTACGAGACCACGTCCAGAGGACTGAATTTTGCTGTGGCACTATATTTGCAAAAGGACATTGGCAAAGTACAGTGGGTCTGGGTGAAAGTGACTGGCATGGTCTTAGTGCTATGCTTTCCTTATTTAATAAAATCCACCCCTATACCCACCTCCCCCAGTTACGGTTCCAGAGACAGAGAGACTGATTTCAGCTCAGGCCAAAAGAGATTTTTCAAACATTTTTAACAGTGTAACAGTGGGATTTTAAAAGTGTAACTGCAATTAATGGTAGGTTTGCCAAACCAGGTACTTAAGAGGGGCTGAATAAGAAAGAATAATGTGAGCAGGTTTGGCTAAGTGCCCCTGGTGACTCTTCATTGTGTGACTCTGAACCGTGGACGTACATCCATCTGTCACAAACAGAATTAGGACAACTCCGCTTCATCTCTTTCCACTGTAGCAACGAGTATTACCCAGCAGACCTGCAGGCCGCTCCCACCCAGGATCTGCGCAGGAAAGGCAAAGGGGTGGCCGCGGAGGAGACTGAAGAGGAACCCGATGCTGGAGATAACGAAGAGCTGGAAGAAGCGGTGCCCATGGATGAGCCCTCACAGAAGAAAAAGACCAGAAGAGCTGCAGCAAAGTAAGTTCACCACTGCTGGAAGATCACAGATCCAGGGTTCTGGGAGAAACGGGAAGAGACCTCTGATGGCCTAAGTGTGACATAGCCTTGGACAAGACAAACCACTCAGATAATTACTCAGAGAAGTGCTGCATCACCTTGCGATTTTCTTTTGCAGCCCAAAGAAACCTGCCAGTTTTCTGAGTTTTTTGGTTGCTTATTATTACTTATTTTGCCCCTGACTTGAGTTGTCGGGATTTTGGGGGTCATCTAATCATAAGTGCTTTTTATCGACGAGAGCGTTGGTCCTCGAGTGGTTGAATGCTCTTTGATCTTTGCCCTTCACTCTCATGGCACCAGGGTGTTATTTTGTGTGCTAGGGGAACACGTAATGGAACATCTCTTATAAATCTGTCAGCGCTTTTGCCTTTTGACTTATCCCTACCCCTTGCCCCCATTACATTCTCTTTCCTGTCATCTGGGGTGTTCACTTACGTAAATTGTTAAGAAACCTCAGAAAAAGTAGAAGTGATCAGGCTTTCAGAAGTTACTGCAGCTTCCTTGAAGACTGTCTGCATTGAGGCTGCAAGGATCCAGTGTATTGGTGCTACCGTGTTATTTTAGCACTTTATAAATCTCAAACTGATCTGCCTATTTGTTCAGTCTTCCCACGAGCCTTTTATTGGTTCATTCAGCAGCTGTTCTGAGTGCATTTTGTTAAGTGTTGGGCTTCAAAGCTACACAGGAAGCACAGTCTAATGCCTGGTCAAATTTTTTTATAGAAGAAGTATTTTTAAAGGAGTTTTAGGGCAGGACAAATCCAAAACCAACAACGACAAAAACTGAGTTCTAGGATCATAGTGAAAAATGACTTAATTCTATCACAAAGAGAAGATTGTTACAAAGGAGAGGGCCCCACTGAAGCTGAAAGATGAAAGAAAGCCTGCTGGGCAGCTAGGGCAGGGAAGGACTTGGCAGCTAATGGAAATAGTGTGAGAGCACCTGGGTTGCTCAGTCAGTTAAGTGTCTGACTCTTCATTTCGACTCACATCATGATCTCACCTGAGTTGGTGAGTTCGAGCCCTGCATCTGGCTCTTTGCTAGCTCTTTGCTCTTTGCAGAGCCTGCTTGGGATTCTCTCTCTCTCTTTCTCTCTCTCTCTCTCTCTCTCTCTCTCTCTCTTTCCCTCTCTCTTCCTCCCTCCCTCTCTCCTTCTCTCCCCCCCTCCCCCTCTCTCTTTTTGCCCCTCCTCTGCTGTGTTCTCTCTCTCTCTCAAAATGAATGAATGAATGAATGAATGTGATAGTGTATAAAGCATAGGGGCAAGAAAGAGTGTGGCCATGCTTCCTGAAACTAGTTCCTTTTGTTTCTACCTTCTCATAACTCTGAGCGTTCTGTCCCCTACTACTTTCTCCAAGACCAAGATTGCTGTTTTCTTCTTCGTATCCTCAGCACACAGCTAGCAAAAGATTAGTCCTCGTATTTCTTTGTTGAATAAATGAATAAGCTACTTATCCAGCCATACCTCTTTCTTTCTTACTTCTGGACCTTTGCCGTGTCCTCCCCTCTTTCTGCTATGCCCTTGCCTCACACCTGCCAACTGAAATTCTACTCATGCTTCCAGAAACTGTTCTGTGCTACTTCTTTACGGAAGCTTGTCCTGTCTTTTAAACTGAAAGTTCTCTTAACTCAGCTTCAGACTCAGAACAGCCATTTCATGCCTCTATCGTGGTGCTTCTCCTTGCCTTGGATACTAATGAATTTTTTATAGATCTACCATATAAATCAGAATGTCTTTTAAGGATAAGGTTCACGTCTTAATTTTTCTGCCCCCTGTAGCCAAACTTAGAATATTGCTAACATACACCAGTTAAAATGTGAGGAGGGACACCTGGGTGGTTAGGTCAGTTAAGCATCTGACTCTTGATTTCAGTTCAAGTCTTGATGTCAGTGTTGTGAGTTCAAGCCCCTCACTGGGCTCCACGCTGGGTGTGGAGCCAACTTAAAAAAAAAAAAAAAAAGGAAAAGAAAATTTGAGTAAATTGGTACTCACATTCCTGTGTCATCTCAATAAATTCATAGTCCTGAGTTTGTAATCCTTCATGGAACATGGTCCTTGCTAGCAAGTATTTATTGAGAACATACAAATTGGTTCCTGTTTTCTTTGGCTCTTTAAGGCCACATGGAGCATAAAAAAATAATACATGTTGGGGGGAAGGAATAGATACTTTCAAAGAAAATTTTAAAAGTTTATTTGTAAAACTGTAAGTAAGGGCTCAGTGATAAGTATATATGGACATTGTATCAGACTTCTCTAGAGAAGCAGACCAACAGAATAAAGGTGTGTGTGTGTGTGTGTGTGTGTGTGTGTGTGTAAAGATTTATTTTAATGAATTGGCTCATATGATTATGGGAGCCAGCAGGTCCAGAATTTGTAGGGCAAGATGGCAAGCTAGAAACTTAGGCAAGATTTGGTGCTGTAGTCTTGAGCACAAAATTCATAGACTGGGATTTCTATGTCACAATTTTATGGCAGAATTCCTTCTCTGAGAAATATCTGTTTTTGCTCTTAAGGCCTCTTTGAATGAGTCCGATCCACATTATTGAGGGTAGTCTCCTTTATTTAAAGCCAACCAATTTTGTCAACATCTACAAAATACTTGCAACACCTAGATTAGTGTTTCATTACATAATTGACTGCTGTAATTTAGACAGGTGGACACATAAGACTAACCATCACAGGTATGGAAGCTAAATGTAAGCACGAGTGCTACCCTTATCCCCATTTCTCCATAATATGTAAAGAGGTCCTAACTTCAAGATTACTTTCTCTGTTAATAGAGTCCCGTAGGACTTTTACAGTTTTGCATTCTTTTGCCCGGGAGCAGAGGAGGAGCACTGTTTACTAAACTCTTAGGAGCAGAGTCCCCACAAGTTTGGTTCAATCCTTGCAGGAAATCCAGGAGGTGGTGTCTTTGCCTGGATGAGGAAACTGAGACTCTGAAACATTAAGTCGCTTTCCCCAAAGTCATCATCACCTGTGCAGCATGGTTTCTATCTCTCTTCACTTCTCCCTGCTTTTAGTCTTGAAATAGGCAGATAAAACCTCTTCAAATCGTAACGTTTGTTCATTCAGGTTTTTTTTTTTTTTTTTTTTTTTAAGCCCTATACAGCTTATAAATTATACACAGAGAGAAAACAGTTTGTTTTCCAAGTACTATTGTAAAGCCTCATTGGGGCACCTGGGTGGGTCAGTCGGTTGAGTGTCCAACTTTGACTCAGGTCATGATCTCACTGTTCCCAAGTTGGAGCCCCACGTCGGGCTCTGTGCTGACAGCTCAGAGCCTGGAGCCTGCTTCAGATTCTGTGTCTCCCTCTCTGTCTCTGCCCCTCCTGCTCTCGTGCTCTGACTCTGTCTCTCTCTCAAACAAACATTAAGAAAAAAAAATTTTTTAAAGCCTCATGAAGCCTATGGATTAGGAAGTTGAGCGAGTCACTGAGCTTTCTTCTCAGCCTCTTTTATTGGATGTAGTGGATGATCTAAGTGGCTTGGAGGCAGTCCCATATCCATATTTAACTTTGGACCACAGAATATTGTTCTTTCTTACTCCTTCTTGGTAACTAAGAGTCATGGTTACCCAAACATGGACCTCTGTTTCCTGACATCAGCGTTCATGTTATATGAAAGTGAGGAAGATTATATTTCACCACCTTCTTGTCTACTGCATCAAAACTAGACAAGGAATCATTTCAGAAATTACCTGTGTTCAACTTTGCAATGTATTGCTGTTTGATTACTTCCCATGTTTGGTTAATTTAAACCATTCGAAGCACATCCTGAATGATTTTCTGGGGGAGAGAGCCTAGATTTCAAAGGAAGGCCTGTGTGAGATTGGGAATTTCTGTAGAATAATTTCCTAAATGCAAATAATTGAAACTTGTTTGTGAGTTAACAGTGAAACCATAGTCAAGGTGTTTGGCATAGTTGCCAGAGAGACTAAAATTGGTGGGCACTATCATCTTAAGAAAATCTCTGTTCTTTAATTCTGTGTTGTCTGTGGTTTTTGTTTTTTGTGTTTTTAGGCAGTTAATTGCTCATTTGCAAGTTTTCTCAAAGTTTTCAAATCCACGAGCCTTATATCTAGAATCCAAATTATATGACCTGTATCTTCAGGTAAGTAAAATAAATTATTGCCACTATAATTCTTTGTGAAATTTTCTCTTGTCATTTACTTTATCAGAATAACTTTTAGGTTTTTAATAATTGTTAATAAATAGGGCCTATGTCTACCTTTCCAGTACAATGTTTTAAAAGTTAATAATTATTTTCTGTATCTTGAGAAACAGTTTTAGACAGTACTGATTTTGTTGGTATTAAAGACATCTTGGGTAACATTGATCAGCTGTATTAACAATGGGTTTGTGCCAAAAGAAGCTAGCTACTTTTCCTTTTACATAAATTGGTTTTACGGAGTGCTGGAATTTCAGTCTGTTAGATTGAGTGAAAGCTGATAGTTGGAATAAGAATCTGTTGCAGTCACAATATATGATCTTCAGTTACAGAAAAGATTGTAGACGAAATTTAATGCCAGAAGCTGAGTAAGCATTGGTTGTCATTCTAGGCCATAAGGGGAAACAAAATTTCCTTTTTTCATTTGGATGTTTCTTAACGGGGGACTTATATGATTTCAGCAGAATTTATCTTCATTCTGCCCATAACTCACATATAACTTCCCATGGTATATGTGACTTCATTAATTTATTCTATAAAATATCATTCTTAGCTGTTGCTACATCAGGATCAAATGGTGCAGAAAATAACCCTGGATTGTATAATGACATATAAGCATCCACATATCCTCCCTTACAGGTAAGTTACTTGAAGCTAAAGAAATGCTGTTTCTTTGGCTGATTTTTATCTTTCTACCTGAGAGCCTTTCTAAAATAATTTTCTGAAGGCCTAGGAAATTTCCCTCTTTTCTACCATAATCATAATGCTATTTTCAAGTAATAAATGAAAACTGAAAGTATATTTGTGTGTTAAGAGTGATTCTTCATCAGTAATAAGGTAGGAAAGAGAATATTAATTGATATGTGTTGCGAAGGTTATATCATGTTGCTTCAGTAACACCAAAATCTTGGTGATTACGCAGGGGATCATAATGATCACTCTCTGTAAGAACTAAGGAAAGCTTTTGTATGAATCTCTTTTAAACAGCTGAGTTATTGACTGTTACTTCCTTATAGTCACTTTAACTTTTAAAATTTGAAAGCCTGTCATTTTGTGAAAATTTTCCTTTGTGGATATCAACCACAATATGGGTATTCTTAATACCTGTTTCAGTTTTTTGGATGACTGTACTATATTGCATTTTTTAAAGGTACCATTGATTATTAAATGATGATTTGTGCTGTATTCTATTTTTAAAGGGAAAACTTACAAAGATTGCTTGAAGACCGAAGCTTTAAGGAAGAGATAGTGCATTTTAGCATTTCTGAAGATAATGCAGTAGTGAAAACAGCCCACCGAGCAGATCTGTTTCCCATTCTGATGAGGTATTTATACTGTTTACAACTGATTTTTTTAAGCTTTTAAGTTGTGAATGGAGTATTATGATTCTTTCCTTTATAATCATATGATTATTCCTTCAGTTATAATTTTTTCAATTATAATGGAATATTTCACTTTTTATTTTATTTTGATTTTTTTTTTAATTGGACCTTTTGGAGAAGTCAAATTGTTATAGAATCTTACTTGAAAATAATTTGTCCCTGGGGCATCTGGGTGGCTCAGTTGCTTAAAAGTCCCAATTCTTGGTCTCGGCTCAGATGGTGATCTAACAGTTTGTGAGTTCAGGCCCTGCGATAGGCTCACACAGTGGTGGTGTGGAGCCTGCTTGGGATTCTCTCTCTCTCTCTCTCTCTCTCTCTCTCTCTCTCTCTCTCTCTCTCAAAGAATAAATAAACATTAAAAAGAAAATTGAAAAAATAGAAAAAATGGAAAGTATCACTTGTTGAAGTTTGGTGTAGTATCAAAGTGCAATATCCACAGTTATCACAAAAGAATTATCTGAAAGTTTACAAAATATGTTTCCTTTCCCCACCTGCATATCTGTTTAAAGTCTGGATTTTCTTCAACTACAATACATTGCAATTGATTGAATGCAGAAACGGATAGGAAACTCCAGTTATCTTCTAATAAGCAAGATAGTAAAGAAATGTGAAAATAAGTAAAAAAACATACCTCTAGACTCACTAAGTTTTGGTGGGGAGAGATTTGGAAAATAAAATTATTTTTTATCAAAAATATTATTGATGGTAACCCATTTTAATTTCTACTATGATAAATATCAACAGATAAAACTCATACAAAAACTCTTTGGGGACCTCAAAAATGTTTAAGAGTATAAAGCACCCCAATCTAATAGGTTTTGCTAGTGATTCTGTCTTGCATTTCTGGGATACTTCTTATTTAGCTTTAATATTGTTTTAATGCATTACTGGATACTGTAATTAGAAATGAGTATTATGAGGCGCCTGGGTGGCTCAGTCGGTTGAGCGTTCGACTTCTGCTCAGGTCATGATATCACAGCTTGTTTGTTTGAGCCCCTCATCAGGCTATGTGCTAACAGCTCAGAGCCTCGAGCCTGGAGCCTGCTTCGGATTCTGTGTCTCTTGCTCTCTCTGCCCCTCCCTCACTTGTGCGTGTGCACATGTGTTCTCTCTCTCTCTCTCTCTCTCTCTCTCTCTCTCTCTCGCTCTCAAAAATAAACACTAAAATTTTTTTTAAAAAGAAATGGGTTTTATGTTTATAAGCAAGAGTGGTATATAATTTTATTTTTGTTCCTAGCCCAACTCAATATCTTAATTACACCACCTTCATAAATGAAAAAGGACTGTTCCTTCTTTCTCTCAGCTATGAAACTTTATAGCATAGCAATTAGTTTTCTTTGACAGTTTAAAAAAATCATCTGAAAAACTGTATAGGTTCCATGTTTACTCATGATTACTGTTCTATTCAGGTTTTCTTAAGTTCCTTTCACTTACTTAGGTGTTTTGGCTTTTCCTTGCCCAGGAAATTCCCCATTTAATTGAAATCTTTCCAGTTTCCTTATTTTACTTAGAGTTGAATTCACTTATTTCCTTTTAATCTATATATTATTGTTTTCATTTTTCCTTGATTAGATATACCTTTGGCTTGCCTATTTTACTGCTTTTTTCTTCGTATAAAGAACTACCTTTTGGCCTTTTATCTTTATTATTTCCTTCCTCCTGCTTCCTTCAGCCTTGTTTTTTGTTGTTGTTCTTCTAAATTTTATATGTTAAATAACTAATTTCTATTTTCATCTTTCCTTATTTTATAATATATCCTTTTAAGTCCGTTGACTTGCTGTTCTTGGCTTTTAGGAAAACAAAATGACTAGAATTATGTTTCAGGATTAATGTGCAAAGAAAATAATGTTCTCTTAATTAACTTTTTAGGATTTTGTATGGCCGAATGAAAAATAAGACTGGGAGTAAAACTCAGGGGAAATCTGCCTCAGGGACCCGCATGTCCATTGTTCTGAGATTCCTTGCTGGGACCAAACCAGAGGAGATCGAGACATTCTTGGACCTGCTATTTGAACCTGTGAAGCACTTCAAGAATGGTAGCTCTCAATTCCCTGCTACTCTGAATGTGTGTTGTCTGCTGTAGATTTCTGATGTCTCAGGCTAAGTCTCCTGTGCTCTTGGACATCTTTCTCATGGGACTGTTCCTCCCAATCTTGATGGTGGATTTTTGGCTGAAATTGAATTCATTTGAAATTTTGATTGAATTAAGCAAAGCTCACACTGATCCTGAGGGTCGTCAGCATCCATGTGTCAGTAAGCCCCTGATTAGAAATGTGTATTTTTCAGGGGGAGCCTGGCTGGCACGGTCGGTGGAGCATGTGACTCTTGATCTCAGGGTTGTAAGTTCAAACCCCACGTTGGGTGTAGAGATTACTTAGAAAAAATAAGATCTTTAAATTAAAGGAAGGAAGGAAGGAAGGAAGGAAGGAAGGAAGTAATGTATTTTGATTGTTGTGCATTTAGGCCATTTGAAAAATGGTACTTACGCATACACAATGAATAGGTTTCTCCTTAGAAACTTAGAGCATGCTGATGAATTAATTTCAGTTGTCTTGGTATTTAGTCATTCACTAAGTCATTCATCTATTGAGTAGTGATTAATTGAATACCTCCTGTACCCTGGACACTTTTCAATAATCTCTGCTCTCAACCTCACCGTCTAAGTGCAGTGAATGTAATAAGTATATAAAAATGAGTTGAAATGCTGTGTGGTCTGTTCTTTGGTATGCAATGTTAGTAATTATTAATAATAATAGCTAACATTATTGAGTGCATACTCCATGCCAGACATTATGGCAGATCCCTTTACATACAACTCAGTTGATCCTTAAAATAACCACATGAGGTATCATTACTTGACTGGTCCCATTTTACAAATGAGGAAACTGAGACTTAGAGAGAGTGTAGTATTTTGCTTATAGCCACTCAGGTAGAAAATGGTAGTTTTGTTTTTGTTTCTGTTTTTTTTTTTTTTTTTTTTTTTTTAAGTTTATTTATTTTGAGAGAGAGCGAGCATCCAAGCTGGGTAGGGGCAGAGAGAGGGAGAGAGAGAGAATCCCAAGCAGGCTCCAAGGTAACAGCACAGAGCCTAGCATTGGGGCTCGATCTCACCAACTGTGGTGCATGACCTAAGCTGAAATCAAGAGTTGGAAGCTCAACCACTGAACCACTCAGGTGCCCCAAAAATAGGAGAGAGAAAGAGAGAGGTAAAGAGAGAGAAAGAAAGAAAGGGAGGGAGGAAGGAAGGAAGGGGGAGGGAGGGAGAAAATGATAGCTCTTTCTGACTGCAGAACTTCTGCTGTAGTCCCATAATTGCTTTGCTTTAGGCAAACATAGATATTTATTTATAGGGTAATGTGTTACATTAAGTTCTGTATTTTTCTATGATAATGGATTCAGCTGTTAAAATGTTTTCATTCAGTATATTGCCCTGCAAAAGAATAGAAAGGCTTTTGTTCAGTGAAACAGCCTCCATTGTAAGAGGGTAGCTATAAATGGTACTCTTACAGGTGTACCATTTAGGTGTATGAATTAGCAAGGCTGTGATTTCATGCCAGTTGGTTTGAAGTATAAAGCTCAAGCGGTAACAATTCAAGTCTTTTAAGTAAATTATGAAATCAATTTTGGTGCCTGTTTATAAAGAATTTTGTTTTATTTATTCACAAAGGACTACAAGAGGAAACATTTGATTCTCGGCATTTAAGAAACTTCTAATTAGTGGGACATTTTCCGTGAAACTGCTCAAATCAACATAGACAGTGGAAGCTGAGAGTGAGGAAAGTGTATGGAAAATTGCAAGGGGGAATGAAGACATTGTAACTCGGGTTTTGAGGAATAGTCTAAGTAGGATGAGAAGTGGGCTTAGAGACTTCGTTCTGGCACAAGTTTCTCTTTTATTCTGAGTTTCCTCATCTATAAAGTGATAATACTAAAATCTGCCATGCCTAGCTCATTGAATATTTGGTAAGAGAATCAGGAGAAAATATGTTAGGAAAGTACATTATCATCTATATGATCATACTGTATCATTGAGGGAAATTGAAATGAAGCTGTAATTGGAGAGTAACTTACATTTCCTTTTACTTGATATCTCTTGCACTAGGAGAATGCCATTCTGCAGTCATTCAGTCAGTAGAAGATTTGGATTTGTCTAAAGTTCTTCCTTTAGGTCGTCAGCATGGTATCTTAAATAGCCTTGAAATAGTATTGAAGAACATTAGTCATCTGATCAGTGCCTACTTACCAAAGATTTTGCAGATACTGTTGTGCATGACAGCAACAGTCTCGCACATCCTTGACCAACGAGAAAAGGTGAGATTCACTGTAGATGTTTTTCTTCCTGGATGAATTATGTGGGTTTGAACTATGTGGGTCCACTTGCAAATGGGATTTTTTTTTTCTGATAAATACAGTGCAGTACTGTAAATGTACCTAATGATCTTCTTAATAACCTTTTCTCTAGCTGACTTTATTATAAAGTAATAATACAGAATTACAAAGTATAATACATATACAAAGTATATGTTAATTGACTATTTATGGTATTGGTAAGGCTTTCAATCAACAGTAAGCTATTAGTAAAGTTTTGGGGAGTTACACATAGACTTGTGACTGCGCAAGGGATCAACACCCCTAACCCTTGCATTATTCAAGGGTCAGCTGTATGTCACTTGTATATTTTAAAAAGAGGTTTAAAAACAGAGTGTGAATTAGTTCTATATACATCTGAAAAACTAAAGTCAGGGATAGTTGAGCTGATGTTTCTCACAGTTTAATTTCAAGAGCCTAGAGGTATAGGACATCTTCCAACTCTCATTTGTCCAGAGTAGTTGGAGAATGAACAGAATACTGTTAGCATCATCCTTGTTATTTTGAGGTAAGAATTGCTGAGAGGTCTTTTATAAGTAAATGCTTGCCTACTAGGAGTATTTTGAATAAAGATCAGCAGCAAGACAGGCAGCTAGCTCAATTCCAGAGGCTTCACAAGGCAGTAAATATTTTCTGAATTGTATTAAAGACAATATATTTATGTTCTGTTGAAACAAGTATACGGGCATAAGTATACTCTCTGGGAAGTCGAGAGAAACCTATGTCTTTATGGACTGAAGGCTTCTTAGAGAAAATGAGACTTGAAGTGCAGATCTAGATTCCCATTTCTGTTGATTCTCCGTTAATGGTAAACAGGCACAGTTTTAACTGGGTTAAAAATCTGTTTCATTCATTTGATTTATGGATATGCATGGTGAACTGTCTCTCAGATATGGTCATGATCACTGAAAATTGACAACCAAAATTTGACGCTGTTTTTTGGGCTATGTGTGGATACAAATCTGCTTTAGTAATGAAATTCTCGATTGCCGAGCTCCAGGGATTTAGAACACACCTTATATTTTGTTAGGCATCATTTTGTTTTCTTTACTCTTTCATTCATTCCTTCCACAAATATTAATTGAGCCCCTTTTGGGTGACAGGCACCGTTCTGAGCACTGGAGATGGAACAGTGAACAAAGCAAACAAAACTTCCTGTCCATTCATTTATTCAGTAAATACTTATTTCACACCTACCTGCTATCTATCAGACATCATTCTAGGTGGGGAATGAGACAGGTAAGGACTCAGTGTCATGGGGAGAAAGAGAATAAATAAATAATTAGAATAATGTCGGTTGGTGGGGAGTCCCCAGAGGGAAATAAATGAGACCCTCTGCAGATCTGTGAGTCATTCTCTGTGGAGCTCTCTCCTCCCCAATACTCTGCCTGCAAATTCTTGCTGCCGTGCCTGGGCTCTGCCTTCTCACACTAAATCCTGGAACTCCAAGCAGGAAACCGGGGAATGTGTAGGACTCACTTCCTCTGTTGCCCCCCTCTCCCAGGGCTTACTGTCCTTTACTGCCTGCTGTCTAGTATCTGAAAAATCATCATTTCATATGTTCATATGAATGTTTCATATGTTCAGTTTTTTAGTTGCTTGAGAAGGAAGGCCAAATCTAGTCCTTGTTGATCCTTCTTGAACAGATGCAGAAAAACTGCAAGCAGGCAGAGAATAGACCTCCGACTAACACAAGGTTAGGAGCAGCTCAAGTTCCCAATAGCCAGGGCAGAAAGCTCATAATACCCGAGGCACCAGGAAGAGTCCTAGGTAGGGCTTTGCCTCGGTGTTGGAACTAGATTAACTCTGGAATAAAGGCTGCCCTGGCAACACCTACCAAAGCTCACAAAGATCCAACTTCCCAAGTACATTAACTGCTTCTGAGAATAAAATGCAAAAGTTTTCAAATGATTTAAATGAAAATAAAATTCACAGTGTCTGACATCCAGTCAAGTCTTACTGGGCATGCCAAGAAGTAAGAAAATTTTATTCATAATAAGGAAAAAAACAGTCAATAGAAGCAGCACGAGCAATGGTATAGATGATAGAAATAGCCAAAAACTTAAAATAGCTGTTAGAAAGGAATACACTCCATATATTCACAAAAGTAGAGGAAAACATGAGCATGTTGAGGGACATGAAGATGTGAAAATTTTTAAATAAAATGAGGGGATGTGATAGGAAGTGACAAACAGGGAGTGGATGGTGCTGCTTTTATTAAGGTGGTCAGTGTCTTCTCTAAGGAGGTGATATTTGAACTCGTGTCTCCCCAGCTGTGGGAAGAACATTTCAGGCAGATAAAATGACCGGTAGTCCCTGAGGTAGAACAGCCTTGGCACATTCTAAGAGACACAAGGGTAAGATGGCTAAAGCACAGGAGCGACAGGACTCGTGTAAGGTAACATTGAGAGCTAGGTAGGGCCTCTTGGGCTGTGAGCTGGATTTACTCCTAACTGTATTGGGAAACCTCGAAGAGGTTTGAAGCCAGGGAGTGATGAGGTCTGTTTGATGTTTTTAAAATCTCACTTTGATTGCTTTGTGGAAAAGAGGCTGGCGGGGTGGGGAGCAACAGTGAAAGCTGAAAAGAGGTCTTGGAAAAATTCTTTCTCTGTGTTATTTGAGAGCATCAGAGCCATATGAAGACTTCTGTGTGAATTTTCATTTGTGCCTTACAGTGAGTGATAGTGACTTTGTCTACACATGGATATATTAAATCGTGAAAGGTTAGAGGTTTTATAAACTCTGTATAAGTTGTCTGACTTCTTGGTTAACTTAGAAGCAGTTATTCAGTAATGCAGCCTTACTCTTGAGTCAACAGTTAGTAACTCCAAAGACCAATTATGCAATTTCATAGATCATTAGTTAGTGAGGTGCTAAGCTTTTTGACCGTTTGGAGCTTTTTTTTAAGGTTCTTGGACAAGTTCAAAGAATTCCTTGAAGTGCTGTAATGAATTATTACACAGTAATACTGCTTAAGTGAGTTAAACTTCTACATTCGTGTATTTGAACTAAGTTACACATTTATTTATTTTTATTTTTAATTTTATTTGTGTGTATCTTTTAGCTCCTTTAAAACATTGACTGACACTGAAGTATATATCATGAGGGTTGTTGTGGTTTGATTTATTTTGGAATATTTGAACAATACAGTAACTTTTAAATGTACATGAACTCAGTCATATTGACTGTTCCTCTCGGAACAAAAGTCTACAATTGCTCGCTTTTAGGGCTTTTCTCAAGTTTACTAAATTATTGAGTAAATTGGGAAGCTGACACTGTAGAAACCAAGTGAGTGGAATGTGTAGATCCTACCCGATGTGGAGGGTGCCTGGTAGGAAGAGGGAAAAGGTGGGGGTGTCTGATTTGACATCATATTTGCTAAGGTTAGTTTCTTATTTTCTCCAGGGGATCATGATACCATATTGTTTCAAATGTAGGTAATAGTTTTTATCTTTTAGCAAACATGATAGACCTCATATTGAAAATATTGCCTGCAGAACTGAAGCAAAGCAGAATGACCTGTAACTGTATCACCTTGTGCTTGCCTGTTATTTCCTGTCGTTGTAATTTGTATAAAGAGATAATTAGCCACAAGTAGATGGTAGAAACCTGGGGGGTATATGAAATATGATGATTCCTCCAATTTGCATGGTGAAGCAATGACGTTGTTGCTCCCATTCACTTGAATTTAAAATGTGTTGTTTTAGATTCAAATACTTTTTTTTTTTTTTTTTCAACGTTTATTTATTTTTGGGACAGAGAGAGACAGAGCATGAACGGGGGAGGGGCAGAGAGAGAGGGAGACACAGAATCGGAAACAGGCTCCAGGCTCTGAGCCACCAGCCCAGAGCCTGACGCGGGGCTCGAACTCATGGACCGCGAGATCGTGACCTGGCTGAAGTCGGACGCTTAACCGACTGCGCCACCCAGGCGCCCCTCAAATACTTCTTTTGATCAGAGTATCCAATTTTCATCACAAGTAACCCCCCCCCCATTACTTTTCTTCATAATATCATGGCCATAAATCTTGATGAAATTCATTATATTAGGGTATTATGTTGTCTTCACAAATTTCAGAGTGGTTTTCCTCACACCAGTCAGAGTTGCTAAAATGAGCAAATCAGGAAACTAGACACTGGCGAGGATGTGGAGAAACGGGAACCCTCTTGCACTGTTGGTGGGAATGCAAACTGGTGCAGCCACTCTGGAAAACAGTGTGGGGGTTCCTCAAAAAATTAAAAATAGATCTACCCTATGACCCAGCAATATCACTGCTAGGAATTTACCCAAGGGATACAGGAGTGCTGATGCATAGGGGCATTTGTACCCAATGTTTATAGCAGCGCTTTCAACCGTAGCCAAATTATGGAAAGAGCCTAAATGTCCATCAATTGAGAATGGATAAAGAGGATGTGGTTTATACATACAATGGAATACTACTTGGCAATGAGAAAGAATGAAATCATGCCATTTGCAGCAACGTGGATGGAACTGGAACGTATTATGCTAAGTGAAATAAGTCAGCCAGAGAAAGACAGGTATCATATGTTTTCACTCATATGTAGATCTTGAGAAACTTAACAGAAGACCATGGAGGAAGGGAAGGGGAAAAAAGTAGTTACAGAGAGGGAGGGAAGCAAACCATAAGAGACTCTTAAATACAGAGAACAAACTGAGGGTTGATGGAAGGTTGGGGAGAGGGGAAAATGAGTGATGGGCATTGAGGAGGGCACTTGTTGGGATGAGCACTGGGTGTTGTATGTAAGCCCATTTGACAGTAAATTATATTAAAATTTTTTTTCAGGGTGGTTTTTAGATTTCGACATAGATAATAAAGGTCCCTTGTAAAAATAAGTTGCCACTATATATCCATTGCTCACAGTATGTTAATGAAATGGAAAAACAATTAGGGGTTGCACCTTACCCCGTTTGTTTGATTTTTAATAACATTCCGTGCTTGGGAGAAAACTTTCTAGGCTTTTATCTCTCTGCCTGGCCTAAACCTCTTCATCCTTTAAGATCCACTAGAAATTCTGCCTCTCACATGAAGCATTTATTTCCCTTTTCAAATTTGTAATTCCTCCCCTATTGGCTGTCTTCAGCGTTTTCAGTCTGTCACATAATTTAATATGTTTTCCTTTAGTGAGATTTTAAGCTGAGGTCAGAACTATGGCTGTCATGCCATTGGACTCATTGGTGGGGTCTCAATAAATTATTCTACTCTGAGCCTGAACAAACTGGCCACATAATTGTGATTTTGTAACTCATCAGGAAGGAGATGCCGCTAGGAGTAGCAGTATCTGTTATGAAAGAAGTTTGCTCTTAATTCCAACATCCACCCACTCTAGCCTCTGTGCCTCTAAAGACAAATTTTGATTTTTTTCCCATATTTTTCTTTGAACTGTATATTTTCAGATCATCCCATGCCTCAATTTAATCACCTTATTCTCTTATACTGTATGAAGTATTCCACTATATAGACCATACATTCTTTAGTTCCCTAGACTAATTTTTTAATAAGAATAATTGAAAACTCCTAGTTTCAGAAAAAGTAAAAAGAAAATAAGTTATGAAAACAAAAAAAGAAAGTGACTTTCATTTGAAACAAAGATTTGTTTTTCCCCCCTAATCTAAGACATTGTGACGGCAAAAAAACTTTTGTTTAGAATGTTCTGTTCATAGGAAGAAATCAGGATTTTATTTGAGACAGTTACTGGGATAAAGAAATAAAACAAGGCAGGACACAAAACAGCTGTTCCATTTGTGATTTTTTTTTTCCCCTTAAGGACACTTTAACGTGATTTTACTAGGCAGTGATAATGGAGCACACCTCACCATTTGACTTTAAGTCTCTGTTTACCCATCTTGTTCAATGAAAAAAGCAATA
The DNA here is from genome assembly GCF_018350155.1 of Leopardus geoffroyi. Classification (NCBI taxonomy): domain Eukaryota; kingdom Metazoa; phylum Chordata; class Mammalia; order Carnivora; family Felidae; genus Leopardus; species Leopardus geoffroyi. The sequence continues at coordinate 122,396,425 of NC_059341.1, forward strand.
TGATATACTCAGTTGACATTTCCATGTGAATCAGAGCCACAGTCAATAGACTTACTAACAGGATTTCCAGTTTGATTCGTAGCCATCTGAGCAAGAGTGCTTCCCTGAGGAATCAAGGATAAAAAGGAAATACTTTTTTTTTTTAATTTTTTTAATGTTTATTTATTTTTGAGAAAGAGAGATTACGAGTGGGAGAGGGACAGAGAGACGGAGACACGGAATCTGAAGCAGGCTCCAGACTTTGAGATGTCAGCACAGAGCCCGATGCAGGGCTCGAACTCATGAACCAGGAGATCATGACCTGAGCCAAAGTCGGACGCTTAATCAACTGAGTCACACAGGTGCCCTGAAATACGTTTGTTTTTTTTTTTTTAAGAGAAGATCTTTCTTTTACAGATACAGCTCAGGTTTATTAACCCGCTGAAAAATTTAAGACGTCTTGGAATCAAAATGGTAACTGACATCTTTTTGGATTGGGAGTCTTACCAATTCAGAACAGAAGAAATTGATGCTGTATTTCATGGTGCGGTTTGGCCCCAGGTAAACATGAGTATTACATTCTGCCTGGATATCTTCTGCTTCTTCCCTTGTTTTTACTTTAACCAGCTTAGTCTACACCCAGACATGAATGCCTTTCCTGGTCTTTTACACGAAGTCTTCCTTTGTTACTGGAGCTTCAGAACACTTTTCTTTGCCTCCACTGCCACCTAAAGCTCAAGAGCTGGTTTCTTAATCCCATGACATTTATACTTAAGGTTAATTTGAATATGACGTATCTCTCAAGCAAATGGAATATAACCGTTGTATCACCTCAGTGATGTGCCTTTGGATTTTGACAAATACAAAAGAAAATGCACAAGTATTTTTGTTACACATTTCCTTGTTTGTAACCACTTTGTGACGATACCTGGTATAACTGTAACTAAAAAGACTATAGAGGAGACTTGATTTTAGGAAAGATTTCTAGCTGCTTGAGCTTTGTTATTTCTACCCAAATGAAACCTAAAGGACGTCATTCCTTTCAAGTGTCTAGCCCTTCCTTGCACTGCCTTTGCCATCTTCCCTGTGTAGATATTTTGGATTCCTTTGTTTTTTTTCTTTCATCTGTCCTTTAAATGTTAATCTCTGTCCCTTGGCTCTTTATCCTTGGGTGTGGTTTCTGTACTTGTTCTGCTTTTTAGTTATTTTTGTCCACAATTCTGTATGTGATTTTATTTTGTATTCTGTTCATTTTGCGTCCTAGATCGGAAGGCTTGGATCTGAGAGTCCGTATTCTCCCACTCCTCTGCTGAAACTAATTAGTATCTGGAGCAGAAATGCAAGGTATGACCCTTCCTCCCTGCCTTTAAAAAGGACAGTGTTTTAGACCAATCTAGTCAAAATGAGTCAAGGGAATTAATATTATTATTTATGGTCTTTCCATACAATGAAATACAACAGGTGTGGTTAAAGAGAATAAGGTGGCTAAATTTCAAAATACATAGTTTAAAGAAAAATACAAGTTGCTGAACAATATAATCCAAGAAAAATAGCTGTGTATGTGTATATATATAAAACGAAGTAGAAAATGTCTAGAAGGAGAGGTGCCTGGGTGGCTCCACCAGTTAAGCGTCAGACTCTTGATTTTGGCTCGGGTTATGATCTCATGCTTTGTGGGATTAGGCCCTGTGTCCAGCTGTATGCTTACTGCTCAGGCCCTGCTTGGGATTCTCTCTCTCTCCCTCTCTCTGCCCCTCCCCTGCTCACTGCTCTGTGTGTGTCTCTCTCTCAAAAATAAATAAAAACTTGAAAGAAAGAAGGAAAGGAAAGAAAGAAACAGAAAGGAAGGAAGGAAGAAAAAGGAAGGAAGAGGAAGGAAGAGGAAGGAAGGGAGAAAGAAAGAGGAAGGAAGAAAGGAAGGGAGGAAGGAAGGAAGAAAAAGAAAAGAAAGAAAAAGAAAATGTCTAGAAGGATACATGGGAAACTGTTAATGTTATTGTAGCATGCGGAGGTTTTGGTGCCCGGGAGCAGGCAAGAGATACTTTTTATGATATATCTTTGGAGTGTTCATTTGTAATTTTTAACAAAGGGGAATAACAAAGGTAAAATAACATTTGCAAAGGTAAAATAACATTTTGCAATTTAAGTTGTAGAGCATAATTATAGCAAAAGTTATGCATTTTTGCTAGTTTTACAGTTCCATTAAAACTTAGAAATTAAAAGTATTGGAATCAATAGGGATGTTCTTCTGGTGTGTTGTAATTGTTTCAGTAGTTTGATTTGGCCTGGGAAAGGGAAAAACAGAATGTGAAACATGGCAGATACAGGTTTCTCCAGCTATCTGAAAGTAGAGCATTTCTATGAAACCTTTCTTAAGCCAAAATGGCATAAAGCAAAGAAGTGATTACTATTTATTTACACGGAAAACATTTGTAGCATTCCTAGATCCAAAAAATAACCTCTCATAGGCTTCTCTGATACCTTAGGTCACATCTTGCTGAGGGATGCACAGAATAAATCAAGACAAAGCACAGATGTTCACAGACGCAGTTCACAGCTCTGGCACCTTGATGCTGAGATGCTGAGTGTGGTTGCCAGGGAAGAAGCCTGGCAGGGCCACTCTCACTGCTCAGGGTGCGTGCTGCCTCCATAATGACTTACTGCACAACAAATGGTGAAAGCTATTTTCGCGTTTCGCCTTTTTTCATAAAAGCCAAGTGGCATAACATGAACTTTTGAAAAGCCAGGGATATCTGTAGTTATACCAGCATATAAACCTGGCTACTTTTTGCATGTTTGCTTAAAAATAAAAGCCGATTTGTAATTTGCATTCTTTGTCTTTTTCCCAGTTCCTACTTAAAATCAAAAATATTTCATAGGCTTTTTACATTTTCTAGATGTCCTCTGTTCTTTATAGAACTACATCTAAGTATACATAACAGCCCTCCCGATCATAAGTCAACATTGTTTTGAGGACATCATGAGCCATTTACAGGACCTTCATCTACAGATGCTTGTGTCACAGACCAAATGCATATTTCCTGAGGAGTGTAGAAACCTATGTTGTTTATCTCAGTGATAGAAATAGACTTGAGTTTGCCCTGATCTGTTTTGAATAATGAAAGGTAGAATTAAAAAAAAAATCATTATTGATTGTGTGATATTAGAATCTTGGCAACAGTTTTTACAAAATTGGTATCCTACTATATAACTAGCTTTTGATTTTATCTTTTTTCATGTACCATGATATCGGGAACTTTTCCCCATGTTATTAAATAGTCATCAAAAACAAACCAAAGACCTTGACACTGTCTTCCTCAGGAAAACCTGTTTAAAATATTTTACTGGTAGTAAAGGCTCTTTTCATTTATTTCCCAGTTTGAGAAAACAGTTTCATGTCTTGTCTTATAACTGGGCGTGTATAAGCAGCCTTTCATAGGCATACTTGAGAAATGTCTTATAGTTGTGTAATTTTTATGCAAATGAACCGTGAAGGACTTTTCATCTAAGACTTGGTGATGGTGACCGCCTTTTATATTAGTTGGGTCCTTTCTTAAGGTATAGATCCACATCACTGGATGCCACTTCATCCTGTGTTCTGCAGTTTCTCCCACTGTGGGTTGGAGAAAAATAGAAGTCACTGAGTAACATGGCTTTTTTTGTATGTAATACTTAACCTGAAAGAAGTCTTTAGAAGGACTGACTTCCCTTGAAATCTCCCTGGCAATAGATACGCATTTGTTGCTGTGTGTGGAAGAATTAAAAAATGAGTATTTCTGGGGCGCCTGGGTGGCTCAGTCAGTTGAGTATCCGACTTCAGCTCAGGTGATGATCTCACAGCTTGTGAGTTCAAGCCCCGTGTCAGGCTCTGTGCTGACAGCTCTGAGCCTGGAGCCTGCTTCGGATTCTGTGCCTCCCTTTCTCTCTCCCCAACACACTCGCATTCTGTCTCTGTCTGTCTCAAAAATAAATAAACATTTAAAAAAAAAAAATTTTTTTTTAGTATTTCAGAACCAGCTGATAGAAATGTTACTTTTCAGTTAAAAATTATTTCAAAGTGTGGTTACAGTTTACATAGTGTCAGTTAGACATTTAAGCAGGTTTTCATCTGCAGAGAAGTCCAGCATTTTATTTTGCTTTGTGTTTGGACAGATGCAGGTAGAGCTGAACTATAGCCGGTATCTTTAAGCTTACAATTAAGGTTAAATTGTCTCAGAAATTAAGTGAACTCGAAACAACAGAAACTTACTCATTAACTAGAGAGGTCATATAAGCCCAACCATATTCCTGAGGGTGAAGAGAGATGCTAGAAATAATTAAGCCAAAACAACCAAAATAAACTGGGACTGTCCCTGGCCACCCTCGCTAATAGCTGCTCTGGTTCTGACCACCATGAACCCCACGTGACTCCATCTCTTCCTCCTCTGAGCTTTCCTCTCCTGGGCCTGTGATCACATGCTGCCTTTTTTTACCCTCCTCTCTTAATAGCTGACCTACTTAAAGCTCCCTGAGGGTAGAGAACATGTCACATTATTATTGTTACTACCCCTCATGATCCATGGTTCGTCAATACTCATTACATATTGAAAGAGTGGCTGAAATTTCTGACAGAGTCCTATTCTTAAGCATGGAGCATGCCCAGTACACTGTTACATTGCCGTTCAAGAAACGCAGTTTGGTCATTTACAAGTTGCTTTGGATTTGAATGGGTTCTTGCGAAGACCTTGCCAGCAATTGAAAGCAGTTTTTTCACCTTTTGTGCTTAAAAAAAAATGTTAAGACATCATAGAGTAGTGGTCAAGAGAACAGTCTCCAAAACCACACAGACCTAGCTTCAGATCCTAGCACGACTGTGTGTTCTTTGACAGAGTTGGCCTCTCTGAGCCACAGTGTCACCACCTGTAGGATGGAAATAATAACAGTACCTACCTCGTGGATAATAGAGGTGATAATGTGTAAAGTATCCTGCTTGGTGCCTGCACATACCATGCCTAGTATCTGTTAGACAAAGTTGTATGGATACAGCCTCTTAGAGCCTTTCTTCAGTTTGTTAGTACTAAGTACATTAAAAGTGCTTGAGCTCTTCTTCCAATGATGATTAATTGGTAAAACCAAACTGTCTGCATATTTTTGGTTTTACCTTCCTGCTGATTGTTAGGACTACGTAACCCTGATGTAAAACAATTTCTGGTTTGCCATTGGTTGGAAAGCCTTTGTGTTCTCTACCCTTGTTGGTGTGTTTCCTCTAGGTGGGATGCTCTTATCCTTTGTGCGAGGTTTCATAATTGGGGATGGATTCATCCACCTCCACCCGAAAATGATCCTAATCTCTAAATGTTGCATATCCCGATACAGGAAATTCTTGTTTGGTCTGTACTCTTAATTTCCATGCTGTAGTATGTTGGTTTTTATGTTTTATAAACATTCACACTCTACAAGGCTTTTAATTGAAAAATAGTTTGTCTTCAATACATTTCTTGTAGAAAAGGCTTAGACTTTGGAGTTAGACTGTGGTTCAGATCTCAGCTCTACACCACTAAGCACAGTGGCTTTAGACAAGTCTCAGGGGGTTTTTTTTGTTTGTTTTTGTTTTTTACCTGTAATGTGGGGACCGTGTTAGAGATGTTATGAGGATTAAACGAGAGATGTAGATAAATTGTCTAATGTAATGTTGGTGAGGTGCCTACCATTACCCATCATATTATAGATTTTAAAATAATTTCCCTTTTGAGTAATCTTACTAATGTTCCTTCACATATGTATTTAAACTCAATATGAAAATTCATATAGAACATGTTTTCATAAATACACATTGAGAAATAAGATGACTGTTTCAATGTTTCTCCTTGCAGGTATTTCCCTTTACTGGCTAAACAGAAACCTGGGCACCCTGAGTGTGATATCCTGACCAACGTCTTTGCAATTTTGTCAGCGAAGAATCTCTCTGAAGCCACAGCCTCTATTGTGATGGATATAGCTGATGACCTTCTTAACCTTCCAGATTTTGAACCCACAGAAACACTTTCGAGCTTGCCGGTGACTGGATGCGAATACACCGAAAGGACAGATGGTACGTGTGCTGTACAAAGCAAAGCTAGCATTTGTGCCCTCACAAAGGAAAAAGTCCATACAATTTGGCTCTTTTGATTACTTACATTATTAAAAGAGTTTCTTTTCTGTAGAAATTAATACCAACTTACATAAACTGAATTTTCTTTGCAGTCATAGCAATTCAGATTATTTATGCTCCAGAAAGCTCAACTGCCCACCAGGAAATTATCAAATGACTTCCACTGTCCTGTTTCTGAATTCTTCCTATCATATTGTACGAACAGTTCTTTTACTACTTCCCAAAATGGGTTAATTAGATAAAGCCTCAGGGGTCTCTTATATAAACTTAAATTTAGCTAATGATACAGCTATTATGACTAAGAAGAAAGTTATTTCATCTTTAAATTTGAAATTTATTAAATGTTTATGATAATTGAGTGGTTTCCTTGTCTGTCATTATGAAGATAGTGTACGATTATCCTTTAAGAGAATAATTTATTAAAATCAAAACATCACTTTTTTTCAGAGTCTATCACAATGGGAGGAAGATTAATTCTACCTCATGTACCTGCAATTCTCCAATATCTCAGCAAAACCACAATAAGTGCAGAAAAGGTGAAAAAGAAAAAGAACAGAGCACAAGTCAGTAAGGAACTTGGCATTCTGTCAAAGTAAGTGATATATATACATCTTTAAAAGGTAACATTACTCTCCGTGGTTTTAATTTCTGCTAAATTATGTCCAGTTTTTCAATTATTTAAATGTGATAATAAGCTGAAAAGGTTTTCAGTATTTTAAATGTTCTCCATTTTTAAGTTAATGTGGAACTCTTTTTCTTTTCTGGAATATTTATTAAAAAACTTTTATGTAAAGCATCTGCCTTCATTTTATTATAAGAAAACAGTCTTCAAAATTCTAAAGTAGACTAATAGATTTGCTTGTTTAGCCTTTGCATATTTTGTTCAACTAGAATTTTGAAAAAAAGAATTTTGAGTTACATGAGATCACATACTTTTTTTTTTTAGTTTAATTGATAAAAATAATTAAAAGAGCAGGCTGTGGTTGCTTTGTTTGTTTTCTGAGGGTCAAGAAGATCTTGCAAGGATTTTTAAAGATTCTTTTTGTCAGTAGACCTAATAATATGTAATTGTGATTTCTATAGCAAGGTTAGTAAACCAGAGCACAAAAAATGTTTCTATTTTAAGCTCTAAATTGTTCCAGGCCTTAGCTGTGAAAAGTTTATTTTTTCTGTTAACCTCAGCAACAGCAAAAAATGATATATTAGAGAATCGTTGAGGAACTTCTTTGAAATGTTTTATTTATACTGTTGTACTTCTAAGTTTTGCAGAATGGGAAACCACACAAAATACACTCATTGAATTTTATCACAGGCTGTGTGGTGGTGAAAAGGTGAAGAGAGATCAGGCACCAGAAAGACCCGGGTTTGAAAGCCCTGCTCTACCATTTCTTAGCGATGTGACACCAGTTTCTCTGAGTCTCCCATTTTCTTTGGGCAAAATGGAGCTAAAAATAATTCCTACATTGAAGGCTATTTTGGGAATTAAAGTGAAAATTGTACAGAAAGCCTTCTACAAGTCTTGGCACTTAGAATGTTATTTCTTTGTAAAATAAGAAATTACTGATTGTCAGATCATGATATCATTTATACAATCAGATGCTACAAGAGAAATAGAATAGTAGCAAGGTGCCTGAAGTTGGAGAGAAGTGAGCACTGTTAAATAAGTCACCTGAACTTTTTATAGATGAACACATAAAAGCCACCTGTGTCTGTCACGTTTTTCTACAAAAAGTTGAGCTTCTTAGAGAAGTACTCTCAAATTGTTGATCTTCCTTATATATCCATTTTTTCCCCCATCTCTAGGATCAGCAAGTTCATAAAAGACAAAGAACAAAGTTCTCTGCTCATTACACTTCTCCTCCCTTTCCTCCACCGTGGCAATATTGCTCAGGTACAGATTCATAGGATTTTATTTTGTCTCTGAAGCAACACTTTATTATTAGATTTATTTGTGAGCAGTAATTTCCTTGGTTAGATTCTGTGATGTATTTGTGAAGAGACTTTATATAGAAATACAAAAATAAAAATAGAGGAGAAAAATTGGGATGGAAGTAGGAATGAGGGTGCACAAGAAGGTGGAAAACGCCATCATCAGTCATAACAGAAAAAGTGTTATTAATCCCTTCATTTTCCTTTCTTTGGCTTCTAATCCATTTCAAGGCTTTTTTTTTTTTCCCTGACTTTGACCAGTAATGAATCTGGAACCCAAAAAGTACATCGTATAATCTTTTTTTTTTTTTTTTAATTTTTTTTTTTTTTTTTTTAGTGTTTATTTCTGAGACAGAGACAGAGCATGAGTGAGGGAGGGGCAGAGAGAGAGGGAGAGAGAGAATCAGAAGCAGGCTCCAGGCTCCGAGCTGTCAACACAGAGCCCGACGTGGGGCTTGAACTCACAAACCATGATATCATGACCTGAGCCGAAGTTGGTCACTCAACCAAGCCACCCAGGCGCCCCAGTATATCGTATAATCTTAAATATAGATCACAGTTGCAGGACTGAATGAAAAGTCAGACTATAATAATATTAGGCATAGCTAGGAATTTTCTGGTATGATTTTCAAACCTTAGTTCAATCCCAAGTTAAAGAGTCTTCCCATGCTCAAACTCAGGTATGAGGCCGAAGCCATTACACTGAACATCTTTTACCGCATAGTAATTCAGTGTGGAAAACCACAGATCTGTAGACAACCAGAAATGTGTATTTTTTTTCAGCAAGCTCATTTTTCTTGGCTCTTTTTGGACTTAGTAGAGGAAATTCTGTCCCAAAGCCATATGTGTTTTCTATTAGAATTAAGGAAGAAACCGTTCATGGACATTGTTGTGGATTTTATGTTAAGTTAAAATGCTAAGAACTTTTAAAAGACTGTGAAATAACTTTTCCAATTACTACTTTTGCTTCTTATTCATAATTGTATGTTTTCTGGACTGAAATGTATTAAAGCCAAGTTGATCAGTTTTATAAATTACCGAAATGTGATTTCTCTTTCTTCTTAAGGATACAGAGGTTGATATTTTGGTGACAGTACAAAACCTTTTAAAACATTGTCTGGAGCCTACAAGCTTCCTCAAGCCTCTAGCAAAACTCTTCTCAGTTATTAAGAATAAATTGTCAAGACAGTTGCTTTGTAAGGTTTTCCAGGTCTGTAATACTAATTTTTACCCTAAACCACCCACCCCTTTTTAAAAAGATAACTATGACATGTAACACATATTAACAGCTTTCTTGGTGCCAGTATGATGTTTCATATAAATTTGAGTGGAAGGAGGGAGTTAAAAGGAGGAGGGCAGGAAAATTAAGATTTTATTCAGTAATAACACACTTTTTTCATTCCATTTAGACTCTTTCTGATTTTGAGAGTGGATTAAAATACATTACTGATGTTGTCAAGGTAAGAGAGAAAGTCTTCTCTTTTGCTTCAAAAGTATTATCATTTTTGTTTATTTAAGGTTTATGTACTTTCACCTATGTTTTCAACGTTTCAATGTTTTCATTTCTTGTAGCTTAACGCCTTTGATCAAAGACATCTTGATAGTATCAACTTTGATGTTCGCTTCTCAGCATTCCAGACAATCACCTCTTGTATTAAAGAGATGCAAACTGTGGATGTTAACTACTTAATTCTAGTCATGCATAATTGTTTCTATAATCTGGAGGTAGGTTTTTATAGCAAAAGTTTATGAATTGGTTTTCATTGTTTTGATAATACAACTGCATGACCAAATTCCTTAATTTGTGTTTTGAGCAGGACAAAGACTTTTGTGTAAAATTTCTTTTAGTTGCACAATATTTTGCAATATGGTGAAGACCATATTATTATTCTCATGATTTAAAAGATAAGTACTTTGAATAAAATAATATATGTGGAAACACTTTGAAAAATCCAAAAGCTGTGTATTAGAATAGGGAAATTCATAAAGACAGAAAGTAACTTAGTGGCTAATTTACGAAGGGCTTCCGAGGGAGGGAGGAATGGGAACGGAGAGGGAGGACTTCAGATTGGCACAGGGTTTATTTTGAGAGTAATAAAAATGTTCTGAAGTTAGATAGTGGTGATGGTTGAAACAACCTTGTGAATATATTTGCAAAAAGACTTTATACTGAAAACCATTAAATTGTACACTTTAAAGTGTACAAAAGGGCGAATTTTAGAGGTGCCTGGGTGGCTCAGTCATTTAAGCATCTGACTTCGGCTCGGGTCATGATCTCACAGTCTGTGAGTTCAAGCCCCACCGTCGGGCTCTGTGCTGACGGCTCGGAGCCTGGAGCCTGCTTCAGATTCTGTGTCTCCCTCTCTCTCTGCCCCTCCCCAACTCATATTCTGTCTCTCAAAAATAAACATTAAAATAATTTTTTTTTTAAGGGTGAACTTTAGGGGTACCTGGGTGGCTCAGTTGGTTGAGCATCTGACTTCAGCTTAGGTCATGATCTCTCAGTTTGTGAGTTTGAGCCCCGCATCGTGCTCTGTACTAACAGCTCAGAGCCTGGAACCTGCTTCGGACTCTGTGTGTGTCTCTCTCTGTCCCTCCTCTGCTCACACTCTCTCTCTCTCTCAAAATAGACATTTTTTTAAAAAAGTGAATTTTATAGTATTTCAATTATATCTCAGTTTTTTGAAGTTTTGTAACTACTGTCATTATTTGACAGTCTGCCCTCCTTTATTGATATAGAACTGTAAAGGGTTTGGACTATAATTAAGTGCCATGTTGCTGAATTGAATTAAAGGCCCAAAATGGGGAAAATGGAACCCTTGATTTGTAGTTGACCATGTAATCAGTAATATCTTTGTGGCATTTTATAATTATTCATCAGGTATCAACAATTATGTAATATAAGAAAAAGTAATCTCTCTGGAGATTGTTCTTCATATATTATGTCAAGTTCCAACACAAAGGATTCCAAATCACTGCTTGGTTGGCTGAGTTGGAAATAGTTTCTCCACATTCACTGCCTACATTGCTCGAAGCAGGAACTGGAGCACAACTAACCAGGATTATACCAGCCAACTTTGTCATTCTCAGTGATCATATGACACTGAATATTGAAAACTGCTTATTTTGCTTGTTTGGAGAATTAAAACAAATCAAAAACTCTATTTCATCATATTTTCCAAATGGGAGTGACACTTCTCAGTAAGCATGATTTTTTAAAGTTATATACTACAGGCACGCCTCATTTTATCATGCTTTGCAGATACTGTTTTTTACAGATTGAAAGTTTGTGGCAACTCTGCTTCAACCAAGTCTGTCAGCACAATTTTTCCAATAGCATTTGCTTACTTTGTGTCTTTGTGTCACATTTGCTAATTCTCACAATATTTCAAACTTTTTCATTATTATTATGTTTGTCAAGGTGATCTGTGATCAGTGATTCTGACTCTCTGAAATACAGATCATGGTAGATATTTTTTAATGAAGGTATGTACCTTGTTTTTTTAGACATAATGCTAGTGCACACTTAATAGACCATAGCATAGTGTAAACATAACTTTTATATGCACTGGGAAACATTAATATTCATGTCACCTACTTTATTGTGATTTTCACTTTGCTGTGGTGGTCTGGAACCAGACTCACAGTATCTCTGAGGTATGCCTGCATGTTCCTCACAACCCTACATTTGGTTCTTCCTTATGATTTTTACATAGATGAGTGGCAACATTTTCATTGAGGGGTAAACTCTTTCATTGGGAAATAATATTCCATATTACAGATATTACACAGAATAATTTGGGGTTTTTTCTTTTTTCCTGTTTCCAGTTAGGAGACATGTCTTTAAGTGATAATGCCAGCATATGCCTGATGAGTATCATCAAGAAGGTAGCTGCCTTGAACGTCACAGAGAAAGAATACAGGGAAATCATTCATCGTTCACTCCTGGAGAAATTGAGGAAAGGATTGAAGAGCCAGACAGAGGTATTGGGGTTTGCGATTGTATTTTTGTCTTTTACATACTACTGTCTGTGAGTTTTGGTATTGGTTTTGTTTTTCCCTACTTATACTGTTGTTGAAAAGCAGTCAGTCTTATAAGTACGTTTAATTAAAATACTTGATTGCATAAATACCAAACTTTTAACAGGAGAATGAGAATAGAAAGGACAGCAGTCACTTCTGATTTCAGTTTGTGATTATAGTGGGAATATTTTACTTTAAAAAAAAGAAAAAAAAATTGTAATGGCTTTGTTGTGTGTTTCTTTGTATCCTCTAGAAAACAAATTCTTTAAAAAAATTTTTTTTCCCCTCAATTTGGCATTTGCAGAATATTCAACAGGATTATACCACAGTGCTTTCCTGTTTAATTCAAACTTTTCCAAATCAACCAGAATTTAAAGAGTTGGTACAGCTTACTGATTGCCATGATCCAGAAATGGACTTCTTTGAGAATATGAAACACATTCAGGTAGAAGACAGTTCTGTTCAGTTCTTTTTTTCCCTGTCTACAAGTATTTCAAACTGTTCTGTCCCATTTAAAAAGATATATTTTAATTTTCCAAAAAGTTTTGAGCCTCTGATTTCTTGGTCTTCTTGATCGTCAATGAAATTAGCACAGGAAATGATCATTTTCCTGGGGTCTGTTTTCTTTCATGGTATCATAAACCACAATTACAGTGTCACCTTTCTCTGCCATTTGCTAAGAAGTTTAACTGCTTTAGGATCCATTGTTAAACAAATGCTGTGGATTATATCTCTGGAAGCAAATCAAGGCACAGGTGTTTCTCATGTAACACATGGACTGCCCTTCACTCCTTTAATCTCTTTATGCAAAAGGAACATGATACTGGGGCACCTGGGTGACTCAGTCAGTTGAGCATCCAACTTGTGGTTTTGGCTCAGGTCATGATCTCACAGTTTTATGGGTTTGAGCCCCACGTCAGGCTCAGTGCTGGCAGCATGAAGCCTGCCTAGGATTCTCTCTCTCTCCCTCTCTTTCTGCCCTGCCCCCACTTGCACTGTCTCTGTCTCTCTCAAAATAAATAAATAAACTTCAAAAAGAAATGATGCAGAAATGGAGCTGGTCATAGATGAGTTCATTCAGTAACTAATTCTTATTTTATCTAACGCATAGATCCACAGAAGAGCAAGAGCCTTGAAGAAACTGGCAAAACAGCTAATGGAAGGCAAAGTTATGCTGTCTTCTAAATCTCTCCAGAATTACATCATGCCTTATGCCATGACTCCAATTTTTGATGAGAAAATGCTCAAGGTAGGACATTAGATTTAGAAAACATTAAACCTCAGGGCACCTGGGTGGTTCAGTCGGTTAGGCGTCATCCAACTTTGGTTCAGGTCATGGTCTCATGGTTTGTGACTTTGAGCCCCGCATTGGGCTCTGTGCTGACAGCTCAGAGCCTGGAGCCTGCTTCAGATTCTGTGTCTCCCTGTCCCTCTGCCCCTCTCCTGCTCACACTCTGTCTCTCTCTCTCTCTCTCTCTCTCTCTCTCTAAAAATAAACATTAAAAAAAAAGAAAAGAAACCATTAAACCTCTACCCATACCGTGACACGATTTTCCAAAATGCATATGGGGTCGGTGACATCCATGTTGATGTTGTCACCATAATTAGAGGCTTAGAATAGTTCTGAAGCCCTTAGAATGGTACTTGGCACACAGTAAATGTTCTATAAATGGTAGGCATTATTTTTATTTTCATTATTATTAGCTCGCAAAGGCCAGCCACAAAATATTTCCCCTCTTAGAAATGATCACATTACTAACATAGCATACTTTTATTTTTGTATCATAGGATTTAATTCTGATAAATACCATTAATCAGTATTTTCCCAAATGTCTTACAAGAAATGAAGTCACACAATAGCTACCTTTTCTTTAACACTTATACCAGCTACAGGAGCTATTCTAAGTACTTTACATAGTCTTACTTCATCCTCACCACAGCTCAGCCCTATGGGGGGGGATTGTTGTCAGTATATTACAGGAAAGTAAACTGGGAATATGTAAGGTATTTATCTTTCTCAAAGACCTACAGAATGAGAATCAGTATTTGAACTTAGGCCTGTCTTCACTGTTAGACTACACAGTGCCACAAAAACAGTGCCTGACATATTGTAAGACCCTGATACATGATATTTATTGATTAATAATCAATTTATGAAATTGTGATTAATGAAAGAGTGAAATTTAAGTCCAGTTTGAGGTGATATCAGGAGCTGTTGGTCAAACTTATTCTGTGTTGATCACGTGGTCTTGTGCAAGTGTAGGTTTCCCCTATTGTTTCAAAATTTTTTTAAAGAATTACCTACATAGGGGCGCCTGGGTGGCTCAGTTGGTTAAGCGTCTGACTTCAGCTCAGGTCATGATCTCACGGTTTGTGGGTTTGAGCCCCACATCAGGCTCCGTGTTGATGGCTCAGAGCCTGAAGCCTGCTTCAGATTCTGTGTCTCCCCCCCTCTCTCTGTCCCTCCCCCCGACCATTCAAAGATGAATAAACATAAAAAAAAAGAAAAGAATTACATACATAAATAAAAGAATACTCCCCCTAAATTCTGGCTCGAAGAGCCAGTAAGCATAACCAATTTATAGTTTGATGGCAGTAAAATAGGAAAGAGGTGTAGATGAAAAAAATAAATTATATTTAGTTTTGGTTGATGTTAACATAATATATCTCTTTAAACGTTTATTTATGTTAAGGGAGAGACTGCACATGAGTGGGGGAGGGACAGAGAGAGAGGGAGAGACAGTTTCCACAGTGTTAGTGCAGAGCCGGATGGAGGGCTCACTCCCATGAACCATGAGCTCATGACCTGAGCTGAAATCAAGAGTCAGATGCTTAACCAGCTGAGCCACCCAGGCATCACAATATGGTATATCTTTTTAGTGTTCTATTTTTTTGTTTTTAAACATATTTGTGTTTTTGTATTTACAGTTGGTTTCTGGTAGATAACATATAACTGGGTCTTGGCAGTTTTATCAAATCTGACAATCTCTGCCTTTTAATAGGTTTTAGACAGGGGCATCTAGGTGGTGCAGTTAAGCATCCGACTCTTGATTTTTGTCTCTGGTTATGATCTCACAGTGGTGAGATCAAGCTCAGCATCAGGCTCCACACTGACAGTATGAAGGCTGCTTGGGGTTCTCTCTCTCTTCTTCTTCTGCTCCTCCCCTGTTCATGCTTTCTCTCAAAAAAAAAAAAAATCGTTTTTTAGACCATTTACATTTAATATGATTATTAATATGGTTGGATTTATATCTTTGATGTTATTTATATTCCATTTGTCCCTCTCTTTTTTCCCTTGTATTGGATTAATTGGATTTTTTAAGCGATTTTATTTTATCTCTGTTGGCTTATTAGTTATCATTGAGTTCTTTTTATAGGTTTTACCTCTACATTAGTTCTGGTATCCTTTTTTTTTTTTTTTTTTTTTTTTTTTTCAGTTTATGTATTTTGATAGAGAAATAGAGTGCATGTGTCCAAGAGCATGCACAACCAGGGGAGGAGCAGAGAAAGTGGGAGAGAGAGAATCCCAAGCAGGCTCTGTGCAGTCATCATGGAGCCTGACTCAGGGCTCAATCCCATGAACCATGAGATCATGACCTGAGCTGAAACCAAGAGTCAGACACTCAACTGACTGAGCCACCCAGGTGCCCCTACCTATACATTAGTTTTAAACATATATTGTTATTTTTGCCTTAAACAGTCAGTTATCTTTTAAAGTGATCTTTCAAAATAAGGAAGGATCTTTTATATTTCCTTACATAGTTATAATTTCTGGTTACTTCCAATTACTTATAATTTTCCAGTTATTCCTTTGGGTAGATCCAGATATACTGCTATATCATTTTATTCCTGACAGGAAGACCTCCTTTAAATTTTTTGTAGTAAAGGTCTACTGGTGATGAATTCTTTCAGTTTCTATGTCTTTTCTCACCTTTGCTTTTGAAAGATGATGTTTCTAGAAGTTGTGGAATTCTAGATTGACAGGGGTTTTTATTCTTTCTATCCTTTAAAGATAATTGCTCTATTGTCTTCTGATTTATATCATTTCCAACAAGAAATCATTCTTATCTTTCTTCCTCTGAGTGTAATATATCTATTTTTAGGGGCTGCCTTGAGAATTTTCTCTATATCACTGGTTTTAAGCTAGTTGATTATGCTGTGCCTTAGTGTAGTTTCCTTCATATTTCTTGTGCTTGGGGTTTGTTGAGCTTTTTGGATCTACTGATTTGTAGTGTTCTTCAAACTTGGAATTTTTTACCATTATTTCTTCAAAGATATTTTTGGGTCCCCTTCTTGCCTTTGGAGACTCCAGTGTGTATTAGGCCACTCAGAATTGGCCCAAACTCACTGAAGCTCTTTTTTTTTTTTTTTTTTTTTCATTAGTTTCCCCCCCTCCACCCAGGGTTTCATCTTGTTTCACTTTTGTTTCAATTTTGTATCGCTGTGTCTTCAAGTTCACTAATCTTTTCTTCTTCAGAGTCTAATCTGATTTGAGTCCTATCCAGTGTGTCTTTCCTTCCAGAACTGTCTTTTTTATTTCTGAATTTTTGGCTTGGGCCTTATAATTTTATATCTTACCTCTCCTTAACATGCTTCTGCTTTCCTTTCCTTTCTTGATCTTATGGAATGTAATTTCATCAATTGTCTTTCTTTGTCTACTGTAAGTCTATTATCTGTGTCACTTTGGGGTCTGTTTCTACTGGTTGATTTTTCTTGTCATGAGAGGTATTTTCTGCAGCTTTCTTCTCTGTGTAGCTCTCTCCTCTCTATGCTTTGCCCTTTGGACTCTGGCTGCCACAGCCTTCTCTCTGCCTCCTTACCTCAGGGAGACCACTGGGCCCTTTTTGGGTTTCTCCTCTGCTATGACCTGACAGTTCTCTTCACACAGTGAAATTAGGATAATTATAAGACACATTTCATTTGTTGCCTTTCTCTCAGCTATCACTATACTGCACTGTTCAATGTCCAAAGTCTGAAAACTGCTATTTCATATATTTTTGTCTATTTTTCTAGTTTAAGGTATCAGGGTAAAACCAGTCCCTGTTCTTTATGGTGGCGTGAAAGAGATGTCTCCAAGGCATCTGTACTGTTGAATGCTGATCTGTATATTAAAGTTAACTTTAGTGTTTAACTTTACACACTGAATTTACTTCATTCACTGTCTATAAGCTTTAACCCATCAGGGAGGTCTGAGTGGGAAAAAGTACAAAGTATGAACTGATTAATATCCTTTAATTAAAGATGGTGTCATTTCTTTAATTGACAGTGTCTTTTCCTAGAGCTGTTAGGGGGAGTGGAATATAGTTTGGGCATTCTTTCCCTTCTATAATTGCTAATCACCTACTGTCTAAGGTTTTTATTTATTTATTTAAAAAAAAATTTTTTTTTAACGTTTATTTACTTTTGAGACAGAGAGAGACAGAGCATGAATGGGGGAGGGTCAGAGAGAGAGAGAGGGAGACACAGAATCTGAAACAGGCTCCAGGCTCTGAGCTGTTAGCACAGAATCCGACACGGGGCTCGAACTCACAAACCATGAGATCATGACCTGAGCCAAAGTCAGATGCTTAACCGACTGAGCCACCCAGGCGCCCCTGTCTAAGCTTTTTAGTGTACGAAGTTAGCTCTTTATATTATTAGCAAATACTTATTCTATGTTGATGCTCTTGATGTGTTTTACAGCATGAAAATATAACCATTGCTGCCACAGAAGTTATTGGAGCTATTTGCAAACATCTCTCTTGGTCAGCATATATATATTACTTGAAACATTTCATTCATGTCTTACAGACAGGACAGATCAATCAAAAGTTGGGTGTCAGGTATGTATGGTCAAGCTTATTTTTGCTTTGTTTTTAAAATGTAAATTTTGGATTATTTCCTGAAGTGGTCTAATCTTAGTTTGCTTTTACCTTGTATTAATGAGGTTATGCTAATATTTGTTGAATTCAAAAATACCTAAAACTGGTAAAAATAATTTTACTGTTGATAAGTCTTTAAATCCTTCACTTTAATCATCAAATGATGTTATGAATCAGACATTTCTGTGTACCTTCTTTTTTCAACAGTTTGCTAGTAATAGTGTTAGAAGCATTCCACTTCGACCACAAAACTCTTGAAGAACAAATGAGAAAAATTCAGAATGAAGAAAGTAAGTTTTTAAAACTTTCTTAAACTAGATTTCCACTCTATTCTTGGATAATTGATGTTAATGAATTAAAGATGGCAAAATTCAACTTATCACCTTTTTCTGCTTAGAGCAGTGACCAGTGAATGAGTCAGGGCGAAGTTAAAGCAAATGGTTTGAGTATTTGTGTAAAATCTTTTTTTTAACAATAGAGAAGGCCAGTCTAAATTATATGGGTAAAAAAAGATCTGAGCTTAAATTATTTATATAGAAATCCAATTTTACCACCTGCATGTATGGAAAGAACAGTAAGCAATGAATGCAAAGATAGTATAAGAAAAGAATTAAAAATTAGAGCAACAATTAATAAGACAAAGTAGATACAATAAGAAAGGATCATCAAAGCTAAAAATAGGTATATGAAAAGATTATAAATTGGCAAACCTCTGACAAGATTGATCAGTAAAAATAGAAGGCATAGGCATAATAAACATTAAGAATGTTTAAAGGTCCCAATCAAATTAAAAAGGTAAAATAATATTATGATCTTTGAACTTAAAAATTTGAATACTTGAGTGAGATGTACAAACTCTTAGAAAAATAAAATACAAAAGCTGGCTTTAAAAGAAATAGAAAATCTGGGTATATCTCTAACTACTAAAAAATCAACTCTGTAGTTATAAACCTTCTCCTGATGAAAATACCAGGTTCACATTGCTTTATAGGCTAGTTATACAAATATTGAAGGAATGGGTAATTTCAACCTTACCTCAGCTATTTCAGATGATTAATAGAAAGGAAGCTTCCACTAACTCATGAAGTTGGTATAATTGGTTAATGGAATTTAACATTAGCATGCAAAAAACATGTGGTCCTCTAAAGAGGCACAAGGGAAACATTTGGTTAGATTTAGTATTTATTCATGATATCAAATAAGGAACAAATAGAAATTTCCTTAACCTGTTAGAGGATGAACACTTAAATAGGCCAATAGGCTGTTTTTGCTAAAAGACATTGAAATATTTTGGCACTTAGTTTGCACTACTTCAGCATTCCTTCCTACTCAAGAATTTCTAATTCTTTGATTCACAGTAAAATCATTGCAGAGCCACACTAATAAATAGCAAAGACTGGCTTGAATTTGTAGGAACCATTTGTGTTTTAAACCATTAATTAAAACCATTAATGCTTTAAACCATTGATCAAACTAAAGTCTCTCAACGGTTTATCTTCAGGCAGTTGAATCTGCATTTTGCAATTTTGCATCAATAAAAACATTAAAAATTAAAATAATCTGCTTAACTGTCTATTTTCTTAGATATGACTAAAGTTTAAAATATTTATTGAGTACTATGAGCTGGACCTTTTGAGACATTATCTCCTTTGTTCTCATAAAAACCTTACAAGAACCTAGTTGTTAGTTACACCATTATTTTTTGATATGAGAAATTACAGTTCAGAAATGTAAAGTAACTTTCCCAAAGCTACACAGCCAGGAAATAAAATAAAGACTAATGGCTACCATTTTTTTGAAAGTCTGTGACGTATCAGAAATGTTTATTTGGGTGATTATAGACTTTATCTCATTGAATTGTGACAACAGCCTTGCAAGTGGTGCCATCTCCATCTTACTGATAAAGAATACAAAGCCCACTAGCCTTAGGTTAACTAACTTTGGTCATATGGCTTGTTAGCAGAGCCATGCCTGGCCTTGCCCCAGTACAACACTGCCTAATTTTCTTTAATGAACTGAGCCCTATAGTAAGGGACATTTCTGCATGAGAACTGTTGGCTGCATTATAGTTTTCATGCTCATGAGTATAGGTTTCTGTTTTTGGAAACCTCCAACCACAATACTTTGGAAGCTTTCTTTTGGTTAAGACCCTCCTCCCCACCTAGTCTCCAAGTGTATTCCCAACATAGCCTGCACTTGCTTTCCCACACTCATAACTGTCCGTTTACTTGTCTCTGTTCCACATTAGACTCCAAACTGTAAGACAGCAAAAAATCATAACCCTCTCATATAGTGCTGTTTCCTTTAGTACTTTATCTTACCTATCTGTAGTTGGAGACTAGATCGTTTTTATTGGATGTTGGTGGGAAAGACTTGTAACACAACTGTGTTGTTTCCTTATTTGATTTAAGGTGACTTTTGTTGTTTACTAAACATAGACACAGTAGAAGTGATTGAGTTGCCAGAGAATGAAACCATGGAATTAGAGCATATGGATGAGGAAGAGAAGGAAAACAAATGTAAGAATTTGTCAGACAACAACAAAGAACCGGGAAACCCCGATCCAGCTGAATGTCAAGGGGCCTCAGCTAAAGAACCTGAGTGTGTCACTGGGTCCATCTCTTTCCTTCCTCGGAATAAGGAAGAATTGGAGAGAACAATTAAAAATATCCAAGGAACCATAACTGGGGATATCCTACCAAGGCTACATAAATGCCTGGCCTCTACGGTAATCATTCTGGTTGGGGCCCAACAGAATGGGGCCCATTCTGTCTGTGTGAACCCAAGTGTTTGTGGCACTCTGTCAGCCTGAGGCTCCTGACTATTATTGATTGACTTCAGCTTTTGGATTTTCTTTCATCTCAACATTTCAGAATTCACCTCTCTTGTTTTGTCTCATCATCTTTAGGTTCATCTTCTGCTGCAGCAAAGCAGCAATTTTTCTCCATTATGATTTTCATCTGGTAGATATCTCCAAAGCAGATAATTAGATAATTCTCATTTCAAAAAAAAAGAGTCTTTAAAAATTAGAATATGTTTCCCTTTTCTACTTCTTGGCCACTTCTCTGCTGTTCAGAATTCATCTTCTTCCTGGGTAATAGGAATAACATTTAGCAGTGGATTCTCATGAAGTCAGAGCCTTTCTTTCTCAGGGTAAAACAGGGATTGGCAAACTGTGGTCCATGGGCTGGATCTATCCTGCAGCCTGTTGTAAGTAAAGTTTTTTTGGAACATGGTTACATTTATCGATTTGCATATTGTCTAATTCTGCTTTTGTGTTACCACAGCAGAGTTGAGTAGCTTCAACAGAGATCTTAAGCCAAAAATACTATCTGGCCCTCTACAGAAGTTTGCCAGCCCCTGGTGTAAAATACTGACTTGGTCATTTTGTATATTTGTAAATATAACTTTTTATTTGGGGCACTATATTTCTGTGTACGAACACTGTCACTCAAACTCTTGAAAATCCCGATTGATACAAATTTTTTATGATTTTTAGATATTTCACAGCAATCTTAATCCACATCAGTGAAAACTTGACTATTTTTTTCTGATTGTTCCTTTGGGAAAAAACATTCTCTCTTTTTATTTTTTTAATATAATTTATTGTCAACTTAACTAACATACAGTGTATATAGTATGCTCTTGGCTTTGGGAGTAGATTCCTGTGATTCATCACTTACATAAACACCCAGTGCTCATCCCAACAGGTGCCCTCCTTAATGTCCATCACCCATTTTCCCCTCTCCCCTGCCGCCCCATCAATCATCAGTTTCTTCTATTTAAGAGTCTCTTATGTTTGCCTCCTCTCTGCTTGAAACTATTTTTTCCCCTTCCCTTCCCCCATGGTCATCTGTTAAGTTTCTCAAATACCACATATGAGTGAAAACATATGCAATCTGTCCTTCTCTGACTGACTTACTTTACTTTGCATAATACCCTCCGGTTCCATCCACATTGTTGCAAATGGCAAGATTTCATTCTTTCTCATTGCCAAGTAGTATTCCATTGTATATATAAACCACGTCTTCTTTATCCATTCGTCAGTTGATGGATATTTGGGCTCTTCTTTGGAAAAAACATTATTATTCCTATTATTTTTATAATTCTTTGAGAGTTATTCTCAAATTGCATAATTTAGTTTGTTTTTTAAGACCGTGAACTTAGAAGTGTCATATCAAAGAGCTTATCGTTCAAATGCAAGATTTCAGTGTTGGTAGGTCCCCGATCCATTTATTTTTGTTTTAGTTTAACCTAAATTTTTCTTACAGACTAAAAGGGAAGAAGAACACAAGCTCATAAAATCCAAGGTTGTGAATGATGAGGAAGTAGTTCGAGTTCCTTTAGCTTTTGCCATGGTTAAACTAATGCGGTCCCTTCCACAAGAAGTTATGGAAGCTAACCTGCCGAGGTATATTGTATGACAAATTAGAAATGTTCAGTGAAACTCAAAACTTGGTTGTTTCTTCCTGACTCTTGAGTCTCTTTTTGTGAGGAAGAGACGTATTGTCACAATTTGCTGTGATTTAGAATCCTAATTGGGGGGCACCTGGGTGGCTCAGTTGGTTAAGCTCAGGTCATGATCTCACAGTTCATGGGTTTGGGCCCCACGTCCAGCTCTTTGCTGACAGCTGGGAGCCTGGAGCCTGCTTTGGATTCTGTGTCTCCTCTCTCTCTGCCCCTCCCCTGCTCACACTCTATGTCTCTGTCTCTCAAAAATAAATTGGCCTTAAAAATAATTTTTTTTTAGAATCCTAATTGGGAAATTTGGGTAATGAATAATTAAGAGACCAGAGGATGTCTGTATTTTTATTTGCTTCTGGTTTTTGATTAGTCCTTTTCAATTTTTCATTTTCTAGTATTTTGCTGAAAGTGTGTGCCCTCCTCAAGAACAGAGCACAGGAAATCAGAGACATTGCACGCAGCACTCTAGCAAAAATAATAGAAGATCTGGGTGTGCACTACCTACAATATATTTTAAAAGAATTACAAAGTACCCTTGTCCGTGGATATCAGGTAAATTGCATTATGCGCCTTATATTCATTCAAGTTGGATTGAAGTTCAAATATTTGCAATTTGAACACTACAATTGATGTTGCCTTCTGTCTGTATTCAGTAAAGTTGATCCACTGAGGTAGTAATCAAGAATATTCATAAGTTTCAGGGCTCAGTCAGTTAAGCATCCCACTTGATTTTGTCTCAGGTCATGATCTCAGGGTTCCTGAGTTCAAGCCCCACGCCAGACCCTGCACTGACATCACGGATCCTGCTTGGGATTCTCTCTCTCTCTCTCTCTCTCTCTCTCTCTCCCTGAAAAATAAACTTTTAAAAAAAGAATATTTACAAGTTTCTAATCAGCATTTTAAAAATCTATTAAAAAACAAACAAACAAAAACTCCCGTGTCTGATTTTCATAAAGATACTTATAGGCCAGGGTTATATAACCTTTTTTTCTCAAATCATTTGATATCAAGTTTTGTATTTTGAGAGTTCTTAAAAATATTCTTATTGAATGCATATTGAATTTATTACCACAAATGTGAATAATAAAGAGCATAGGCATTTGTTTAAGGATTGAAACATACAAGTAATGAAAATAATAGGATCTCCAGGTGGAATAGAAAGCTCTTTGAGTGGTGACGTGGCTGGCTGGCTCCTTACTACTCCAAGTGTTCAGCAACACCTGGGAGCTTGTTAGACACGCACAATTTAGGACCCTACACCTGACCTATACTGCCTGCATTTCAGTAAGATCCCTGAGTGATTTGAAGTTCAAGAAACACTGTTGCTTGTTCTTTTCAAGTACTCAGTCAAGACTCTGGGTAGTTAGCTTTACCTTCTGTGTCTAAATTTGCTCAAAGGTAAACTTCCTATTCTGTGGGTTCTAAATCTAACGCAGTAAAAATATCAGTATTTATTTTAATTGTCTCTCTTGGTATAGTTTTTTATTTTAATTTTTTTTTAATGTTTCCTTTTTGAGAGAGAGACAGAACACAAGCAGGGCCGAGGGGCAAAGAGAGAGGGAGACACGGAATCTGAAGCAAGCTCCAGGCTCTAAGCTGACAGCAAAGAGCCTGACACAAGGGGACGAACCCACCAACCCTGAGATCATGGCCTGAGACGAAGTCGGACGCTTAACCGACTGAGCCACCCAGATGCCCCTCCTGGTGTAGTTTTTTAATGGTTGCTCTAGGAATTACCATATACATCCTTACTTTTTTTTTTTTTTTTTTTTTTTTTTTTTTCAACGTTTATTTATTTTTGGGACAGAGAGAGACAGAGCATGAACGGGGGAGGGGCAGAGAGAGAGGGAGACACAGAATCAGAAACAGGCTCCAGGCTCTGAGCCATCAGCCCAGAGCCTGACGCGGGGCTCGAACTCACGGACGGCGAGATCGTGACCTGGCTGAAGTCGGACGCTTAACCGACTGCGCCACCCAGGCGCCCCTATACATCCTTACTTTTAACAGTCTACTTGGAAACAATATTTTACATCTTCAAGTGGAATGTGGAAACCTTACCACCATATATGGATCCCTTCACCCTTCTTTTGTTTTATAGTTGTTTGTATATTACATCTCTATATATTGGAAACTTTATTGGGCAATGTTAGAGTTTTTGCTTGTAATTGTCAAACATATCTTAACTCAAGAGGACAAGAATAGTCTATTAGTTTGCCCAGATATTTATCATTTCTACTTCTCTTCTTTCATTTCTGAATTTCCAAGTTTCTTTCTGGTATCATTTCCCTTCAGTCTAAAGAATTTCCATCAGCAGTCTTGTAGAGCACATGTGGTGGCAGCAAATGCTGTTAGTTTTCTGTCATCTCTGAATATCTTTTCACCTTATTCCTGAAGGATACTGTCATTGGATATCTGATTCTACATTGACAGTACTTTTCTTTCAGCTTCTTAAAAATGTTGTATCACTTCCTTCTGGTCTTTTGGATGAAAAATCCAGTTATTCAAAACAGTTTTCTCCTCTAAGTCATGCATCGTTTTCTCTGGCTGCTTTAAGAACTTTTTCTTGGCCTTTATTTTTTAGTAGTTTGACTGTAATGTGTCTAAGTTGGGTTCTTAACCCAACTGATCACCGGTAGATACATATGAAATTATGCCTTTAAAGTTCATTCTGGGGGGCGCCTGGGTGGCTCAGTTGGTTGACTGTCCGACTTCAGCTCCGGTCATGATCTCGAGGTTCATGAGTTCAAGCCCCACATCAGGCTCTGTGCTGACAGCTCAGAGCCTAGAGCCTGCCTCAGATTGTGTGTCTCCCTCTCTCTCTGCCCCTCCCTGCTCATGCTCTCTCTCTCTTAAAAATAAACACTTAAAAAAAAAATAAGATAAAATAAACACAAAATTTTTTTTTATTTTTTATTTTTTTAATTTTTTTTTTTTTAACATTTATTCATTTTTGAGAGAGAGACAGAACGCAGGCAAGGGAGGGGCAGAGAGAGAGGGAGTCACAGAATTTGAAGCAGGCTCCAGGCTCTGAGGTGTCAGCACAGAGCCCGACACAGGGCTCGAACTCAGGAACTGCAAGATCATGGCCTGAGCTGAAGTCGGATGCTCAACCAACTGGGGTGCCAGGCTAGCTCAGTCGTTAGAGTGTGTGACTTTTGATCTTGGAGTTGTGAATTTGAGCCCCACATTCACTGTAGAGATTACTTAAAAAAAATAAAATCCAATCTGTGTATTGACAACCAATTATGTTTCCTTAGCCTATGATCATTATCTGGTGTTCCCTGTGATAATTTGTAACACTAGAAGCAGTATAAAGAACGCAGAAAGCGTGAGAGGCAACATAGTGTAGTGATGCAGAGCTGGGGCTGTGGCACCAGCTCTGTGGTTTCAAATCCTGACTCTACCACTGCCTACCCATGCAACTTGGGGCAAGTTACTTGATCTCTCTGTGCCTCAGCTTTCTCACCTGAAAAGTGCTGATAAATATAGCACCTTATACCATGGATACAGCGAGCAAGGATTAAATGATTTAATACATGTGAGGTATTAATACAATAATTTTACTAGCCCATAGTAAGCTCTTAGGAATGTTATTAGCTATGGTTACTGTGAAGAGCAAAAACTTGTCTATTTCCTTCATAACAGCTTTGATTGCACCCAACATTGGCAAGCTCTTTAATTCACAGGTTGGTTTTTAAAGTTCAAGACTCTTGTGCCTTTTCTTTATAAATCAGTGGCCTGGAGGTGCCTAGGTGGCTCAGTCAATTAAGCGGCCAACTTCATTCAGCTCAGGTTATGATTTCATGAGTTTGAGCCCTGCATTGAGCTCTGTACTGACAGTGTGGAGTCTGTTTGGGGTTTTCTCTTTCTCGCTCTCTCTCTGCCCCCCCCCCCCCGGCTTGTTCCCTCCCTCCCTTCCCCCCCCAAAATAAATAAATAAACATAAAATAAAATAAAAATAAAATAAAATAAAATAAAATAAATCAGTGGCCTGGTTTAGTCACAGTAGTATACGCCAAGCTTGGTGATATGTTTCTGATCATCTTTTGTACAAAGTGATCATTTGGTTAAAGTCTTTTATTTTATTTATTTATTTATTTTTTCAATATATGAAGTTTATTGTCAAATTGGTTTCCATACAACATCCAGTGCTCATCCCAAAAGGTGCCCTCCTCAATACCCATCACCCACTCTCCCCTCCCTCCCACCCCCTATCAACCCTCAGTTTGTTCTCAGTTTTTAAGAGTCTCTTATGCTTTGGCTCTCTCCCACTCTAACCTCTTTTTTTTTTTTTCCCCTTCCCCTCCCCCATGGGTTTCTGTTAAGTTTCTCAGGATCCACATAAGAGTGAAACCATATGGTATCTGTCTTTCTCTGTATGACTTATTTCACTTAGCATCACAGTCTCCAGTTCCATCCAGGTTGCTACAAAGGGCCATATTTCATTCTTTCTCATTGCCACGTAGTACTCCATTGTGTATATAAACCACAATTTCTTTATCCATTCATCAGTTGATGGACATTTAGGCTCTTTCCATAATTTGGCTATTGTTGAGAGTGCTGCTATAAACATTGGGGTACAAGTGCCCCTATGCATCAGTACTCCTGTAGCTCTTGGGTAAATTCCTAGCAGTGCTATTGCTGGGTCATAGGGTAGGTCTATTTTTAATTTTTTGAGGAACCTCCACACTGTTTTCCAGAGTGGCTGCACCAATTTGCATTCCCACCAATAGTGCAAGAGGGTTCCCGTTTCTTCACATCCTCTCCAGCATCTATAGTCTCCTGATTTGTTCATTTTGGCCACTCTGACTGGCGTGAGGTGATATCTGAGTGTGGTTTTGATTTGTATTTCCCTGATGAGGAGTGACGTTGAGCATCTTTTCATGTGCCTGTTGGCCATCTGGATGTCTTCTTTAGAGAAGTGTCTATTCATGTTTTCTGCCCATTTCTTCACTGGGT
This sequence comes from Leopardus geoffroyi, assembly GCF_018350155.1. NCBI lineage: Eukaryota > Metazoa > Chordata > Mammalia > Carnivora > Felidae > Leopardus > Leopardus geoffroyi. The sequence continues at coordinate 122,423,770 of NC_059341.1, forward strand.
TATTTGTTTTTCAGGTGTGGAGTTTGGTGAGCTCTTTATAGATTTTAGATACTAGCCCTTTGTCCAATATGTCATTTGCAAATATCTTTTCCCGTTTTGTTGGTTGTTTCCTTTGCTGTGCAGAAGCTTTTTATCTTCATAAGGTCCCAGTACTTCATTTTTGCTTTTAATTCCCTTGCCTTTGGGGATGTGTCAAGTAAGAGATTGCTACGGCTGAGGTCAGAGAGGTCTTTTCCTGCTTTCTCCTCTAGGGTTTTGATGGTTTCCTGTCTCACATTCAGGTCCTTTATCCATTTTGAGTTTATTTTTGTGAATGGTGTGAGAAAGTGGTCTAGTTTCAATCTTCTGCATGTTGCTGTCCAGTTCTCCCAGCACCATTTGTAAAAGAAGACTGTCTTTTTGCCATTGGATGTTCTTTCCTGCTTTGTCAAAGATTAGTTGGCCATACGTTTGTGGGTCTAGTTCTGGGGTTTCTATTCTATTCCATTGGTCTATGTGTCTGTTTTTGTGCCAGGTTAAAGTCTTTTAGATGGTGATAGAAGTATGTGTCATTTGTCAAAACTTCTCCCTACAGTAATTATGGAAACTCTGAGCGCTCTCTGCAGTACTTCTTAGATCTTATTTTTTTTTCTACTATGGTATTCTTAACCATTCATATTCTTACTGCGCATTTCATTTTAGGTCCATGTGCTGACTTACACTGTTTATATGTTGCTGCAAGGCCTCACCAACAAGCTTCAAGTTGGGGATTTGGACTCCTGTTTAGATATAATGATTGAGGTAAGATTTAGAAAAAAGGAGTGTCATTTTCTTAACTGGGCAATGGACACAGATAATCGGCTCACAAAATACGAAATATTTATAACCTGTAAAAATGAAAATGATGTACTATCTCATCTCTTAGATTAGCAGAAGTTTAAAAAGCTGACTCAGGTGAAGTGAGGTGGACTCTCTACCATTGCTAGTAGGTCATGAGTTTTGGTATAACCTTTCTGGGAAGAAAGTTGATGTTGTGTATCAGGAGCTTTAAAATAAGCAAAAATATCGACCACTTTTAAGAATCTGAGATGTATTTAGTCTGGGGTTTATATAAAAATATGTGCACCAGAGCTTTACGTACAGTAGTGAAAATTTTAATAACCATCAACTTTTAAAATTGATCATGTGATAATTTGGGAGGTGAGATTAGGAAGAGACTAAATTTGCCATACTGCCTTTGTTCATTCATAAAAAAATGTACGTATTTAAACATTTTGAATTAAACACATCAGTTTTGATAAGTTACAAATATCATCAGTTTTTTAAAGGGAAATGAGGCTACTCTTTGGTAATATCCAAGAGGAAGTACCTGTCTCTTATATTATACAAGTATATATGTAAATCTCTATAGCACTCTTTTATTTCCCCTTAGTAAAAACCTTCAGGTGTTGCGGTATTTGCTTGTCTTTCAGTAATTGGTCCCTGAACTGCCTTGAAAAAGTGAAATCTAATAGAAATTCCTGCCATCTAATTTCAGTTTTCCTCCGATCTGCATGTATCAGAGATTGCTTATGTTGACATATCTTGCTGATTACACATAATTGCCATTTGGCTTTTTTCTTTCAAAGATTTTTAACCATGAGTTGTTTGGTGCCATTGCTGAAGAGAAGGAAGTGAAGCAGATCCTCTCCAAAGTCATGGAGGCACGAAGAAGCAAGAGTTACGATTCTTATGAAATCCTGGGCAAGTTTGTAGGGAAAGATCAGGTTACAAAACTTATCCTTCCATTAAAAGAGGTAAGGACTTGAATGCAGTATAGGAGATCCCCACATTACAGCATCATGAGTTCTTAAAACGACCCATGCAGTAATGCTGCACTTGACCACCAGGATTTCATTTGGTACGAAGGGCATGGATACCACATGGCCACTAGCTGGCAGCCCTAGGTGGCATTCTAAACTAAGAACCAGATTTCTGGATGTAAACCATGTGATGCAGAAACAAAAAATTGAAATTCAAGTGAGTTTTATAGTTGGCTCAAGTCAGCAGCTAAGAACATAGCTTTTGAAGACAGATTGCTGCTCCCAGATTGCCAAGAGGGAGAAAAGTGACATCTGTTGAACATATATTATGTTCTCAGCATCGTGTTTCATGATCTCTTCTAATCTGCACAACCACTCTGAGATCAATGGTACTTTCATCTTACAGATAAGAAAATGTAGGCTCAACAAAAGGTAGAAGGGTCATGATTAAGGAGGAAAGTAAAACGTTACTTGTAGATCTTTCTGATCCAAAGCTTACATTCTTTGCACTGTTTTCATTCTGCTCCTGTCGGGCAGGGACTGTAGTTTACTTACCTTCATTATGTTCTCTGTGCCTAATGTAGGGGTGAACACTCAACAAATGTTATTAACTCATTTTATTATAATTTTATGCACAAAAACTAGAGCAAAACACTATTTAATGACATGAATTAACCTTAATTCCAAATGTTTTGGTGTCAGAATAACTCCATAATTTTTTCTACAATGCATTAATCTTATCTAAACCTGAGAATGTTAGGTATGTTTTGAGGATGAAAAAGAATTAACACAGCACATGTATTTTCAATGTATATTATCAAGTCCCTCCAAGATAGTTAAAGTTATTAATACCGTGTCCTGTGCAAAGGAATATTTATAAAGTGCTGAGGGTTTTGTTGATGTTGATGGTCCTAGATTCCCATTAAGTTCCTATGATTCGGCCTAATGACTAATATTAAACCCTGAGGCTTGGCCATCACAGCACTGTTAACATGGTTTCAGATGAGTACTGACTGCATTTTGTTAATGTTGTATATGTGCATGTGCTTGCCTATGATGCACTTACAGGGTTGATGTCTTCCATGTATCACATCATGTCTCCAGTCCTGTGCCCTGAGGTCTCACCAACAGAGAGCACAGAGAAATCCAGAGACATACATGATGCTGATAGTGGTTGTCTCTGGGATTGACAGTATGTGTAAATGTTACTTTGTATGCTCTGTTTGAAATTTTATTAAGATGTTTTTTTTTAATTAGAAAAAAAAAAAAAACCTATATTAAAAAGGAAATGTATTTTTTAAAAACTACCATCACAACAAACAAAAAGGCAGTTCTGTGTTATCTCAACATGACATTTATGTTTGCCTTTAGATCTTACAAAATACCACGAGTTTAAAACTGGCCCGGAAAGTTCATGAAACCTTGCGCCGAATCATAGCAGGATTGATTGTAAATCAAGAAATGACCGCAGAATCCATACTATTGCTCAGTTATGGGTTGGTCAGTGAAAATCTTCCCCTGTTAACAGAAAAAGAAAAGTAAGTTTGGAAGAAAAAAAAAAAAAAAAAACAACTATCCTTGGGTGCTTGCTTCTGATAAGTCATTCAGTTTTCATTTACTCTTAAGTGGGTTAATTTAATAATTTACCTTAGTTAAAACACACACACACACACACACACACACACACACACACACACACACACACAGAGTAAAACCTTGGATTGCGAGTAACTTGTTCTGCAAGACAAGCAAACATTTCTTTTTTTTTTTTTTTTTTAACGTTTATTTATTTTTGAGACAGAGACAGAGCATGAATGAGGGAGGGTCAGAGAGAGGGAGACACAGAATCTGAAACAGGCTCCAGGCTCTGAGCTGTCAGCACAGAGCCTGACGTGGGGCTCAAACTCGGACCGCAAGATCATGACCTGAGCCAAAGTCGGCCGCTTAACCGACTGAGCCACCCAGACGCACCGACAAGCAAACATTTCTAATAAATTTTAACTTGATAAAAGAGTGATGTCTTGCAATATAAGTAGTACCTGATGCCATATATCACATGATCACAACTGAGCCAACGGTTCTTGAAATTTACTTTGATATACAAGTGCTTTGGGTTACAAGCATGTTTTCCGGAATGAATTATGCTTACAAACCAAGGTTTTACTGCATATGCATGTTTACATATATTATACAATTAGATAATTTATAATACATGTACAATTATTTATGTGTACATATAATTATATAAATAATTAATACATATACAATTACATACTTGTATAATATATGCTATATATATTTGAGTTATGAGACAGTTCTCCTTTGTGGTGTTTGGGCTAAAGCCCTTCCAGGTGATAAATCTCAGTATGAGATGATTTTCTGATAAATGAGTAAGTTAGCTGTGACAGCAGCCAGTTATGTTATTTATTGAATCAAAGTTAGGATAGATTTTAAATACATAGCTTTTCTTCTGATTAAATAGATATCTAGACCTGAAAAGGTTTTAAAATACCTCCTTTGGATTTTGCTTTTGGGTTCTGAAAGAAACTCCTTGGTATTTGTTTTCAAACATCAAGGGAGTGTCCTTTTACTGTTCATCTTAATTTAAACGTGTGTTCATCAATCTGATTTCTGTTTCTGGGGTTGTTCTACAGCCTTGATCAACAACCTAATAATCTTTTTCTCATGGTTGAAGGAGAAAAAAAGCCCACAGTGAATAGCATACTACTTAGTACTGGACTCCAGTAACCAGACAGGGTCACGTGACTTAGAGTGCAGCATACATTGTTCTTGCCCCTGTTTTTCCTTTGTGATTGGCAGAAACCCAGGAGCCCCTGCACTGGATCCACGTCTGCCACCCCAGAGCTGTCTTCTGCTCCCCCCAACTCCAGTTCGAGGTGGGCAGAAAGCTGTTGTGAGCAGGAAAACCAACATGCACATATTTATTGAGTCTGGACTTCGGGTAAGAATTAACCCTTAAAGTGTGATTTGCTGCCCACAGTGAGTGTGCCTTTCAGTCCTCTGCTCATTCCCACTGTAAATGCCTTATCAGAAGTAAATTACAGGCTATTTTTTGTTTGTTTGTTTATTTAGTTTGAAAGGGAGAGAGAGCGTGAGCAGGGGAGGGGCAGAGAGAGAGGGAGAGAGAGAATCCCAAGCAGGCTCCACACTGTCAGCGTAGAACCTGATGTGGGGCTCAATCTCATGAACCATGAGTACATGACCTGAGCTGAGATCAAGAGTTGGACACGTAATCAGTTGAGCCGCCCAGGTGCCCCTGGGCCATTTTTTTAAAGGTGCATTGGTCCATTTACCATGTCTCTCTTCTAGTACTTACTTTGATGATATAATGGTCTCAGGGTTAATGATTCTGACCTAACATTTATTATGGGTTCACTTTGATTTGCCCATGGGCATCTCTAAATTATTTTGAATTTTTTTTAAAGATGTAAGCGTCTATAAACACAAATCTGATCGTTTTATTTCCTTTTTATTACCTTCGTTGGCTCCCATTTTTCTTGAGAGCCTGGTCTTTCATCTGGGCTACAGGGGCCGAACCTTGTATTGTACCATTCCCAACACACAGCTCAGCCACACTGGCTTCCCTTCAGTTTCATAGTTTCCACACTCTGTCACTCTAGGACTTCACCATGGGCTCCTCCCTTTGCCAGGGTCCCCACAGAACTCCCAAAGCACACTGCATTTACAGTTAATTATTTGCTAGAGTCTCTCTTCCTGGTTAAGATCCATCAGGCAGGAACCATGTTCATCTTGATCATTGCTGTGCCCCGTGTGCCAACCCAGTGCCTCGAATCAAAGTAAATCCTGAGTAATCATTTGGTAAATGAACTCAGCATCTCAGTGCACAGTGAACTCCCACCTTCTTCACTTACTGAGAGTCTCCCAGGCCCTTTACCATTCCTTCAGGATTTTTGTTGCTTCAAACGGAAGCATCTTAATGTTTCATGTTTCTCTCAAAATCATTTTACCTTTACCTAACTCATTTGGTCTTATGGGCAACTGGTATGAAATATCTTTTTGAATCTTTTAGCTGCTACATCTGAGTCTAAAGACTTCCAAGATCAAGTCTTCAAGTGAACCTGTTCTGGAAATGTTGGATCCTTTTGTCTCTCTCCTCATAGACTGCCTGGTTTCCATGGATGTGAAGGTGAGCTTCTGTTCCTTCATGAGAACTGTGTTGCACAAAATACCCAGAACTTTTAGGCTTGTGCTTCACAAGATGATGGAGTTTTTAAGTGGCTTTATGATATTGTGAACTACTTCTGTTCCCTACATTACGTTGCTTTCCGACCATATATTTGGATAGCCTTCAACAGTTTTACAGGCTCTGGTAGATACATTATACTTATTTCATTGGGTCCTTGCAACATCATGAGGCTGAGTAATGGTGTCACCATGTCAGCACTGATCATCTTCATCATCCTTGTCACTACTGCCCTTACTGGTGTGAATCCTCATAACAACCTATGAAGCACATATTATTAATGCTTCTGTTTTATCAGTGAGAAAAGTAGGCTATCAGCTGACTTGGCCTAGATTACAGATCTAGGATATCAGTCCGTCAGACTCCAGAGCCGACACATCTCCCGTTTCCTGACTGTCTGTCTTATAGTGAAGGTGCCAGGAGGTTAAGTAACATCTCTGTAGTTGAATAGGTAATAAACTGCAGAGCTGGGATTTAAGCCCTGGCCTTTGTGACTCCAAAGACCTTTCCTCTATGGCTTCATCTAATCCAGCCCAAGAAGACCTTATAGCAACCAGAGTAGTGTAGGTCTATTAGGCACAGCTGAACTAGGTGAAGTAACTGATCTCAGCAGTCTCTAAGGTTTGAGCCGGAGGTCAAGGATTCTCATGTCATCACTTGGTCCCAGCACACTTTTTTCATATCTTTTGCACAGCACTTAACTATATTAAATTGTAGTGTATTGTTCTCATGCTTAATTTCTTAGCCAGCTGTCTGCTCTTTAAACAGAGGGACGGTGTTCTCTTTATCTTTGTGATTCTGATTTTTAGAGTGCCTTGTATACAGTTGCTTAGAATGGATTAAAGTACCATTCTAGAAAATAGAAAAGTCATTTATAATGTATCTTTCCAGACACAAAAAAAAAGTTGCTGAAATTGGCCAATTCAGGATGCCTGGGTGACTCAGTCGGTTAAGCATCTGACTCTTGGTTTCAGCTCAGGTCATGATATTACAGTTCATGAGTTTGAGCCCCACATTGGGCTCTGTGCTGACAGTGCAGAGCCTGCTTGGGATCTTCTCTCTCCCTCTCTTTCTGCCTCTCCCCTGCTCTCTCTCTCAAAAATAAAAAATAAAAACATTGAAAATAAATACATTGGCCAGTTCTTCCAGTCATTGACTCATATAGGTTAAGAATATGGTGCACTCTTTCTTATTTACTTGCATCACCTTTATGTGCCTTAGAGAAGCAGTAAGTTCTACCACAGGGAATGGGAAATCTCCCTCTCTTCTTATGCTTTTGGTATACGGTTCTTCTAGAGTGGGCTGAGCAGAGTATTTCATTTTTTCAACTTGATTGCTTATAGAGTCTACACAGCCTCAGGTGCTTGACTGTTGGGTTTGATCACTACATAAATTAGTTGGTTTTGTTTTTCAGGTGATCACAGGTGCTTTACAGTGCCTGATCTGGGTCTTGAGGTTCCCTCTGCCTTCCATAGAAACAAAAGCAGAACAGCTGACAAAACACCTCTTCCTATTGCTGAAGGACTATGCAAAACTTGGAGCTGCCAGGGGCCAGAACTTCCACCTGGTGGTAAATTGTTTCAAGGTGAGGTGTTTTTAGTTATACTTCAAAAGAGCCAGGACCAGGTTTAACATCAAACTTATGTTTCCTCATTGTCCTTTGGTCCTGTTCAGAATTGTTTCCAGATTAATTTGCTAAGGCCAGAGGGTTAGTATCCTGTGTGAAAAAGCATTGATGTTGTATTAAGGCCTTACCATTTCACTGATTCTTCATTCGTGGGATGTCCTGGCATTAACCTCACTAGTTTAATTTACAGTGTGTGACCATAGTTGTGAAGAAAGTGAAGTCTTACCAGATAACCGAAAAGCAGCTTCAAGTTCTACTAGCATATGCTGAAGAAGACATTTATGATACTTCAAGACAGGCCACTGCATTTGGTCTTCTGAAGGTATGGTATCACCAGAATGTTGGATTTTACAGTTTATGTGCCTCAGATTAGATACTTAGAATAATGTGGAACAAAGTATTTTGACTAGTTGTGGATTTCCAAAATTAATTTATAAACATTGTGATGATTTTGATGGATTAATGGTAATCTAACATACCTACTTATTAAAATGTTTGAACATGAATTCAATTAACACTTCCAGAACCTTCTATAAAAGTAGAGGAAAGTTTAAAAAATGCTTGTATTGGGGCGCCTGGGTGGCGCAGTCGGTTAAGCATTCGACTTCAGCCAGGTCACGATCTCGCGGTCCGTGAGTTCGAGCCCCGCGTTGGGCTCTGGGCTGATGGCTCAGAGCCTGGAGCCTGTTTCCGATTCTGTGTCTCCCTCTCTCTCTGCCCCTCCCCCGTTCATGGTTTGTCTCTCTCTGTCCCAAAAATGAATAAACGTTGAAAAAAAAAAAAATAAAAAATAAATAAATAAATAAATAAAAAATGCTTGTATTTACTGTATTGGACTTTGTGGAGCTTTTTTCTTTTTTTAATTATAAAATACATAAAACAAAAGTCACTATTTTAACCATTTTTAAGTGTGTTTTTTTTCTCTTGAAGGTTACTTTCATTATTTTTGAAAATTGCCTATGACTGCTTTAACAGTGCATCAGCTTACAACCATCTGCAGTAGAACATGAAATGAGATGTCTTCCTTTTTTATTTTAGGCCATTTTATCAAGGAAGTTGTTAGTCCCAGAAATCGATGATGTCATGCGGAAAGTATCCAAGTTGGCAATTTCTGCACAAAGTGAACCTGTCAGAGTCCAATGCAGACAGGTTTGTAGAGAAGAGGCCTTATTCCCATAGCAAGTGTTGGGTCCTGTCTTCTCTGTTCCATATTTAGATAGACAGATGTCAACATTGACTGAATTCTGAAGATAATTTTGTGTCACATTGTTGCTTTATTCTGAGACTCAAGAACCCATTTACTTACCAAGTATGAGAAGCATGTCTGCTCTGCCTTAAGGGCATTTCAGTTAACAAAGAGCATTTTGAGAATAACCCATCATATGTGGAATGTTTCAAATGGATAAAAATGTATATTTTCCTTCTGTAGCATGATAGCCTGCACCAAATATTTCCATCCATTGGTCCAGTCATCAACTACTTATGCATATTACTATGTGCCAGGTGCTGCTGGAAAAGCAGTCAACAAAATTTTTATAGTCCCTGTCAGATAGTGAAATTGTAAAGTACACAGGCACAAAGCAAAAATTCCACAGGTATTTAATTACAGGCATCCTAAGTGCCAGGAGCGAGAAAGCACTGTCATATTTCATTATTTGTAAGACATACCTTTATTTATATACTTCAAAGAAAGAAAACACTATGACACAGTGGTAAGATGCCATCAATTTTAAGATACATCCCAATTTCAGATCTGTTAAAATGTGGAAAACTGTGCTTCTTAGAATTGACAAAATATGGAAGAGTAGATGATAAGAACATATGATCAGGTTGAGGACCACCCTGGTGTTAGAATCAGGAAGGGCTCTCCTGAGGATTGGCTTGTCAGCAGAAATGTGAAGGAAGAAAAAGGCTTAGTTTTCCAGGTGAAGGGAGCAGCCAATGCCTAAGGAAGGTAAGCCTTGAGGTAGGTAAGGGCCTCACTTATTAGAGGAGATAAATGAAGGTTAAGTGAGGTGGGGAAGGGAGCCAGGTCAGGCAAGACCTCGTGTACTTGTTAAAGATTTATTTAGGGCTTTATTCCAGTAGCAGAAAACTATTGATATATAATAGCTTATATATAAATACTTATTTTATTAATTACTTTTATTAATAAATTAGTACAATGGTTTGAAAGAAGATAAACCAGGCATGGAATTCTGGCACTGTCACCTGAGCATATTACTCACCTCTCTGTGCCAACTTCATTCTCTTCATCTGTAAAATGGGGATAATATCCCCTACTTTCCAAGAAAGTGATGACAGTTAACTGAGGAACACTTAGCACAGTGCTTGGCATATAGAATTAATTGACGTATAATTAATAAGTGAATTAGTATTATCTGTATTAATATCAATCATCATTGTCATTCTTATTCAAGGGGAAATACAGGGGTGAACCACAGTACGTACTGAGTCCACCATACCACACTACCTATGGAAGAAAGGAGCTTCCAACACGTGAGCTTAGATCTGGAGCCCAAAACAACCATGCCAGTGGTAGGCTAGGACTTGTAATCAGGCACTTGGGGCAGGACCTGAGTAAGTGAAGTAGGAGAAGAAAGGAAAGCGTGCAGTTGACTCAGGAGGATTGATCAGTCTTCTGAAAGGTCTTTGTAACTGAACAGTGTATCAGCAGGTTAGGAAGCAGAAATCCTGGAGAGATAGGACCCAAATAATCATCTATGTGACTTCTGTTCCTAGGTTTTTCTGAAATATATTCTTGACTATCCCCTGGGTGACAAATTGAGACCAAACTTGGAATTCATGCTTGCTCAACTCAAGTAAGTTTAAGCCATAAACTACATAGGGGCAGAAGAGTAGTTTCCTCTCATTTTATTGTGGCACCTGTCTGGAAAATGACAAAATCTAAACATCTGAGGGTGTTATCATTTGAATCATTGACTTGATTATCAAACAGTGTGCATGGCTTCATGTGACAGTTGTGTAAGTTGCTTTTCGAATTCGGTCTGACCACTGATTTTCATTAAGAGTCTATTTAAGGAGAATGGTAAAAATCTAACAGAATCACATTTAAAGCTGAATAGTAGCGTGATAGATTTACATAAGTATTAAAATTGGGAACATGGATATTTTTTTCTACTTTTTAAGAAACAGACTGACACCTTAAAACAATGTTTAAAAATTTTTAAAACAATTATTGGTAATTGAAAAGATACTAACAAGTCTATCTAATGTTCTTGCCTTAGTTATGAACATGAGACCGGGAGAGAGTCTGCCTTGGAAATGATCTCCTATCTCTTTGACACATTCCCTCAGGTACCTTGAATCACAGACTGTAGTTATGTTCCCCTTGAGCCCTGGGGGCCCACAGGGAGCCTCCCTTGTTTGGGCATCTATAAGAATTCCAGTCTGAGTGTGCTCTTAACTGCCTGTTTTCTTCTAGGGACTACTCCACGAGAACTGTGGAATGTTCTTTATTCCTCTTTGTCTAATGATGGTGAACGATGATTCTGCCATGTGCAAGAAGATGGCATCCATGACAATCAAATCTTTACTCAGTAAAATCAACCTTGAGAAAAAAGATTGGCTCTTTGATATGGTTACCACCTGGTTTGGAGCAAAAAAGGTTAAGGTTGCTTTTAGTTAAATTTCAATGAAAAGTCTTAGCTTTTGGTATTCACTTTAAATAAGAACACATCTTAAACATTGTTGAATTTTTCCCAAATTTTATTTTTTTTTAGTAGATTATGTTAATAATGTACTCTTGCTGGGTGGGGGGGATGGGTTAAGTAGGTGATAGGGATTAAAGAGTATCCTTATGATGAGCATTGAATAATGTATAGAATTGTTGAATCACTATATTGTACACCTGAAACTAATTGTATGTTAACTATATTGGAAATAAAATTTTAAAAATATATATATATTCTTATAGTAAAACTTCAGGAAATATAAGTTATAGAGAGTAACATAAAAATCACCTGTAGTCCCACTACATGATTGTCAGCCAATGACACTGCTATATGAATGTATCGAATGTATCTAACCAGTCCCCAATGATGAATATCTTTGTTTTCAGTTTTGCATATTCAGTTAATGAAATGTAATGTTTGTCAGTGATTATATCCACTTGCTGACTTGCCACCATCAACAGTGGCCCATGTTTGTGGAATATAAACGTGTTGTATCTTAATACTGACTGTAATACATATTAAAGTTAGAATGGGGGATATTGTATGCAACTTCCAGTTTTTTAATTAAATTTTTTTTATTAAAATATAATTGACACACAGTGTTACTAGCTTCAGGCGTACAACATTGATACTCGACAATTCTGTATATTATTCAGTGCTCATCTTGATTTTTTTTTTTTTTTTAATTTAAAATGGGAGAATGTGGGTAATGATGAGTTCCATTTCTTTTTTAATGTTATTCTTGGGTGTGAAGATTCTCTATATTTTTCATTTTAAGCCACCAAAGATCCATATTCTATTGATTTCTGGCATTATAAAGAAATATTGAGGGGTGCCTGGGTGGCTCAGTCGGTTGAGTGTCTGACTTCGGCTCAGGTCACAGTCTCACAGTTCGTGAGGTCAAGCCCTGCATTGGGCTCTGTGCTGACAGCTCGGAGCCTGGAGCCTGCTTCAGATTCTTTGTCTCCCTCTCTCTCTGCCCCTCCCCTGCTCATGCTCTGTCTGTCTGTCTCTCTCTCTCTCTGTCAAAAATGAATAAACATTAAGAAAAAAATTAAAAAAAGAAATATTGAGGACAGAGTCATGCCCATTTTATTTTATGAATTTGGAAATGGCATACCAAGTTGTGTTATTAACATTGTCTCTCTGTGGTTTATTTTTGGTAGAGCTTAAATAGGCAACTAGCTGCCCTCATCTGTGGCTTGTTTGTGGAAAGTGAAGGAGTCTCTTTTGAGAGAAGACTTGGAACTATTCTTCCTGTGATTGAAAAGGAAATTGATCCTGAAAACTTTAAAGATGTAAGTAATTTGCCAGAGAATAAAACTTGTGCTAATTTTTGTAGTTTTACTTAAGGTGGTTTAGCTAACAGCTTAAATATTATGTGTGTTCAAAAATGTTTCTTAATGAAAGCAAGAATTCAGTGTAGCTGGATCTTCTTTTTTATAATGAGATTTAAAGTAAGTTATCTTCCATAGTATGTGAAGATCGAAGTTTCTCCAGCAGGGGGATTTCACCACCCCACTGCCAACCCCACTAGACACTTAGCAACACCTGAAGACATGTTTGGTTGTCACAACTGGAGCGTGGAGGGTGCTACTAGCATCTAGCGGGCAGAGACCATGAATGCTACAGATCAGCCTGTAGTCCAGAGGGCAGCACCCACAACAAAAAATTGACCCAAAGTGACAGTAGTACTGATAGAAACTCTGAAGTTGTCTCAATGGATTTATATCCATCCTGTTTTTAGATCATAGAAGAGACTGAAGAAAAAGCTGCAGATCGCCTTCTGTTTAGTTTTCTTACACTGATTAGTAAACTCATCAAGGAATGTAATATTATTCAGTTTACCAAGCCCTCCGAGACGCTGAATAAAATCTGGAGTAAGTATTTCCTTTTTATTTACATCTAAAAACAAACACATTAGTTGTGACAGAATTACTAAAAACCAATTTGGGGAATTAGAGTATGAATACTTAGAAAGTCTATAATGTCAGGGGAAAAGTTCATGAGAAAAAGATTTAAAAGACCCTTTCAAATTGATTATAGTGAAAATGTTTCTAGGAAAAATAATATGTTTATGATTTCACAAGTAATACATTTCATTTGTAAAAGAAGGAATATTAATTATGGGAAAGTAAAAGAAAGGAAAGTTTTTCTTTTTTTTAAAAAAAATTTTTTTTTTCAACGTTTTTTTATTTATTTTTGGGACAGAGAGAGAGCATGAACGGGGGAGGGGCAGAGAGAGAGGGAGACACAGAATCGGAAACAGGCTCCAGGCTCTGAGCCATCAGCCCAGAGCCCGACGCAGGGCTCGAACTCCCGGACCGCGAGATCGTGACCTGGCTGAAGTCGGATGCTTAACCGACTGCGCCACCCAGGCGCCCCGAAAGGAAAGTTTTTCAAAGTCTTCCTTGCTGCTTGGTGTTAATTTGGTATATATTTCCATCCAGTCTGTCTTTTTGTTATATATGGATACAGGTTTTTTTTTTTACAGAGATTGCATAATTCCATATAAACTTATATCTTGTTTGTACCTAAATAAGAATATTATACTATAACACACTCAGTAGAAAGCTTTTTAAAATAGCTGTAAATAGTCCACCATGCAAATATGCCATGATTTAGTAAACCATTTAACCCCTGTGAGACATTTAAGTTATTGTATATCACTCTTTTTTTTAATATATATATTTATTTTTGAGAGAGAGCACATGAGCAGGGGAGGGGCAGAGATGGGGGGGGACATGGAATCCAAAGCAGGCTCCAGGATCTGAGCTGTTAGCACAGAGCCCAACACGGGGCTCAAAGTCAAGAACCATGAGATCTTGACCTGAGCCAAAGTTGGACACTTAACCTATTGAGCTACCCAGGTGCCCCTGTATATCGGTCTTTAAATAACAAATAAGATCCTAGAATTTTTAATTTAACATACTTAATCTTGATTAGCCAATAGGAAACAGACATTGGAATGAATGCTTTAAGTACCCACCTGTTTTAAAAGAATTCATGATCCTATGGAAATTACTAAATTACTATACAGCCTACTCTGGTATGATTCCACAGAGACATGGTCAGATTATTAGAAAATACAATACATATAGAACAAAAGTAAAACCATGTTTATGAAATGTATAACAGCATAGACTAAAACTCAGATATGATATGGTTCATCCAGAATTTTAATCTTGTTCCCTACAATCCACAAGGCTTTTCTACTGTATTTTCCAAGTGTAATATATGGAGAGTGGCCATGTAACATAAGAGTGTAAGGTTTGGGGCCAGATCAAGCTAGGGCCCGGGCCTGGTTTTGTCTATTACAGCGTGGTGCCTCATCTGGCCCCTCTGAAACATTTCCTCATCTGTAAAATGCAACTGACAGTTGTAAGGTCACAGAACTGTTGTGAGGTCTAAAAGAAACATATGTAACACACTGAGCCCTGTGCCTGGCACACAGAAAGCCTCAATAAATGATAACTCTCCACCAATTTCAATAACTATTAGGAACAAACATGTGCCTGTATACAAATTTATATTACCTAATTTAGAAATTGTAAATGTTACAGCCAAAAGATGTTGTTCATCTTTGGTTCCTAAATCCAAGCACATAATAGATAGCGAATGCCTAATCTAATCATATTTACCACCAAAGAGTTGGGAAAGCTGTGAGACATCTGAAAATGCATTTTGGTTCCCTTAGGTTATGTTCATTGTCACCTGAGACATCCACACAGCTGGGTGTGGCTCACTGCAGCCCAGATTTTTGGATTGCTCTTTGCCTCTTGCCAACCAGAGGAACTTACTAGAAAATGGAAGTCTAAAACAACTAAAAAGAAGTTCTCAGAACCTGTAGCAGTAAGATTTCTAACAAATGACCTTGAACAAAAGGTAAGGTTTCTCTAAAACCTTTTCTTTCCTTTGTGATCTATGTGAGATGTTCCTTCTGGTTCATGTAACTATTTGGGGGTTGGCCCTTGGGAAAAACTCTGACAGCTGACTTGTTGCACGTTTCTGTAGGTGTCCTGGGAACTAGAGAGGGTCAACCTCAAGGCCAAGGTTTTTCAAAGATAATTTTTAGACTATCAGTCTAGTCCACTTCTGTTGTTCATCTTCTATTATTGGTTCAAGTTCTTTATCAACACTGGAAAATAGTATTTATTAAAATGAGAGCAATACTGTCTATCCCGCCTCCTTCATAACCTGTTGATGACTGAGATCATGTTCATGAAAATCTTAGGTAGAGACCACATTACATCCATCTCTGATTTCCTAGGACCCAACACAATGCCTGACTCATAGTGAAGACTCCATAAATAGTGAATGATTGGAAGATGGAGGGGGGAAAAAAAGGAAAAAAATACTGGACTGTTGTAAAGTTTCCTGCTAATAATCTGAGGGATTATTAATATCCCCAAAGCTTGAAAATATCCCCTTTATTTGAGCTAAAATGTTTGTGGCAGGTAGAAAGTAGAGACCTTCCCTCTCCAGACCTATACAAGTCATTCAGAACAAAATCTAGCACTTCAGTTATATTATTATGGTTGGTTACTTGGACTTTTTAAAAACAATCAGAAATACCCTGCATAGTGTCTGCCAATGTCCATTTTCTTTTCACAGATGAAAAGTATCTCCCTAGCCTCTTGCCATCAGTTGCATTCCAAGTTCTTAGATCAATCTCTAGGAGAACAGGTCAGTATTGTCATCCTCCTGGTTTAATAGAAGGGATCTGTTCTACCAAGTCTAGGAATAGGCTTACATTTGGTATTTGTGGGGGGTTTTGTTGGTTTGTTTTCCTATTTTAATGCTTGGGGAATTAAATGAAATATAGGCATACACTGAAATACATGTTCAGTTATAAATCTAATCAACTCTGGAGTCTATGTTGGGGTTATTCTTGGCTTCATTTAAAATGCCCAATAAAGATGGTGCAGTGAGAGGCTGACTGTTAATCTTTTCATGTTCAGTTTTAACCATCTACTCAACGTTGTGACCAGCTTTGAAGGGCTTTGGTTGGTTGGTTGGTTGATTTTCATTGTCCCTATAATGAACTACAGTACTGAATTTCTTTCCCTTACCCCTGGAAGTTGAAGAGAAAGCAGTAATAGTTATGTTACAGTGTGGTGTGAGAATTGTCTATCCTTAACTGAAGGCAGATAAATCACTAAAAACTTTGTTTTCATACTATAGAATGTAACTGTAAGTAAATTGTGAATATAGAGAAGCATGTATAAATATGCAGTAAATGTAAATTACTTTTGAGTAAGGTCTATTCCCTTTATTTTTTCCTCCTTTGATAAAGCCATCGGGCTGGTAGATGAGATACACAGATGTGGTATCTTGGTATGAGCAATACAGTTATTTGTGACTCTTGTCATTATGGACACAATGGAGCAGCAATACAGATTAAGTGATGGGACACAAGAAGCTAGGTGAACACTGTATCCAAAGAGTGATCTCAAGTAGGATGCCATAAGCCCTCATATTTCCATCACTTTTTATATGGAAATATAGTACCCTTCATTATATGGCAGGGCCAGAGAAAGAATGGATAGCTATTCAGTGGATAGCAAAGTGAAGCCAAAGAAATCCTACCAGGGTAGATAGCAGGTGGCGTCTCAGAAAATATCAGTCTTAATAGAGGCTGACAGATACAACCATGGAAACTAGGGACAGGAAGGGATTTACTAGTACTAACCCAGGATGAAAGAAATTAATGGAATTCAGTTCATTGTGATCTTATGGTGAGTTAACTGTGAAGTTGCTGCCACAAGGGGAAAAGGCCTCCAAAACTGGGACTTTTAGGGAGACCAAGCTTCCAGAAGGAAATTATAATCTTGGCATGAATTCTCGATGGCCAAGCTAACCTTGGACAGTATGTGGGATTCTGAGTACTACATTTGGCGGAAACTTTTGGCATACAGCACTCCCAACAGAGCAGCCAGGATGGTAAAGGAACTCAAAAGCAACTTGACTTCCTCCATCATGTAATCAATGTGAAATATCTATGTCAGAGATTTCATGGATGTCAGAGTTAGGGACTCACTATATGCGTCCATTATTGTAAGACTAAAATTGGTCCCTGGGCTATTTATCTGGATCACATGATTTGAGGAAGAGTTCAGTGTTTAAGAACTTAGGCTTGAATTCTAAAGACCATTCAATCTTGGCTGACGACTTGCTTTGCCTTTGGGTGAGTCACTTAAACTCTGAGCCTTGATTTTCTCTCCTGATAATAGTATCTAATAGTGATATTTTAAAGTTGAATTAGAATGCTGTATATAGAATCAGTGCTCAATAAGTGGAAACTGTTATTTCTATGAAGAAATTTAATAGAGGAGGGATGAAAGTTCTCTCAAAAATGTAAATGGATAGTCTAGAATGAAATTATTTACTTATTCTTTGTGACCTTAAAAGGTAGAACTAGGTCAAGTAGGTAAGTTACATGGAAATGGGTTTGGGTATACTATAAGGTAGAACTGAATTATCAAAAAATGGAATAATCATCAGTTTAATAGTGCAATACCTGTTTTGGGGGAGTTTTTTCCTAATTGTAGAATACCTGTTTTTTACTGAGCCATATCTGTTTCAAAATCAAAGTCCAATTCCTCCCTTTCTCTCCCTTCCTTTTTTAAAGGTTGTTAAGAATTTGTTATTTGTAGCCAAAGTCTTATATTTACTGGAATCTGATTCTGAGGATAAGCAAGGTGAGATAAAAGAAGACATGGAAGAACAACCAGCTTTAGGAGATGGTGTAGCCAGAGAGAAAATAAGAAAACGCAAGTCCTGTGCAGATGAGGAGATGGACTCTGACAAAGAAGAAAACAAGGAGGCAAAGGAAGAGCACAGCAAGCCAGCCACACTGCTGTGGTTGATCCAGAAGTTGTCCTGGATTGCAAAACTGGAAGCTGCCTACTCACCTAGAAACCCCTTAAAGGTGCAGTGAATGTTCAGAATGCCTGAAAGTAGTCTTTTTTTTTTTTTTTTTAAAGTATTTCAGTGGTATTAGTAATGCTCCCACATCTCTAGAAACTCTTCAACCAAAAACTGCAGCAATAATATCTGCCCCCAAAGAGACCTTTTCTCAATTAATTGTTTATATGGCTGCAATAAAAGAAACACTTCAGATAACAATGAATAATCTGTACTTTCAGAGAACATGCATCTTTAAGTTTCTTGGAGCTGTGGCAATGGATCTTGGAATAGACAAGGTGAAGCCGTATCTCCCAGTGATCATAGCTCCTTTGTTCCGAGAACTGAACAGCACCTATTCAGACCAGGGTAACTGCAGCCTGTTTTCTGAATACTTGTACATTAGATATCCTCACTTCTCTCCTAAATGCTTCCTTCTTTTCTATCTTCCTTCCCTGCCAGAGTTTTAAGAAAACTTGCTAGGTATCAAAACAATAGCAAACAAGTAAGGCATCTTTGTTTTATCTACGACTGCCTTCTGTGTGCTTCCTCATGTCTAAGAGTGATGTTTCTCTCCTAAAAGATGTTTTACTCCTAAGCATAGATGAAATATTCAAAGAAAACTATAAGTTGAGGTGGTTCTAAACCCCATAGTGCTATGGACAATAACGAACAATAAAATGTCATGGTATTATTGCGAACTGTAAGGCAAAAGTATGAAATACTTTAAAAATATGTTGTTTACTTTTCCTATATGTCATTTTCCTTGCCTGGGCATTTATTTGTACATTTCCCTCACTGATCCTAAATTCTCTTTTGATGATAGGAAAAGAGGGAATGGGGGTTGGAAGAGGAGGTAAAGTAGGTATTAAGTTTTAAAATAAAACAAGTGAGTATCAAAGCAGGAACTATACATTTCCTTCCTCTCAGAGAGGAAAAAGCAGTGGTCAAGGCCAGGTCCACTTTGGTTCTCATTATTCAGCATTTATTGAGCATGTAATATTTGCCAGGTACTGGGGGTTCAACATTGGAGAAAAGACCTTGTCCTTATCTTCAAGAAATATTCAAAGAAAACTTTGTAATCTAGAACAGCTGCCCTGAAATTGAATACAGAAATATGTGGGTTATGTGTATTTGGGAGACAGAAGGTAGGGAAGGGTGGGAAAGCAAAGATTTTTGTCAGTTTCTCAGGAGTCTTAACCTCCCCTCACAACCAAAAAAAAAAAAAAAAAGCTGTGGCCAGAACTAAGCATCTGTGACCCATGAATTAGAAGGGGCATAGAGAAATATTTACCTTTCCCATCTGCAGAGTTGAGCAGGTTAATAAAGTAACCCAAAATGTTTCTGTCAGCTTCTCAAATTAGTGTCTTCTGAGCCAGGATTCCACTGGTAAGTGGGCTTCATGGAGTCTGTGATACTCTTAGTGGCTCCCAGATGAGTGGTGGTGGCTGGGAAGTGTCCTACCCAACACTTCCTTTTTTCACATCTCAGAAACATAGAGGCTGGTTTTAGATCAGTGTTTAATGTTCAGGTAATAAAAGTGATCATTCCACAGGGGTTGAATTTTGCATGTTCTTGATTTTATAGATGTTAAATGTGTCTGTTCCTATATGACTAATTATTACTCTGTGTGTGATCAGATCCTCTGCTGAAGAATCTATCGCAGGAAATCATAGAATTACTCAAAAAGCTGGTTGGGCTTGAGAGCTTCTCCTTAGCTTTTGCCTCTGTACAGAAACAGGCTAATGAGAAAAGGGCACTCCGGAAAAAGAGGAAGGCTTTAGAGGTATGTTTGCTGTTTGAAAATATAGCGTGTTCCTTAATAGATATTTTTAACCACAGGTGTGTGCATGCGTGTGTGTCACACTTAACACAGAGAGGAAAGAGGAATTGGCTGTGTTTGAGAAGTGGGGACTTTATAGGTGGGGTTCCAGATTTTCTTTAATGGGAATGTGCTGCATATGTGATATTTAAAGGTGAACAAAATGGCCCATTTCTGCATTTGGTTTTTATTGGTTTAATATTTACTTTTAAAGTAATATAAAATTTCTATTCTTTTTTCAAGTTCGTAACTAATCCTGATATTGCTGCCAAGAAAAAGCTGAAGAAACACAAAAATAAAAGTGAAGCCAAGAAGAGAAAGATAGAGTTCCTGCGTCCAGGCTATAAGGCCAAGAGACAAAAGAGCCACAGCCTGAAAGATTTAGCAATATTGGAGTAATGTGCTCCCTCTGCTGATAAAGTTATCTCCATTTACCCCAAAGCCTGAACTTCCTGGTATATCTGCTGGTCTGAAATCACAGCAGATTTTATTATTTAAGTTACAATGGCATAGATTATATATTATACAGTTTAATATAATCCTGCTCATATTTTTTTAAATTAAAACATTTCATAATATTACTGTATCTTCACTGTCTAAAAAAGCAATAAAAAGCTTACAAATTATTTTTTTTAAGCACACTTTAAAATAACAAGACAGAATATAGAAGGAATAAATCAAATGATTTACAATACTTTTAGGGAGAAAATTACAAAATTTTATCAAAGGGCACTAAAAGAAGGATATGCACAAATGGAGGAATAACCATGTTCGTGGATAGGAAGATTTAATATCATGCTAGTTCTTCCCAAGTTAGACCCCATTGGCTAAAGGCATATCTGTGTAAAATCCCAAGATTTCTTCAGATTATCCTAATAAGAGGATTCTAAAATTTATTTTAGAAGATAAGCCGAGAATAGCCATGATGTTCTTAAAAAGGGTAATACGGTGAGGACTTTTCCCTGTCAGATATCAAATGTTAAGTCACAAAAAAGTGCTGCCTGTAGTGAACATGTGATAAATTCTACGTGAAAATTAAGAATTTTCTGCTTGTAAGACACAACTGGGATATGGTATGTAGCATATACTGATAATGAATTTGGTAGAATCCAGGATATAATGAGTAACTATGAATCAACAAAGATAACCCAATAGAAAAAGTGTCAGGAGAGAAATAGTCATTGCACAGAAAAGAAGTAAACATTAATACTTAGCTGATGTGGCTGTACAGTTCTTAAATATTAAAGTACTTATGTACTTTATGTACATATATATACTTATGTCTCACTGCCTTGAGACACTCAAGCTACCCTGGCTACCCAAGTCCCTAGATTCCCTATTTCCCCACACCAAAAATTACAAGATTAATACCTAGACTGGTAGAGGGTCCTCCTATATCAGCTATGTCTGGTTGTTAAATATTTTGAATCAGTCTTATAATTAGGAAATTATTAAGAATATGCAAGTTAATAATTAGGAAATGCAAATTAACATCAGAATGAAATTCCATTGTACCCTTTAGATTGATAAAGTTGACAGTATCAAATATTGGCAAGCTTGGTGGAGCAAAGGGAACTCTTATAAACCACTTTGGAAAACAGTCTGGCAATATCTTGTTCACCCATATGGTATTAATGGTATCTTGGTCTCACTCTACAGTTGATGTGGAAGCAATATTCTTTAGTGCTCAACAGAGGGAGGAAGAAGATCCATCCTATGTGCCAGGCACTTTGTTAACATTTTAGTCTTCACAGTGTTGCTCAAAGTTTCCTAAAAATTGGTTCCTATTTTACAGATGAAGAAACAGAGTCAGGTTAAATAATTTACCTAAGGGTAATACAGGTTGCAGGATTCATCCCCAGGATTAAAAGCCTATGTTCTTTATAATTTCTAAATATGGAGTCAGAATGTAGCATAAGGCATAGAAATCAAATGTTCAAACATTCTTGAACTTCAGCATCTGTGTTTTGATGTAGTTTGTCTCAAACAGGAGTTCTCACACTTCCAAGGAGTTTGTAATGTGCCAAGAGCATAAACATGGTGCATCACAGAAGGTTGATTTCAATTAATTCTAAGTGATTTAAAATATATGTACTGCTTTTATAAAAATTTTTAAAATACAAAATCAAAAGTTTAACACTTAGGGAAATTTCAGAAGAAGAAAAGTAAACATCCTCAGAGATACTGAGCACAATTTAGTAAATAATTACTGAGTGCCCACTATGTGCCAAGTGCACCACACTACGTGCAAGAGATACTAACAGTAAGATACGTGTCTTGGAGTGCCTGGGTGGCTCCTGATTTCAGCTCAGGTCATGATTTCACAGTTCATGAGTTCAAGCCTTGTATCAGACTCTGCTGTCACTGCAGAGCCCTCTTTGGATCCTCTGTCTCACTCTCTCTCTACCCCTCCCCTGCTCATTCTCTCTCAAAAATAAATATTGAAATATTAAAAAAAAAAAAAAAAAGATCCAGTCCCTACCTTCAAGGAGGTTACATTTCCACAAGTTAAAGTGTATCTCGTATTCTAATAACAAAATTCCACCACTCTCAATTTTTTTTTTAATGTGAACACCTGACATAGCACAACTACCAGAGTTATAAAATAGAATATTAGAACTAAAAGAAACCTTTGATAGGATCTGTCCAAGTCTCTTGTTTTATAAGAAAAAAACGGAAGGAATGACCATTTGTGCCTAGAATTCATGTGTTCTAAGTTTGGTGCTTTTCCCATTTTCAAGCTTCTCCAAAACAATATTCAGTAGATTTTTATAAATAGCACTCAAACTTCTGTAACTTACCTGTACAGTTGTTTCCTGCTACACAAGGACCTCATAATTTATACCACATTAAAGTACATGTATGCTCTTTGTGATATTCTATTCTTTGTGGTCAAACAGATCCGGATCATCCAAGTGCTTGCCTTTGCTACTACATGTGCGTTCAGTATTCAAGATGGCAAGAGCAATGTGCTGGGCAACATCTGCCTGCCAGGGCCTCTCTTGCCCCACACTTACATTCTCACAGTGTTCCTAGACTGCTGGCTGGGGGCGTACTTAGCCACTTAGACCAGAAGGGAACCCAAGTATAGGTGGGAGAGATACTATTTCCCTAGTTGACATATACCTACTATTTAAACCATGCACATATTCTGAGGTGCAGTAATATGCCAGGCACCACACTGGATTCTAAGTATATAAATATGAAAAGGGCAGTCTGTACATCTGGAGTGATTTGGAAACGAAACAATGTTAATTACATGCTCAGTTAATATTAGGTGTAGCACTCAGAACACCTGGGCCTGAAAGACCTCCAGAAAATACTTCAGAGACCAAATTAAGAGTGGGTACTGGGGAACAAGTAAAAAAAAAAAAGTAAAAGTCTCACAGGTGAAAAGAAAAAGCCACATTCATTTGATCTGAATAACCAAAAGTATGAAGGAAAGAGGCTAGAGGCCAACACCTAGAAAGACTGTGGCAGGGACAGGTAATGGACCACTGGTGTTCCCAAGAACACTAGTAAGGGGCATCAGGTTTTTTAAATGCTAGTTGTCCAACTTAAAGATTCCCCCTAGTTTTAGTAAATACAAGGGACTATGTTTACTTCTGTCACAACTGTAGCCAATCCTGTAGTAGACTGGATAGTTTGAAAAGTTCCTTTGAACATAACTTTTTGATAGCCTAGTAGTAAGTGTATTTTTTTAAAACCAAGAATGCTTTATTTCTCCCTGTACAACCACTAATTTTTTACTTTTCACCAAATTTACATGTCCAATTATAGATAAAAGAAATGAAAGACAGTCAAGACATCTTTTACAATGCTTCTTAAAATAGATTTTTTTCAATTTCCTTTAATATGTTGTGGATTCCATCAAATATAACCATTTAGGAGTGTTTTTACTACCTCTACTAGTATAGACAAATTTACAGAAATTATTTTAAATGTATTGTGTCTACTTCAATTAGCATAATTTTGTTTAAGCAGTTACAGTTGTCTGTGTTGCCAGTATTGACATTTTCAGGAATTAATGGTATAGTTTATGGGACAAGCTTCTGACCCTGACATCTCACTTTGAGTCCTGTTCCCACCTCACTAGCAGGTGATCCTGAGCAAGCCAACTCATCAAAATCTTGGGTCCACATCCATAAAATGAAGACATTACAACTGGTGCTACCTATATGACAGGGTTCCTATATGTAAAAATTTTCCAACAACTATATGGTACTATAACATGACAATTACAGAGGTGAGTGAGGTTTTAACTGCCAAAATAATTACTTCAGCTTCATGCCTATAACCAAAAGCTTTTAAACAAAACAGCTTAAATAAAGTAGTCATTAAGCAAATGAAGACATATTAACTCAAACTATGTTCCTAGCCTATTGAATCTAATCTCTGGAAAAAACTTAATTCATTTTAGGGGGAAATATATGAGTTAAGATATTTATTAGTGTTTATACAAACAAGATGCAACCACTGATTCAAAAATAGGAGGGTATTTTCCTCAATGAGAATACATTCTTTAATAGGACTCTATTTGAATAAGAATTCCATACAAATAGAATATATATACTTAACACAAGAAAGGAAGGATTTTACATTACACAAAACAGACATTCAGTTGGTTCAATCATGGTGAGCTACCCTTCCAACCGAATACTTATATTTATTACAAATATTGCAGTCAGTTCAGTATATGCCAACAATCACAGAGTTTTAACATTTAGTAGCACGAAGCACACTTAACTGTTTCCAAAGGGATGTGATGTAGTTTTCATTTCAGAGGAATGGAAGTGACTGAATTACTGTCTGCTCTTTAATGTTTCAACTAACCTGTGAAAAGAAAATGAACAGTTTCATAAAATTAACCTCAAACTTTCAGGTATAAAACATATCATTTATAGTAGGTTTTATACTGGAAGTGGATTCCAAAGCACTTTAAATGATGAAAGCTAAGATAGTTATATCAGAAGAATAAAGTTATGGACTCAATTTCGATGAAGGCCTCTCTTAGCTTTTACTTTTATCTATGCTCTGAATGAATAAAAAAAAAAAAAAAAAAAAGACCAAATATCTACTTTCCAGGCTGTCACCACTGCAGCAAGGCCAGATGTGGATAATTCAGAGGTGAAAACTATTCTCAGTCCTCATGGAGCTGAAAATCTAATGAGCAGATCACAAATCAATCATAAGACAGTATAACTACTACATTACTACTGGTCTGTGACAAGGATACCTACATGTGCGGTAGGCATTGGGCACGGAGACGTGCAAAGAAAGGTTCTTGAGAAGAAGACAGTCTTAACCTAAGTCCTAAAGGATAAGGAACTGGAGGATGAGGTAAAGAAGGAAAAAAGCTAAAAAAAAAAAAAATGGCAGAGAGGTGGCTTATCTAACTATAATCAGGTGGGTGTGGTTGAAATAAAAGCCAATGTATATGAAGACCAGTGGAAAAAAAGGCTTGAGGAACTTAATATGATATGCTAAGTAATCTGAATTTTGTCCTTAAGACTAAAGGGAAATCACACATATGCACACCTGCACACACAAATGCACAAATGGCTTCTAGAAACATGATACTTAACCATTCCATTGCCTCATCAAGGCCAGTGCCTTTGGTTGCTGAAGTTTTGAATATTTGCCATTTTCGGTCCTTCAATGCAGGTAACCCAAGTGAATTTGCCATCTCTGAGGGAGTCATGGCCTGCTCCATGTCCTGCTTATTTGCAAACACCACCAAAATGGCTTTTCTCAGCTCTTCTTCCTAAATAAAATAGAAGCTACTTAATTTTTTCTCATCAATTTGCCCCCTTCAATTTGGGGAAAAATGCTAACAAATACATTATTTTAAAAGTATATTTCCTAATTATGAATATATGATGTTCTTTATAAATTATTTGAAATTACAGAGAAGAATGAAGAAAACAAACTTCATCCATAATCCTACCTTCCAAACATGATCACTGTTAACACTGTGGGTATTTTCTATTGCTTTGTAATTTAGATACTTATAGTTTATTTAGTAAATACATTTACATATTTGAAGATCAATATATATACACACAGTTCTATACTCTGCTCTAAAAAAATAAACATTTGGGGCACCTGGGTGGCTCAGTTGGTTAAGCGTCCAACTGTGGCTCAGGTCATGATCTCACAGTTTGTGAGTTCAAGCCCTGCATCAGGCTCTGTGCTGACGGCTGAGAGCCTGGAGCCTGCTTCCAAATCTGTCTCCTTCCCTCTCTGCTCCTCCCCTGCTCACACTCTCTCTCTCTCAATAATAAATGAACATTAAAAAACATTTTTAAAAAATAATAAACATTATATCATGGATATTTATCCAAACAACCAAAATTTTTTCAAAAAAAAAAAAATTTAATGGGGCGCCTGAGTGGCTCAGTCAGTTAAGTGTCCAACTTCAGCTCAGGTCATGATCTCGCGGCTCGTTTGTTCAGGCCCCACATCGAGCTCTCTGCTGTCAGTGCAGAAGCCACTTAGGATCCTCTGTCTCCCTCTTTCTCTGCCCCTCTCTCACACACGCACGTGTGCACTTGCTCTCAAAAACAAACATAAGAAAAAATTTTTAAACAAAAAAATTTAATGGTTAAATATACTCTACACTATGAATGCATGCACCATACACTATGTAACTGTTCTCCAGAAATTCTTACTAGATTCTTTTTACTTGACTACTATAGAAACCTAAGGGATGCAGTCATTACACAGAAATCTTCTTTAACAAATTCTCTAAAAATAGAATCAGTATGAATTTTTTTAGGCTCCTATTATATGTATTAATAAACTGCTTTCCAGAAAGGTTTTTAACAATTTAGACTCCACCAACAGTGTATAACAGTACCACTCTTCAATGCAGCCCTGAAAGAATTAGAAATATGTACCTATGTATAGTATATTTTTCCAAACATAGCATGTCATTAAATGCTTATTTATTACCAGAGTATAAGAAATGCAAATATTATTAGAATATAGTTTTCTCTTGTGCACTGCAGATTCATTCCTTCTGTTCAGTTTTCTATTTATTTGCAAAAGGTCTTGATATGATTAAGAACACAAATCCTTAGTCACTGGTTATGAAACTATGTCCTGGTTCCCTGCTTTACCCTAAGTTGTATTTGCGAGGTTTTTGTTTGTATTAATATGATTAAATCTATCTAATTCCTTCCAATCCTTTGATTTAGAAGGACCTTCCCTATCCAGAAATTTTAAACATATTCACTTACATATTCTTGGAGTTAACAATTTCCATTCTTTCCATTCCATTCTTACTCCATTTAGAATGCATTTTTGCATACAAAAATGGGAAAACTTAAATTGATTTATATGCCTGTAAGTTTTAATGTAATAGATAACAGACCCGACTCACATGCTATATGTACTTTACATTATATACATTGACTGAAACAATTAAGTTACTTCCTAAAAATGAATAAATTTTTAGTTCTTTCTCATGATTATACAAGTCAAATTCTAATATCACAAATAATAAACCAGCACAAGAATTACAAACTGAAGTTAATAATCCATTTCCTTTATGCAGCACTTTATATGATAAAAATCAATTATACCATGTGACTTACACCTAAACAAACCTTTTTTTAAAAATCCATTATACTAAAAGCAGTTAAATGGTCCCTTAAAATTCCTTATACTTGAATTTGGTCTAAGAAGCTCTTATGATAAATATGATGCTATGTTGTAAAAAAAATTAAGCAAAAGTTTGAAACTATTAGGTCTTCACTTTATAACTCAGCCATTAAGTCAGTAATTAGGAAATCAGAAGTCTAAAGCATTCTCAGAAAGCTTCTATGTAGGTAATCAAATGGCCTAGAACTTAAACATTCAATGATTGGATACTTCAGAATCATAGTTTTGGTAGGAAAAGGAAACTTAGGTATCTAATTTTCTCAAGCATAAGGCAATGTCATTATTACTTAAATTAACCATTAGTACATATGAAAAGCTTATTTAGCAATTGGAGATTTTTTTGAACTTTTGATTATTTAATGCATCCTCTGAATTCAGCTAGCCAATAAATTTTTATTCTATAAACTTCAGTGAATACAATGTATTGAGTTTTTAGTAAGTGCTATACGCTGTTCTACACATCAGGGATATTAGGGTAAACTCAAAGAACTTACATTTTAGGTTGGGAGATTTATATAAGTAAACAAATATATTTTAAAATAAAGGAAAGAGGGGCACCTGGGTGGCTCAGTCAGTTAAGTGTCCCACTCTTGGTTTCAGCTCTGGTCATGATTCCAGGGTCATGGGATCAAGCCCCATGTTGGACTCTGCACTGTGTGTGGAGCCTGCTTAAGAGTCTCTCTTTCTCCCCCTTTGCCCCTCTCCCCAACTCATGCTATCTATAAAATAAAAAATTTAAAAAGAAAAACAGATTTTAAAATAAATTAAATTACGAAAAGAAACAGTAAGTGGTACAAAAAATAAAGTAGGATAAGTTTAGAAAATAACTGAGCTTCCTCTCTGGAACAGAAACATGAGATAAAACATGTCAAGAAGGAGCCATGCAGATTTGGAGGAAAAGCACTACAAGCAGAAAGATGAACAAGTGCAAAGAGCCCTCAACCAAGTGTCCAGGGTGCTGGCTCAGTGTGTCCAAAGAACAGAAAGGTCAGTATGGCTGAAGCACTGGAAACACAGGCAAGAGTAAAGAACAATAAAGCTGGAAGAGGTAAACAAGGATCAAAGTTGTGCCAAATACCCAGAAATTCTAAAACAAACAAATATGCTTACTATGTATACCCTTATCTGCTTCTCTAAGCTAATTTATACAACTAGAAATACAAGTAGAAACAGAACATTCTATAGAAAGCACTTCATAAAAGTAACTTAGAATAGTTCCTTCAGTTTAGAAAGAGATCAGCTCTGAGCTTCCTAGAAATCAAGGAATCTAGTTTAAAGTTACAAGGCTGTGTTTCCGATTCTGTGTCTCCCTCTCTCTCTGCCCCTCCCCCATTCATGCTCTGTCTCTCTCTGTCCCAAAAATAAATAAACGTTGAAAAAAAAAAAAAAGTAAAGTTACAAGGCTGGATTCTTCATTTCTCTTTTATTTTGTTTTGTTTTTGGTCTCCATCCCTCTTTCCAATAGAATTTCTGGAATAGGAAATAATTTGCATAAAAGAAAATGATACTAAAGGCATGAGGGGAAAAAAAATTCCTGCTTTCCTTTTCATTATTCCTGCATGTGGTAATAATGAGAGCAGCAAGCAAATGTAAAAGATTTCCCCACATCTGAATAAAGTTTTCTTACCTCCAACATGGCAACTAACTCTGATTTGGAAATGCCAATTCGGTCTCGGTCACAACTGTCTACCACATAAATGACTGCATCTGTGTTTGAATAGTAACATCTCCAGTATGGCCTAAAGAAAATTCAGCAAAGGAGAATATATTATTATTTGAAAGAAAAAGAACCTGCTATGTTAATTTATGTGCTAGGACTTGGCAATGATGGGAGGTGGGGGGCTTATATGCCAATCTTCCCCACCCATGAAAGAATTAATGTCATAATGATTCACTGTTTCTGAAGGATATGTATCACATCCTTCAGATGGGATGGGGGTGGAATGATAAACATTAAATCACAGGATCGAGGAGTTTCAGACTTCAGGCTAAGAGAAGACATTTATAATCAACCTAAATCACTAAACGTACTAAGATAAAGTTATACCAGACCTTATTGTTATATCTTATAAATCTTTAACTAGGAACTCCTTAAGAAATGGGTTCTTAAAAAAACTTTTAGTATGATTTTATATAACAGACATTAAGTTGATTACTAAAGACTTCATGAGGTAGAAATGGCTAAAATTAGAGAGGGCCTCAAAAGTGGTTCAAAAAATAAAACAAGTTAGGGGCACCTGGGTGGCTCAGTTGGTTGGGTGTCTGACTCTTGATTTTGGTTCATATCATCATCTCACGGTTCCTAGAATCGAGCCCCACATTGGGCTCTGCACTGACAGCATGGAGCCTGCTTGGGATTCTCTCTCCTCTTCTCTCTCTGCCCCTCCCCCACTTGCACTCTCCCTTCTCTCAAAATAAATAAACTTTTAAAAAAATAAATAAAATGAGTAAAAAAGGCAGCAGGATATTTGGAGACTGCACTACCCATGTTTTAAGATGGCAGGCACCACAGTGAGCAACCACTGACAGTCACCAAACATTCACAGTTGCCATGCCAAGCACAGAATGCTAGGCAGGAGACCTGCGTTCCAGAAGGCATCTATGTTCACATTAAACATTAAATGGTGGGCTGAAAGGTATTTTTATAAAATCCAAAACAGTCTGTCTTATAGACAAAGTGACTGACTAAATGAGGATTTTTAGTTAAAAACTCCCCAAGTAATTAGGTCTTGGGATTTTCCTGAAAATTTTTTTCATTTAGGTGGTATCTGGAAAACTGGCTTCCTTAAATTTTAATTCAATTGAGAGAACAGGAAATTCTTCCTTATTTTAAATTACAAAAGAGGGGCATTTAGGTGGCTCAGTCGGTTAAGTGTCCGACTTTGGCTCAGGTCATGACCTCACGGTTCGGTTCATGAGTTCCAGACCTGCATTTGGCTCTGTGCTGACAGCTCAGAGCCTAGAGCCTGCTTCAGAATCTGTGTCTCCCTTTCTCTCTGCCCCTCCCCTGCTCACACTCTATCTCTCAAAAATAAATAATTGTTAATTACAAAAGAAGACATATTTGGGTTTACTGCTCTTCACCCTTAAAGGGCCAATAAACATTCAATACTAGAAAGTAATCTGGTCTTTGTACCATACCTGATACTTGTCTGTCCTCCCAAATCCCAGACTTGGAATTTAAGGTTTTTGTATGTTACGGTCTCAACATTAAATCCAATAGCTAGAAGAGAAATCAAAATCAGTAGTATATGTAGACTAATGCATTCTACCTTCAAAGTATCCAATCTAACTGCATCTTAGCAATTAATGAATTACCACTGAATCACATTACTGGTTGAAATATTATTCCATTTAATATAAAACAGTTGTGCTACACACACACAAACACACACAATCAATTAGCAAGATCAGTACCACTTTCAGATTATATAAGAATCCTGTTACCTCTACAAATACAGAATTTTTAGCTCAGTGGGAAGTCTACTATGTTAAACTCTCCATATAATACAATCCTGGCATACAAAAGTGTTCAGAAAGTTATGCTTAGAAAGAACAGATGTAGATGTATTACAAGAAAAAAACGGAATTTTGATAGGTAGCAAATATAAATGGAACAAAACCAAGAAAGCCAACATTTTAAGCTTCAGTGGTTAAGGATTCAGCAAAAGCTGTATACCACTTTATAGAAACTGGGTTCTCTAAGGGTGGCAATCTCACAGACTCTCTGCAGACTTCCTCAAGAGCTCATTTGTATAAGGTCATGGTTGGATGCTCAGGTGGGAGGTGTCTCATCTCTTTTCCCTGCCATTCTTTTTAGGTGGAGGTGTGGCACCATATGGCTAAGGCAGGATACTACTATTTTCATTGAAAGGAACCTAAGGAAAGGTGGAGAAGATGCTGAAAAATTTGGATTAATAAGATTTCATAATCTTGGGGCACCTGGGTGGCTCGGTCAGTTAAGTGTCTGATTTCACCTCAGGTCATGATCTCACAGTCCATGAGTTCAAGCCCCATGTCGGACTCTGTGCTGACAGCTCAGAGCATGGAGCCTGCTTTGGATTCTGTGTCTCGTGCTCTCTCTGCCCCTCCCCTGCTCATGCTTTGTCTCTGTCTCAAAAATAAATAAAAACATTAAAAAAAATTTTTTTTAAATAAGATTTCATAATCTTAAAACAAAGTAAAAAATGACTTATAGCTATAACTGGGCAATTTTTGTTTTAAATTTAAGTCTACATTGGTAAATGATGCTAATAAGTTTACATAAGTATGCCTATCACAACTAAAAAGTAACTATAATAAACCTGAGTGGAAAATTAAAAAGCAAGTGTATGAACCACTTCTCAGCCTTTTGGCTAAGATCAAGTGCAAGTACATGATGTGTCCCTTAGAATTAGGTAGGAGTGTAATCACCATATTTACCTCGGTAACACTTTTTATATGCAAAGGACAAGGGTGGGCTGTAAAGTGTGTTCCCTGAAATGCAATCCACTGGGCTGTGTGCACTGCAGGGGCCACCAAGACTTAACCACTGCAGAAATGGGCAATTTTGAGAAGCAAAAATCAAGGGAACTGAAATTTACTGATGGCAAAAATAAATCAGATGCCACAGAGCTTAAAAGGTTCTTCTTTCATAAAAGCTAGACCTTTTTCTCTTTTAATTTGGAAATTTAAATACTACTAAATATAGAAATACCTTGCATGACAGTGATTTTAGAGGCATAATTTAAAATACTCTTTAACAAACTCTTAAACTTAGTTTAATATATTAATCTTCTCGAAGTCAATTCAGGCCAACAAATAAAAAAAAGTATAAATAATAGTTTTCTCATGTAGTAAAACAGGATTATTTGAGAATATTCCTCTAAGATATCAACAACTGATTTAAAGTTGAGGTGTTTCTTTTCTTGATATTTTCAGGTACCAGATTAATTCAACAGTCAATCTCTTCAACTCAGATCTTTAAAAGCAATGAATTCCTTAAGAGAAACAAATCTTATTAAAATAATAACAAATAGGGGCGCCTGGGTGGCTCAGTCTATTGAGTGTGATTGAGCGTCTGACTTCAGCTCAGGTCACAATCTCATGGTTCGTGGGTTCGGGCCCTGCATCAGGCTCTGTACTGACAGCTTGGAGCCTGGAGCCTGCTTCAGATTCTGTGTCTCCCTCTCTCTCTGCTCCTCCCCTACTCACATTCTGTCTCTCAAAAATAAATAAAGTTTAAAATACATATATATATATAAATAGTAACATACGGGGGGAAAAAAAGCACTTCAGATGCAATAGTATCACTTAACATCTATATAATTCTTTAAACAGGTTTACAAAGTATTTTATATATTTCACTTATTCCCCCTCAAAGTCAGTGGGTATATTTATTATCTTCATTTTATCAATAAAGATACTAGCCCTCAATGAGATTAAGTGCCTTAACTCTATCCAACTTTTTAAGATTTTTTTTTTTTTTCAACGTTTATTTATTTTTGGGACAGAGAGAGACAGAGCATGAACGGGGGAGGGGCAGAGAGAGAGGGAGACACAGAATCGGAAACAGGCTCCAGGCTCTGAGCCATCAGCCCAGAGCCTGACGCGGGGCTCGAACTCACGGACCGCGAGATCGTGACCTGGCTGAAGTCGGACGCTTAACCGACTGCGCCACCCAGGCGCCCCTCTATCCAACTTTTAAAATTAGCTTTAAACAGCAAAACCCAGCCATGCACAGAGGTTTACAAAGTGCCTCTAAATTTATGAAAAATGTTATCAATATTATGCCCACACTAGAAGTTTACAAACCTTAACATTAACTTATTATATGAATTACTTATTCAGAAATAAAGTTATGTTAGATGGAAAATAAAAACCCCTACAATTAGTTTATCATACTAACACTTACTAGGAATCGTAGTAACGACTTCTCCAACCTGTAATCTGTACAAAATTGTAGTTTTTCCTGCTCCATCTAATCCCAAAATTAAAATCCTCATTTCCCGGGTTCCAAACAGACTGGAAAAAATACTTGAGAAAAAGCCACCTGAAAAAAATAATAAAAGAAAAAATGTATTATCATTTTCTGAACTAGGTCCACAGAACATTTAATCTCGCCCTTTTTAAGCTATACCAGGGGTACCTGGATGGCTCAGTTGGTTAAGCATCAGACTCTTGATTTCGGCTCAGGTCATGATCTTCTCAGGTTCATGAGATCCAGCTCCAGGTGGGCCTCCGCACTGGGCCTGGAGCCTCCTTAAGATTCTCTCCCTTTCCCAGGACCCCTCCCCCACTGTCACAGGCTCTCTCTCAAGAAAAAAAAAATTAAAGCTATGCCAAATTAAATAATACTATAGTATTTTCCTTGATTCATAGGTTCATTAAGTTTGCTCCCAATGATATACATTATTCAACACCAAACAAGTAATTACTGATCGTTACTATGTCCTAGATACTGTATTAGGAAGGCACAGAAGATACATTGCAGCATAAGAGAAACAGCACTACCTTCCTCATGAAGCTCACTTACTAATCATGAGAATATGGATACCTTAGAATGATCTCCTCACAACCCCTAAACACCAAAGGACAAATAAGAATGACACTGGGACAATGAGATCCTTACATATGAAAAGCAATTATTATCATTGTACAGTAGCACCATGATAACTACCTTCAATCACTGAGATTTCTCTGTAAACGATAGAATTAGCAAAATAAATTGAGGCACAGAAGCCCAAAATAACAAAACCTATCATTTAAAAAAATAATAAAGCTACATTCAATGTATCTTGAAATATTTCCAGAGGGGCGCCTGGGTGGCGCAGTCAGTTAAGCGTCCGACTTCAGCCAGGTCACGATCTCGCGGTCCGTGAGTTCGAGCCCCGCGTCAGGCTCTGGGCTGATGGCTCAGAGCCTGGAGCCTGTTTCCGATTCTGTGTCTCCCTCTCTCTCTGCCCCTCCCCCGTTCATGCTCTGTCTCTCTCTGTCCCCAAAAAAAATAAATAAATAAAACGTTGAAAAAAAAAAAAAAAAAGAAATATTTCCAGAAAGCTTCCTATATGCAAGGTATTGTGTAATATAAAAGCACTTGTGAATAGAGTAGAATGGTGGTCATCAGATGCTGGGGGAGTGGGGGAAATGGGAGAGATGTCAAGGGTACAAACTTTCCTTACAATAGTAGTAATTTCTGGAGACCTAATTAACAGCATGGTAACTACAATTGATAACAATGTATTGTACAGTTGAAATTTGCTAAGAGAGTAGATCTGGAAGTGTTCTCACCACACACAAAAAAGGATGTATTAATTAGCTTGATTACGGTAGTCATTTCACAATGTGTATATATATTATATATATATCAAAACGTCATAAATATATGCAATTTTGTCATTCATACCTCAAGAAACCTGGAAAAAATTAAAATTAAAAAAATTATCCTTTGTCTCAGCAGGGCCTGCTGGTAACAGATTAAGGTATTGATTCATTTGGATTGTGTTTAAATAAATGGTGATTTAGAGTATTATTCTTTTTACAACAAAATAAAGAAGCTTTTTTAAAATACATTTTTTCTTTAATGATTCCAGAAAAAAGCACTTTGGGCCTTCTCCACCAAAAGCCATTAGAGAAGACTGAAAGTTACATTAACAATATAAAAAAAAGTTGACAACAGAAGCGATGCCACACGATACAGGGTTATTTGACAAAGAAATGGCACAATTAAGAGCTGCAAGTCTGGAAAAATGAAGACACCACGGGCCAGAGAACCCTGGGAAAGAAAGTGTAGCAGAAGGGGTGTGACTTGACAAAATCCATAGTACCTTTTTACACCTTAAAAAAAAAAAACAAAACTGGGGCGCCTGGCTGGCTCAGTAGGTACAACAGGCTACAACATCTTGGGGTTGTAAGTTCCAGCCCCGTCCTGGATGTAGAAAGTACTTAAAAAGAAAATCTCAAAAAAAAAAAAAAAAAAAAAATGAAAGGAGTTATGGAAAAAAAGCAGGAAAGCGCCTGTGATATTCCAGGGTAGGTAAATCCCCCCAGAAAATCGTAGAGGAATTAAAGTCAGTCATCGAACGTGCACCATTTGGAGAGGTGTAAACCAGTTTAAAAATCTGCACTTCCATTTGGGCTTCAGCGGGGAGGGAGGCTTCGGTTGGTACTTGTGATGACAATGTAGTTCCCTCAACCAGCACTCCAAAAAAATCGAGATTAAAATTTCACTCACTGACCAGTTATGACCACTACCCTCCCCATTTCCTTCTCCACATTACTCTATTATCTACATGAAAAGCTACAGCAAGCAGGCAAATAAGAAGCGGACTGAAAACATTATGAGCAACAGTTCCCTTTGGATTTTTTACACTGACGCAGTTCCAGCGACCAGGAAGAGAATCACGCTTCTACTGTGGGGTCAAATCTTATTTTTCACGCAAGAAACCTCAGCGCACCTGCGAGTTGCGACTGACAAGTTGCCAAGCTTCCCAAGACTAACTCTGACCCCCAAATCGAGCTGGGTCTGAGAGGGACAGGGAAAAGTTCATGGTCAGGGGAAAGGTCTCGGGGCCGGGTTCCCCCGGCCGCAGCGCCGGGCGGACCTGCGCCGCCCCCGCCCCCTGACCCCTTTGGGATAAAAGGGACAGGAGCGAGGGCAGAGGGAACGCTCGAGGCAGGGTCCACTCCCACAGGCGAACAGCCAAGGTGAGTTAAGTCCTCACCGACCTGCCCCTGAAAAGCTGGCTACTCCGAGCTTCCCAGGCCGACCCCTCTCCTCCAGACCCCGGCCCTCGGGCCGAAGCCCCTCGAGCGCGCCCGGGCGCCCTACTCAGATCCTCACCCATGATGAACCGCCTGTCAGCCCTTGGTGGTGGTTAGAGACAGGCCCCGGCCTCGGCAGCGACTCCTATTCGAGCCTTGGCGCCGCCACCTCTGCAAGCCTCGGCCTCCGGCTCCGGCTCCGGCTCGGAAGCGGTTTCCTTGGAAGTCCGGTCCACCAGCAACTTCCACGTCGGACTCCCGGCGGGGGCGGGAGCGACGGGCCGCTGCGACTACGCGCCGGGAACGGCGACCTGAGCGTCCGCGTCGTCGCTTTCGACAAAAGTCCCGGGCGCGCAAGGTGAAAGCCAGAGGATAAAAAATATTCAAG
The DNA here is from genome assembly GCF_018350155.1 of Leopardus geoffroyi. Classification (NCBI taxonomy): domain Eukaryota; kingdom Metazoa; phylum Chordata; class Mammalia; order Carnivora; family Felidae; genus Leopardus; species Leopardus geoffroyi. The sequence continues at coordinate 122,460,621 of NC_059341.1, forward strand.
GACCCCAAATTTCTCCTGCTTCTATTTTCTTGTTGAAAGGGCTTCCCAAACAGGGAAATTCGAATTTTCCTTTTAAATTCTGACCCCCAAAAGTGGCGAATCTGTCACCCAAAAATTCGAGTTGGGCCTCGATGCAGCAGCCAGTCGACTGGACGCAGGCATCGGGTGCAGCGTGGCAGAAGTTGCAGGTCCTGAAGCGTCCTGCGGGGGCGAAGCATCTTTCCTTGGGTTCTCTCTCCCACACGGAAATAGGACTACGTAATAATAATAGGAAGAGCCCCGCGCCGCCAATGCAAAGCAGCCTTACGCCTGAGGTCGCTAACTGGAGTTTTTTAGTGTCGCATTGGCGTGCTGGGTCAGCGTTAGAGCCCTTCACTCCGTTCTTCCACCTAATTCTGAGCACCTGACCAGTTTTGTGTGCTTGGCAGTGCGGGCGGGCTGGTTCCTTCCAGGGGCGTCTGTCGACAGTAATGCCGGTTTTGACAGGGAATTGTATTGGGAGAAAGGAAGCAGTACTTGGACGATGGGAAGAAGGGATTCTCCTAGACTGTAATTTTTTTAAAGGTTGAGCGTGCGTGTCTTAATTCGTAAAGGTACACAAAAAAGTAAACCGATCCGTAGCCACAATACCACAGTTCTCCCTAGAAGTCACCATTGTAAACTCTTTCTTGGGTCTCCTTCCAAATATGGTTTTGGCATTTTATGTTTTTATTTATAATAGAGATTTTCATCCATTCAACAGAAGTTTATGGACTGACTTTTGTTTCAATTTTCAGACCTCTCCAGCTGCCTGGGCATTGAAACTAGACCTACCTGTTGCCCTCGCCTCCCTTCCCCGCTTCTAAATTATAAATTCACAAAATCGCTTCTCGGCCTTTTGGCTAAGATCAAGTGTAGCATCTGTTCTTATCAGTTTAATAAATTCACAGAATTTTTCTTGCAAGGGAAGGTTTTATTTGTTTTTTTATCTTTGTTGTTTTGAGAAGGAGAGAGTTGAGCGACTCTTTATCTGAACACCTGGACCTTTTTTAAGGCTGTGTGTTGTAAGCATTATAATGTGCCAGCTGTTGGACTTCAGTGGGCTGGGATTCCACTGACCTTTTTCTCCTGTTCTTCATCCTCTTCCCCTGCCTGTCTTTGCCAAAATTAGCTTGTCAATATTAGCATTGACAAGCTTGTCAAGATTCGATTGTCAAGATTGGCAAATCTTGACCATTGCTACTTAAAATTTTGTCCATGTCAGATTTCCAGTATAATGGATGTAGTTCTGTGAAAATACAAATTCCCTTTAAAGAACTAAAAGGAAGGGCGCCTGGGTGGCTCAGGCGGTTAAGCGTATGACTTTGATCAGGTAATGATACTGAGAAGTTCTTGAGTTAGAGCCTGGCATGGGGCTCTGTGCTGACAGCTCAGAGCCTGGAGCCTGCTTCAGATTCTGTGTCCTCTCTCTCTGCCCCTTCCCAGTGCACTCTCTTTTCTCTCCCCCCCCCCCCACCAATAAACAAACATTTAAAAAAGAGGAACTAAAAGGAAAGTTATGCTGTAAACTTTATATTTGCAGTGTATATTCTGAACCAAATAAGCAAACGAGACCTACCTATGTGAAGACACTGTGTGAATTGAAGTGCTATCTACAAATTTAAAACCATTGTTAATACTATTGGATGGCATGTCAGCCTTTCATAATGTGTATTAAGCACCTAATTAGAAGTCACTTTGGAAACAATAATATGATAAAACACAAACAAAAGGGGAGCCTGTGTGGCTCAGTCCATTAAGCATCCCACTCTTGATTTTGGCTCCGGTCATGATACCAGGATGGTTAGATTAACCCTCATGGGGTCAGCTCTAATAGTGAGTAGCCTGCTTGGCATTCTCTCTCTCCCTCTGTCTTTCTCTCTGTCCCACCCTCTCTCTCTCAAAATAAATAAATAAAACTTAGGGAAAAAAAACCCTCTGCAATTGGATCAAAACTTTATTTTTTGCATTTACCCATTTAACTCTTTGTTAAGATTTTATCTCATTTCCTGGTTGCATCAAAAACTCTTCTCCATTCTCAGCAAACTTTGACCTAAAGAAAAATCCCAAAATATTAGGATGTTATCTTTAAAGTTTTTCTAGTGTAGATTTAGGACAAATAAAATAACTTTTCTGACCACTTACTGTGTTCAAGGCCTTATGCTACACCTACAACATAGTCTAAAACAGTACCTACTCTCAAGGTTCTAACTTTCAGAGGCACTCATTAACCCAAGAGCGTTTAAGTCCAAAAGTGTGAATAATTTTACAAAGTACCTTGGCAAATTTATAAATAACAAAACCATAAACAGCTTAGGGAAACTTAACTAATATTTATTGGTGGTATCTCACTTCTACCTTTTCCCTTCTCTCAATTCTCAATTCCTAAGACTAGAGCAGTTCCTACTTTCATAGGAACACAATCTTCAATGTGTAAAGGTAAGGTTGTGAAAAGTAAGATAACAAAGCTACCATTTTATGTCTCTTTTCTGATATTAACTAAAGACATTACAAAGTAAAGATACTTATCTTAAGGGCAACACCATTTTTCTTTTTTTTTTTTTCTTCCTTTTTTTTTTTTTTTTCAATGTCCTTTTTCAAAATGTAATCATTCCTATTAATATTGGCCTGGTATTACAGTTCCTGCTTACTAAAAAGAGATACTTGAGGAAGCAGAATTATAGCAGCATGCTAGAATTAAGGCTAAATATTTAGTTGTAAGTCTATGTAATTTTATTCTTCAGATAAGCACATAAAATTGACCTCACCTTTCAAGTCGTTGCTCAAATGTCATCCTATTTAAAACTGCAACCCACCCAACATCCTCCTTATCCTGATTTTTAAAAATTTTTTAACGTTTATTTATTTTAGAAAGAGACAGAGACAGTGTGAGCTGGGGAGGGGCAGAGAGCGGGAGAGACAACATCCGAAGCAGGCTCCAGGCTCTGAGCTGTCAGCACAGAGCCCAATGCAGGGCCGGAACTCACAAGCTGTGAGATCATGACCTGAGCTGAAGCCAGACACCCAACCAACTGAGCCACCCAGGTGTGCCATCCTCATCCTGATTTTTTAAAAGAACTTGCCACTAAACATAATTTACTTGTCTATTATGCCTATATTTTGTCTACTTCCTCTCACTAGAATGTAACATCTATGAATGCCAATATATTTGTTTATTTTGTTCACTGCTTTGTCCTAATACTTGGGCACTAAACATATTTGTTGAGAGAATTTGCTGAATGATAAGTTTTTAAGGCCAATGCCATAAGTATTAGTTAACGTAAACATATATTGTGCAATATTATTAAACTTGTTTCCTAAAGTAGGCATATCTAAACCACCTGTCATAGTTTGATAGAGGCCAAACTATCATATTCAGATAAAGAAGGTTGTTGGAGCACTTGGCTGCTTCAGTCAGCAGAGCATCCAACTCTTGATCTCAGGGCTGTGAGTTTAAGCCCCGCAATGGGTGTGGAGCCTACTTAAAAAAACAAAAGTTGTCACATTTGAGAAGAAGCCACCAGGTGGTGGTATTGCTTCATACTAATTCTCCATAGACTGAGATCAATTGGTCCAATTTATCAAAAGCTGAGTGGACAATTTAATCCTTTTCAAATCTTATGGTCCAATAATAATTAACTAAATTTTAAAATGTGAATGTTTTAATGCAGTCCAAGCAAGCAATACAAGCTCAAAACTCCTTTGACTCTAAAATCACAATAAGATCAAGTAAGTTCAGAATTTTAAAGCTAGGAGGAACCTCAATTCCTCAAAACCACCTCAATTACAGATGTAGTAGAAACAACCTAAGAAACAGCCAGGAAAGCAACCCTAATCATTTGACTTCCAGGCCTGGAGTAACTAGATTATGATGCTTTCTGTAACTGAACCATGATCTATCCATTTGGTAAATTGATATTCATACACATGACCATGACTCAAGAATCTGTAGTTTCCAAAGCTGGAAACTAAACATTTCTATATGTTCCATTACCTAGTGGAAGTTACATTCTTTCACTCAGATCTTATTCTATGAAGCAGAAACCTGTGAAATATAATAAGCATATGATAAATATAAGCTTCAAAAGGGCTTATCATACTGTGTATTTATAATTGTATTTTAAACTAAGGAGCATTTTGGGGTGTCTGGGTGGCTCAGTTAGGCATCTGACTCTTGATCTCAGCTCAGGTCTTGATCTCAGTGTTGTGAGTTCAAGCCCCACACTGGGGTCCACACTGGGCATGGAGACTACTTAAAAAATAAAAATCAAAATAAACTAAGAAGCATTTTGAAATCATAACTAGGTGTGTGATTTTCACAAAGCAAGATTTAGATTATATTTCACATGTTTCCTTTCAATGACATGCACATTGCCAACTTTAAAGAGTTTCTCTTTAAAGTTTATTGAGATGTAATTCACATACAATAAAATTCACAATTTTTAAATGTTTATTTATTTCGAGAGATAGAGAGAAAGAGAGTGCACTCAAGTGAGGGAGGGGCAGAGAGAGAGAGGGAGGAAGCGAGAGAATCCCAAGCAGGCTCCGCACTGTCAGCACAGAGCCCATCGCAGGGCTAGAACTCACAAACTGTTGATTATGACCTGAGCCGAAATTAAGAGTCAGACACTCGCGGCGCCTGGGTGGCGCAGTCGGTTAAGCGTCCGACTTCAGCCAGGTCACGATCTCGCGGTCCGGGAGTTTGAGCCCCGCGTCAGGCTCTGGGCTGATGGCTCAGAGCCTGGAGCCTGTTTCCGATTCTGTGTCTCCCTCTCTCTCTGCCCCTCCCCCGTTCATGCTCTGTCTCTCTCTGTCCCAAAAAAATAAATAAACGTTGAAAAAAAAAAAAATTAAAAAAAAAAAAGAGTCAGACACTCAACCGACAGAGGCACTCAGACACCCCTACAAGTCGCAATTTTTAAAAATATTTTAATGTTTGTTTATTTTTGAGAGAGGGAGAGAAAGAGAGAGTATGAGCGGGGGAAGGGCAGAGAGAAAGCGGGACCGAGGATCTGAAGCAGAGAGGCAGATGCGGGGCTTAAACTCACAAACTGTGAGATCATGACCTGAACAAAGTCTGATGCTCAACCGATTGAGACACCCAGGCACCCCCAAAATTCACAATTTTTAAATGTACATTAAGTGACTTTTAGTATATTCACAAGGTTTGCAAAGATCACCCAAATTTCAGAACATTTTCATCACCCTAAACAAAAACTCTGTACCCATTAAGCAATAACAACTTCCCAGTCCACCCCTCCCCTAGCCTCTTATAACCTGTAATCTATTTTCTGTCTCTATGAGTTTGCCTATTCTAGATATTTCATATAAGTGGAACCATACAACATTTTTCCAGTATTTGTCTTATTTTACTTAGCATGTTTTCAGAGTTCATTCATGTTATAGCATTTATCAAATACTTCATTCCTTTCTATGACTGAATAATACTCTGTTGTATATGCCATGTTTTGTGTATTCATCAGTTGATGGACATTTGAGTTGTCCTCGTTTTTTGGCTATTTGAATAATGGTGCTATGAACGTTTGTGTACAAGTTTTTGTGGGAATATATGTTTTCAGTTTTGTGGAGTATAAACCTAGGAATGGAATTGCTGAATCATATGGTAACTCTTATGTTTAACTTTTTTTTTCTATGTTTAACTTTTTGAGGAACTACCAAACTGTTTTCCAGCTGCATTGTTTGCTGAAACTGTTTTCCACGATTTTACATTTGCATCAAGAATGTTTCAAGGTTCTTATTTTTCACATACTCACCTATACTTCTTTTCCACTTTTTAAATTCTAGCCATCCTAATAGGTGTAAAATGGTATCTCATTGGGGTTTGTTTGTTTGTTTGTTTGTTTGTTTGTTTCTGAGTAGGCTCCACACCCAGCATGGAGCCCAACCTGGGACTTGAACTCAGAACCCACATCAGGCTCTGTGCTGACAGCTCAGAGCCTGAAGTCTGCTTCAAATTCTGTGTCTCCCTCACTTTCTGCCCCTCCCCTGCTCACACTCTCTTTCTCTCAAAAATAAATAAATGTTAATAATTTTTTTTAAGTATTCCTGATGACTAGTGATGCTGAACACCTTTTCATGTGCTTATTGGCAATATCTATATTTTCTTTAGAGAAATGTCTACTCAAATCCACTGCCTAATTTTTAATCGAGTTATTTGTCTTTTTTATTGTTGAGGTGTAAAAGTTTTCTGTATGTATTCTGGATATTATAACTTTATCAAATATATAATTACAAATACTTTTCCAATCCTGTGAGTTGTCTTTTCAGTTTGTTGATAGTGTCCTTTGATGCACAGCTTTTAATTTCGATGAAGTCTGTCTTACCTATTTTTTCTTTTGTAGTGTGCTTTGCATGTCAAATCTAAGAATCTACTGCCTAATCCAAACTCATGAAGATTTACACCTATATTTTCTTCTAAAAGAAAAGTAAAACAAACACCCCTAAATCTGGTTCACTTTTCCAACTTCCCTATTTCTTTGCTCAGTGATCCAAATTCTATCTTGTCTTACCATCTCTAGTTAATATAGACGTGCTCCTTCTTCTGGCCCTTCACAGTGACCAAACCCTTCCCATTCTTCCTTTACTTCCTACTCTTAGACAGTAACCACTTAACTGGTCCATCTTTTTCTCCCCACTCTCAAATACCCCTAAACATCACCATTTTGCATCTAATTAAAGTCTAGCATGTACTAGGTACTCAATAAACGTTAACTGAATAAAACTCATGTTAATCTCTCTATCATAAGCCTTTAAAACTCATTGCACAAAGATGTTTATAACTGTTGGTTACTTACTTTTACAGAAGACTGTGGGGTTCTTAAGGGCAAGGCCTTTCTTACTCTTCTATGTATCCCCAATGTTACCATGTTGGAGTTCAGTAAATGTTTGTTGAATTCATAAATGGATGAGGCCTGAGCTTCTTAACATGGTATTCAAAAACTTCCACAGTTCAATCCAACTTACTATCTCTCTCCAGTTTAGGCAAAAATTGTGAATTGAGGTTGGGGGGTGGGGTGGACTCACTGTTTCCAGGACCCTCTAGATTTTAGTTCCAAAGTAAAGCTTACCACTATTATCAGAGAAGACACCTACTGCTCTGTAGTTCTCTTCCTCTGCAAAATGAAGGATTGGACCACATTAGAGCTTCTCAGACTTTAACATATATACAAAGCACCCAAAGACCTTGAACATGCAAGATCAGATTCTGATCCTGTGTTTCTACTAGCTCCCAGGGGATGTTAATGCTAATGGTCCACAGACTGGCCACCCTTCAAGTAATTATAAAATTTTGTCCTCTGCAACCTTTTTAATATCTTCTGGACATACCTTCTGCATGACTGACACTATACCATTTTGTATATTGCCTCTCCTCCCTGGGATGCTTTCTCCATTTATTTCCTCCTATTTGAACCCAACCCATCTTTTCAGGATCTTACTCCTGGGCAAAGCTTTCTCTGACTGCTCTAGTGCCCCTACTCAATCTTTTTTTACTCTACTAAAGTATCCAGGGAGCCTGGGTGATTCAGTTGGTTAAGCATCATATTCTTGATTTTGGCTCTGGTCATGATCTCACTGTTGGTGAGTTCAAGTCCCACATTGCACTGTCAGCATGGAGCCTGCTTGGGAATCTCTGTTTCCCTCTCTCTCTGTCCTACTCTCGTTCATTCACACTCTCTTTCTCCTTCTCAGAACAAATAAATACACATTAAAAAATTATAAAATAAATAAAGTATCCATTATTGGTGCTTCGTGTTTGACCCATCATCTACAAATAATTATTGGTTAACATTGTTTGTATGTGAGTACCCAGTTATATCCTTCTTTTTCTTTCTTATGAGGCTCAACACAATGCCTCACATATAGGAAGTACTCAACAAATCATTGTTGAATAAATGAATGAATGAATGAATGGCTCACTTCAGCATTACTACTCCAGAGAGAAATGAAATGTTTTACTGTACTATATTGTTCTTTTCCAGAATATGGAGGAAAGAGCCAATATGGAATTTCCCCAGTCTACCTAAATGAGGCAGTTCAATCTAAACAACAATTTGATCTTTTTAAAAATAAATGATATTAAAATATCTAAAATGAATTTATATTAAAATTCAAATTTCTCCCTTTAGTTTCTGAAACAATGAAATTTGCTACCTCTGTTTCTGTCCCAATTCCTAAAACCAAATGCACATAATATATTATATGAGAAATATAATGAGAGCTTCACATTATGTGGAATAAAAGATTGGTCCTATAGAATATGAATTGGTATTTTATCATGATTTCAATATCCTGGTTAAACAACCTGCTTTACGCCCAATGCCATGTTGCATATCAAATAATAAAGTAAACTCTCTGGTGAAAAACAAAGAATCCTTCTTATTGATATAGAGAAGTTGTTTTAAAGTTAAAATAAGGAAGTTCTTTGAATATTGCCTAACTCACTATTGTGGGAAAAAAAAAGTTAGAAGCATTTCAGAACAAAGTACCCTATTTTGCATTTCTATTAAAGTTTTTTTCTTAACTTGCAAAATTGTTTCATAAACTAGACTTTCACTCAAATATCAATTTACCATTTTTGACAAGAGAAAAGAGCTATATTGTATATTATCAAGTTTTTGGCCAGATAGATGTTTGAGTTATAAGTTATCAGACTGTAAAACTTCTTGATAGACTGTGAAACGACAGCTCCACAAATGTAGAGCACTTTAATCATGGTTAAGCGTAAGGCATAACACTTCTGCAAAATGCTGGAAAACGTGAGCTAAGTGAGTACAACTAGTAAAAGTGCTGTATCACTTGAATGGAGATATTAGTCTTATTTTTAGTAGGTTTTAGTAATCTAAATCAGTGTGTTTTATTTCAATTCCAAAGGATTTCCATTCTTAATTTAGTTTACCCACTTCTGATGGGAACGTCTCTTCACAAAATAAATAATAAAGTGAAAAGTATCAGGAAGCAGACATTAATACTGATTTTTAATTATCTTTATTTTATTTAGTTCTCTAGCTCTAATAAAATATTTATGGGAAGAGGTTATTTTTAGCTCAGGCTTTGCAAAGCTCTCTGTCACCTCCCAATCTGAGTTCATCAGAATGAAGCAACACAGAATATACAATTGATGGATACCACAAGGGCTAAGTAGGGGGTTTTGTTATTAAAAATTGTCATCTCCATAGAACCTGAAAGAACATTGAAGATCATTGGGGCCAGTCTCCTCATTTTACAAGTGGAGACACCGCGGCCTTGATGTCACCCAGCTCATTGGTGACAGTCAGGCTTGAACTCTACTCCTTCTCTTTAATCCATGGTCCTTTCCACCTTTTTAAGTGAGACATAGGAAAACTATGAATGGTAAGAGCATCAAGAAACACACATAAGGGCACCTGGGTGGCTCAGTCGGTTAAGCGTCATACTTCAGCTCAGGTCATGATCTCATGGTGTATAGGTTCAAGCCCCGCATTGGGCTCTGTGCTGACAGCTCAGAGCCTGGAGCCTGCTTCGGATTCTCTCTCTCTCTCTCTCTCTCTCTCTCTCTGGGTGAGGGCCCCTGCTCACACTATGTCTCTCTCTCTCTCTCAAAAATAAATAAGAATTAAAAAAATTAAAAATAAATAAAAATTAAATTAAAAAGAAAAAAGAAACACACGTAAATGAAGGAGGTAGCCCAGTCTTTTCTGGGCTGTCTGCAGAGCTCTGCCATTTGATCCACACCCCACTCAGCTCTCACTTGGTTGGCCATCCTTGAGAGACTCAAAATTCAACCACTGACTGGAAATTACTAGATGGTAATTACACAAATAGAACTTCTCTAAATGTGTCTCATTACCTGTATTTGTCACTGGGTAACCACATTTTTCCATTTTACTTCATTCCATTTTCATAAACAGCCCTATAAAATATACATTATTATTCTCCCACATTTTAAAGACAAAAAAATTGCAGCTTAGACAGGTTAAGTAATTTACCCAAGGTGCAGAGCTAGAATGTGGCAAAGCTAAGATTGGATTCCGAGCTGTTTGGCATCAGAACCAGGCCTCTTAAGCACTATTGCGGTGTGCTGCTTCTGGGAAAAAAAACTGATCTACCCAAAATAAGAAATGTCCTTATTATTTATAAAAAGATATGTATATATGAAAATATTTACATGTTATTTTCTAAATGATGTGTTCTTTTTGTTTTATTTGGGATAGATAGTAATAGTCAATATGAGAGAGTTCAGCCTAATTTATCAGTCATTTTCAATTTAAATTTTATTTTTTGCAATGCATAGTTACTTTAAAGATAACATATGTTGGGGTGCCTGGGGGGCTCTTGGTTTCAGCTCAGGTCATGATCTTGCAGTTCATGATTTCAAGGCCCACATTGGTCTCCACACTGGCAGTGCTGAGCCTGCTTGAGTTTCTCTCTCTCTCTCTCTCTCTCTCTCTCTCTCTCTCTCTCTGCCCCTCCCCTGCTTACACGTGCTCTCTCTCAAATAAATTAAAAAAAAATTTTAAGTTATACATGTTTATGTATCCAAAAAGATAAATTCAAACAGTACAAAAGTAAAGAATGAAAAATCTCTCTCCTACTCTGACTTCTATACCCAGAGTCACCTTCTCAAATCAATCACTATAAATGGTTTTGTGTATCCTTCAAAATGTATTCTATGCATATACACATATACAGGTATGTCTCACTTTATTGTGCTTCATTTTACTGCATGACCCTGGGATCTTGATCTGAGCCAAAATCAAGAGTCAGATGCTCAACTGACTGAGCCACCCAGGCGCCCCCCCCCCTTTTTTTGTGAGAGACGGAGTGGAAGTGGGGAAGGGGCAGAAGGAGAGAGAGAATCTTAAGCAGGCTCCATGCCCTGAGCTGAAATCAAGAGTCCGACCCTTAACTGACTGAGCCACCCAGGCACCCCACATGTGTCTCACTTTAAAGCAAAAGCTAAAAATGATTAAGCTTAGTGAGAAAGGCATATAAAAAGCCAAGATAGGCCAAAAGCAAGGCCTTTTGTATCAAATAATTAGCCAAGTTGTGGGGCGCCTGGGTGGCTCAGTCAGTTAAGTGTCTGACTTTGGCTCAGGTCATGGTCTCACGATTCGTGAGTTCGAGCCCTGTGACAGGCTCTGTGCTGACAGCTCAGAGCCTGGAGCCTGCTTCGGATTCTGTGTCTCCTTCTCTCTCTGCCCTTCTCTTGCTCTCTCTCTCTCTCAAAAATAAATAAACACTAAAAAAAAAAAAAAATTAAAAAAAATAATTAACCAAGTTGTGAATGCAACAGAAAAGTTCTTAAAGGAAATGAAAAGTGTTACTCCAGTGAACACACAAATAATAAGAAAATGAAACAGCCTTGGGGTGCCTGGCTGGCTCAGGTCAGATCTTGCGGTTTGTGAGTTCAAGCCCTGTGTCAGGCTCTGTGCTGACAGTTCAGAACCTGGACCCTGATTTGGACTCTGTGTCTCACTCTCTCTCTGCCTCTCTCTCTCTCAAAAATAAGTAAACATTAATTTTTTTTTAATTTTTTTTTTCAACGTTTATTTATTTTTGGGACAGAGAGAGACAGAGCATGAACGGGGGAGGGGCAGAGAGAGAGGGAGACACAGAATCGGAAACAGGCTCCAGGCTCCGAGCCATCAGCCCAGAGCCCGACGCGGGGCTCGAACTCCCGGACCGCGAGATCGTGACCTGGCTGAAGTCGGACGCCTAACCGACTGCGCCACCCAGGCGCCCCTAATTTTTTTTTTAATAAAAGAAAATGAAACAGCCTTATTGCTGATATGGAGAAAGTTTTAGTGGTCTAGAAAGTTTAGTGGTCAAACCAGCCACAACATTCCCTTAAGCCAAAGCCTAATCCAGAGCAAGGCCCTAACTCTCTCCAATTCTATGAAGGCTGAGACAGGTGAGGAAACTGCAGAAGAAAATTTGAAGCTAGAAGAGATTAGTCCAGGGGCACCTGGGTCACTTGACCAGTTAAGTGTCTGACTCAATTTCAGCTCAGGTCATGATCTCATGGTCCGTGAATTTGAGCACCATATCAGGCTCAGTGCCAACAGCTCAGAGCCTGCTTGGGATTCTCTCTCTCCCTCTCTTTCTTCCCATCCCCAACTCCCATGGGTGTGTGCTCTCCCTCTCTCTCTCTCAAAATAAATTTTAAAAAAGAAGAAGAAAAGTTTAGTTCATGAGGTTTAAGGAAAGAAGCTGTCTCAATAACATAAAATTACAAGGTGAATAGCAAGTGCCAATACAGAAGCTGCAACAAGTTATCCAGATCCAGCTAAGATAATTAATGAAGGTGACTACACTACACAACAGATTTTCAATGTAGACAAAACAATCTTCTATTGAGAAAAGATGCCATCTAGGACTTTCATAGCTAAAGAGGAAAATAAATGCCCGGTTTCAGTGTTTCAAAGGACAGGATGACTCTCTTGTTAGGTGCTAATGCAGCTGGTGACTTAAAGTTGAAGCCAATTCTCATTTACCATTCTGAAAATCCAAAGGCCGTTAAGAATTATGCTAGATCCTTTCTGCCTGTGCTCTCCCAATGAAACAACAAAGTCTAAATGACAGCACATCTGTTTACAGCATGGTTTTCTGAAGATTTTAAGCCCACTGTTGAGACCAACTGCTCAGAAAAAAATATTTCTTTTGAAATATTACTGCTCACCGACAATGCACCTGTTCACCCAAAATCACTGATGGAGATGAAGAATGAGATCAATGTTGTTTTCCTGCCTGTTGACACAACATTTATTCTGTAGCCCATAGATCAAGGAATAATTTAGACTTTCAAGATTTATTATTTAAGAAACATTTTGCAAGGCTATAGCTGCCATAGATGGTGATTCCTCTGATGGATCTGGGCAAAGTAAATTGAAAACCTCCTGGAAAGAATTCACCATTCTACATGCCACTAAGAACATTTTTAATTCAAGAGAAGAGGTCAAAATATCATGAACAGGAGTTTGGAAGAAGTTGATTCCAACTCTCAAGGATGACTTTGAGGATTCAGGACTTCAGAGGAGGAAGTAACTGCAGATGTGGTGGAAATAGCAAGAGAACTAGAATTATAAGTGGAGCCTGAAGATGTGATTGAATTGCTGAAATCTCATGGTAAAACTTTAATGGGTGAAGATTTGCTTCTTATGGATGAACAAAGAAAGTGGTTTCTTAAGATGTAATCTACTCCTGGTGGAGATGCTATGAAGATTGTTGACATTACAGCAAAGGATTTAGAATATTACATAAATTTAGTTGATAAAGCAATGGTAGGGTTTGAGAGGATTGATTCCAATTTTGAAAGAAGTTCTACTGTGCATAAAATGCTATCAAACAGCATCATGTGCTGCAGAGAAATCATTTGTGAATGGGAGTCAATCAATGTGACAAACTTTATTGTTGTCTTATTTTAAGAAATTGCCACAGCCACCGCAACTTTCTACAATCACCAGCTTGATCAGTCAGCAGCCATCAATATTAAGGCAAGCAGCAGCAAAAAGATTACAACTCGCTGAAACCTCAGAGGATGGTCAGCATTTCTTAACAATAAAGTATTTATTGATTAAGATATGTACAATTGACCCTTGAACAACATGAGTTTGAACTACATGGGTCCATTTATATGCAGATTTTTTTTATAAATACAGTACAGTACTGTAACATATTTTCTCTTCCTTGTGATTTTCTTTTCTTTTCTTTTTAGATACTGATTTTTTTTTAAGTACTCTATGCCCAACGTGGGCTCAAAGTCACAACCCTGAGATCAAGAATTGCACGTTCTGCTGACTGAGCCAGCCAAGCGCCCCTCTTCCTTGTGATTTTCTTATTAACATTTTCTTTTCTCTAGCTTGCTTTATTGTAAGAATATAGTATATAATGTTTATAGCATTCAAAACATACATTAATCGACACTTGTCAGTAAGACTTCTAGTCAGTGATAGGCTATTAGTAGTTAAATTTTGGAGAAGTCAAGTTAAACATGGATTTTGGACTGTATGGAGGGTGGTGCACCTAAACTCCACATTGTTTGTGTCAACTATACATTGTTTTTATATGTAATGCTATTGTACACTTAGTAGACTATAGTATAGTTAAATATAACTTGTATATGCACTGGGAAGCCAAAAACTTCATTTTACTTGCTTTATTGTGATATTTGCTTTATTGTGGTGGTCTGGCACTGAACCTGCAGTATCTCTGAGGTGTGCCTGTATATGTACATTTCCTTTAATATAGATGGTAGCATTATATTTACACTGTTCTGTATGTTTTTACACTTAATGTATCTTGGCAAATGTTCTATATCAATACATGTAAATTTACCTTATTCTTTTTAAACAGTGGGAAATTGTTCCATTGCAGAATAATAAGAAGGTGAAAATTCATTAACATCAATAAATAGTGTTTCTTGGGCTCTATCCTGTATGTGTGACTGGAAGATTTCCAGCCCCACCCTGCAAATCGCACAGATCTATCCTCTGAGCCTCCAAGAGATGAAGAGAGATATAGGTAAACCCTCTGGTGCCATCAACAGAGAAGTTCATACCATGGTATTCACAACACAAGACAGCATGGCATTTCTTCCCCTGGTAGTTCCACTAAAACTTTTGTGTCAGAGCAACTTGTCCAGGTCTTGGTTTTGACATGACACATAAGCCCTTCAGATCTGAGTGATAAATAATATGCAACACTCAAAAATGTCTTTCTTCACCAGTAATTCCCTTGGAATAAGTCTTCCTATAAAGTTCCTGGGTCTTTCATGCAAACAGATCTCTGGTAGACCCTCTTCAGCTAAAGTCCGAATATTCCCAGTTGAGTCCATTTAGTGAGACTGTATTGAGTGGCTCAAGATGAGTCACACATGCCATCCCATCTCCACTGCTAAAAACACACAATGAAGCACTCCTATGGAGTCCTCTTGCCTCACATGAGCCTTATTGGCATGCATGGTGAAAACAGACTTTTATTAATGGACATCAAATTTGACATTTATTAACGGACTTCAAAATTGATGTATTATTGCCATTTACAGCTGAGAAAAGTGAGGATAAGTATAATAAATGGAAAAAAGTGAGTCTGTGGTGTTCAAGCAGGGAGCAGATATTAACTGATATTAAAGTCTTCTGTTTCTCCAGACTGCCTTCCCAGGGCTGGGAACTCCTCCATCCACAGCCATTTCAAGTACAACCTGAAATTAAACTTTTTTAAAGCTTTTTCTTCCTTCCTTCCTCTCTTTCTTTCTTTCTTTCTTTCTTTCTTTTTTTCTTTCTTTCTTTCTTTTTCTTTTTCTTTTTTTAAAGTAATCTCTATACCCAACATAGGGCCCAAACTCATGACCCTGAAATCAAGAGTCACTACCAACTGAGCCAGCCAGATGCCCCTTCTTTTAAATTCTATGTTCATCATGGGCAGCTATGTGCCCTTGAACACTACGCATTTTATTATTTATTCATCCATTCACTGAACAAATATCATTAAGTCCTGGTGAAAGGCCAACCATTGTGCCTCATCCTGGGGACTTACCTGCAAAGGAGAAGAATGTGTCAGTTTCAACATATAAACAAGTAAATAAACAAGGTATCTATAGATTGCAATAAATGCTATGGAAGAAATGGGTAGGATAATGTGATCAAATGTTACTAACTGGAAAGAAGGGGCTATTTTAGATAGAAGGGTCAGGGAAGGTCTTGAAGAAGGTGACATTTCAACTGAAGTCTGAAGGGTGAAAGATGAGAAGGAGCCAGTCATGCAAAGACTAGGGAACAAGTGTCTGGGCAAAGTGGACAGCAGCTACTTGATCTTTCCAGTTCACTTCAGCATGGCACACTGTTGAACTCAAAATACACTTCTCAAATGAAAATGAATTCACATTGCTTTGCCAAGTGCTAAAACATATTTTAAGGCCAACTATTACCTGACCAATTGCTATTTAAAATAATACACTAAATAATAGTTTCTATTATTACATTATTTATTCATCTTTATACGTTTTCTAATGTGTATTATAAGGGATAACCTCTATTTGATACTGACTGAGGCAGCATAATATATTCCTTCAACAAATATACATCAAGGTCCTACTGTATGCTAGATCTTCTGCTGGATGTTGGTGATGAAATAGTGAAGCAAAGAAAGCTTATGTGAAATGAGTACTGGATTGACATTGGGTTGGGGTCCTTAGTCCCCTCTCCCATCAAGGCAGTTTTCATGTGCTTTATACACATGACCTTCCATATGAAAGTTTATTATATAAATGATTTCAGTGATAAAAGAAAAAGATTAGAAAATCACAGGCTCCCCAAAGTCCTTTCTGTAAAACTAGATATACATATTATTGTGGGGAAATTTTTATTTTCCTTAAATTCCTTAAAAGCTACATGTGGACATTATGTTTGAGACAACTCAAGAATCATATGAAATAAAGTGAATTACTTTGCTTGAATGGATGAAAAAGTCATATTTACTTTTAACATAAATAAAACATTTTCCCCTATGGATATAGAACATTAACCAAAGTTCCTTGCCCTTTTAAAACACAAAAACAAAACAAAAACACTCATATTTAATTGTTTCTGATTTTTAAAATTCTCCTTGTCCTATCAGAATTCTCAAAGTACAGTCTACATACATTTTAATTGAATTCTTTTCTCCTTTCAAAATTTCTGACAATCTTTTAAGCAATAAGGAAGGAAATACCAAACTGGCAAAATGTGGGATGTGAAAATGGTGCTATGGGCATGAGAAAACTGCTCCTATTATGTTAGCAAGTTTCGAGTCCTTTACAAAAAAGAAGAACTGGCTTATTAATACCAGTTTTGCTTAGTCATGTATTTTTTTTAAAGTTATTTTGCAGTTATGTATTGGCTTTTTCGCTGGCATCAACGTGGGAAACAAAGTCACATGAATTGAAGTTAGTGCTCATTTTATTTCTGTCCTTTTCCTCTTTGACACCTATCTAGGGCATACAGATGTTATGAAATTCATAACAAAGACCTCCAGTCATTTTGGGGAGAAAAATCACACTCCCTTCTTTCGCTTAAAGTACTTAGGTTATATTTCTTTCCTTACACTATATAAGACCACTATTCCGTGTTATTATGGTGGTTGGTATTAAGTAATGAATTTAGTTGGTAATGAACATGCCAGGTATTAATTGTTGGCCTGTGGCAACATTGCCAAGTAAAGTTATTGTTTCTTGGTCCTTCATTTGGGTGGTCTCTTCTGCTTTCCAGCAAAGGCCCTCCCAGAGC
Source organism: Leopardus geoffroyi (assembly GCF_018350155.1). Taxonomy (NCBI): domain Eukaryota; kingdom Metazoa; phylum Chordata; class Mammalia; order Carnivora; family Felidae; genus Leopardus; species Leopardus geoffroyi. Next base: position 122,477,900 of record NC_059341.1, read on the forward strand.
ATACATACCTCTGCACTCAGACCCAACTCTGCATTCTCTGGCCCAGTCTCTCAAGTTCTAGATCTTTCTGAGCTCTTTCTTTTGTTTATCCCTAGCTGACTTCCAGCTGCTACAAGACATTCACACTCCAGTATTAGGAAAAAAATTATTAGAAAATGTTCCCCCTGGTAAATACTGTCACTCAAACATTTTCTGAAGTCATGAATAATATGGGGTTTTAGGTAGCTAAAGGAGGAGATATTTTCACTCACAGCTTTCTATAGGTACTTTTCAAATTCTATCCCAGAAAGGGCCATCTTTGCTAAATGGATATAAACCCCCTGCCTTTCTTACTCAATGAAACTTGCTTACTCATAGCTCACAAAGTTCCCCTGAAGATGATTAGTAAGCATTATTCCAAAGTTTCAGCAAAAACATTGAGGGAGGCTGCCTAACAGTATTAGATTTAAATTAGTGGTTTGAAAGAAAGTCACGTTGCCTTATCTGCTAGCCAGTGTTTCTGCTAAATTAGTTTTTTTCTCACTAACAAGTGCTCATACAAACAAGGAAAAAATAAGAATTCACAAAGAAATATAAGATTAGAACTGGGGCGCCTGGGTGGCGCAGTCGGTTAAGCGTCCGACTTCAGCCAGGTCACGATCTCGCGGTCCGTGAGTTCGAGCCCCGCGTCGGGCTCTGGGCTGATGGCTCAGAGCCTGGAGCCTGTTTCCGATTCTGTGTCTCCCTCTCTCTCTGCCCCTCCCCCATTCATGCTCTGTCTCTCTCTGTCCCAAAAATAAATAAACGTTGAAAAAAAAAAAAAATTAAAAAAAAAAAAAAAAAGATTAGAACTGAAAGGGACCTTTAGGATAAACAAGGCCAATGTACTCATTTTACAGAGATAACTGAGGCTGCCAAGCCAAGTTATCCAGACTCACTGAGCCAGTGATAGACCTCATTCCTCAATTACAGTGTCTTGTAGCACCATGGTCCTCTCCTTTCTTTCAAGCAGAACATTTTGCAACTACTTACTTATGTCATTTCGTGATTACAGGACTATTCCCTTCATGATTACAGGAACTCTGGTTTCACTCGCTCCTTACCAGAACAATCAGGCTTATAGTTGGTGCTCAATAAATATTTGTTGAATATCTCTAAACATAGAGTCAACTCTCAGTAAAGATAGAATTGAAAGTTTATTTAGTCTTTTGAATAATTCTCAAGTCATTGTTCACACATTATGTAGATATGTCACTTAAATTAATCAAGAAAATGTTAGTTTCTACTATAGTAAAATATAACCTTTAAAATCTCAATGGCGTAAGACAAAAGGGCTACTTCATATGTATTTAAATTCTATATGTGATGGATGTCCTATCTCTACCTTATAGCTACTCTACCTGGAACTTAGAGCCTCCAAGGTCATGATGGAAGAGTGAGAGAGCAAGATGGAGGCAGCATACTGGCTCAGAGGGCCTTAAGTCCAGAAGTGGCACACGGCACTTCCACTCAGATTCCTGTGGCCAGAATTGATCATATGGCCCCACGCCCGTGGCAAAAGAGGTTGACAATGTTTTAGGGAGAACTAGCTGTCTCTGCTCGCCATTGTATGAGTTAATTATAATAATAACAATCACTATTTTTTAATGTTTATTTATTTTTAAGAGAAAAAAGGACAGCACTAGTGGGGGAGGAGGCAGAGAGAGAGGTAGAGAGAATCCCAAGCAGGCTCCACACTTGTCTCAGAGCCCGAGGAGGGGCTCGATCTCACAAACCATAAGATCACGACTTTGAGCTAAAGTCAAGAGTCAGACATTTAACCAACAATTTAGCCATCCAGGCACCCCAACAAGTACTAATCTTTATTGAGTACTTACTTTCTGCTAGGTCAAGAGTTAATATGTGCGTTATTACATCCACTGCTCCATTTAATTCTTAGTACATGGAAATGAACTGCAGACACTCATTATGCTCAGTTTCCAAATGAAGAAATTAAGGGATTGGTTCATTTGTTCAAGATCACAATTGCTAAGTGGGATCAGAGATCTGTACTAATATGTCAGGTGCGAAAGCCTGTGCTCATAACCACTCTGATTTAATCTCACCTATGTGAGTCATCAGAGTAAGGCTTTGAAGAACAACAGATTGCTTTTAATAGTAAAAATAGAGGATACGAATTATAAAATTCATTTGTGTGATGATAAATAAGCTCAATTTAGCCATTCAGTTGAAGAAATGACTATTGTTAATGTCATCAGTAGTAGAGAAAACTGAGATTATGTGCATCCTGATGAACACTGAGAACACAACACACAGCATTTCTGCCCAAAGTTCATGATCTGAATCTGAGAAAAAACCCCAAACTGAAGGACAGTGTACAAAACAACTGGCCTGCATTCTTCAAAAATGTCAGTGCCATGAAGGACAAAGACTGAGGAACTCCTCCAGATGTAAGAGGATGAAGAGAACCACAAAGTACAATGTATGATCTTGAATTGGATCCTAGAAGAGGGGCTCAAAAAGGCTATGAAGGACATTTTGAGGGCAACAGGTGAAATTGAAATATGAACAATATATTATATGAGTATTATGATAATAATACATTTCCAAATTTGAAAATTATACTATGGTTATTGAAAACAAACTCGGGCACCTGGGTGGCTCAGTCGGTTAAGCATCTGGCTTTAGCTCAGGTCATGATCCCATGGTCCATGGGTTTGAGCCCCACCTCGGGCTCTGTGCTGACAGCTCAAGAGCCTGGAGACTGCTTCAGATTCTGTGTCTCCCTCTCTCTCTCTGCCCCTCCCTGACTCATGATCTGTCTCTGTCAAAAATAAATAAATATTAAAAATAAAAAAAAAAGGGGCGCCTGGGTGGCTCAGTCGGTTAAGCGTCTGACTTCAGCTCAGGTCACGATCTCATGGTCCGTGAGTTCAAGCCCTGCGTCGGGCTCTGGGCTGATGGCCCAGAGTCTGGAGCCTGCTTCCGATTCTGTGTCTCCCTCTCTCTCTGCCCCTCCCCCGTTCATGCTCTGTCTCTCTCTGTCTCAAAAATAGATAAACGTTAAAAAAAAAATTTTTTTTAAATAAAAAAAATTTAAAAAAAAAAAGAATGAATGAAAAAGAAAAGGGACAACCTCAAGGGGCACTGGGGTGGCTTGGTTAAGCATCTGACTTCAGCTCAGGTCATGATCTGACAGTTCTTGACTTGGAGTCCCACATCAGTGAGCTCAAGCCCCACTTGTGGTAAAACATGAGTCCCCCCTTCAGGTGAGCCCTGTTTCTCTCTCTCTCTTTCTCTCTCCCTCTTTCTCTCTCTGACACTCGCTCATTCGTTCCTCTCTCTGTCTCTTGAAAAGAAAAGAAAAATGAAAAAAGAAAAGTAACAAAAAGAAAAGGGAAATCCTCAGTTTTCCACCTGTGTGTTTCTTCCCTGTGAATCTCCTTTACAGCTCCCAGAAAACACTTCTGGTCACCAGATGTGTAGAGATTTTTCTCCACACCAAGTAATTCTTTGTGACACCAACTCAGTGTCCTACAATTTAACTCAATTCTGATACTATTTATCCAGAGACAGTGTCAGATCCCACATGTAAGGGTTTAGTGCCATGCATTCTCCCTCAACATACCCACTTCAGACTCCAGTCACAAGCCCAGGTTGTCACCTGTGTTTCTGACCAGCTAGCTCTACATCGGAGGTTCCAGTGACCCCCTTCTTGGGTTTGATTAATTTGCTAGAGAGGCTCACAAAACTCAGGGAAACACTTAACATTTATGAGTTTATACAAAGATATGGTAAAGGATACGGATGAACAGCCAGATGAAGAGATGCATAGGCAGAGGTCTGGGAGGGTCCTGAGTACTGGAGCTTCTGTCCCCATGGAGTTGGGATTCATCACCCTCCTGGTGTGGATGCATTCACCAACCTGGAAGCTCACTGAACTTCATATTATTAGATTTTATGGAGGCTTCCTCACATGGGCATGATCAAATATTAACTCCATTTCTAACCCCTCTCCCCTCTTTGGAGAATGGGGGTTGGAGCTGAAGATGCCAAGCTTCTAATCAAGACTAGGTCTTTCCGGTAACTACTCCCATCCAGAAGCCATCCAGGAGCCCACCCAGAGTCACTTCATAGAACAAAAGATGCTCCTAATGCTCTTATCACTTAGGAATTTACAAGAGTTTCAAAAGTTCTGTGTCAGGAACCAGGAGCAGAGACCGATATATATTTTCTATTTTCTCACAGTTCACTAAGAGAATGTTCTTGTTTTTAGGACTTATCTACAGAGCTATCTAGACGTGAAGGGGCATGATGTCTAAAATTTGCTTTCAGGGCGCCTGGGTGGCTCAGTCCATTAAACATCTGACTTTGGCTCAGGTCATGATTTCGCGGTTCCTGAGTTTGAGCCCTGTTTTGGGCTCTGTGCTAACAGCTCAGAGCCTGAAGCCTGCTTCATATTCTGTGTGTCTCTCTTTCTGTGCTCCTTGCTTGCATTCTCTCTCTCAAAAATAAATAAACGTTAAAAAAATTTTTTTTAAATAAAATAAAACTTGCTTTCAAATGATTCATAGTTATATGTATAAATAAAAAGAGATAAGCAAAAATAGCAAATCACTAACAGTTACTGAATCTGCACTATTCTTAAAATTGTTTAAATTTTGACTTTTTTGAAAAAAAAATTAAAAAAAAAAAGAAGAAGCGTTTATTCATGGCCTGGTTGGCACTAGACATGGTTCTGGCCACAGAAAAGTAAGTTTTAGGCAAGGATATGTACAGAATGCTGTGTATCTAATTCATTGTAGGTAAGACTGGTAGAACCCAAGCTGTGATTGATTTCCTTTATCATAAAGGCTTTTGATTCATTAGGCTTGGTTTTCAAAAGAAGGTTATGGTTTCCTCCTCCTTGGAGGTTTTGAGGGAGGAAAGAAATGAAGTCTCAGTGGGGTGTCAGAAGGGGCCATGAATTTTTGTAACCATTAGTTCCATGGTAATATAAAAACTGAAGAGAAATGGAAATCCCCTTTGAAAACAAAGGCATTCTAAGGCAACAGAAATCCAAGGCTCTGGTGGAGTGGTTGAGAATTAGAAAAACCGCCCATTCTATTCAAATTCACTCTCACTCAAAGCATTAATGCACTAAGTAGATTGCTCAACATAAACCACAGATGCTGGTGGCTTCCCATCCTTCCCTAAGGCATGCGGGCATATAAACTACCGGAGAAAAACAAGCAAACCTGGGCAACGTTTCCAAACCTTCTTTCCACCAAGGTCAGAAGAGTTTCTGAATTGCCAAGAGTAGTTTCACAGAAGACCTTAAATTGGGTGAATAAAATTGTGTTCACTGTTATGCCCAGAATTTGTGATCCCCAAATACCGCCAGGGAGTCGAGTCCGATGTAAAAGCAAAAGAGCCTTTATTTGAGCTAGCTCCAGCTCAATCCCCTACCTGCACCGACGCAGCGGTGAGATACCGGGGAGAGAGAGCGAGTTTCAAAAGGACAAAGGTTTTATTGGGGCCTAGGGGCAGTTGGTGAGGTAATGGCTGTGGCCTCAGCCGATTGGCTGGGGAAGGGTCGGAGTCCTGTTACGCAGGTCACCGGGCGTGTTTTGATCGGGAAGTTTGAACGGGTGAGCGGGAGGTTACTCAAGGGGAGGAGGCGTGGTCAAGGTGAAGGACACAGAACAAGATGGAGTCGGCTGGCGGGCATAGGTCCGCCCTTTCATTCACAAGGGATACAAATAAGTTATAAATCAGTATACTGTAAAGGCAGAGATTAGCTGTGAGAAAGCAAAATCACTTATATACAAGAGAAATACTTATTGAAGCATAAATATATTTTCCATTTCTCACAGATTTGTTTTATCTAACCAGCCATCATCATTTTTGAAAGAGTATAAAAAGTTTTTGAATTTCTCTCCTTCTGCATGCTTCTGATTAATACAAGAAATACAGGATGGGGGCGCCTGGATGGCTTAGTCCTGTCAGTTAAACATCAGACTTCGGTTCAGGTCATGATACCAGTTTGTGGGTTCAAGCCCCACGTCAGGCTCTGTGATGTGATGAGCTCAGAGTTTGGATCCTGCTTTGGATTCTTTCCCTGCTCATGCTCTGTCTCTTTCTCTCTCAAAAATAAATAAACATTAAAAAAAAAAAAAGAAATACTGGATAAATAATTTAACATAGGCAGTGTGATCAGAACAATGTCATGCACATACTACAATCTCAATAACTTATTTTTTAAAAGAGATAAAAACTATTAGCTGAACAGAGTTAAGATTGACTCCCACTTAAATCATAGTTATATGGGAATAAATCAATTTCCACTACAGTGTCCTAGGGACCTAGAACCTCATCTGAAGACAATTCTGAATACCATGTTCTAAAGTGCCTTTCTGAGGCATCCGGGTGGCTCAGTCAGTTGGTGTCCGATATCGGTCCGGTCATGATCTCACGGTCTTTGAGTTTGAGCCCCGAGTCAGGCTCTGTGCTGACACCTCGGAGTGTGGAGTCTGCTTCAGATTCTGTGTCTCCCTCTCTCTCTCCCTCCCCCACTCCTGCTCTGTCTCTCTCAAAAATAAATAAACATTAAAAATATATATATATTAAAGTACCTTTCCGAGGTCCCTTCTCTCTGTGGCTTTTCCTAATTCATTCAGACCTTCACCTCATATCCATGCAGAACTAAGTTGCCAAAATTCTTTTCCCATGTCTATTTCTCTTACACAACTATTCTGGCTGTTTCTTCATACAACACCATAAAGACTTTCAGAGCCCAGAGGAAAGAAGTCTTGTCCTGTTTTTGCACAGGCTCAATCAATGGATTGAACTAAATTTTACTTTCCATGTTTTAAATAGTATTTAAAAGGGGCGTCTGGGTGGCTCAGGCAGTTGTGAGTCCGACTTCGGCTCAGGTCATGATCTCGCAGTCTGTGAGTTCCAGCCCTGCATCCGGCTCTGTGTTGACAGCTCAGAGCCTGGAGCCTGTTTCAGATTCTGTGTCTCCCTCTCTCTCTGACCCTCCCCTGCTCATGTTCTGTCTCTTTCTCTGTCAAAAATAAATAAACATATAAAAAATAGTATTTAAAAGATTAATTTGCCTTTGCCAAGTATCTCCATAAAAGTGAGGCTTTTCCTCAGGTAGACACTGCTATGTGAACTTGGGCAAGTTATTTAACCCCTCTGTGCTATATCATAAATAATGTCAGTGATGTCATTGTTACTGTTGTTAATATTAGGCATAGGAAAAATTGAATTTGGAAAATGGCAGTACTGGGATTTCAACCCAAGGAATTCTGTCTTCACCCTTAAGAGTCTGGGCTCTTATCCATTTTTCTTGATTTCTTAAATTGAGAAAAAGACCCTAGATAGCCACTGATCTGGTCTGTGACACCATAGTTTTGCTTCTTCTAGAATTTCATATAATTTGAATCTTACAGTCTTACAGTATGTAGTCTTTTGTGTCTGAATTCTTTTACTTAGCAAAATGCTTTTGAAATTCATCCATATTGAGTGGGTGTGTAAAATAGTTTGTTCCTTTTTCTCTTGAGTAAAATTCCATTGTATGGGTATGCTGCAATTTGTTTATTCATTCAAGAGTTGATGGAAATTTGGATTATTTCCAGTTTGGGTATATTATGGATAAAGCTGCCATGATCATTTTCATACAAGTCTTTGTGTGGACATGTTTTCATTCCTCTTGGGCAAATACCTAGGAGTAGAAAGCTAGGTCATATAGTAGGTGCATGTGCAACTTTATAAGAAACTAACAAACTATTTCCCAAATGGTTATACCATTTTATATTCCCACCAGCAATGTATGAGTGTTCCACTTGCTTCATATCCTTGCTAACACTTAGTAACTACCAATCTTTTTAATTATATCCATTTTAGTATGTGTGTCGATGTAGCTCATTGTGGTTTTTTATTTGAATTTCCCCACTGATGAATGATGTTAAGTACCTTTTCAGGTGTTTATCATTGATATATTTTCTTTAGTGAAATATCTGTTTAAATATTTTGTCTCCTTTTTAAACTCGAGTTTTAGTCTTATTATTGAGTTTTAAAGCTTTTTATTTTTTTTATGTTTTAGATACAAGTCCTTTATCAGAAATAAGTTTTGCATATATATTCTCCCAGTTTGTGTCTTGGCTTTTAATTATCTTCTCAGGATCATTTGAAGAGCCAAAGTACAAATTTATATGAAGTTCAACTTAGCAATTTTTAGTGTTTTAGGCTCTGTGTGTTTTGTGTCTTATTTTAGAAATCTTTGTGAAACATAAGAGCATACAATTTTCTTCCTTATGTTTTCATATTGAAGTTTCAGAGTTTTATCTCTTTAAATCTTTGAGTCATTTTGAGTTGTTAATAATTTTATATGCTATGAGGTAAAAGTCAGGGTTTTCTTTTTCCAGCTGTATATCAAAATTTTCCAGATTCATTTTAAAAACTCAATCAGTCATACATGTATAAGTCATGTATAACTAGACTTATACTGTACCTACATGTCTATCCTTATGCCAATAACAGATTATGATATTGATTACTGTAGCTTTATGGTAAGTCTCCAACATTATTTTTTTTGTAAAATTGTTTAGCTATTTTACATTCTTTTAACTTTTATAGAAATTTTATAATCAGCTTGTCAATTTCTACAAGTCATGTGCTGCATTTTGATTGGTATCTTCTAAAATCTATAATTAAATTTGAAAGGATTTGAGATCTTAACAATAATGAGTTTTCTGATTCATGAACATTGTATAACTCTCCACTTACTCAGATCTTCTTTGATATCTCTCAACAATGTTTTCAGTGTTCAGGTCTTACATGTATTTATCCTTAAGTATTTTGCGTTTTTAAAATGTTATTATAGGGGTGCCTGGGTGGCTCAGTTGGTTAAGTGTCCGACTTCAGCTCAGGTCATGATCTCACGTTTCATGAGTTCACTCGGCTCTGTGCTGACAGCTCAGAGCCTGGAGCCTGCTTCGGATTCTGTATCTCCCCCTCTCTCTGCCCCTCTCCTGCTTGTGTGCTCTCTCTGTCTCTCAAAAAATGAATAAATGTTAAAAAATATTCTTTAATGCTATTATAAATGCTACTGTTTTCAAATTTCAAAGTCCAATAGTTTGTTGCCAGTATATAGAAACACAATTGATTTTTTTATGTTAACTTATATTCTGCAACCTTGCTAAATTCATTTATGAGCAGTGACAGCTGTTTTGTGGATTCCTTAGTATTGTATATATAGCTAATCATATCACATTTATTTGCTTATTTATTTATTTAATCATATCATCTTTAAATAAAGACAATTTTACAGCTTCTTTTCCAGATTGTATGCTTTTTTTTTTTTTTTTCAACGTTTATTTATTTTTGGGACAGAGAGAGACAGAGCATGAACGGGGGAGGGGCAGAGAGAGAGAGGGAGACACAGAATCGGAAACAGGCTCCAGGCTCTGAGCCATCAGCCCAGAGCCTGACGCGGGGCTCGAACTCACGGACCGCGAGATCGTGACCTGGCTGAAGTCGGACGCTTAACCGACTGCGCCACCCAGGCGCCCCTAGATTGTATGCTTTTTATTCCTTTTCCTTGCGTTACTACACTGGCCAGGACCTACAGTACAATATTAAATAGAGCTATATACTTGAAGTGGGTATATTTTATTGAATGTAAATCGTATCTGTTAAAGCAGTTAGAGACTATTACTGAGGTGACTCTCTTGCCTCGATGGCCTATGTAAGCAAACCAAAACCTAGGACATAGTCAATTGTAAATGCATTCATATCCAAGAGGATGAAATTTAAGAACAACCAATCACAAACAGCCAACTAGGCTTTCCCAAATGAAACAACCACTTAAGGGCACCTGGGTGGCTCAGTCAGTTAAGTGTCTGACTTTAGCTCAGGTCATGATCTCACCATTCCTGAGTTCAAGCCCTGCATTGGGCTCTGTGCTGACAGCTCAGAGCCTGGAGCCTGTTTCAGATTCTGTGTCTCCCTCTCGTTCTCTGCCCCTTCCCTGCTCATGCTCTGTCTCTCTCTCTCTCTCTCAAAAATAATAAAGTAAACATTAAAAAAAGTTTTTTAAATTGCTTAAGTGATAGTCAATCAAATAATTTCCTTGTTTGTGCTATGTCTTCTATGTCTGCTCTATAGGAGCCTACAAGCCTTTCCCCTAGCTTCTGGAAGGGGAGTGCTCCTAATCACTTTTGGTTTGGTGCTGCCTAGTTCAAATCAATATTTACTCATTTAAACTCTTGTAAACTTTAATGAGCATCAGCTTATCTTTTAATGAATCTCAATAACACTGATTTTTTTTTAGTTGTCTCTATGCTTAATGTGGGCACAAACACACAACCCCTAAATCAAGAGTCACATGCTCTACCAACTAAGCCAGACATCCCAACACTGATTTTTTAAAAATTGAACTGCATATATCACAAAAATGAAAAGTTAAAGAGGCCTTTTATTGTGTGATGGGCATTGAATCACAGATGCAAAAGAGTTGAAATTGCAATTCCTGATCTTGATCTGAAAAAATAATAAAAGGAAAACAATGATGGCTAAAGTTAAGAAAGAAATTATTGAGACAATTGACATGGAAACTTTTTTCCTATGTTAAGTTTGAAATGTTCAAAAATGATGAAAGAAAAAATATTGAAGGTTTTCAAAGTATTTGATGATGGTGATACAGGAAGCATAAAGATTTGAGGTAATTTAGCTTCTGATAAACCTGAGAAAATATTTGACCAAGCTGTCTGTGATGAGGATAGAGCAATAAATAAGGGGGAATTATTGAGAATGACAAACACACACACACACACACACACACACACACACACACAAAACAAAACAAAACAAAAAACAACCTTCTTCTTTATCAATACAGGTATACTGCTATCTTTTGGGAAGGTTGTTAATTTCTTGGTTTTTTAAAAAATATTGTTTCTATAATTTAATCTCTGAAGGTATACTTCCATAATATTTGGCTTAAATATATAGATTAAATTCTGACTTTTGATTTCCAAACCACACTGTCACATGATTTTTTTTTTCTGTTAACATATTGTTAGACTACAGCATGTAGAAGCAAAAGTAAACAAAGTTGGTTTCCTTGAACTGTGAACTAAGACCAATAGAAATCCCAGTTGCTGTGAAAGAAGTCCCAACTTAGAATACTTATTCCTTTTTTAGGTTTAATAAACTGGGTCTTGCTGTAAAGAGATTGAAATAAGAGAGGAAATAAGCCCTTTTTTACTTTATTATGTTTCCTTTTTACAATACCTGACAATCATTTCCATTTAAATCAGGTATTCAGTTCTGTAAAGTATAAAATAAAATTGCTTGGCAAGTGTTTTATTTTCTCATTTTCTTCTAATTATATATATAACGCAGTATTTCTATCACCACATTTCCTTCTATATGACATTATACCAAGGGAAGAGGGAGAAAAGCAACACCTGTTCAATACTCTGTCTGTGGGATGTGTGTTCTCAGCTGATCCATAACAGCCAAGGAGATAGGTAGTTTATCTATTTTATAGCTGAAAAAATGAACCAATAGATAAACATTACCCAGATTCTGACTAGAGATTTGCAAAGTTTAAGCTTTTGCCCTGCACTCTGCTGCTTCTCTCATGATGTTTTTGAAGTTTAACTTCCTAATTTATTTTCAGTTCTGTCTCTCAGAATTTTTTATTTTTTTCTAAATTTTAATTTTGTCAACTTAACTCTCCTTTTCAAAAGAACTACACTCTTCCGGAATACGAACAATAAAATTGGAGCAAGAAGAAATTCTGTTCAAAATGTAACTTTTAAAGGCCACACCCAGCAAGTTTTTAAATACAGACTGAGGGTTTTTGTTTTTCTTTTGTTCTGTCAACATCTAAGAGTGTTTCTTTATTCTATTGAGATTATGTGTTAATGGAGTATTCTTACCTGTTTTCACAGTACTTTAAAAAAAAAAAAATTCCAGTATTGTTAACATATAGGGCTATATTAGTTTCATGTGTACAATACAGTGATTCAAAGTTTTTATTTTTTTAATTCTTTTATCTTTTTGTTTATTTTGAGAAAGAAAGAGTGCAAGTGGGGTAGGGACAGAGAAAGAGGAGAGAGAGAGAGAGAGAGAGAGAGAGAGAGAGAATCCCAAGCAGGCTTTGCACTGTCAGCACAGAGCCCAATGTGGGACTCGAACTTACAAAGTGTGAGATCATGACCTGAGCCGAAATCAAGAGTCTGACGCTTAACCAACTGAGCCACCCAGGTGCCCTTACAATGCAGTGATTCAATGATTCTATCCATCACTCAGTGCTCATCACAATAAATGCACTCTTAATCCTCTTCACCTATTTCATTCATCTGCCCTCTTTTATTCCTAATTGTGAAAATTTTCTTCTGGACAAAGGAAGAAAGTGTATATTAAACGTGTGCCAGCCTCTCATTTTTAAGAAGGTAATTAGGTAATTAACTAGGTAATACATATGAAAAAAGGGAATTCAAAGAGTATCAAAAACTATTTAGTGAAAAGTAAGTCTCCCATCTCTGGTACACAATCCCTAGTGTTCCCCAAGACACTCACTTTTTTTTTAAACAATTTCTTATGTAACCTCCAGGCTATTCTATGTGTATGTAAGCACATATAATATTTAATACAGTCTTTTAAATATAATAAAATTCTTCTATACACACTAGCATCATACATTTTTTATTTTTTAATATATCTCAGAATTCCACATTGATACAAAAAAAAACTACCTCATTGTAATGGCTATGTAACATTCCATTGAACAATATGCAACAGAAACCATTTATTGTTCACAAAGCCTAAAATATTTGCTACTTCATTCTTTACAGAAAAAGTTTGCTAGGTTCTGTTTTTGCTACTAAACTTTGAGTTACAATTTAGTAACAAAGAAGTTAATACTAAAAGCCATTGAGGGGCACCTGGGTGGCCTAGTGGGTTAGACGTTCAACCTCAGTTCAGGTCATGATGTCACCATTTGTCAGTTTGAGCCCGAGTCAGGCTCTGTGCTGCTGACAGCTCACGGCCTGGAGCCTGCTTCGGATTCTGTCTCTGTCTCTGTCTCTCTCTCTCTCTCTCTCTGCCCCTCCCCTACTCATGCTCTGTGTCTCTCTACCTCTCAAGAAGAAATAAACATTTTTTAAAAATTAAAAAAAAAAGCTGTTGAGATACTGTATTTAGAAATTTAAAACAGACTTATAAGCAACTCCTGGGTCAAGGAAGAAATCATAATGGAAGTTAATTAATAATTAGAACAGAATGATAGTGAAAACATTCTATATCAGAATTTGTGGGATAGAGCAAAAGTGACATTTTTAGTCTTATATAGACTCATAGTTAAAAGACAAAAACAAAAACAAGCACAAACAAAAATTAAAAACAAGTATCCCAAATAAGAGTTTAGAAAGGAAATCAGAATAAATCCAAAGAGAATAAAGGAAGGATATATTAAATGTGAGGATGAATTGAAGAAGGAAATAATAAAAGCAGCAGTGTCCATTTTTTTGAAAAGGTCAGCAAAATTATTATTTTTTTTTTGTAAAATAGAGAAAGCATGTATGAATGTATTGAGTTCTTATTTATGGTTTTTGCATTTTTCAGCTCTAGACTTTCTATTTGGTCCTTCATATCTGCCATGCCCCCCAACTCTGCTATTAACAAAAAATAATAATTGTCAGTTCTCTGCTGAGGTTTTCAATCTTCTGTTTACCTCCTTAAACACAATAAATATTATTTTAAAGCCTGGGCTGAAAAGCCCAGTGTCAAAAGCCCTTGTGTGGCTATCTCTATTTTCTGTTAACTACTGGTTCTCCTTCAAGTTTGCCTAATCTAAGTGCCTGATGATTCTTTAAGGTCTCTTGAACCTTTTATTTGAAAACAATGCAGAGGTAATTTGAGGCTATCATGTAACCTTCTACCGGAAAAGTGCCTAAAGACATTAACAGCAGGGATTGTCTTAATCCAATTTCAGGGATTGGAAGGACAGGTACAAAATTGGGCTACATTTCCCAGTAGGGCAAGTCTACCTCCCCGTTTTGATGTACTCCAAGGGTAAAAGGCCCACAGGCTCTCAACCCAAATTGCTCCAGGGGGAATTTAAATGCCTCCCGTACCCAGAGCCAGCCACAGCAAATGTTTAACGGCATCAGAAGAGATGGAAACAAATGGGCATACTAGATAGGCTCCTAATTTGGTGCACACTCAAATCCATATCCTTAAAATTTCTGACATTTAAAGCATTTAGAAGTGAGTTCTGACTGCAGGAAAGGTCAAATAAAGGTCACTTTTGTCAGTGTCTCCAAGCACCTAATATAATCCTGTAATTAACTGGGACTCTCCCTCCTAAGAAACCCGTGGCCCCAGTGCTGCCTTTCAGCCCTTGACTTGCTATCTCACTGGTGTTTTCTTCTGCCTAGATTGTCTTCCCACTGATGTCCACGTGTTTCACTTCCCCAAACTGCCCCATCTTCTGTATCAAACTTTTTTTTCCCCAACTACTTATGATAGCCTTGTCCTCAAGAGGAATTCGGGTAAATATGTTTCCTTTACCTCTAAACATTTGTGGAGATAGCTCAAGTTTAGATATTGTAGATTGTCGTTCCTGGAACCTGCCTGCCCTGCCCACCCTTATCTGGCTCTGCATCTCACCGTGAGGATGGTCTCCTAAGAGATTCCCTACGTATTTTACCACACCCAACATCCCTTTCCACAATAGCAATGGTTTTCCCCAGAATTGGATTACCTTTCCTTGTGGATACTTCTTGGAGAGTTCTAGGACAGGCTTATTTCTCTTAGGTTCCTGGATTAGCAGCCCTCTCTCTTGAATGACTCATTCTCTGTTTGAATATCCCTGCTCACCCATCTTTTTCAAAAGATTTTGAGTTTGGTTTTATTCTCCTTGCTGTTTAATCAAATGGGAGCAATATTGTCTTTCCTCTGTCCAAGTTCCTGAGAGACTCTCACTCAACCTCATCTGATGGCAATCCTTGCAAACACATGAGTATTTAGGCACATTAGCACAATCAGTACCGCAAATCTGACAATTGAAACTTTAACTTTTTTTTCCACAGAAACTGTGAGAATTTGCACCATGAATGCAAAAGAAAAATAAGTGGGCCTTTTGGTTTCTCAGTGGACAAAACAAGAAGTCATAGATGACTTACCAAATATATTTAAAACCAGATGAGTCTGCTTTTATATTTTTCCAAAGTGGCACTCCAAGAAAACAATCCAGAGTCCATATGTAAAGTGTAGTGTTACTATCTGATGGCAAAATTACTCCCATTTGAGTATAGGGCTTCAAATAAGAAATAGCACTTAGAATTGATTGGAGGCTGAGGTGAGGGGACAGAACTGGTTTTGTAAACTGTCAGACTTCTTCATTACTGTCATACTTCTAAACTTCTATAATAAATTTACACAGATTATATTTAAATCATGAAGGACTTTTAATAGAATAAAAAATGTAATTTTGCAACACTGACTAGTGAGCATTTTCATACTCAAAGCAAAATGTTTCCTTATTATTTTCTCTTTTTGGAACTTACTTTGTTAGATGGCTTTCTGACATCATTTGTTCCCTTTGTCTATTGTTTTTTATTATTTTAGTATGTTGTTTGAAACGCATGAAAGCATATATGATCTCATTTTAATAAGATGAACATACATGAACCCATCTCTTGATCCCGAAACTAAAACATTTTTAATAAATTGTGTGCTTCTTCCTTGACAATCTCCCTGCTTTTCCATTCCCAGGAGTATCCACTGCTCTAACTTTGTGCTTATTATTCCCTTGGTTTACAAACACAAACACACACCATAGAAAGATGATAAGATAGATAGATGAAATAGATAGATAGATAGACAAAGAAAGTAACAAGGAAATAAAGAAAAAAGAAAAGCTGATTAAAATATATTATTTTGGGGTGCTTAGCTGGCTCGGTCAGTAGAGCACATGACTCTCAATCTCAGGGTCATGAGTTTAAACCCTACATTAGGCATGGAGTCTACTTAAACAAATCAAACATACTGCTTAGTTGTTTTTGAGCCCTAAAAATCTTGCCATATTTTAAGTGGTTTCTCAGTCTTACTTTTTTCACTGAACTTACTATTCCATTATGTGAACATAGCACAATTTATTCATTCTCTTGTCAGTGTGTATATATGTGTACGTATGTGTGTATGAATCTATCTGTGTGTGTGTGTGTGTGTGTGTGTATAAATACCTCTTTCATTCTCCATAGAGAAAGGAGTTGTTTGCAGATCTTTTCCATTATAGACATGGCTGTTAATACCGTCTCTGTACAGATACCTTGGCACTTGTATACAAATGTGTATATACTTATAGCCATTCATAGAAGAAAAAGTTTTCATAAGTTTGTAATAACATATAAAGATGGATAACATTAAAACAGAAAGTAGGGCACCTGGGTGGCTCAGTTGGTTAAGTATCTGACTTCAGCTCAGGTCATGATCTCATGGTTCATGAGGTTGAGCCCTGCATTGGGTGAGCATGAGCCCCACTTGGGGTGAGCTCAAGCGTTGCTTGGGGTGAACATGAGGCCCTCTTCAAGTGAGCCCCATTCTCTCTCTGTCTCCCTCTTTCTCTCTGTCCTCCCTCACTTGCACCATCTCTCACTATATATATATATATATATATATATATATATATATATATATATCAGAGACAGATTGACACCTGAATTAAATGCAAACCATAAGCCAGGAGGCCTGACCATTGTGCCTTATATATTTGCAGAGGGGTCACTAGTCAAATATACAAAGAAAAAGACATTGATGAAAAATATTAAAATAAAAAGTAAAAACTGAAAGCCAGTGTTGTTATCTGGCAATATTTTCCAGACATGATATCTGAAAAACCAAATGGAAAATGAGGAGGCCTGAATTCTTTTTTATTTTTTTAATGTCTATTTTTGAGAGAGAGAGAGACAGTGTGAGCAGGGGAGGAGCAGAGAGAGAGGGAGATACAGAATCTGAAGCAGGTTCCAGGCTCTGAGCTGTCAGCACACAGCCCGATGTGGGGCTCAAACTCATGAACCATGAGATCATGACCTGAGCTAAAGTCATGACTGAGTGATTGAGTCATGACTCAGTGACTTAGCTGACTGAGTGACCCAGGTATGCGGAGACCTGAATTCTAAGTAATACTAATTCACTGAGTGATTTCTGACTTCTCTGAGCATCAGTTTTCTCACCAGCAAAATGGTGATAAGACTTGCCTTGCCAACGGCATGGGCTTTTGTGAGTGTAAATGATCCAATACACTCATTTATTCATCGGACCCTCATTGAGGTCCTATGTTGGGTTCTAGCATTTTGCCACCTACTTCGGGAAAGCAAAAGACATATGAGAGAAATTGCTTTTTTCCTCTCTGGAGTTGTCAAAGTAATATAGCAGAGATAATGCTGAAAATGACACAATCCTATCTAAGTAGAAGGTTATATGCTCATGGAGGTGGTGGTGCTTATAATGAAGATTATGTGAAACTTATAAAATTTACAAAAGTGAAAAACTGGAGGAAAAGTACTGAGAACCCCCCTGAAGAAGACCTTTGGAAGATTTCTCTCTTTTCTAGCCATACCAGGCACTCTGTAGACTTATTAAAAATGAGTATTTTCGGGGTACTTGGGTGGCTTAGCTGGTTAAGTGACTGACTTCGGCCTAGGTCCCAATCTCGTGATCTGTGAGTTCAAGCCCCATGTCGGGCTCTGTGCTGACAGTTCAGAGCCTGGAGCCTGCTTCAGATTCTGTGTCTACCTCTCTCTGCACCACCCTTCCCCCCCCCCCCCCCGCTCATGCTCTGTCTCTCTCTCTCTCTCTCAAAGAATAAACATTAAAACAAAATCCTTTTAATAAAAAAAAAAAATAAAAATGAGTATTTTCATTGTTAATTTCAGTTGTCTGATAAAAGTTCAATATAAAGAGACTATGTATTTCATGATTGCCCACTGGTTCTAGAAACTTAGAGCCAGTGATAGACATATACCTTAGCTATAATTTGGGGTCTCATTTACCTGTCAGTTGCCCAAACTGCTTTGAGCTCAGAGTATCCCACCTCTCACCCCTGCCCCACTTTCCCTACCAATTTCCTACCAGTTAATCAGTTAACTTCTGTAGCAATGGGATACTGCTTCTCTACAACAAAGGACATTGTAGCCTTGCTAACAGATTTTGTTAAAACATAGAGTTACCACTCACAAATTGCTAGGAAAAAAGAGAGAGAGAGAGATAGACCTAGAGATGAGGCAGAATTAATTGTTAGCTTATCTTCCTAGTGAACTGGAAAGTGGAAATAGGCATGAAGACCCCAGTAAGAGGAGGGAGGGGTTGTTACTCTTCCCTTTTCCTGGGCCAGTGAGTAGTTTGGGTTTAGAAGCTTTTGAAGCCAGAAGGGCTGAAGTGAAGAGGGATACTTGCTCTCTAGATCAGAATAAGGATGTATTAAGAATTCAGCTGCGGTTTAGCTCACTTCTCTCTGCCTAGAATGCAGCAGGTATACCAGTAGGTTGTTAGAGAGAGTGCCCTTGCACAGGGTCAGTCATGGTTTAGAACATAGGATAACAAATCCCCACCCCACCCCACTATGCTCACCACAGAGACCGTGAGCATAGATCTGTTGTCTCTTCTCCTCTGGCAAGCTGGGTAGTTCTTTTACAAGTCTTGTATCAGAGGAGTTTCCTCCATTGGTATGAACATTGATAGGAGCTTTTTTTTTTTTTTTTTTTTTTTGATAGAAGCAATTAAGTACAGGAAATACATAGAGCCTGCGCGGAATATTTATGCAACCCCGTTACTGGGAAGAGGCACCAGACACGCAAGGGAAGACCTGGGTTTGAGTCCCAGCTAGGCTACAAGACCCAGATGTGGGAGGAGATGAGTGGTTTTGGTGATGGCATAGCTACCATAGTGCATGTTTACTGTTCTTCTGGACTATCTCAATAAAACCTCTCAAGAGCCCTTTGACCATTATCGAATTCGTATTCTCATTCTCATTTTGTCTCAGTCTCACTCTGTAGTAGATAAGGAAGCAACGTCTGGTCAAATGGTTAAAAGCCTTTGGTTGGAGTTGGGTAGAACTGGTTTGAAAATCTTCACCTCTACAGCTTACTAGCCATGTGACCTTGGGTAAGGCCCTTAACTTCCCTGAGCCTCTGTTTCTTCAAAAAGAACAGAGGATAATTACAAAGCAGCACCTAACATTTGTTGAGCATTTATTAAATGTCAGGGCTGTCAAAAGTATATTACATGGATTCACTCAGATTTTCATAACTCTGCGTGATGAGTAAAATCATTATCCACATTTTACAGAGAGGAAACTGAGAGGGTAAGTAAGTTGTCCAAGTTTACACAGATGGGAAATATGGACCCAGAATCAAAACTCGTGGATAGTAACGCCATTTCACAGCATTATTGTGAGGTTAAATAATCTATTATACATACATAGAAGTAAATATATAAGTTTAGCACAAAAGATGGAAGGGGATGTAAATTAAATTACAGTTAACCCTTGAACAACACAGGGATTGGGGTATTGACACCCCCGTGTAGTCAAAAATCTACGCATAACTTTTGACTCCCCCAAAACTTAACTACTAATAGCCTACTGTTGACAGTAAGCCTTACCGATAACATAAAAGGTCGATTAACACATATTTTATATTATATCCTGTATTTCTTACAATAAAGAAAGCTGGAGAAAAGAAAAATGTTATTAAGAAAATCATAAGGATAAGGAAGAGAAAATACATTTATAGCATAGTACTGTATTTATCAAAGAAAATCTGCAGATAGGTGGACCTACACAGGCCAAACCTGTGTTGTTCAAGGGTCCACTGGGTACTGTGATAAGGTTCTTACATGATACATGAAGTGGTGTAATAGTAACTCACGATAGACCGAAAAATCAAGAATGCATATTGTAATCCTTGGAACAATCACAAAAAATAAATTATAGAAGTATATCATATCATAACATATATAAACATAACATAAAATAAAAATATAAAAAGCCAATGGTGGAAATAAAATGAAATAATAAAAATGTGTGTTTGTGGGGCGCCTGGGTGGCGCAGTCGGTTAAGCGTCCGACTTCAGCCAGGTCACGATCTCGCGGTCCGTGAGTTCGAGCCCCGCGTCTGGCTCTGGGCTGATGGCTCAGAGCCTGGACCCTGTTTCCGATTCTGTGTCTCCCTCTCTCTCTGCCCCTCCCCTGTTCATGCTCTGTCTCTCTCTGTCCCAAAAATAAAGAAACGTTGAAAAAAAAAAAATTAAAAAAAAAAATGCGTGTTTGATACAAAAGAAAGCAGGAAAGAAAAGAACAAAGGAACAAACAGGAAAAATAGAAAACAAATAGGAAGATGGCAGATTTGAGCTTAATTGTCAGTAATTACTCAATTGGATAAACACTAAAAAGACAGAGATTGTCAAACTGTATAAAAAAAAAAGCGCAATACCCAATTACATGCTGCTTAAAAAGACATACTTTAAATGTGAAGACAGATTGGACATGTCAAAAGTAAAAAAGATAGGGGCACCCGGGTGGCGCAGTCCGTTAAGCGTCCGACTTCAGCCAGGTCACGATCTCGCGGTCCGTGAGTTCGAGCCCCGCGTCGGGCTCTGGGCTGATGGCTCAGAGCCTGGAGCCTGTTTCCGATTCTGTGTCTCCCTCTCTCTCTGCCCCTCCCCCGTTCATGCTCTGTCTCTCTCTGTCCCAAAAATAAATAAACGTTAAAAAAGTTAAAAAAAAAAAAAAAAAGTAAAAAAGATAAAAGAGCTAGTGTGGGGTGCCTGGGTGGCTCAGTCCGTTAAGGGACTGACTTCGGCTCAGGTCATGTGTTCTCAGTTCTGGAGTTTGAGCCCCATGTCCGGCTCTGCTGATAGCTCAAAGCCTGGAGCCTGCTTAAGATTCTGTGTCTCCCTTTCTCTCTCTGCTGTTCCCCTGCTCACGCTCAGTCTCTCTCTCTCTCAAAAATAAATAAACATTAAAAATTTTTTTTTAATAAATAAATAAATAAATAAATAAGAGACCTAGTGTGGATAACATCAAAGTAGATTTCAAGGATTACCAAAAAAGGATTACCAAAATGAAATACAGAAATTTTATCATGATAAAAGACTCAATTTATCAAGAACACATAACAATTCCAAATGAGTATGCATCTAATAATAGAGCTTCAAAAAACATGAAGCAAAAATGGACAGAACTAAAGGCAGAAATAGACAAATCCACGATTATAGTTGGATGTTACTCTTTGTATACTCTGTAATCTTCTGTAATCTTTGTAACTGATAAAATATGCAGGCCAAAGAAAAAGGCAGTAGAGATATGGAAAATTTGAACAATATTATCAATGAACCAGATCTAACTGGTTCTATTTTATTTATGAGGCACTATATACAATAATTGCAAAATATACATTCTTCCAAATACAAATGGAGTATTCATCAATATAAGGTCCTATGTTGGGTCACAAAGCAAGTGTCAATAAATTTCGAAGAATAATCTGTGCAAGTAATTATTAAAGTAAGAGTGAAGGCTAGCTATTTGTCTCATGATCTGTGGTTCTGTGAATTCTCCTACTCTGACATAAGAAATTTTCTAGCATCTTCTTCCCAGTCTAGCAATATTATTTGCTTGTTAGGTTTTCAGAGATCTAAGTTCAGAACTCAGTTCTTTAATCCTCTAAACAATGGAGTTATTTTTAGTTTTTATTATTATTTCTTTAAATTCCAGAGGAGTTAACATACAGTTTTATATTAGTTTCAGGTGTACAATAGAGTGATTCAACATTTCCAGGGGCTCATCGCAACAAATGTACTCCTTAATCCCCATCACCTATTTCTCCCATTCCTCCACCCCACTCCCCTCTGGTAACTATCAATTTTTTCCCTATGGTTAAGAGTCTGTTACTTGGTTTGTCTTTTTTCTTCGTTGTTCATTTGTTTTATTTCTTAAATTCCACATCTGAGTAAAGTCATATGGTATTTGTCTTTCTCTGATTTATTTCACTTAGTATTATACCTTTTAGATCCATTCGTGTTGTTGTAAATGGCAAGAACTCATTCTTTTTATGGCTGAGTAAAATTCCATTGTATATATACACCACATCTTCTATATCCATTCACCTATCGATTGACATTTGGGCTTCTTCCACAATTTGGTTATTGTAAATAATGCCACAATAAACCTAGGGGTGCATATATATTTTTCAATTAATGTTTTTGTATTCTTTGGTTAAATCCCTAGCAGTGGCATTACTGGATCATATGGTAGTTCTATGTTTAATTTTTTGAGGAAGTGAACAATGGAGTTATTTAATTAGAAATAATGATAAGAGCTTGAATTTAGTCTCCTTTTTCCTGTGTTCTGAAGCTCTCTATTCTCAGAAAATGCAATCTTCCATCTGAAGCTTGGCACCATATGATTTAGACTCCAGAACATCTGTTGCTTAAGATTCTCTAAAATAATCTCAGTTACCACTGAGCACAATGAACTTCTGCAAAAGACTTCATCGATCAGGAATCTTTTCTTTAGAGCCCTTGTTAGTCAGTTCACTTCTGGGGTTGAAGGAAACGTTAATGTCCACCTTGAAAAAGATGTTCTGTGTATGTGCGTTTGTATTAGGTATAAATGTCTCAAGAAGCAATACTTGGACCTTAAATAAGGCTTTAAAAATACATTATAGCAGGAACTCCTAAACTTGGGTCTGTTGGCTCTACTTGGAGCCTACATGGGGCTCGAACTCACAACCCCGAGATCAAGAGTTGCATGCTCTATGGACTGAGCCTGGCTGAAGAAGTGCTAAACAGCAAAACTTGCTTCTACTCAATACTTTTTCTGGGTTCATTTATTAATATCTTGCAGAATAAAACTCTGGAGACACCAGTGGGAAAATACCTGCTTAGAAAGTTCACTTATTTTTCCTTCCATTTCAAATACATACCAAGCTAGAAGTATCTGCTGGGTGCTATGGAAACTGCCATGATGACTGAGAACCTTGGTCAAATGAAACCTAAGTGCAGACACAAGCCTCCAGCATGGCGGCTGAGAGCATGTTCATGATGTCAGCTGGGCCCAAATCTAGACCCAGCCCAGCCCATCTCTCACTAGCAATTGGACCTTAGGAAAAATCACAAAATGTCTTTGAGCCTCGGTTTAGATTCGTCATCTGTAAAATGGGGCTAAGCAGGCAACTACTATCATGTATGATTTTTAGATTCTTTTGAAATATATATACATATATATATGTATGTATATGTGTGTGTGTGTATATATATACATATATATGTGTGTATATATATACATATATATATAGTGTGTATATATATACATATATATGTGTGTGTGTTCTTCTAGCTCTACATTTGGGTTCATCTGAACCCTCCCTCCTACCTTCTAACTTTGCCTCTCAGCCCCCAGTCTCATTCTGCTTGAGCCCCCATGGCTTTCATTTCTAAGGTTCTTTGCACCTGTTGTTTATTCCGCCAGGCAGTACTTTATATCCCTGCATTTCTTTTGCTCACTCTTTCTTCTTGTTAGATTTCAGCTCTCACACATTCCCTCCTCAGAGGATTTTCATGATCATTCGTCACAACTACATACTCTTTCTATACCCTTTCTCTTATCGTTTTCTTAGTATTTATTATCTAATACATGTCTAGTTTGCTTTTTTAAAAAATAATTTCTCATTATAACTTGCTCAGGGCTATATTCCATGGACACAGGACAGTGTCCAGCAGAGAAAAAAGCTCAGAAATATATACTTGTTAAAAAAAATAAATCAAATGGAACAAAATGGCGCAAAAGGGCGTACACACGGAAATGGTACAGATTAAAACCTCATCAACATTAGTGATTACAGTTTTATACACTTGTTATTATAACATCTACATTTCTGAAGAGGAGATGTGTGTTTACATTTGCATAACAAATTGAGTAAAAAAAGTAGATGGTCTAGAACAATGGTCCCATATCAAAGGTGAGTTCAGATTCCAACCATGCAAAACAGAAAATCTCTCCACCCAAAAGGTTTACCAAAAATTCTTAGGTGGTTTTCCCCCTGGCGAAATGTGATATCTGTTATAATGGCAGAAGGTTACAGTTAGGGAAGGGTGATGCAGACACGTGCTTCAGAGGGGAAAGTTATTTCTGCCTGGTACACGTGGATGCTAGATCAGACTCTGATAGGTAAAATGGAATGGGTAACTGGGCACATGAATGGACTGGGAAGCAAGCATTATAGGTGGAGGAGCACCCCATGATTTCCACGAAAGCCACCAAAACACATCTCCAATAGAACTTCTGGCTAAATGAGAGAACTGGACCTCTGTGCAGATCAGGAGCTTCAAGTGTATCCTGGATCACCGGATCACCACCCAGGAGCTGTTCCTGACCTTTTTGGAGGCCCTACTGGATTTAGGTATGGAGAGAAGGCTACAACCTGAATTTCATTTCCTTCTCCTAAATGAATGGTGATAAATAAAGCTAAGGTTAGAATGAAGAGCCTTGAATGCCAGGGCAAGAGACTGTGCCTTTAAGATCTCTAAGTAAGGCAATCAGTATGAGTCAAGTGGTTTGAGAGGAAAGAGACCACTTTGGGAAGGCCAGAGTGAACGTTGTTTATAGTCCAGGCAAGACAGGCAATACAGGGTCTAGAATCAGGGGGGACACAAAAGGAATAAAAAAAGGATGGACGAGAGTTGTGCAGGTCAGAGATTTCCAGTGGGGCTACAGGGGGCCAGAGGAGACTCAATTTATGCTGGTGGAAGATTCACGGGGTTTGTTCGAATGCTTTCAGCCCATGGGATATGAACTTTTACGTGTCTCTTCAAAATAATAGCCTCTGGCCTATAATGAAATAGAAATCATGAGGACACTGTATCTTTTAAAAAAATCCCCTTTTGTAGCACTTCCTTAAAAACAGCTATTTAATGCAACTCTGCCAGTGAGTTCTTGACAGTCCTGTCTTAGGATTCCGATATTAATGAAACATCTTTGCAAAGGGTTGAAGTGTCTTCCTGGTAAGTATTTAGCTTCTGTTTTTCAAAATACCTTGTGAAAACTTAAATTTCTCCTTTGACCTAACGTTTCTCATTGACTGTTCTGATATAAGAAATATCAAGCAATTGCATTGATCGATAACGTTTTCAAGATTTTTTCTTCCCTTTCGGTTTGCTACTTTAACTTTAGTTGTAATAGTTGTGATAATTTTGTGGAGTATTTTTGTCAAAGTCATACAACACTCATGTATTTGCTTTGGTGCTTATGAGTTGAGGCATAATTAATTGAAAGTCATTTACTGGTCTTTAAAAATACATATATTGATAATATTTATTAGGAACCATAACCCAGTGATTTATGGATTTTTTTTTTTTTTTTTTTAGTTTTTGTTAAATTGTTCAGCATTTCCCACATTGGGAAGCTGTCTTTTTTTCCAGCTTTATTGAGATATAATTGACATATAAGATTTTATAAATTTAAGGTGTAAAATGTGATTATTTGACATACATGTATATTATGAAATGATTACCATAAGATTAGTTAACATTTCCATCACCTCGTATAATTACCTTTTTTTATCACTTTTCCTCTCATGTTTTCTTTTAACTGACATGATATAGTGATTTCAAAGAGCTGAATAGAATTCCAATGTTTGACATATTATATTGATTTAATTATTATATTGATACATGTATATAATAATAGTGTTAGATTATATTATCTCTGTATTCTTCAGTGTTAATGAGTAAGTTCACTATGTTTGCAGGGTAAATATTAACAACTTGTTTAAACAGTTGCTTGTGCTAAAAGAAATGATAAGCAATGTTGGACCCACCACATACTCTTTCTTGTTATGTAGATTTGTTTGTTTGTGTTTAGTTCTATAGAATTTAAACTTAAAAAGAACATTTAATGTGGGTCTGTGTGATCATTGTTTATTTAAAACAAAATCTAACTTACAGGGATAAGAAAGTAGACCATGCACGGTTCCTATTCTACCATTTTAGAAAGTCGTTGGATGGGTTTCATAGGGTAAATTTTATTTGCTTTTTTCCATTTTTTAACATTTATTTATTTTTGAGAGAGACACACAGAGAGCATAAGTGGGGGAGGGGCAGAGAGAGAAGAGACACAACCTCAAGCAGGCTCTAGCACAGAGCCCGAACTCACGACTCTGAGATCAGATCTGAGCCATGATCTTGATCTGAGTCGGACGCTTAACCAACTGGGCCACCCAGGCACCCCAGGGTAAATTTTATTTGTAATGTAGGTCCACAGTTTGTGAGCTAAAAAGCCTATCATTCACCAGATTCTCATTAGGCTGACACCAGAAAGATCTAAAAACAACAACAACACTATTATAAATGGACACCTATGCTAAGATAATTTATATACTTTAACTTTTAAAAGAATTTTGAAATATTGAAATAGTTAAATATTGAGTTTTTTCCTATTGTCTTGTAAGTTAAGCAATTTAGGTAATTAACTCTATTTAGCTATTTTAACATTTAAAACGTTTTGTAATGATAGAAGAGCAAAAAAAAGTTTGTAGGAAATTTTGTTCAGAATTAAATTAAAAAGAATTTAGATGGTACTTTTGGTTTACATTAGGTATTTTCAGGAAATATTTTGAGTAAGATCCTTTAATTCAGAGGCAAATGAAATAGAGACACTATTAATTTTGCTTTTTACTTATTAATCTTTTTCAGAATCGTAAACTCATTAATGAAGCATGGTAAGTTGGCATTTTAAAATCTTTGGGTGATTTGGAGGATGAACATCCTCCATTTGGAAAATAAAATATATGGTTCAGATTATAAGGGCGTGAAACGGTTTGCAAGACAGTTTAATTTTAGGTCTTAGAGACATGTTTTTGAAATTAAGAGCATTCCATTTTTTTATTATTATTTTTAATGTTCATTTTTTTGAGAGAGAGAGACAGAGCATGAGCAGGGGAGGGAGAGAGAGAGGGAGACACAGAATCTGAAGCAGGCTCCTGTCAACACAGAGCCCTATGCAGGGCTCAAACCCACGAACCGTGAGATCATGACCTGAGCCGAAGTCTGACGAAGAACATTCCATTTTTAAGCAGCAATTCAGATTTTTTCATTAAAGATATATGCCTGATCCCTTTTGCCAAATCAGTCTTCTGCTATACAACTCCTTACTAAAATTTTACAAGAATGTTAAATACTATACTATAGAATGAGTACTGTTCTCTAAATACTATATGTTATAGAGCAGTGGATCTCAACCAGGGTTGATTTTGTCTCCCAGGGTATATTTGGTGATTTCTGAGACATTTTCGATTGTCACAACTGTGAGGATGTTAACTGGCATCTAGTGGGTAGAAGCCAGGGATGCTGCTCAATATCCTACAATACATAGGACAGCCCCCCACAGCAAAGACTTAGCCAACCTAACATGTCAATAGTGCTGTGGGTGAGAAACTCTACTTTATAACAGAAAAATTAAGTTCAATTGATAATTTCAAAACTCGAGAGTTCTGCCATTTTTCTAGCAGGCCTGTGTTGAACAAGACAAGCTGGGTCAAGCCTTTGAAGACGCTTTTGAGGTCCTGAGGCAACATTCAACCGGAGATCTTCCGTACTCCCCAGGTAAAGATGTCAGTCCCCTTCTTTCACTGGGATATCAAATGGCTTGTTAGTCAGACACAAATAATAATTACCAGAACAGAGAAGACCATTTTTACCTAGTGCATCTAGGATTAATTCTAAGGCAGAAAGCTTCCAGGGTTACCTAGCCTAAGAAAATCTAAAGTGTCATACATAAAAATGTAAAGAATGACATTCCACATAGAAATACTAGCACATATAATTATTTGCTATTAAAAATATCTAGTTGATATTTATCTAATTGATAATTTTAACTGTTCAGAGTGGGCTTTTCAGTTATTCTAATTTATCTTATAGACTTTCCATGCAAGAGATATTATAATCAGAAGAATAAATATTCTTTTATTCTTCCTCACCCATTGCCCTCTAGACTATAGAAAGATAGTGCAGGTGAGATACAGGTATTTTGCCTACCGAGTTTATACAGGGTGTTGCGGGCAGTACCAAGATAAGAGATGGTGGATCTCTACTCGCAAGGAACACATACTCTACTAAGGGAAAATGGGACATGTAAAAAGAGATCTCTGATACCAGCACAATGCAATAAATGTAAAGAAATGCAAAGTGAGATGAACATAAGGGAAGGGAAGCAAAAATAATACAAAAACAGGGAGGGAGACAAAACATAAGAGACTCTTAAACATGGAGAACAAACAGAGGATTACTGGAGGGGGTTGTGGGAGGGGCAATGGGCTAAATGGTAAGGAGCATTAAGGAATCTACTCCTGAAATCATTGTTGCACTATATGCTAACTAACTTGGATGTAAATTAAAAGAGATAAATTAACTAAATTTAAAAAAAGAAATGCAAAGTGATAGAAAACACATGATAGAGCAATCACACATAAGCATATATGCATACATGCACATGTGTGTAATCATAAACTTTGACTTTTTCAGTTTCTGTCTCTGTTTTTAAATTAGATTACAAAAATTACCTGGCGTTCATCAACCACTGCTCTCATATCAGAGGAAATTCCAACTGCTATGGTATGCTGCCTGCAGAGGAACCTGTCTATAATTGGAGAACAGTAATAGTGAGTACATGTCCCAGGAGACCACCCCCCAGTAACAGGCAAATTCCCTATTCAGTCCTGCCTTTCGCTTGGTGTATGCTAGCTGAAACCCAGCTTAGAGGCAGCAGAGACTGTGAGAACATTCACAGCCATCAGTGGTGTGAACCTGAGAGTCAACATGGGGTGAGCCTCAGCAGTGCTGTCAAGAAGGAAACTGTCCTCCATCATTGCTCTTCACCCAGCATCAGAGGGTGTGAATGACTTCTATAAAGATGTATTTTTAGGGTTCTCACATTACTGCTACTCTTTAGTCCATCTGGAAAATTGCAAAACGCCATGGTTCCCCTATATGCCATAGGGCAAAGCCCAAACTTACTCTACACTGGTTTTACCTACAATCTTCTATCGACCTCCACTATTTTCTAAAGAAATTTTCATTTTTTAAATTATTTTTCTTAAGTTTATTTAGTTTGAGGGAGAGAAAGAGCACAAGCAGGGCAGGGACAGAGAGAGAGGGAGAGAGAGAATCCCAAGCAGGCTCCATGCTGCCGGCATGGAGCCCAATGCAGGGCTCAAACCCAGGAACCATGAGATCATGACCCGAGAGGAAACCAAGAGTCAGACACTTAATCAACTGAACCACCCAGGCACCCTGACACCTTCTCTATTTTCCTTCCCAAGCTTAGAGCTAGTTACATGTTTTGGATCAACTCATGGATATTGTAGTAGTGTGCCCTGCAAATGAAGTGTCCCCATCATCGATTTCTCCATTCATGTGTTCTTTTGTGTTGTTTTCTTAATGCCAGCAGTCTTAATGTGGTAGGGTTTTCCTTTTTTTTTTTTTTTTTTTTCCCAGTCATTCCCTTCAACCATGCTGTATAGCAGATGTCCTTTTTCTTACCTTGTAAGTTCTGTCAGGGCCTCTCCCTATGACATTTCTTTGAAGAGGGAGTTTGAATTAACCTGTGGAGACCTATGTATCCTTGCCTTATGTAACAGTAACACCTCAGGCTGCTTCCACCTGTCCCCTCTCTTGGCTCTGCTCTCCCTTGGCTGACATCTTTCTCTCTGTGTCTCTTGCCCAGCATCCAACAGAGGAATGGAAAGCTCATCTTCCCTTTTTTGTGGGCACTTCAATTTCTACTAATAATTCTTTTAAATTTTTCTTTCTGGCTGGGCATTTTTAGGGAGAAGGAAGGAAGGAACACCCTCTTTTTTCTCATAAGGAGGGGATGATATGAAAGTCCCCACAAAGCCAAAGATTACTTTACATCCCTTGGTCCTCTCTTTATGTGGGTTTGAGGCTAGTTCTGCCCTGGGAGGTAACTGGCTGCAACTGAGAATAGTGCTTGTTAGAATTTGGGAGATTCTTAGCAGTCTTTTTGTCCCCAGCTTTTAACTTTAGCCATCAACTGGGGGCCACATGGAAAGTCCCACTTAACATCTGCTGCATTATTTATATAGAACAGTGCTGCGGACCTCTATTTTGAAGGAAATATTCATCAATCTCTGCCAAACATCCCTGAAAACCAGCTGGTACAACCTGCTGTTCTCCATCAAAAGGGAGGAAAAGGTATGTGGATCCATTACTCCTTTTATAAGTAAAAGAACCAAATCTTCAAAGCAGCTTTAAAGGGATTTCATATCTGAGTTTAGAATTGCATTTGCAAAATATTCTCGTATTGTGATTAAGAAGAATTCACATCTGACAGACTGAACCACTCCAAGCCATTCACCTTGGATGAGGCTTCCTATTGTTTCATAGAAATGTTATGAAGCTGCATTGTGTTGCTTCACTCAAATCTGCATTCGAGAATAATGTGTATATATTTGGGGTATAGAAGGAGGAACTTTTCCATAAGTTGTTTTAGCAATCTTATTCTAATTGTAAAGGCCTTGGTGTAAAAGTTGTCTTCTCTGTTAAGTTTTCTGCAAATGAAGTTCCATAATAATTCAACATTTCATAAATTTCAAATCTTGATTTCATAAATTTAAGACGATGATGATCTCACCTAACAGATGGGCAAAGTGTTAAAGCAGGATAGTAGCCACTGACATGTGCACATGTGCTTTTGGAGGCAGTGTAGATTGACTGGTACAAAGTTTTGTAAGGTAATTTGGCACTATCAAAAATTTAAATGTTCATATCTTTTGACTCTTAGGGACTATGTAACTCAGTGATTGAGTGTGAACTATGGGTTAATTGTATGAGCCTGGGAAAATCACTCAACCTTTTGTTCCACAGTTTCCTCATTCAAAAGGCAAATAATGGTAATTGTACAAATAAATCATAAGATTTCTGTAAAAATCAAATGAAAGCCTATGTAAAGCATTATGCTCATAGCCTGGCACTGGATAATTTCTCAAGATACCATAGGGGTGTGTGTGTGTGTGTGTGTGTGTGTGTTGTTGTAGTAAAAGAATGGAACTTACCCACTGCATTTGTCTGTGTATAAGGATCAGAGATGTGTAAGATGCACTATAATTTTATGATGAAATTTCTAAAAAATGGTTTATCATAGTTACTAAATTATTTTAAATGAGCTTTTTTTGGGAAAACTAGTTTTGTTTCTATATCTCCATCCTAGAATACTGTACACTGTATCCTAGAATAAAATTCTAAATATTCAGTTATAATCTAATCCAGCAAAGAATAATGCATAAAATCACACAGAGAAAATAAATCTGTATCACTGAATATTGGTACTGGATATTGAACTATGGTGGTAATTTAATATAAGGAGAATTACACTTCTACTTCTGTCCAGGTGTTTAGCTAGTCACTATTATTTTTTTAAACTAACTCATTCCAGGGTGTAAAGCTTATGTCTTTCCACTGATGCTTTATGTGGTGGAGCTTTGCCATTATGGGACATATTACTCACCATCTTCTGTTTTTCAAGCTTCATCTTCCACTTGAAATAGGGATACATTTGAAACAGAATGAAATTTCAAAATAATCTGGGCATTTATTATCCAGAGAAAAATAGTACATGCATAAAACAGAACACATAGTTTTTAAAAGGCATGCAGGCATAACATATGTGTTGATAAAGAACTTTAGAGTACATTCTTTTGTCTTAATCCCATTTAATTCCATAATTTAAAAGTAACAATGCACATGATTAAAAGTAGAAAGGATTCAGAAATACATAAAGAATAAGTAGAAGTGTTCCTTCTTTCTTCCCATGCTATATCCTGGGAAGTAGCCATTTGTCAACAGTTGGGTATTTTACCCATCTGTAGCTAATTTCTATATTCTCTGATATAATTTAAGGTATATAACATTGGAAAAGGGCATATTACTTTGATACCACTTGTATTTTTGAAGGGTATACATATGTTTATATGCAAAATTTTTTTGAATTTAAAAACTGTAGGATAGACTGGAATTGTACTTTCACTTTGTGCTTTTTTTTTTTTCACTTTGTGCTTCTGATTGGATCTTTTACTGTGAGCACATAATACTTAAAAAAATTTTTTTTTAGTGTTTATTTATTTTCGAGAAAGACAGAGACAGAATGTGAGTGGGTTAGGGGCAGGGAGAGAGGGAGACACAGAATCTGAAGCAGGCTCCAGGCTCTGAGCTGTCAGCACAGAGCCCGACGTGGGGCTCCAACTTGGGAACAGTGAGATCATGACCTGAGTCGAAGTTGGACACTCAACCGACTGACCCACCCATGTGCCCCCACAAAATACATTTTTAACAAAAATTTAAACATTTTTTTTTCAAAATTGAAAACAAATTTTAAAATGATGAGCATCCATTATCATGGATTTGACCATCAGATAAGGGACAGAGTTTGTTTAAGGCTGTGACTTTAATTCATGATGTGTTTTTTGGTAAGTCCCTTTCATTTCTCAATTTGTAAATTCAAGATAATATAACTCAAAAAGATAATCTTAAAAACCTTTGAGGTTTTGGGATGAATGATGACTGGTAAAAGAGTATTACTCCCAAGAGACTGTTCAAAGCAGTTTGGGTATCCACTATTCAACTCTATCTAGAGGAAAAGGAAATTTGACCATAGCTATCTCAGCTACTGACAGATCTGGTGAAGCATGGTATTTACAGGCCAACTCAGAAGCCACAACATAGGCTGTCCCCTTTGTTCTCTCATAGGCCAAAGAGATCCAATCAACAGAACAAAAATCACAACGACAAATCTTCCTAAAGTTTCCTATCTAGAAATTCTAAAATATAAAGGGCTGTGTTCCTAAAGGGACAAAAACTCTCATTGTACCATGTTATTTCACAGCAATGAAAAACATCACGATGCCCATTGTCATTGCTCATAAATGATGTCCAAATGTCATAAAGATATTTTGGCATTTTCTTTATTTTTCAAGCAACTGTGCACACCCAGAGTTTTTTTTTTTTTTTTTTTAACTAAGTCTTTGTTATTAATGTCACTAATGTTACTTTATATTTGAATATTGTTTTGCATTTTACAAAATACATTCACATTCCTTACCTCATTTGACTTACCTCATTTGAATAAAGCCCTTTCAAATGATTTGCTTTCTGAAAAGGGCTTCTGAGGCTTCTCTTTAAAACCACTAAATTTTGCTCAGTTTTGTTGTTCTATAGAAAGTTTAGCATATGACATAAAACCAGTAGTCAAGATTTAGCTGAAGAAAGACCACATGACAGATGAGAGACTTGGGTCAAGTTCCAGCCTTCCCTTTTCTAGTAAAGGACAATATAAAATTTTTTTACAATATCTCTAACAAAGAAAGGTCCAATTAAAACTTCAATAAGCCAAACAGACTTTTGACTTTCAAGACTCAGTGCGGCTTTGAATTTTATAGTCACTCAACAAACCTTTCCTGAGTATGTTCTTTGTGCATAGCCATGGTGAAGTATGATATTTGTTCTCCATTTTAGGCAGGAAGAAGCTTCGACTGTTCGAATACCTTCATGAATCCCTGTGTAATCCTGAGATGGCATCTTGTATTCAGTGGGTAGATAAAACCAAAGGCATCTTTCAGTTTATGTCAAAAAACAAAGAAAAACTTGCCCAACTTTGGGGGAAAAGAAAAGGTAACCGGAAGACCATGACTTACCAGAAAATGGCCAGAGCACTGAGGAATTATGGAAGAACTGGGGAAATCACGAAAATCCGGAGAAAACTAACTTACCAGTTCAGTGAAGCTATTCTCCAAAGACTCTCGCCATCTTACTTCTTAGAAAAAGAGATCTTCTACTCACCATATGTTCAGCCAGAGCAAGGGTTTCTCAGCCTCAGTAACTGGAATGCAAATTATAATTGTACATATGCTGATTACCATGAGTTAAGCCACCCTGACTGCTAAGTTTTCTCTTACATTTCATGATTTCCTGACATCCCTACCAACCTGAAATCCCTACCAATTTCAGGATTTTTCTCTTAAAGCAAACACTGAAAAGGAAGAAACAATTAACTTCATTGTTTCTTTTAAATAACATATAATCTCTATAGTCATGATGAGAAAAAAATCTGCCAGTAAACAGATTTAAGTTTAAATGACCAAGTCCCATTTGAAAGCATAGACTGAATGTCCTTGCTCTTACTTTTGTCTATGCAATTCTTCTAGATAAACAATGCTAGTAGAGATGATTTGACTCATTGATTTAAACATTGTTTTCCTGTCATACACTCAAGCCAAAAAAAAAATAACTTGTAATATATATCTGATGGCTTTAGTGACAAAATAAAATAATTGCATATAATAGTCTTCATGCTAAAATATACTCATGACTTTAAAAACTATATATTTTTTCTGCACTTCAGACTTTATGTGGCACTAAAGAAATGATCTAAGGATCTAAGGAAACTGCCACCTACCTTAATGATAGTAGAACACCAAAGCTTACACTTCCCACAAATCATTTCCTGGCGTTTCTCCCCTAGGGTAGATCCAGGAGCTAACATTTCTTGTTATCCTGCCACTCAGCCACAAGGAGGTGATCTTGCCTTGTCATCTTTCTGGATCAACTTTGAAACATGACTTCCTCTTTGAATTAGCCCAGCTAAGACCCGACTGGAACAATTGGACAAAAAGAAAAGAAAAAGACTTGTTAAAGAATAGAGACTAGCAAATAAATACAGGGAGGAACGAGGATTTAGAAAGTCTGACTTGAAAGCTATGGTTTATTCTCAAGATCCCATCAGTAATGAAGAAGAAAAAAACGCTGGGAAGAAACCCTGTTTCTTACTTCCTGCTTGGCAGGTTCATACATACCCATCTGTATTTCCACGACATAGGAGACCTTCCTAGACTACTTGGGCCACCTTCAGTCCAGGCCAACAGGGCCCAGCTGGCTGGCCAAGAGCTTCCAGAAGCCTACCCTATTTGATTTGCAGATTTTCCCTTTTTCTTTGTGTCCTCCTGGTGCCTTTCATCCCTCAGGGATTAAGAACATGGCAGACCCAGAGTGACTAAATGAAGGCTAACGATATTGGCCATCTCCACGTGTAGTCTGGGCTTCTGTTATAGACTGAATGTTTGTGTCCTCCGAAAAATCATATGTTGAAACCTAATTCCCAGTGTGATGGTATTTGGAGGTGGGTCTTTGAAAGGTAATTAGGTCAGAGGGTGGAGCACTCAGGAATGGGATTGGTGCCTTATAAAAGAGATTCAGAGAGCTCCCTTGCCCCTGCAGCCTTATGAAGACACAACAAGAAATGGCCTCCCATGAACCAGGAAGCAGGCTTTCACCAGACACTGAATGTGCTGGTGCCTTGATCTTGGACTTCCCAGCTTCCTGAACTGTGAGAAATAAATTTCTGTTGTTTGTAAGCCACCCAATTTATGGTATTCTGTTATAGCAACCCAAATGGACTAAAACAGTTTCAATCAGTGTTAACCTTAAAGGTAGGATCCAGCATTTATGCTCTTTCTCCTACAAAGAAATATGCTCTATAAATTAATAAAAAACATAAATTTTACCAGAGATTGCAAAGAGGAAATGATGAAGAGGTTTTACTATACAGATCATTCAGTCAACAACTTACTAAAATCTCATCAACATTTTACTTCTCTCCATAGTCCCTCCTACACCCAATGCCAGCTTGAGGGGTTCGTCTTGACAATTCTCCCCCGGAAGTCCCCAGTCAGCTCCAACTGTGTTTTGTACTGTTCTACAAAGTAGCTTTCTCTTGGGCAGAAACCTGGGTTCTGCCTTTTACCCAAAGTGGGCTGACCAAAGGCCATTTTCACAAGTAGGTCCTTATGAAGACATGCTCATTCCAGTTGCTCAAAGACTAAAACCTCTATATATTGTGTGAAATGTGCCCTATTTCAAACAAGGTGTTACTCCCTACCATCACCGAAGGACAGGGTAGAGATACTTGTTAGGCTCCATTCATGCTCCTTCATTTCTGGGTATATGGTATCCCATCCTTCATCTTATCACTGTCAGCTGGCTGAAAGGCTCAGTTAAATTCTCCAGTGAGAAGGTATCCGGTGCTAAGTGAAACAGACGGCTTTCTCTGTCATGAAGCTTCATTTCTATTAATATTTAATTAATAGATTTATAAGTTCTATTAATATTTAATCAAAACTTACCTAAAGGCTGACTGATGAGTAATTTATTGGTTGATTTGGCACACATATATTTGTAAAGTATGTAAAGTGCATTAATGTGGCAGCATTAATTATATGTATGCATAGATTGATGCATACACCCACTTAGCCATCTTCTAGATTAAGATTAAGAATGCTTCCGGCATCTCATAAATTTCTCTCACTTCCTTTCCCAAGATCTGCCCACCTTCTTGAACATCATGTAAATGGAATCATACAGTGTGTACTCTTTTCGTTTGCTTTCATTTTCCTCAATATAATATTTATGAAGTTCATCAGTGTTGCTGGATGTAAGAGGAATTTATTCTTTTTCATTGCTTTTCAGCTCCTGAGGTTTATTTATTTATTTATTTATTTATTTTGAGCGAGAGAGGGAGACAGAGAGGGAGAGAACAAGTGGGGGAGGAGCAGAGAGAGAAGGGGACAGAGGATCTGAAGCAGGCCATGGCTGACAGTCAAATGAGGGGCTTGAACTCACAAACCCCGAGATCATGACCCCAGGTGAAGTTGGCCACTTAACTGACTGAGCCACCCAGGCATCCCTTCAGCTCCTGATTTTTAGAGGACAGCGCCTGAAATCTTTAATCTCTAGACTTTATAATATAAAATGGATGCTAAATATTCTCACACTTACATGGATAGTGTTCCTTTATCATCAAACATCATTGATACCTGTCCTCCAAGAGTTGGAATGATGTACACCTTCATATAACCACAATTTAAATTTATATTTAGATATTTTGGTTTATATATTTGTATCCAACTCATATAATCTGGATGAAATTTGATTTTGTATTTTGATGCTACAGATTCTGATAATGAAGCTATTAATATAAAATAGGCTTTACTCCTTTTTCATGGATTTATGAAAGTTAATGAAAACATTTTTTTTTTTCAACGTTTATTTATTTTTGGGACAGAGAGAGACAGAGCATGAACGGGGAAGGGACAGAGAGAGGGAGACACAGAATCGGAAACAGGTTCCAGGCTCTGAGCCATCAGCCCAGAGCCTGATGCGGGGCTCGAACTCACGGACCGCGAGACCGTGACCTGGCTGAAGTCGGACGCTTAACCGACTGCGCCACCCAGGCGCCCCAATGAAAACATTTTTTTTTTTTTTTTAAATTTTTTTTTTCAACGTTTTATTTATTTTTGGGACAGAGAGAGAGACAGAGAATGAACGGGGGAGGGGCAGAGAGAGAGGGAGACACAGAATCGGAAACAGGCTCCAGGCTCTGAGCGTCAGCCCAGAGCCTGACGCGGGGCTCGAACTCACGGACCGCGAGATCGTGACCTGGCTGAAGTCGGACGCTTAACCGACTGCGCCACCCAGGCGCCCCGAAAACATTTTTAACAACTAAAATGAACCTTCTTTCTTCAAGTTTGCTATCCCCCAAATCAAAGCTGAGGATACCCTATGTGTTTGCCTTTGCAATATGGTGAAAAATTATTTTGAATTTGATGGATGGCTGTCTCTGTAATTTAAGCCTGGATGGATTTTAAGAGCAGTGGGTGGATACTAGAGATAAAGGCGGCTGCAGGTAGGGATTGTGTGTACTTTGTCAGGGGAGAACAGTGAGGCATCCCATAAATGTGTGAAACAGACTGCCTCAGGGATTGTCAGGAGTAGCCCTGACTTACCTAGGCCATGAACTAGTTAAATAAAAGACTAAGCATAGAAGAAGAATCTGGAGCAAGTAGGTTTTTATCAGTGGGCCCCAGGATCAGAAATCCACACATAGAGAGCAGCACACGGATGTTTCAGTTGTGACCTGATGAGTCAGCCATTGGTGTCAAAGAAGTCGATGTGGTTCAAATATGAGAAATTTGCAAATTGCGCAAGAACAAAGCTTTGTACAATGTTTGGATCTGCTATCAG
The DNA here is from genome assembly GCF_018350155.1 of Leopardus geoffroyi. NCBI lineage: Eukaryota > Metazoa > Chordata > Mammalia > Carnivora > Felidae > Leopardus > Leopardus geoffroyi. The sequence continues at coordinate 122,516,021 of NC_059341.1, forward strand.
AGATAGCTTTATTCCGGACAGCTGTGGAAGCTAGTGAAGATTCTCTTTGATAAGCACATTCAACCAGGATTTGTAATGGAGGATTAATCACCAAAAGCCCAGTGAGTTCATATGCAGCTTAAGTGAGCAAACAGAATTTCCTATAATAAACATTTTATGATATATGTGAACAAATAAAATTTCCTTTAACAATCATGCTTTATATAAGCAATCAAATTATAGCAAGTCATGTGTTGAGAGGTCACATTTACAAGTTTTAGAGTCTCTTGGACCCTTGGGAGTCTCTTGTTATCTCTTGGAACACTTTGCTTGATATCAATAACTCTTAGTAAAAGCAGGGACACTCTGGGCTTCAAGTAACAAAAAACCCTGACTCAAACTCGTTTAAATGATAAGAAAATTTACTATGTCACAGAACAAGAAGTCCAAAGGAAGAGTGAGCCACCACCATGATACATTATTGTTCTGATTTCATTTTCTGGTGAGTCTTTTGTTTCTTCTTCTTGCCATGGCTTCTCCTTAAGTTTGCTTTTTCTAAGAGTAAAATGACAACTGAAGGTCCAGCTACATCTCAGCACAGCAAATGTCCAGCAACAGAGAGGGTCACTTCTTCCAGTGTCCTCTTTACAGTAAGGGGGAAACTTTCTAGAACCCTCCCTCCCCCCAGAATATCTATGCTCATATCCTATTGTCCATGCCTGGAATCCTTGCTCAAGCCTAAATCATTCACTGGCAAAGGGAAAGGGACCACTGGGACTTCTCAGATGAAATAGACTTTAATCCTGGAAGAGGAAAAAGGTCATGATCCCTTGAGTCACAGAAGAGAGGGATGAATCCCTGAATAAAACTAGTGTTTTGCCTGAAGAGAGAGTAACGGACGTTCAGTGGAAAACCAACAATTTTTGCTACAGTCCACCACTTTGATTGCCCAATGTTTCTACATACACTTAAAAGGTGTTCATACCTTGGGGTGCCTGGCTGGCTCAGTCAGTAGAGCATGTGACTCTTGATCTCACAGTCATGAGTTCAAGCCCCACGTTGTATGTAGAGTTTACTTTAAAAAAGAAGGAAAAGGTGTCCATGCCTTTATTGAAATTATTCACATACTGCCTAAGGGGAACTAATCTTAAGCCTCATCGAGTTATTACATCCAAGTCCAAGATTGTTGGATAATGTAGTTTTAATACGTCCTATTATTATTTAGACATGGTAAAGCCAGTAGATCTGGAGCTGAGTGCCATTGAAGAGATCATTTATTTCACTCTCAGGTATGAGAGAGTATACAGCATGCCAAGGAGGCTACATGGAAAAGCACGAGGGTCAGTCATGAGGGAGATGGAGGGGGGACTTGTGGGTAAGAGGCTTTATTATGATTTGTACAAGAAGAAATGGGTAAGACAGGTGAACAGGTTTAAGATTGGCTAGTTTGAATAATTTAGTGGGGCAAAGAGGCTTCCCCTAGTTGCCTGGTGCCTGGCGCTGGGGTGTTTAGGATGGGTATATAGTGGCCCAGAACATGAGAACCCTATAAGGGAAGTGGTTGGGTGTAGACTCTGGATTGGTTGGCTTTTATTTAAAATCACACCCCAGGGAGGACTCCCCCTGGAAGGGGATGGTGTAGGTAACAAGGGAGGCAGTTGGCTAAGGTCAGGTAACTCAGGCATATTGCTGGGTTGTCCAGAAAAGCCTATGTCTGGCATATTCATGCAGGGCAGACATTGAAGCATCAAGTTTATGGAAGCTATTAATACAAATGCTTATTTGTCTCCTTTGATCCATGACTGTGTTTGCTCTTCATGGTTCAGCAGTAACTATAATATAAAGTCTGATTGGGAAAGGGCAAGAGCAGAAAACAACTCCCAGTCACTTCCCCTTAACACACATCTTAACCAAACTATACAGGAATGGTGAGACTCCCGCCTGGGAGAGGAGTAAGTTCCTGTCAGTCAGTGAGGCTGACCCTATTTCCACTCTTTTCAGGGAATGCCCTTCATCATGTCCTTCATAATCTCTGGGTCTGCCTCTTAGGATAATCTTCCCATTTATTTTTTCTATGGCCATACCTGAAATAGGCATTTGAAAGATGTGCTTAGTTCTGAGCAGCAGTATGTTATTACAAGTTCAGAAGTCTGAGATTGCCAATTCCACATTTTAGCATTTGCTACTGACAACACCCTACTTCCTGGTACTGAATTTTGAACTCTTAGTTGTAGCGAACCGAAATCAGTTTTGAAGCTTTAATCACTGAAGTATTCACTGGGATTTATTGAAATATCTTGCTTACAGAATTTCTGAGGAAGCTAGAGAACAAGCAGCCAGTCATTAAGCCCTAAACCACATCAAAGGTCTGTCCAAGTGAGGACATCACTGCCACTGTTACCAATTACTAGATGCCTCAACTTTATGTCATCTCACATGTCACTGAAAAGAGCTACCATAGCATCACTGTTGCCCCCAGAATCTATCTTGCTGCAGCCATTGCATTCAGTTGCAGCAAGACAGTTATCTGCCATCCGGGCTTCTATAAATCTCTAGATCCTCATTCACATTCTGGGAAGGGAACTTCTGATTGGCTCATGCTTGGTCATGTGCCCTTACGTGACTGCAAAGAAAATGATTATCTGGAACTTTCGGTTATCATTTTTTTAAGTTTATTTGTTTATTTTGAGAGGGGTGAGGGGAAGAGAGAGAGGGAGAGATAGAATCCCGAGCAGGGGACGCAGGGTTCAATCCTGTAAACCGGAAGATCATGACCTGAGCTAAAATCAAGAGTCAGTCGCTTAACTGACTGAGCCATCCGGGCGTCCGTGGAACTTTCAGTTCTTATACTGAGAGATTGTTTCCGCATCCTATCAAGACTCCTAAGGTCAAAAATTCCCCAAACATAGGATGGGGTTCAGATGCTGGGCAGCCAAAAGAATGACAAAATTCATTAGAATTTTTAACTACAGCAATAAGAATCAGAGCATGTATAGTTTACTTTTAAAGACCTTTGCTCTGCCTGGATAGTCTCCAAAAATACTCTTTGTTCTTGGTTGTTTTGTGCTCATAGGAATTTAAATAGTCTCTAAACAACTTTTCCTTATCTTTCTGAAAAGACAGTTTCAGCACAGCATTTAAATTCTCCAAATATAAAATAAAAATTTTAACTTATAACTGAAGCTAAATCTAAGAAATTAAAGTCTATAATGTCTAACTTTCACAATATGGAGGCTTTATTCATATCTGTTTTCCTTTGTTTAGAGATTTCTTAAAGTGTTCCAGTTTCATTGGGATTAAGTTTGAAGAACTCAAAATAATATAATCAACCAGTCACAACTATATAAGATAACCGATACTGATTTTTCCCCAAGAGTATTTTCCGGTTGCCACAGATTGCTTTGAGGATGTAAGCGGTACATTGGGAGTATTCAAAGTTTAACAGCCACTTAGGAACAGCTCTCAATCAATGACAGATAGGAGTTGGTAAATACTTACCTCTGTCTCTTTATCCCATAGTTGGAATAATTCTGAGAAATGTTCTTCATTTGTATGAGGACAATGCTCCTCCAATGACGACTGATGTTCCTCATTTGAATGACACTCAGTTGTATCAATTCTGGATGACAGCAGTGGACCAGGAGATAGAATTTACTGGAATACTAGTATGTTTCCTGTCTCCTTTCTCCCTCTTTCCTTTTCTGTTTCAGGCAGACTATACCATGAGTCAAGGTGGGTGTTAGAAGCCACATTTTGTAGATGGAGAAATTGATACTAGAAGAATTTATATTTTCTAAAGTCAACCTACTAATGAATGTCTTATTGTCAATTTGAACTCAGATTCAAATTCTTTCTACTATGCCATAATGTCTGCTGATGTAAAGAGTATCTTAGTTATGCCTTGATACAGGTTCTCTCCTGTGTCAGTGCTAGATCTTCATAGCATTATTGTTGTGCAGAAAAGCCTTTGCTAAGTTTATTCAATGCTATTAATAAAAACGATATATAAAATAACCACCTACTCTCCATCACTGTTGATGGGAGTGTATATTAGTATACTTTTGGAAAATAGTGTGATGGTATTAATCAGTCTTAAATCCACATAATTAAAGACAGTATATTTTAAAAATTTTATCAGGGCACTCATGTACAGAACTTAAGCTTTAAGTAGTTCTAAAAAGTTTATAATGAAAAACAGTAGTAAGGCTGCTCTCTCTCTTCTTCCAGAGTTGCTCTTGAGAGGCAACAACTTCAAATTTTTTAGCTATTTCTTTTACATTTATGGCACATGTCTAAATAAATTCTAGTGCTACTATTTCTTGGTTTCCCAACTTTAGATAATATCAGTTAACATTACCAGCCTGCCAATCTCCTGTGCTGGGTCCACACTTACAGGATATCAGGCTTCCTCTCATTTTGCTAAGGAACATCTTCAAAGAACTTCTCGATGTAACTTTACAACAGGTTAATAATGTTTAGTCCATGTATGTGTAAAACATCTTCATTTTATCCTTGTACTTTATTTGTAGTTTGACAGGGTAGTGAATTCAAGGTTAAAAACCAGTTTCCTTCTGGATTTGGAAGGCATCTCTCCCTTGCCTTCTCACATTTAGTTTTGAGACACCATGTGACCCTCAGACAGTAGCTCCTTTTCTTTCCTTTTGGAACATTTTTGGACCTCCTTTTAATTCTGGGTAATTCTGAGATTTCTTGATGTGTTCGCTGGCATGAGTATTTTTAAACATATTATGTTGAGCGCTTATGGGACCTTTTAAACCTAGAGACTGTGCTTTTCAGTTATAGGATATTTTTCTTGTTATTTCTTTGATAATTTCCTCCACACTATTTTCTTGGACTCTCATTTTAGAGATCCTAACCATTAGATTCTGTGAATTGATCCTGTAAGTTTTTTTATTCCTCTTCTATTTTTCAGCTATTGTACTCTACTTTCTGGAATACTTTAACTTTGTATTCCAACTCTTCAATTAAATTTTATTTTATATATTACATTTTATTTTATTTTTTTCTTTTAATGTTTATTTATTCTTGAGAGAAAGAGCATGAGCAGGGGAGGGGCAGAGAGAGTGGGAGACACAGAATCTGAAGCAGGTTCCAGGCTCTGAGCTGTCCTCACAGAGCCCGACACAGGGCTCAAACTCACAGACCGTGAGATCATGACCTGAGCTGAAGTCAGACACTTAACCGACTGAGCCACCCAGGAGCTCCTATATTACATTTTAAATAGCCAAATGTTATATCTTTTTTTCCTGTTTCATTTTCACTATATCTTGCTTTTATTCTATGGATGCATTATCCTCTACTACCTCTCTAAAGTTATTTAATATATAAGTTTTCTTCCATTTCCAGCATAATTTCCTTTCTTTCCAAGTACTCCCCTCTAGTTTATTTGTTTTCCTATTTACTTGTCCTTCTGTCTTATGTTTGTGACTTTCTTCAAATGTCTGATGATTCTGGTCTCTCCACTAATGTGCAAGGTACTTAAAAGCATTTTTTGGTAGAATTTGCTAACTATGGGCTTCATTTTAAGATGGTATGGTTGGAAACTGGCTATTTCTCTGGGGAACCCAAATGTTTTCACCTGCAAAAAATCTTCCTGAGAACAATATTCCTGGAGGGAGACTGGGGTTCCCAGAGTAGATTGAAAAAGGATTTGAGTATCCCATCATTCCGTGAGCACACATTCACTCAATATTAGTGTTTTTAGCTTCACATTTCACTCTATCCTCCAACCTAAGTTGGAGCCATTCTGGTCCAATTTATCCACATAATAAACTTATAATCTCCTATTAGATGGAAGAGTTACCTTTCTGGATGGAGGAACTGGAGATGAAAGTGCTCCATTTAAAGACTTCCAACTAATCACTTATTTTCAACCCTATGTTGCCTTCTGCTTTCTATGATACCTGGTGTCTCCAAATTCTGAACTTCTCAGGCAGGGGCAAATCAGCTTGGTTCATAAGTTTCTCCTTCTGCACATGTGGGTTTGAAATGTGCTTTTGTTGTCCAAGGCAGTTACTACCTCTCCATTGGATCATTTGTGGGTCTACTTCTATGGCCTATTTTTCCTCTTGGCCCCATTTCTTGGTATGTCTGGTATTTTTAAATTGAATGCCAGATATTTAATATGAAAAATTATAGACTCTGAATTATTTTATTTTCTCCAGGAAGGATTTTTTTCTTAGCTTTGGTTAAAATATAGATTAGGAGCAGATCACCTTAAGCCAGTCAGGTGTTGAACAAATTCAAGACTGAGTTTCAGTCTTTATAAGGTAAAACCTATTTTCTTAAATAATTTTTTAATGTTTATTTATTTATTTTGAGAGACAGAGAGTGTGTGAGCAGGGGAAGGGCAGAAGGAGAGGGAGAGAGAGAAAATCCCAAGCAGGCTCTGGACTGTCAGCACAGAGCCAGATGCAGGGCTCTAACTCAGGAACCATGAGATCATGACCCAAGCCAAAATCAAGAGTCAGACACTTAACCAACTGAGCCACCCAGGCACCCCATAACCTATTTTTAAAATACTATTTATTAGGGTATAACCCTGCATATATGTTATACCAAAATTAATTTTTTTTTTTACTTCAAAAAGTCTGGTGTGTGATTTTAACAAATACATCAGATAATGGGTTTTGTAAACATATGTTTTTTAAACTGCGCATATTTACGTCCCAGGAGTAAGAGTAAATGTATGATATTGTGGGAATATGGTGTTAAGCTAAGGATCAACACACTACTTTATTTTGGGGAACAACTTCTACCCAGATAGGGACAATAAAAATCATTATGTTTTCATTAAAATAAATTTCAGTGTATTAATCACAGAACACAGTATTTATGGGGTGCCTGGGTGGCTCAGTGGTTAAGCATTGACTCTTGATTTCAGCTCAGGTCATGAATTCACGATTTGTGCGTTTGAGGCCTGCATCAGGCTCCATACTGACAGCACAGAGCCTGCTTGGGATTCTCTCTCTCTCTCTCTCTCTCTCTCTCTCTCTCTGCCCCACCATTTTCTCTCTTTCTCTCTCAAAATAAATAAATGTTAAAAAAACGAACACAGTATTTCCATTAATTCTTATGCTAAATCATGAAATAATTTTTCACTTCTGGCAAATTGTTTCAGTCTATGTACCCCAAGAATAATTCCTCTTGAACTTAAAAGGGGATGTTTGAGAAACACTAATTGCATCTAATTTGCTTCTTCCTCCTTCTGTATTGCTCCAATGGCCAGGAAATTTGGAACACAAGATCACAGGCATTTAATAACAATCAGTCCTACTCATTTGTTTCTCCATTTACTTGAACACTCTTATTCGTAATTTCTGATTTAATTACTCATCTTTTGTATATATTTATTTACTGTTTTTTTAAGTTGAGGGAAATCAACCGAATCTAATATAAGGAGGTTAGGTAATCAACATAAGAGACATTAGCATTTCTTAGGCTATTCAAATGGAATTACTATATTGCTGTACTTTAAAATATGTAGGGCACCTTAAAATACAAGGAAAACCATTAGTTGTATACATTTGGTCACAGCAAATTAGAATTTCTTTTAGGTTTCCCTACGAAAATTTTTTTCAGAGGCAAAAACAACCCAACATTTATTATGGATATTTTTAGAAGCATTTATATGTAGCGACTACATGATATCAGGATGATGTAAAAACATTTTTGTGAAGCAAGAATATCCTATCATGTCCCCTGAGTGACATGAAGGAATATGTCATTCAAAGTCATAAAAATATTTTTGCTATCCTGTTACCTCCATACTGAATAACTTATTCAGCTCATTTGACTTTGTGTCCACGGTCACACAGCTAAGAAGGGGCAAATCTGGGATTTAAGACTAGACTGTCTAGTCAGACAGTTGAGAATCTGATCTTAACTACCATGCTGGTACTGAGAAAATCTAATAAGTCATTAGGCCTAGGAATAAACTTGGAAATTTAATTTACTAGCGTTATGTAGAAACATTTCTGTTGACTGTGCCAGATTTCCAAGCCCAAAATGCATTATCATATATTAAGATTCTTCTACTTCTATACAGAACAACCATTCAATTATATCCTTCCATACTGGAATTAAGAAGAAACTATTCAGCCTCTTGTAGAATGTGTGGTGTGCTCAAGTGTGTTAAAAATCTTTCCATCTATACACTAGCATTAAGAATTGACATCAACAGAATTTGAGTGCAATATCCTATAAAACTGCCAAACTTCTGTATTAATTTACATTAAAATTATCCAGGGGTGCCTGGGTGGCTCACTCGGTTAAGCATTGGACTCTTGGTTTCAGCTCAGGTCATGATCTCACGGTTCTTGGGTTCTACACTGTCAGTGCAGAGCCTGCTTGGGACTCTCTCTCTCTCTCTCTCTCTGCCCTTTTGCCACTTATGCTTTCTCTCTCTCTCAAAAATAAATGATTAAACTTAAAAAAAATACATATCCATCCCTTTGTGCATTCAATAAACATTTACTGAAGCCTGCTATGTTCCAGGAACCATTTCTAGATATTGAGGATTCAGTCGGGCACAAGATGGATAAGGTCTCAGCTCTCCTGAAGCTCACTTGCTAGAAGGGAGAGACAGATCTTAAATAAACAAACACACAAAATGTCATAAGTGTCTTGCAGAGAATTAAAACTAGGGACATAGAAGCAAGATGGTAGGGAGGGGCTCTGTTACTGCCAACAGATCTTTAAGACTTTTCATTTTAGATAATGGTTTTCTTCTCTTGGAGAAAGCAAGCACAAAGTCTTCCTTAAATTTATCACGGTACCTTTAATAATTGGTCCAGTACTCTTTTTGCTATTAATGGGTAGAAAAGTCTGTATCTCCTTAAGGAAATGGTTTGATTGGGATAAATGAGTTTACCATTAGTGATGTCTTTTTTTTTTTTAATTATTTATTTTATTTTAGTGAGAGGGAGCATGAGTGGAGGAGAGAGGCAGAGGGAGAGATAGAGAGAGAGAGAGAATCTTAAGCAGGCTCCATGCTCAGTGCAGAGCTGACATAGGACTCAATCCCATAATCCTGGGATCATGACCTGAGCCAAAATCAAGAGTTGGACGCTCAACTGACTAAGCCACCCAGGTGCCCCTGTAATGTGCTTCTAAGGATTGGATTGAGAACAGTTACTGTGGGAAGCCAGATATTGTAAGAGAACATGGGGATGACTTCCAGCTTTGACTGACCTTGGGCCTGCTCTTCATTTAGGGCTTTAGTGACATCTCCCATAAAGAAGGAAAATATGATCACCAAACTCAAATGTGTATTATTAGAATTCAACACACACATATCCTTAGGATATATTGCTAAAGTTCCTGTAACAAAGTACACTAATCTGGATGGCTGAAGCAATGTAAATGCATTATCTTACAGTTCTGGAGACTAGAAGCTTGGAAATCAAGGTGTTGTCAGGATAGGCTCCTTCTAAAGACTGTGACGGAAGAGTCTGTTCTTGGCCTCTTTCCCTGTGTCTCTTTACATCATCTTCTCTCTATGCATCTCTCCGTGTCCAAATTTCGCCTTTATAAGGACACAGGTCATATTGGATTAAAAGCCCACTCTAAATCAGTATGACCTCATCTTAACTAACTACATATCAACCCTATTTCCATATAAGGTCACATTCTGAGATACTGGGGTTCAGGACTTCAACATATGAATCTGGGGGAGACACAATTCAACCCATAACCCAGCCACATAGAACTTTGTGTTACATATTATAACTGCACAATATTAATATATGTTTCAAAGTATTAATGAAAAATACCCTCTTTCCAATTAAATATTTACTCAAAATATTATGCAGTTTAAATGAATTGACATTTAGGCAGAATATCCAGTCAAGGGAGAATTGAGAGGAAAAAAATGCTCCCTCTAAATTGAAGAGCTAAGAAAATTGAACATGGCAGATGAATTCAACACTGGCACATGGTGAGGTAAGTTTTGTTTCCCCTCTGCAATGTGTCCTTTATACTAACTCTCACAGTCAAGGTGCCCAAACTCTAGAAGCATTTAGTTGTTTTTTTTCCCCCCCTCACTGGGCCCCTGCCTTTAGTAGACTTCCATTAAGCTCACATAAATAGACAAAGATTTCCATGCTAATTAGTTCCCATGAACTAAGTATAAATTTGTGGATATGATAGCTGATTAATTTTTATTTCTTCTTTTTTCCTTTATTGACTTTTTAGATGGCCTTTGAACCCAAAACTATACATATAATCTAGATCTCATATGTAATCATCACAGTATAAGCAATTTTGGCATTATTTTAGGAATAGAGCACTTTCTTTCATGAGAATATTGGAAACAAAGCATGAGCTAAGGACTTTGGCCTTTTCTTATCTGAACTTTACCCTACAGGATTTTCCTTAATCACTTGCTTGTCCTCTTTTTCCTCCAAAATAGAAATCGATTCATTTTTTTCCTAGTTGCACACATGTAATCGATATTTCTTATTAAAATTTAATAATAGATATGAAGGCCCAATAGCTACCTCTTTAAAATATCTCCTTCCAAACTTTTTCTATACACAAAAAAAATATGTAAATTTTACAAAATGGTGTCATAAGTGTGCCCTGTTTGTGATAATCTCTTTACACAGAAAAATGTGGGTGAATCGAGCCTCATAATGTCATTTAATCACTGCATGGTATTCCTTGTGTTGATATGGTATGATGTATTTAATAGATTGACTCTCCAATCTTGATTTGTATAATTTCCAAAAATTTTCCAGATTTCATACCAATCTTTACCTATTTATCAGAAGCCAGCCTTTTTAGGTTCAAACTCCAAGTTTTAGCAATAAAAATAGAAACCCAGGGCACTGACGCCTGAGACATAACTCCTGTCAGGTCACATCCTGTTCAGAGTGCCACCATTTTTCCACTGTGAAACATTACTTGAACAGATTCTCAAAATAGCACTCCCTCTTTTTAGCATGCCAGCGTCTCACTTGTGTTATCTGGCCCTCCCAAGCGGCCAGCAAGAATTCTCGACTCCTCGGCCTCGGAGTCCCTCTGTCCCTGTGCCAGACCAGACTTAGCAATCAGGACATAACACTGGGGAGCTGCAGGCAGTTGGAACCTTGGGACAGCAAGCGGGAATGTAGACACATGGACCCAGCCAGCTCCCTGTCTCCACTCATGACAAGAGATCCTGGTGTCATGCATGGTAGTGTTCTGAGTTGGGGAGAAAAGGTCAGGGGTATAGGCTCATGGTGTACTCTAAGCCCAACCTGCCAGCTCCCATTTTGTACTTGCTGTTATCTATAAATTACAGAGCAAATTTAGGGAGATTATAGATTTTTCAATTCTCTAATTTTCTTTAGACATAGTATAACTTAGTAAAAGAGCGTGGGCTTCAGAATCAGTCTTAAGTTCAAGACTAGATCTGTCACTTATTGTCCATGAGACCTGACACACGAGGCACTCAGTAAACACTTACAGACTAAATGTGTTGAAGGCATGTTTGCCAACTGTATAAAAGCGATGATAATAGTACCACTTCACCATATTGTTGTGAATACAATTTGATGAATGCACAGTTGGCCTGGATTCAACTGGGATGTTGAATAAGACACTCTCCAGACCTGCAGTCTAGAAATTTTCATTCATTCATTCATTCATTCATTCATTCACTGAATGCATTCACTTCCTATTAGGTACTGAAAACACAGCATCCAGCTGCAAAATACTTCTATCTATTTACTTCTAGCTCCATTGTCATCGTCCTGTGGACCACAGTCACAGGTTCTTAACCCTATTACTCCTTGCTTCCATTCTTGACTTTTTGAAACCACTTCATACTCAGAGTGGTCTTTCAACACTGTAAATCAGATCATGCCATTCCTTTGCTAAAGCATAGAATCCCATTTAGAATAAAATGCAAATTTCTTATCTTGGCCCACATAGCGCTGCATGACCTTGCTCCCTCCTGTATCTCCAACCTCAGCTTAGTCTCCCCTTAGCCCTTTATGCTCCACAGATTGCCAATTCCTAGAACCAGCCAAACTCTCTTCTGCCTGAGGCCTTTTCATGTTCTATTCTCTCTACCTGGAATGCCATCTCCTATGTGGATGACAGTCTTCTTCTTTTCTTTAATGTATCAGCCTGAAAGTCCCCTTCTCAGAGAAGTCATTCCTATGCCTAATGACCAGTATTTATTCCATAGCAAAAGCATCTTGTTTATTTCCTTCCTACTATTTTTTTATAATCTGCATTTATTGTTTCTATTTATTTGCTTACCTGTTTATTGTCTGTCTTTCTACTACATCAGCCCATGAAGGCAGGAGCCTTGTCTCTTGACTATTGTTTGCTCTTCATTGCCTAAAACTGTGCCTGTCACATAAAAGGCATTGATAATTTGTTATATGGAAGAATGAATGAATGAATTTTTATTGTTTTGAAAAACTTCAGTAGTAGAAATTCTGAGCTTCAGTTTGGCACATTCTAGGACAGATATATTTTGATGTCAAAAATTATTTTATGTTGGGATACACCTTTTTAAAAATTCTAGTATAAAAAATTTCCACGGGCACCTGGGTGGCTTAGTCAGTTAAGCGTCCGACTTCTGCCCAGGTCATAATCTCACTGTTTGTGAGTTCGACCCCCCCCCGTTGTCAGGTTCTGTGCTGACAGCTCGGAGCCTGGAGCCTGCTTCAGATTCTGTGTCTCCCCCTCTCTCTGCTCCTCCCCTGCTCATGCTCTGTGTCTAAATAAATAAATAAATAAAATAAAAAGGAATTCCAGTATAGTTAACATACAATGTTATATTAGTTTCAGGTGTACAATATGATTCAACAATTCTGTATTACTCAGTGTACTCAAGATAAGTGTACTCCACGGGCGCTTGGGTGGCTCAGTCAGTTAAGATTCTGACTTTGGTTCAGGTCATGACCTCGCATTTTGTGAGTTCAAGCCCCACACTGGGCTCTCTGCTGTCAGCTCAAAGCCTACATTGGATCCTCTGTCCCCCTCTCTCTCTGCCCCTCTTCCACTCGCTTTCTCTGTCTCTCTCTCTCAAAAATAAATAAAAACATTTTATTTTTTAATTTTTTAAATAAAAACATTTAAAAAATATTTTTTTTTCAACGTTTATTTATTTTTGGGACAGAGAGAGACAGAGCATGAACGGGGGAGGGGCAGAGAGAGAGGGAGACACAGAATCAGAAACAGGCTCCAGGCTCTGAGCCATCAGCCCAGAGCCTGATGCGGGGCTCGAACTCACGGACCGCGAGATCGTGACCTGGCTGAAGTCGGACGCTTAACCGACTGCGCCACCCAGGCGCCCCTAAAAAATATATTTTTTTTTTTTTAAAGTTTTTTAACGTTTATTTAATTTTGAGACAGAGAGAGACAGAGCATGAACGGGGGAGGGTCAGAGAGAGGGAGACACAGAATCTGAAACAGGCTCCAGGCTCTGAGCTGTCAGCACAGAGCCCGACGCAGGGCTCGAACTCACGAACTGCGAGATCATGACCTGAGCCAAAGTCGGCCGCTTAACCGACTGAGCCACCCAGGCACCCCAAAAAATATTTTTAAACAAGGTAAGTGTACTCTTAATTCTCCTTCACCTATTTCACCCATCCCCCCTCCTCTTGGGATACACTTTAAGAAATGGATAGAGTGTGACTTGGGGACGACATGGGAGAGTCCATCTCCTTCAGGAGATAAGCAATAAGAAGGACATTCCAGCAGCAGAGAATTTGAAAACTCATTTGTATTTAGGGACGTGAGGAGTTGCTTTTTCACCGTCCTCTAAGTAAGAATTCATGGTGAAGAAGATGGGCTTTGGGGCCAGGAGACTGGATTCACATGACTGCCTCACCACGTATTAACTGTGTGACTGTGGACAAGTCAGATGATGGCTCCAAGTCCATTTAAGTGAGAAATGGACCCCTGAGTCTGTTACAGAGTAAGTGCTCAGTACGTGTTAATTATCCTTTTTATCTGATAAAAAGATCTTTTGAGACGTACTACTGTGAATTTAAAATGCACTGGTAGCCAAGGCCCAGCACAGGGCAGGGTAGGTCAGAGATGCTTACAAAGTGGGGGTGCAGCACAGCAGAGCACAGTGGTTCTCAGACTCGAGTATACACCCAACTTGGCTAGGGGGTTGGTGAAAATGCAGAGGGCTGTGCCCTTCCACCGGTTTCCGATTCAGGAGGTCTGGTGGGGCCTAAGAATTTGCATTTCTACCACGCCTCCAGGTGATGCTAATGTTGCTGGTCCAGAGACCACACTTTGAGACTGACTGACGGTAGTTAAGGACACCAGCCCCAGTGCCAGACATTCACATCCCAACTACCCCTTTTCACTAATATATGATCTTGAGTGAGCTGCTTCCTCCCTCTGGCCTCAGTTTCCTTATCGGAAAGTGGAGATAATAATAGAGCCTTCCTCTAGAAGTTATTAGGAGGTTTAAATGAGGCCTCATACAGCAGTTATTCAATACACATATAATCCATACTTCTTGTATGGATTATTTGATTATTATTTGATTGCTATTTGTTATTTTTTTTTTATTTTTTTTTAATGTTTATTTATTTTTGAGACAGAGAGAGACAGAGCATGAATGGGGGAGGGGCAGAGAGAGAGGGAGACACAGAATCGGAAGCAGGCTCCAGGCTCTGAGCCATCAGCCCAGAGCCTGACGCAGGGCTCAAACTCACAAACCGTGAGATCGTGACCTGAGCTGAAGTCGGACGCTCAACCGACTGAGCCACCCAGGCGCCCCTGTTTTTTTTAAATTTTTAAAAATATTTTTATTTATTTTTGAGACAGAGAGAGACAGAGCATGAGCAGGGGAGGGGGCAGAGAGAGAGGGAGACACAGAATCTGAAGCAGGCTCCAGGCTCTGAGCTGTCAGCACAGAGCCGGACGCGGGGCTCGAACTCACAGACTGTGAGATCATGACCTGAGCTGAAGTTCAACGCTTAACTGACTGAGGCACCCAGGCACCCCAGCTGTTTGTTATTTGTTAATAAAAACCAATTACAGTAAAACTTTGATTGCAAGTAACATGTTCTACCAGTGCTCCACGTGACGAGCAAACATTTCTAATAAATTTTAACATGATAAACGAGTGATGCCATGCAATATGGGTAGCACAGGATGCTAATGTCACATGATCACAACTGAGCCAATGGTGCTTGAAATTTGCTTTGATATACAAGTGCTTTGGATTACCAGTATGTTTCCAGAACGAATTATGCTTGCAAACCAAAGTTCTACTGTACAATGAATTTATAACTGTGCTATCCAATAGAATGTTCAGAGATTATGGACATGCCCAATTCCATGCTGTCCAATTCAGTAGCTATTCACTGTGCCTGGTTATTGAGCATTTGAAATGTGGCTAACAGAATTGAAGCGCTGAGTGTTTAATGTTTAATTAATTTTGATTAATTTAAATTTAAATAGACCTGTAGCTAGAAAAACACAAATTTCTACTTAAGAGTTCCTCCCCTGGATCTGGGCTTGTGGCAGTTCTTTGGAAAGCTGACAAACGCAGGGCAGTGTAAGGACCTGAGTGTGTGTGAATCTACTACTTTCTGACTTCTTGACCTTAAGCAAGCAATTCAATTTCTCAACAACACAACCTCATCTGTAACATGGGAATGACACCTACCCTGATTCCTCAGAACTTCTCGATGTATTCTACTGTGATTATATAAAGTCATAAACGTAATACAATTGCAAAGATTTCTTTAAAGCTTCATACCATTGTTTCATATTTTCTTCCCTATGACCTGCTTTAAGGGCAATGGCTCCATCATCTTCAGCCTTTTGTGTCCACAGTGCCCAACACATAGTAGTAGGTCCTGAGTTAGAATGTAGCCTCCATGCCAATGTCTTATAGTTTGGCCTGCATGTATCGGTGCCCCAGAATACGTAGTAAAAAGGAGGAAATGCCTATATTATTTTAAATGCACTAGTATGCCTTAAAAAGTTATTGTCTAAAAGTCTTTTTAATCTTTATTTTGTCTCAGTTATAAGTATTTCATAGTTGTTTAGAATTGGAAAATGTGGGGTGCCTGGGTGCTTCAGTCAGGTAAGCATCCAACTCTTGATTTCAACTCTGGCTATGATTTCACGGTTTGTGAGTTTGAGCCCCACATCAGGCTCTGTGCTGACAGCTCAGAGCCTGGTTGGGATTCTCTCTTTCCCTCTCTCTGCCCCTCCCTTGCTTATGTTCTATCTCTCTCTCTCAAAATATATAAATAAACTTAAAAAAAAATGGGGAAATGCAAAATATTATGAAGAAAAAATACAATTCATCTACAATATCTCCACCTCATTAACATTTTAAAACATTTTTTCCAATTATATATTAATTTATTCATTCATTCAACAAATATCTCTTTTTTATATTTTTTAAACTTTTTTTTAATGTTTATTCATTTTTGAGAGACAGAGCATGGGTGGGGGAGGGACAGAGAGAGAGGGAGACACAGAATCTGAAGCAGACTCCAGGCTCTGAGCTGTCAGCACAGAGCCCAACACAGGGCTCGAACTCACAGTCTGCAAGATCATGACCTGAGCTGAATAACTGACTGAGACACCCAGGTGCCCCAACAAATATCTCTTGAGTATTTGCTATGGGCCAGGTGATTTCTAGGTGATGGTAATACAGCAATGAACAAACTAGACAAAAATCTTTGCGTTCATGGAGTTACATTCTAGTGGATGATATATGAAGGCTCAGGAAAATATATACACAGATTTAAAAAACTAAATCAAGCTAATGTTGTTTATACTATTGTACATTTGTTGGTTATTTTCCTTTCCATTATGTTGTGAGAATTTTCTAATTTTTGTTTTTTTAATAGGTCTGTCCTTAACATCCATTGCCTGCTGAGCTGACACATGGGGTTTTCTGGGGCAAAAGGAAAAATAGATACTTGTTATGTCTTTAGGAACTTTAGCCTGGGTGTGGTGTTCTTAGGGGATCAATGACTGTCCAAGGAAGGCCCCATACTGTGTACCTTGGAATATCCTGTTCGGAAAGCCAAAGAATCCCAAGTCTGGGACTCAGTGTTCACATCTCAGATTCTACTGAGTTTTCAGGCATCATTTCATCTTGTGTCTCTAAAACATTTTTTTAGGTCTTAAAAAGAAACTTTCTCAGGGGCTCCTGGGTGGCTCAGTCAGTTAAGCGTCCGACTTCAGCTCAGGTCATGATCTCGCGGTTCGTGAGTTTGAGCCTTGTATTTGGCTCTGTGCTGACAGCTCAGAGCCTGGAGCCTGCTTCAGATTCTGTGTCTCCTTCTTTCTCTGCTCTTCCCCCACTCATGCTCTGTCTCTCTCTCTCTCTCTCAAAAATACATAAACATTAAAACAATTTTTTTTTAATTTTCTGGAGTCATCAGGACCCATGTTGCTTGTGGTCCACCCTCTTCTATTCCTGCATGACTAACCTGGCTAATTACTCTGCCCCTTTACAGATTCAGATGAAAACAACTAAAACTTAAATCCTGAAAGAGGCTTCCAAGCCAAAGTAGTGAGGAGCATGGTGAATGAGGAGGGGAGAGCAAAGCTCATACTCTGATGAGGGGTTGCCACTACTGGACAGAGACAAGGACAGTTTGTCATCTTCGTGTCCTGGGCCATGACCACCACAGCCCCTCCTCTTCACATGGAATCCTTCTCTAGTTCCTTCTTGTTTTGTTCTTCTTCTCTCCCATGTCCCTACATCCTTTGCCCCTTAGGGTCTGCCAAAAGGGAGTGAAGGAGGCTGTATTTCTTCAACACATCAAGGACAAGGATTTCATCTGACTTGGGAATAAAAGAACAAATCCATGAATGGATGCCATTTCTACGTAGGGGGAAATATGTTGATGGGCCCCCAGGTAAATCATCAAGGGGGGCGTTTTTTTAAAATTGTCTAGAAGGGAAAAAGGAAGATATTAATTGGTTGCTGGTGTCTGCCCTTATTAAAGGCTTGAGCCAGGACAGAGTCGAGAAATGAGTAGGCATTCTATACAACAAATAGTGCCACAGAGCTATATGTGCTGAAGCCAAATGCCAGCATGTCCCACTGCTTTGAGATTTTACTGCTGATCATTTCAGGTGACATCTCTTCTTCTCTTCTTTTGTTTCTTTCCACAATTTTCACTGCATCATTCACACTGATGGTTCATTCTCATTGCTAGTTGCCCTATACAAAATACAACCATTAGCAATGAAATGCTTTGCTACTGGATGAAGAGACAGTATAATATAGTATGAGAGTATGGATCAGTGCTGTTCAATAGAAATAGAATACAAGCCATGACTGTAATTGAAAATTTTCTCATAGCTACGTGAAAAAAGGAAATAAATAAATAAATAAAATTAATTTTAATCATGTCTTTTAAAAATTTTTTAAAAATATGTTTATTTCTTTATTTTTGAGAGAGAGAGAGCACAAACGGGATGGGGCAGAGAGAGAGGGAGACACAGAATCCGAAGCAGGCTCCAGGCCCTGAACTGTCAGCACAGAGCCATCACGGGGCTCAAACTCATGAACCGGGAGAATATGACTTGAGCCAAAGTCAGATGTTTAACCAACTGAACCACCCAGGCACCCCATTTTAATCATGTTTTATTGAACTTTATCTAAAATATCATTTCGACATGTAAACAGTAGAAAAATTAATGAGATATACGGGGCACCCACGTGGCTTAGTCGGTTAAGCATCCAACTTCCACTCAGGTCATGATGTCACTGTTCGTGGGTTTGAGCCCCATGTTGGACTCTGTGATGACAGCTCAGAGTCTGGACCCTGCTTCAGATTCTGTGTCTCCTTCTCTCTCTGCCTGTCCTCCTCTTGTACTCTGTCTCTCAAAAATAAATAAAAACATATAAAAATTTTTAAGAAAAGATTAATAAGATATATGTGTTCCATACTAAGTTTTCAAAATCTAGCATACAGCACATCTCAATTTTGACTGGCCACATTTCATGTGCTCAATAGCCACTTGGAGTAGTGGGCTCCATATTGGGCAGTGTAGGTATTCCACAGCCAGAGTAGCTAGAGGTGTAATATGGGGAAAGTTACATAACCTCTGTGGGTCAGTTTACTCATCTACAAAGCTGGGAAACAGGATAGTCCCTACTTCATTTAGAATTGTTATGAGGATTAAATGAGCACTTAGAACTTTGCCTGACACAGAGTTGGTGCTCAGTAAATGTGCTCTTTTATTATCATCAAGTATACATTTAACCACATCCTTGTAATGATCAAAACGATCTTTCAGTAAGGTCCTGTTCTGAGCTTTCTAAATAGGGGCTATATGTCTGATATTTTGCGATGATAAAAATCATATGACACTCCAGAATTCCTCTCTCACTTCAAACAAAGGTTATCAAAGAGAGTTTGGTCTTGAGCTGTGCTTTCATAAAGCTGGGTAACCTGTAATTTGACAAAGTTCCTCATACTATTAAGTCTGCAAATAGATTTTTTTAAAGTAGGGTCTACATCCAACGTAGGGCTTGAACTCACGACCCCAAGACCAAGAGATCAAGAGATCAAGAGAGTCCCATGCTCTACCGACTGAGCCAGCCAGGTGCTTCTGCAAATAGATTCTTATTGAATTTTCCAAATAAGCAATATCGTATTTTTATTGGGATATAAAATTAGGTTCACAGCTATAAAATCATCCCAGCTTGCTTTCTGGTGATCTCTTATGGATTGAAACCATGCTTCACTGTAGTAAGAAGATAGCACTGTCTTCTTGAAACTATGGCTTATAGCTACAAACCCATATTAATATCACAGGATATATTTGAGGGCTTAAACAGCATGATACATTAATTGTTACCTGGGGCACTTTTATGACAGCATATAAATAAACAATGGAGCAATTCTACAAGTCACTATAGATCACTTTATTTATTTTTAATTTTTTAAAATGTTTATTTATTTTTGAGAGAGACAGAAACAAAATGTGAGTGGATTAGGGGCAGAGAGAGAGGGAGGCACAGAATCTAAAGCAGGCTCCAGGCTCCAAGCTGTCAGCACAGAGCTTGACGCGGGGTTTGAACTCACAAGCTGTGAGATCATGACCTGAGCTGAAGTTGGACGTTCAACCGACTGAGCCACCCAGGCTCATTATAGATCACTTTAAAAATATATTTTAGATGTTTCTAAATCTTAATTCTTTCATTCATTTACATATTCAGTCATTTAACTATCCATTTATTCAACAAATATATATTGAGGGCTTACTATGGGCCAGAAATTTTGCTAGGTACTGAAGAGTCAATAGTAAGCAGAACATACAGTCTGTCCCCATGAGCTTATAGTCTACTAGGGGAGAAAAATGTTATCCAAATAACCATACAAATAAAATTGTCAACTGACATAATTGCTATCAAAAAAAGGTAGGATTGCTTTGAGAGCCTATAAGGAGGGCATTTGATTTGGTCAGGGAGCTTTTTTCCAAGGAAGTGCTGATTGGGCTGAGATCTGGATGAGTAGGAGTTAACCAGATGGAGAGAGCAGGGAACTGCATTCCAGACAGAAGAAAGAGCATGAATACAAGTCCTGGGGTGACAGGGCCTGGTGAGGGAGAGATACTAAAACCATGAAGGAAGCTAGCTGAGGTTTAACTGGAAATAGGTAAGGCCAGACATCGCAGGTTCTTGATAACCATGTTAAGGATTTTATATTTACATGAAGAACATTGGAAAGCTGTCGCTGGGTCTCCAAAACTTGGGGATGCTTTTCTTTGCTGTGTCAAACCTCATTTTAATTCTTTGTAATTATGATGAAATAAACTGTCAGGACACCAAGACATAGAGACCAAGCAAAGGGCTACACATAGCCTCTATTTCTTATCAAGTGCAACCAGTAACAACAGCCACACTAGCTCCTGCCTCTGGTTCTCCCTGTAGCTCCTCTTCTTCAGTTATCCAACCAATTCTGAGCCTCAGTCTTGTGTTTTTCTCAGTGTTTAGCAGAGCAGCTGATAGAGGAGTTTTGACCACAGCTTATATGTGAACCCCTGAAGAAATCAACTGTTCCAGAAAAGGAAGTAAAGCTCTTACATATTTTAAGTTTGACCAGTGAGTCTCCATTCTGTGTAAGAGCAAAGAGGAAAGATGATCACATTTGGAAAAAATAACTAGAAGGGTGCCTGGGTCAGTTGGAACGGCATGTGACTCCTGATCTTGGGGTTGTGAGTTTGAGCCCCACATTGGGGATGACTTAAATTTTACAAACTTTAAAAAAAGAAAAGAAAAGATAATTAGATATAGGTGGGGAAAAGAGTGAGGGGAGTTTAGAGAAGGTTAAGAGAGGATGAAAGGAGATAAGAACACTGTTGCTATCAACTAGGCAAGAGGTGACGTCAAACGTGATGACAAGTAGATGGATCGGAAAGACCCAAGGTGCTTCATGGATGTTTCCAGTCTGGAAGCTCAAGTACTCCAGTGTGTGCAACGCTCTTGAATTATTTCTTTGAGGCTTTTCTTGCCTTCGTTTTTTTCTGCTTTCTTAGTATAACTCTTGCTGTTCAGGTGTTACATCCTATTTTTCATCTCTTTTTCTTTTTGACATATTTTCTGGAATATTTCTTCAAACTTATCTTCCAACATTTCTATTGAACGTCAGAGAAAAAGAAATAAATGTAGGCCCAGCTTCACAGAGAGATATCTAAAAATTATCACAGAAACCTGACTGGTAATTAGTAGTGCTATAGACTGAATGTTTGTGTCCACACCAAATGTTTTATGTTGAAACCTATTTCTCAAGTTATCTTTGCAAACTCCTAACAGAGTCCTGAAAATATGGTGAGGATAACCACTGTAGTCCCTTCCCTAGGCATAGAGACCTTACGTAACTCTTTGTGCCTCAGTTTCCTCATCTGTCGAAGGAGAGGAACAATAGTACCTATCTCAGAGGGCTTTACTCACAGAATAAATCAATCAATACATGTAAAATGTATATACATTAGAATAGTTTCTGTATATTGTAATCACTGGAACAGTGTTAGTGATTACCTCGCTATTATTATCAATACTATTATATGAGAGTTGAGTGGCTGGTAGGAGACATTTCTGGCCTAACGTTCTCTTGGGATGATATCGGAAAGAGTGAGTCAATTGGCCTTTGAGAGCTCCTGATCTGTCTGGGATAGACAAATGTGCTAGAGTGTCCTTTCTGTACCTGCCAGAGACTCATGTGGACCTTAAACTCAGCTCTTGAGACTTTTCTACGGTACACAGAGTCACTGAGCAGACTGAAGTTTCTTTGAGATTCTAACAACTTGCCATTTAAACCTATAGATCCAAAAGATAATAACCTCCATCCTTAAAAGGAGCCCAAAGTAGACAGGATTTGCTACCCATTGCTGCATCATAATACCAAGAGGACAAACTAAAGCAAAGGTGGTGTGGGCCATGCTAGGGTCAGTGACATTGTTGATGCGGCAAAGCACAATCTCATGAAAAGAGCCCAGGTCAGATTTTTATTTAAAGAATGTTAGGCCTTGCTATTCCTAAGGCTGATCCATTTCTATAGCAACCCTTGCCCCTTACCCCTCACTCAGGGTGTGATTTATGCATGGCTGAAAGCACACCAGATAATTCTCTTTGAGCCCAAACCTCTCCCCAGCTTGCCATTTGAAGATGGTTTATGGGCACAGAGCTCATCTCTGGAATGCTGGAAGAGCTAAATATTTGCCCAGTGGGCACTGCACCAAAGGCAGCCCCAGCTTTTTAGCTTTGGGTTGCTTCAAGGTAGGATTTTGCAAATCTATCTTGCCGCACACTTAACCATAGAGACAGACCTCTCGGCTTTGCCAATTCACAAATTCCCTTACCTAAACTGGATCAATTCTCCTGGACTGCCCCAGGCTCTTGATTCCAAGTGTGATCCTTTCATGTTACTCCTGCTAATTAACTATGACTAGAGAAGTGTCAAAGAGCTTCAGATAAAATCCAAATTAATTTTGAAGTGAGGGATTATCTTCACTGATTTTGAGGAGGCCCATTCCATTCTGCAGCAGGTGGTGTATTTTCACATGTATAGAAAAGTATTCTCTACAAATGTCAATCCTACAGATCTGGGGGCAGGACATAAGGTAGATTTAACCAATCGGGAGATATTTTTCATGCCATCTCGAAAGTAGCTCACAGATGCCTGACAGCTGCAGCTGTCCCGGCCCCTCGCGATGGCATTGCTCTATGACTCAGAGGGATGTTTATGCCAGAGAACGCTGCCACTGCAACACTACCCCAGAGATGTCCCAGGAGAAAATAATCTGGAGCAATAAGTGAGAGAAGAAGGTCCTCGGGCAGACTTAGTCAAACCCAGCCCCGTATGTAAGGGTAAATAGTGTTATATGGGGTGGTGGAAAATGCATGGGCTTCGGGGTCAAACAGACCCAGCCATAATTCTTAGCTCTCACATTTTATATTCATCCAGTCAGTTATCCACTCATTCACTCATTCAACTAATATGTATTGAGAATCTACTATGTGACAGACACTGTACTCGGTGCTGAGAGAAAGGGGTAAGCAGGACCAGATAACATAATTTGTGAGGCCAGTGAAAAATGAAAATGCAGTTCCCCTGTTCAAAAAGCATTAAGAATTTCAAGACGATAGGGAGCCTGGGTGGTTCAGTCAGTTAAGGGTCATGACCGTGAGGTCATGCCCCACGTCTGGCTCTGCGTTGGCAGTGTGGAGCCTGCTTGCAATTCTGTCTCTCTCCCTCTCTCTCTCTCTCTCTGCCCCTCCCTACTTGTGCGCTCTCTCTCTTTCAAAAATAAATACATAAACTTTAAAAAAAAACAAAGAAAAAAAGAAGAATTTCAAGATGGTAACGATAGAGCATTAAACCAGCCACGGGGCCCTTCTGAGCATAGGGACTGTGTGACTGCATTACATGAAGCCAGTTCTCCTGATAAGCCTTAGGAAACAAGAGCGTTTGTGCTCATGGAGCTTAATTCACACCAATTAACCTAAAATCATGACTCTATAAGGACAGCTGAAGGACAAGAGCATGGTGCCATGTCTGGAAGAGGAGGTGTCTCAGTCAGCTCAGGCTGCCACAAAATACCACAGAATGGGCAGCTTGAACAAAAGAAGTCTATTATAGTTCTGGAGGCCGGAAGTCCATGATCAGAGTGCCAGCATAGTTGGGTTCTGGTGAAAGCTCTTCCTGGCTTGCAGATGGCCACCTTCTCTGTGTCCTCATATGGCATAGAGACAGAGCTCTGGTCTCTTCCTCTTCTTAAAAAGACACCAACCACATCATGACCTCATCTAAACCTAATTATCTGCTAAAGACCTCATCTCCAAATACCAACATATTGGAGGTTAAGGCTTCAATATACGAATTTTGGGGGGGCACACAAACATTCAGCCCACAAGAGCGTTTGATTTGTCAAGGAGACCAGGAAATCCTTCACCAAGGAAGTGATGCTCAGAGTGAGATTTGAATGATAGTCGTTAACCAGCAAAAATGAGAGCTGACCTGTGAGAGGCTCCATCATTCCAAAGCCAGTGATGAGCCTGCAAAGGAGAAAAAGGAGAAAATGTCAACACAGGAGGAAACCAGGAGAGGCATGGGTTATGGGAGCCAAGGAAGGAAGTGTTTCAGGAAGCACAGAAAGCCTACGTGGGTGACCCTGGCAAGTGGTCTCATGTATCAACACAGGGATATACTCCTGAAGGCTTAGTGGGATTCTTGGCACACGTCATTTTTATTCCTTCCTGGTAATTGTCTCTATGCAAAAGCAGGTTCATCTTTTCCCAAACAGGTGGTCCGGTTCTCAATCTTGGGGCATATTTCAGAGAGGGAAGTTGAGGCACAGAGAATTCAAGTTTAAAAGGCTTCTAGGAGTGAGATAATGATCCGGAAACAGACAAGCAAACATACATAGTGTGAAGCCACTGGGAGCCACCTCCAACTCCAGTCCCATCTCCTCACTCTTCATCTCATTCTCTAGACTCTCTGCTCCCTGCACTTTCAGTCCCAGGATGCAACACCTTTCCTTCCCACCTCCTAACCTGTGCTGTTGCTCTACTTCCTCTATTTCCACCCTGAGGCATGGCACAGGACTGTTACTCATTCTTCTGACCACAGTTTACTAGTGCTTCCTTTGAGAGCTTGCCTTCCCCAAACCTCTCTCTGTTTTCCCCTATTATGTCATCACAAATATAATATGTAAATAAATGAGAAATATAAAATATAATTCTTCTTATAGCCCTGTTCTTTTCTTGATACCATTTATCCTACTTATGCTCCTACTTGTTAATGAAGGTGTCTTATTTCACCATTGATTCCTGGCAGGCAGATACTGGCATGTGTTCACCACTGTAGACCAGTTACCTACCACATGAAGTTATTAAATGAATTAACATAAAACCGTGTTCACCATAAGCTGAAGGTGCCCAACATCTTGCTCTTGCTCAATCTTGACTTAGAGAGGAAAATGTGCTTGAAGATTATTTAAGCCTCATTTACAGATATTTCCATAAGCCTTTCTCAATTCCACCATAGTATCCCACCCTCCCATCACCATAGCAACCCATGTATTAAAAGAGAAATGTTCTGAAGCTTGTACTCTGATTCTTCATTTAGGTAATGTGTGTGTGTGTGTGTATGTGTGTGTGTGTGTGTGTGTGTGTGTGTGTGTGTGTTTAGAGGATAGCCTTCACAATCCATCAACCAGGACATGGAGTCAAGATCAAACATTGTGGTCTGAATTCTCCTGTGACTCACAATTTACATATCAGTCAGGTAGGGTTTCTAACTGGAAGATAGGGCTGGGGTAGGGCTGGGGTAAGGAATGTAAACACTTGGGGTTGATTATAGCAACATATGTCAAGTTAGACATGTTCATGCCAAATTCTTAACAAATAATGGGTAGAGGAGCAGATTCCAAGTTTTCTGTCTCTCTGAGTTTGTTCCAACACTATCTGAATATTAGACCACCTTATGAATGATGTTGGGCTCTGTAGCATCTGTTTTCTGCAACTTGCACTAGCTGATGCTATTCAACATGCTCAGAACCAAAGAATAGAAATAAAAAAATAAGACTAAGTTTGCATGGAGAAGAACCTTGGGTGTGTTATTCACCAGAGTGTAGACAGAAGTTCACAAAGTGCCTGGCTAAAAGTAGATATGCCTGGAGGAAGCACTAATAAAGAGGCAGAGAAGAGAGACAGGGAAGACAAGGAGGCCTATAATGGTATTTTATTGAGCACCTGAGACAATCACACTGGGGAGACCATCCAGAGGCATCTCAAAATTATTTGCCTTCCCCAGAGGGAAGGAAGATAAAGTATTTAATCTCCAATTTCCAACCACTTGGCCTGCTTTTAGTGGGCCAAGAAAAGGCCCTTAAGTGGAGAGGACTCCTACAGGCATGCAATAGAATGGTTAGTGCCCAGAGGTCATGGGTAGGGCACCAACAGGATCTCTTATGGATAAGAGAAAAGCAGAGTGAAGAGCAAAATGAGGAGAAAAGAGAAACAATTGTGTGTATGTGTTTGTGTGTGTGTGTGTGTGTGTGTGTGCGTGCGTGCGCAGAGTAATGAGATCTACAGAAAAGTTTTAAATAGGAAATAGGAACACCTCACAATCAACCCATCTATACAACTCCTGTCTCCACCTGACATAAGCACTTTAATATTTATCAGTTTATAAAGATTTAAAAAGATTGTTGTTTTTCATTTCATGGATTTTCAAACAGAGCAATGCATTATAAAGCATTTATAAATAAAAATGGATTCATAGGAAAGAAAATTCCCTCAAGGGCTAATAAACATGATAAATACATGAAAAGATAGTCTACCACAGTGGTAATCATGGAAATGTATATTAAAGCAATGATATACCATTTGGGAGGAAATATTTCAGAGGATAGTAAAAAGATTAGTAATGTCCATGGGCACCTGGGTGGCTCAGTGCGCTGAGTCTCCAACTCTTGATTTTGGCTCAGGTCATGCTCTCACAGTCATGGGATCAAGCCCTGTGTTGAGCTCCTCACTGCCAGTGCAGAGGCTGCTTAAGATTCTCTCTCTCTCCCTCTGCACCCCTCCCCCACTTTCTCTCTCTCTCTCCCTCTCTCTCTCTCTAAAACAAGTAAATAAATAAATATACAAATAAAATAGATAAAATCAAAAGGTTAGTAATATCCAGCGTAGACAAGGATATGGGTGAATAGACATTGCCATGTATTGCTATTAAAAATTTAAGCTACAAAAAAAATTGAGTTACTAAAAAAAAGAAAAAAAGAAAAAAAAACACTTGAGTTACTACAACTTTGGGGGAAAGAAATGTCAGTATACACTAAAATTAAAAACATTCATACTCCTTTGTCCTGAATAAATAAAAGCACCAGAATATAAGGAGATTTGCACAAAGATTTTTTTGTGGCATTATTTTAGCAAAAATATTAATGCCATTAATATAAAAACCAGAAAATTTGAGGTATATCCATGCTAGTAAAAGTAATGCTGTATCTGTTTATTTTAAGTAATGTTCGTGATATAGTGAGAGGAATTAACAAGTTGTACTGTAATATGTACAGCTCAATCCACTCAAGTAAAAAAAGCTAAGAGGAAATTTGTATGTGACAGGGAAAGATATGGAAAGATATACTTCAACCGATACTGTTAGTTACCTTGAGATTTGAGAGAGTATGATGGGATTTGTGGTAGAGGAAATCCTGTAGATAAGAATGTTTGCTTTTTCATTGTATTGTTTGGCTTGTGGTAAAAAGCAGGTATTTCTTCTGAGATTTGAAGATAAAATCACATAAAGTGTGAAGAATTTGAGAAACTCCACAGATGAACATAGGGGAAAGGGAGGAAAAATAAGATAAAAACAGAGAGGGAGGCAAACCATAAGAGACTCTTAAATACAGAGAACAAACTGAGGGTTACTGGAGGGGGTGATGGTTGGGGGGAAGGATTAAATGGATGATTGGCATTTAAGAGGACAGTTTTTGGTATGAGCTCTGGGTGTCATATGTAAGAGATGAATCACTGGGTTCTACTCCTGAAGCCAAGACTACATTGTATGAACCAACTTGAATTTAAATTTAAAAACAAATATGAGGAAAAAACCCTCAATGTTGGCAGGACTGTTGAGAAGCAAATATGCTGACATGTAATTGGGGACCCCAAGAATCAGTGGAATCATTGTTGAAAGTAGCTGAGCAGCATAAACAAATTTTCTAGAATAAAAGATACTCACTTTGGGAATATATCTGGAAAAAATATCTACCTGTCCTCTCTTTATGAATGACCCCTTTTATTTTTTTTTTTAAATGTATACATGTTTCTTCAACAGTGCAATAGAAAACCCGCATGGCCAAAAATCAGGGAGTAACTCAGCAAACCATAATGTACTAAGTACATTGTAATACAATAGTAAAGGCCAGAACTAGGTATATGTTGTGCTTGTGTTTGAGTCCTGGTTCTGTTTCTTGCAGGCTGTGTGGCTTTAAGCATGTCAGTTAACATCTTTGGGTTTTAGCTTCTTCATCTTGAAATGGGGATAACAATAGTATCTAACCAATAGATTTGCTCTGAGGCTTAGATAAGATATGCATATCCTTATTATTACTACCACTACTTTATTATTTTAAAATAAAAGAGCAAATGAATAGACAAATGGAGAACTCTATATGAGATACTGCTAAGTGAAAAAGTAGAACAGGACATGTGTGCTTTATATTAATTTACACAATGATTAAAATCAAAAAGTCAATAAATTTTGTAAATGCTAGTAGTTGGTATTTTGACATGGAATTATTTGCCTCTTTGATTTTATTGATCTTTTACTTTAAGGTTAATTATGTAGTAGCATAAATACATATATAATATGTAAAGCAGATTTA
The DNA here is from genome assembly GCF_018350155.1 of Leopardus geoffroyi. Classification (NCBI taxonomy): domain Eukaryota; kingdom Metazoa; phylum Chordata; class Mammalia; order Carnivora; family Felidae; genus Leopardus; species Leopardus geoffroyi. The sequence continues at coordinate 122,544,869 of NC_059341.1, forward strand.
AGAGAAAAAGATTCTTAGAGGCTCATCATCTGAAAACAAAAATAATGTTTTGTGGTGTGCTTGGGACAAATGTTTATTATGTCTCTCCCCACACCCCTTCACACACACACACACACACACACACCTCCAGAATATCCTCATTTTTCCAGGCTGCTCATCCAGCTGTGGCTGGCAATTGCAGTCTTACCAAAATAGAGTCTTCTAGGATGTCTTGCCAGAAACACCAAGGTCCAGGCTGGTGGAGGCATTTGGAGCAGGTCTACTCAGAAAGGAGATCAGAGAACAAGGAGCACACAGATATCTATGCAAGAAAACTATATAAGCCTGATTATTGAAAAAGAAGAAGAAGAAGAAGAAGAAGCAGCAGCCTGAGTTCCTTAGCAGAGCAGATAAGGTCCCTCAGAATCTGGCTCAGCCTCAGTGTTGGTCTCGGCCCTCAGCACTCTGCAGGCTCCATCAGGCACTTCTAGCCAGCCCCACCAGCCTTCTTGCCAGTCTCTGAACACAGCATGATGTGTATGCCTCCATGCCGTTGTTTTGGCTGCTTCCTCTGTCAGGAATGTCTTTCACGGCCTCCAAATTTTTCCTCTGAAAAACTTCCCCTGATTATTTTCTTCTTTCCATGGAAGATGGAACTACTTTCCGCTGTGCCCAGCACTGGGTATATTTGTCCACCAGACCACTTACCATCCTGTACCATAACTGTTTGGCTCCATATTGTGGCCTCCCCAACTAGATTATCATCCCTACCCATTTTTTGTTCCTCTTTCACCCTGCATAGTCACTAGTAGATAGCAGGCCCCCAAATCTGTTGGTTGGCAAAATCCACAGGGAATGAAAACACGGAAAGAAAATTGGGCATTCAGTGACATCCAAGGACAACTTAAATTCAACACTTCACTATTACACAACCAACTCTAACATAGAATTAGGCATAAACCTACGTCATGTTCAGATGTCACCCAAGAGGTTCTAGTTACAAGAAGCGCAGAAACAACCATGATCATAATTCCACCTAATTTTATCTCTGCCTTCCACGAGTTCAAGCATAGTAATACATACCACTTGCTAGCAATTTTCTTTCTTTTCTTTCCTCTTTTCCTTTCTTCCTTCTGATCCATTTCAGTCACAAAACTAATTTTGATCAAACACGTAGTACCCTGCTACCACATTTAGCACCATGCTATGGGGATACAAACATTAATAAGATGTAATTGCTGCAACATTTACATTTAGAATCTTGGCGTTGTCATTTAACCATAGAGTGAACTTTAGGGAAAGCAACCTCTATGACTCAGTTTCCTCATCTTTGAATTAACCTAGCTTTTCTTCCATCAAGCAAGAATCTTTTTTTTTTTAAATTTTTTAATGTTTATTTACTTTGAGAGAGAGACAGAGAAAGAGAGCATGTGAGCGAGTGTGGGGGGGGTGGGGTCAGAGAGAGAGAGAAAGAGAGAGAGAGAGAATCCCAAGCAGGCTCTGCGCTGTCAGCACAGAGCCTGATATGTGGCTTGATCTCACGAACCGTGAGATCATGACTTGAGCTGAAATCAAGAGTCGGATGCTGAACTGACTGAGCCACCCAGGTACCCCAAGAATCTTCCTTTTTTAGGGCTTTGGGAAGAGGGAGAATTCTCCTTGGCAAGGCAGGGAGGAAAGGAAAGTTGTAGATACTCTTACAGGATGTGTTTTTGTTTTTTGTTTTTTTGTTTTGGTCCCATCACAAGGATGTTTGGCAACCTGCAGGAAGGAATGTGCCAGAGACAAATGGAAGAGGAGAACCAAGTTAGAAGTGGAAAGGCATGTGAAAGGAGTAACAACAGCAGGTGGGTTGCCAGGATGGAAAGGAGAAAGGGGTGACCTAACCACCTGACTGTAACTTAAAATATCTTTTTTACTCTATTGATATGGCTGTTGGATGTCACTAGTATGGTATAATTTGCACAGCTAATGAATGAATGCTATCCATGGGTATAAGATAATCTAGTATCTTTGGAGGAGATGTTATTCTTTACATCTGTAAGTATTATGTGCGGAAGTGAATTATTGAAGAACCACGTCAGCAACAAACACATCCCTGAATTGGGCTCAAAATATATGGAACAAGCTGCTATTTAGCGGGGGAGATAAAATGTTAACTTATATTTTCTCCAAGTTGCAGAATATGGGCTTGAAGCCCGACTGTCTAGCGTCAGATCTCATTCCACCACTTGCTAGCTGTGTAACTTGGGTAAAAGGAGCTTCTTCATCTGTAAAATGAGGATGGTAATAATACCTTCCACACAGTATTGTTGTACTCATAAACAGTAAAGAGTAGTATTTATTACATTAGCCCTCTTGAGATGGAGAGCTGAGAATGGTTTTCTTCTTATATTAAAATGTTTTGATGAAACAGAACTTGAACATTACAATTAAATCTGAATGAGGATAGAAAGCAAAGGGGCTGGGAGAAGTTATCATCTGAATGAGTTGTAATTAGCTTGGATAATAGAATCATAATATATTACTAGGAAAGAGAGCACTTCAGATATTTTGCCAGGTCTTCACTGAAACTATTAGCACTTCGTATATCAGAAGTTAAACTTAACTCCATGAGTAAGGCAGTTTGAGCCTATATTTATAACTGCCCTGGAAGTCTGTTGCATAGATGAAAGATCCTTGTTCATTTGGGATCTTAGTCAAGTTCAGGCCAATGAAAGAAGGGGGAAAAGACTGCAGGTAGCTGGCACTAATCTAGGATAGGGCTTGGAATCCATGTCTTAACTTGTTACAGAGATATTTTCGAGAGCAGATACTGAGTAATGTTGAGCTTGGAAAGACGTTAATATTATCCAACTAACTGTAGTGTGGCTTGTTTTATATCGTAAGGTGTTTTTCTCTGTATTATTATTTAAAACTTATTCTCCTGTATCTGTCACAGGAAAAGCTTAAAGGTTTGAATATTCCTGAATTGCTTACCTGCAAGGGAAAATGACTTTGGGCATGTGTTCTTGGTATTGCTATTTTTCCTTTCCTAAATTCAATGGCCACTGGTACCCATGGCAGTCTCTGAGGACAAAGTTGGCTAAAACTAAGTGTAACCAGAGTTAGTGACATTTCCTTACTGTACCTGTCACCAGCTGTATCAGATGCTCACTCTGTTTCATCAGTCCTATCAAATGTGCCCTTAAGCAGACGATTATAAATGCCATGAGTAAATGGGGCTAAAATGGGTTTGGGGACGTTGCAGTTTTTTAGAAGGAGGGCAGACCAAAAGAATGGAAGAGACCCCCATCCATTAGCCTTTTGGTTGGAGTTTCACGGTTGCTTTAGATTTCGGGCACTTGAAACACTTCACTCCCATCTGCAATGGGATAAGGCAAGGAGAGGTTCTTTGTTCAGGGTTCAAGTACTCTTGTGACCGTCCCCAAAATAGCTCTGAGTGTAATACAGTGGGGCCTCACATAGCAAAACCCTCAAGCCTCTGGCTCACTATCACTGTCACCTCAATTGTTTTCTCCTCCTTTCTTAGGCAAGCCAGGCACTTGAATAAAATTTTCCGTCAACACTCAGGGTTGCATAAACCCCTGCTTTTTGCTTTTCCAAGTCCACGAGGAGCCTCCCTGTCGGTTAAAGAGAAAGTACGTAAGCCTGATTTATCAAGTACTTCTCTAAATTAAGTCTTCCTAGTGTCTTACACAGTTCTTCCCTCAGATTCAAATCAGATTAAGTCAATCTTTCCAGTTGGTTTCATTTCACCAAAGGATCTTATTTTCTTAATTGGTCAGATTTTGCAAGAATTGTGATATTTGCAACCAGCCTTTTATTTATGAGGTCCTGTGCGCCACTCTTCAGCATGTACTTATTCCATCAGCCAAGTTATTATGCTGAGTTGAGTGTTAAAGAAATCTGATCATTTCCTTGGTCTCTATTTTGGAAGATGCTAAAGTTTTATCCCTAGTGACGGCATGAAAGCAATATTTAAACTTAGAGGTTAACAAAGAGAAGGGGTTGAGATGGGAGGGTAAAGCTGTGAACACTTTGTTTTAAATGACCTCAAGATGCAGCATAGGAAATGAAAAGAAGTGTTTTTGAAACTGGGCAATTTCTAGAGTTATTATAATGTGGCACAGACAAGCAGCACATAAGATGTGTGTGTAAAGAACACTGTGAAACTGATACCAAAAGGAAGGAAATATACCAACCACATTGAACACTTGGGTAGTGGAATTGCAGGTGATTTATTTTTTTTCTTTGTATATCACATGGATTTTTTTTCAATTTCTATAGCTTTTCTCTATCTGCATGATTTCACACAATCTTTGCTATTTCATGCAAGTGTTTTTTTGTAGAATAAGTTCCTAGAAAAGGAGGTGCATGTGTAAATCAAAGTTTTTAAAAAGGGTATAAACTATTTTTATGTTTAAAATGCACAAAATTTAGGGGCACCTGAATGGCTCAGTTGGTTAAGCGTCCGACTTTGGCTCAGGTCATGATCTCACGGTTTGTGAGTTTGAGCCCTCTGTCAGGCCCTGTGCTGACAGCTCAGAGCCTGGAGTCTGCTTCAGATTCTGTGTCTCCCTCTCTCTCTGCCCCTCCTCCCCCCCTCTCAAAAATAAAAAAAACATTAAAAAATTTTTTTTAATGTACAAAATTTAAACAATAAAATGTTACATAGCTAAACCTTGCGAATTTCTTATTTTCCTTTAAAAATCATTTGTGTTGTTTTAATCCTAGTTACAAATGGTACATGGTATAAAACTGTCACTTCTTTATTGAACAATACTTCCTATTATTATTATAATTATTATTGTTGTTATTATTTACAAAGCAGGATCATATTATATACACATATATATTTCTGTGCTGCGACTTGCTTATTTCCTGTTATATCTCAAACGTAGCACTCCATGACAAAATATAACTCTATTTCTTTTTGGTGGCTATTAACTCCTTTATATGTGCCATCTTATTGTGTAGCAAATATATATAATATATTTAATCCGACCCCCATTACTGGACACTTGGCTCATTTTCTTAGTTGCAAACAGCGCCCCAGTAAACACCCTTTTACTTAATCTTTACTATCTTGTGTACAGAGTTTCGTAGAGTAAATTTTTAGAAATGGAAATGTAAGTTTCCAAATCAGGCTGGGGAATGTGTTAGACAGCCTTTCTAACTTATTATGACCACAGGATGATGGTTTGCATATCCTACAAACAGCTCCTGCACACTACCTTGTCTGAAAAGACACTTAACTTTGTTTTGGAAAAATGGAAAGTGTTCAGTTTCTTCACCAGTAGGTGGCACCTAGTCTTCCTTTATATTGACAAAAATCCCCCCTAACCTCAACGCATTCCCAATGTGTCACTGAGCCTGCACTAACAAAGCGATGATCACATCACGTACAAATGCTCCTGTCTCATTCCACTTAGCCCATGTTTGTATTGTTCTGGTTCCAGAACGCTGAGACTTTAAGCCTGAGGCTCTAACTTGAGCAGGAAGAGTTTATTTTGGGATGAAGAATCTTCCCCCATAGGAGGGCCTCTCAACCAGTGTCTCTAGTTCTCTGTCTTTAGAAACTGGGAAATTCTGGGGAGGGGGAGAAAACTTTTTCTAAATCTGCAGATTGTCCCTTTCTCTCAGAAAGTTTAGACTCATGTGTTGGTTGCTCAGTTTATTGAGGGGAACACAAAGTTGCAGGGACATTGAGAGGTCATGAAGAGAGATTTCAGTCAATTGTGCTTAGGAAAATGACTCTATAAATCTCCTTAAGTATGTAGGGTTCATGGGATAAATATATACAAAGTATGCATTTCATCAAACCTATAAATATACATGTTTAAAATGGCCAAGGAGGAAGGAAGGAACAGCAAGCTATATTTTTTTAAATGTGATGACACATCATTTTGTGTAAGCATCAGTTTCTTTTAAAATAAATATAGAAAAGGTCAGTGTAAGAGTTTAATATTTTACTTTCTTTAAAAAAAGTCATTTTGATTCAAGTGAATGTAAATTTTTTTCCTACAAAAAAACATTAATATGACCTTGAGTAAACCTTGAGGAGAAATATAAGAGAGAACTGGAAATGTATGATTTCCCTTTTCTATAAAAATGGAAATGTGCCGACAGAGTTCTTGTCTCTCATAAAGAATAGTTCAAGCACATGGGATTTTCTCAGAATAGATAAGAAAGATGGGCTTTTGGGTTTGGTAGGAAGGGGGAAATAACACTTTATGACACATTTGGCAATTGCGCCATGTAGCCAATTCCACTTTGGTCCCTCTGGGGATGATTTTATACTCTGACGTATAGGGTTTGCTTATCATCAGCATAACCTGCAAAAATGCAGTCCTTAAAAAATATCCAGATCTTCTTTCTCTCCTTCTCCCATTTCCCTTTCAAATCAGTAGAAAATGTAAAGTTAGAGTCTTTTCTAACAGACTATTTTGTAAATAATTGGGTGATGTGGACCAGTAAAATACAAAAATATCTTTGTTTTGTTCTAAGTTAGCTGAACATATTGTTGACCCCCCTCCCCTGGAATATCATGATATTGATATTGGGGGAAAAATAAGTGGTGAATTTTCTTACATTAAAACAAATTTTTTTTAACACTTAATATTTTTGGGGACAGAGAGACAGAGTGCAAGCAGGGGAGAGGCAGAGACAGAGATAGATACAGAATCTGAAGCAGGCTCCAAGCTGTCAGCACACAGCCCAATGCTGGGCTTAAACCCACAAAGCATGGGGTCATGACCTGGGCTGAAGTTGGATGCTTAACTGACTGAGCCACCCAGGCATCCCATGAATTTTCTTACATTTTAAAAGGTTACATAGGGGCCTTTGAGTGGCTCAGTGGGTTAAGCGTTGACTTCGGCTCAGGTCATGATCCCATGGTTCATGAGTTCAAGCCCCACACTGAGCTGACTGCTGTCAGCACAGAGCCCACTTGGGATATTTTTTTTCTCCCTCTCTCTCTGCCCCTCCTCTGCTCACACTCTCTCTCTCAAAAGTAAATAAACATTTTTTTAAAAAATCTTTTGAAAAGTTACATAATATAGAATTATTTTCTACCATATTTTATTCTTTTTTAACCACATTATGTTTTTTAACCTTCTTGTCCTTACTAATTCAGATACAGCACCAAAATTCCATTTTCATCTAACTTGAGATTTTAAAGGAAAGATACATGAGAACTTTTAAAGGAAATGGGGGAGAAAACTGTTTTTTTCTGTGACTTATGAACAGAATATGACCTTTTATACACAGCTCAGTATTAGGCTTTTAAAAAATAATCACAAAACTATTCACTACAGAATTCCTTCTATATGAGCTTTCCTGGTGAATTTAGTAATGGTTATTAGATCATTGCTACTTGACAAAGAAACTGGAGTGTCAATGAACAGCCACAAAAGAAAAAAAAATAGGCCTTTTGAAATTAAAGTTAGTGAGCAAGGTGGCATTTATAATTCCAATGGCCTTTCAGAAATATCCCCACTGTATAAAGTGAGCTACACCTGTAGAAATTCTTCCTTTGGGCCAATCAACTACACCACTCAGTCTTTAAAAGTCTGATTGTTGACACCTGTGGTTATAGACTTGGCTGCAGATTTTAATCACCTGGGAGAACATTAATAAAAAAAAATCATGGTGCTGGAGCTCCATCCCATCCACCCCAATTAAATCTGACTGTGTACTTGAACAAGACAGTGAAAGCCTCGGTATGGGTATTTTTTTCAAGGTTCCCCAGGAGATTCTGATGGGTAACTGGGTTGCAAACCACCTAAATCTGAAAGAAATTTTCTATTTCAAATTCCCTGAGCAACTTGCAAGCATCTGGTTGGATCTTGAAATTTTTTCCCCCCTTTCTCAGAAGGGGGCAACTGGACTGTGCTAATGATATAACCAAGACAGTTGGGAAGAGAAGAGAATCTGACTTGTGGTGAAGATACCCACAGAAATTATTTAAAGAAGGTGAACTTGTCTTACTGAGGGTGCCTCATGGCTACTTTATGACGTCATGCTTACCAAGGTCTTTCTCTCCTTTCAGAGCTAGCTTCCTAAGAAAGGATGAAGCCAGACAGTTGGCTTCCTCTGGTATCTTGCTCTATTCCCTATTTAGTAAGCCCTCAAAATGTGAGCCTGAGACACTTTGAAGTGGAGGGCATTTTTGGTCAAATGAAGTTCTCCTACTTTAGGTAATGGGGACATGCTTTAACCACTTTTTTCCCAGCTTTCCATACTTACTGAAAATGAGAAGCAGAGACCACAGCAGCTAAGGGTGAGTGTTGGACAGACCACACAAGTTGAAATTCTGACTCTTCTATTTTCTAAATATCTATATATTTGGACAAATGACTCAATTTATCTGAAACTTGTTTGTTTGTTTGTTTGTTTGTTTTTTCTTTTTCATCTGTGAAATGGTGATGATAATTTCAGGGATATTGAAAGAATTAAATGAAATAATGAATACAGAATCCTTAATAAAGGATTAAATGTAGCGGCGCCTGGATGGCTCAGTTGGTTAAGCATCTGACTCTTGATTTTGGCTCAGGTTATGTTCTCGTAGTTTGTGGAATTGAGCCCCACATCAGGCTCTGCACTGGCAATGTGGAGCCTGCTTGGGATTTTTCTCTCTTCTCTCTTGCCCCTGCCCCCTTCTCTCAAAGTAAATAAACAAACATTAAAAAGAATTTTTTAATGGAAAAAAATATGCAAAATGCTCAGCATAATGCTTGAGTCAGACTAAGTAGACAAGAATTAATAGACATTACTATCAACTATTTTTATCCAACTCTACTTAACTGGAAAAATTAACCACCTTTCTCTAGAAACGTGCTGACTGATGCCCCTACCACCCTGGAATACTCTTTTCTTTTCCATTTATTTTTTATTTTAAGTAGGCTCCATGCCAATGTGGCTTGAACTCATGACCCTGAGATCTAGAGTTGCATGCTCTACTGACTGAGCCAGCCAGGCACCCCACACAAGCTTACCTCTCTTACCAATGGAGTTACAGCCTTATCAAGAGTATTTTTTGTTCCCAAACTTGTTTATGCCATTTACTTGTAATTAGAATTTAATTAAATGTTAAGTAAACAGATTAAATGTGAATGTGGAGGGTTATTTGATAACTAGGTGGAATACATAATTAATTCAAATTGCAAAAATAAATGCCCAAGTGGTGAAACTATGAACTGTAAGACTTAGAAAATGATAATAATCTAGAAGAATTCTAGGACTAAATTTTGGCTCTGCTTTTGTGAAACAAATGTTGGAAATCCTATGAATGCCATTTATGTGATAAATTAACAAAGATCTCTAGTCAGCATATTTAAAAAAGAAAAAGACTTAGTTTTATATCAAAAGATAGATGACTGAATGTGCACTTGTAAAGTCTACATACAAATATTGATAGATATCATTAAAAAATTATCACATATTTTTTTATTAGCCCACCCTCTTATCATGTTGAATAAAGCAGCTTTTACTAAATTATTATTTTCCAAAGATTTCACACTAGGAGAAAGTGGGGAGAGGTGATTTCATTTCCTCCAGTCAGCCTTTCCATTATAATTAGCCTAAGATAGGTAATTAGCTTTTTTCCTCTGGTTTTTGTATTTTTATTATCAAAACCTTCAAACACAAGAGTATGATCATTCTATAGGTATAATGATCAATCACCCAGCTTCAACAACTATCAACTCATAGCCAATCTTTTTGATTTTTATTCTACCAAGTCCCTTGCTGCCTATATTATTTTGGAGCTATGTCCCAAAGTTGATTTTTTTCATAGCTAAAAGATTTTATTTTATAAAGAAATAAAGAAAATGTTATTTTTTAATATAATTTATTGTCAAGTTAGGTAACATGCATTGTATATAGTGTGCTCTTGGTTTCGGGGGTAGATTCCCATGATTCATCGCTTACATACAACACCCAGTGCTCATCCCAACAAGTGCCCTCCTCAATGCCCATCACCTATTTTCCTGTCTCCCACCACCCCCCCAGCCCCCCAAATAAACCCTCGGTTTGTTCTCTGTACTTAAGAGTCTCTTATGGGTTTGCCCTCCTCTCTGTTTGAAACTATTTTTTCTCCTTCCCTTCCCCCATGGTATTCTGTGAAATTTCTCAAGTTCCACATATGAGTGAAAACATATGATATCTGTCTTTCTCTGACTAACTTATTTCACCTAGCATAATTCCCTCCAGTCCTATCCACATTGTTGCAAATGGCAGGATTTCATTCTTTCTCATTGCCAAGTAGTAGTCCATTATATATATAAACCACATCTTCTTTATCCATTCATCCGTCAATGGACATTTGGGTTCTTTCCATGATTTGGCTATTGTTGAAAGTGCTTCTGTAAACATTGGGGTACAAGTGCCCCTATGAACCAGAACTCCTGTATCCTTTGGATAAATTCCTAGTAGTGCTTTTGTTGGGTCATAGGGTAGTTCTATTTTTTTTTTTTAATTTTTTTTAACGTTTATTTATTTTTGAGGCAGAGAGAGACAGAGCATGAATGGGGGAGGGGCAGAGAGAGAGGGAGACACAGAATCGGAAGCAGGCTCCAGGCTCTGAGCCATCAGCCCAGAGCCCGACGCGGGGCCTGAACCCACGAACCGCAAGATCGTGACCTGAGTTGAAGTCAGACGCTTAACCGACTGAGCCACCCAGGCGCCCCCTATTTTTAATTTTTTGAGGAAACTCCACACTGTTTTCCAGAGCAGCTGGATCAGTTTGCACTGAAGTATAATATGCATATGGAAAAGTGCATACATCATTAAGTGTGGAGTGGAATTGCAGGGTCCCATTCAGCTTTTATAAATATTGCCAAGAATTTTCAAGTTGGTTGTTCTAATTTCAGAGTTTAAATATTTTTTTTGTGGTGTTAGCCTGGAAGGCTCAGAACCCATCCACATAGTCCTGAGGAGAAGAAAGGCCTGTGTGGGAAAGCTCTTAATCCCTATGAGGGAGGGTCTAAGAGGCTTTTAGGTACCATATCTGAACCTCATCCCTCTTTAGTAACTTTTTTTTGAGACAATGTTTAATTCCCTATTTGGGATTATAGAAAAGACTAACTTCATGGGAGATAGCCAACTAAGGTCCTGTATGGAGGACCCAGAATCACAAACATACAAACTGTAGGATTTAAAAAATGTTATTGGAGGTTTAGGTCATTTATGTAATGTAAGTATGGGATATGACTCTGTAGATCTTCTACTTGGAAATATGTCCCAGGATGCAAGTCATATGCAAATAGAGACACATGGATGTAACAGGAGACCTGACCTATATGTGCAATTGTGATAATCCCCATTTGTCTATAAGAGGGTAAATGATCAAGATGCTATGGTGCAAACAGACTTATTAGAGCTTGGAGGATAGGGGGACAATGTGAAATCAGATTTTCTGGCTTGGACAACTGAATTGAGAGTAGAGCTATTAACCCTGATAAGGAATATGGGAAAAACAGCAGTCATACTGTGTGGGTAATGCAACTTTGACTACAAGAAGTCCTTTGAGCAGGTGGGGGCAGACTCTCCTTCAACCAATGAAAGAAATTATATCTGGCTTCTTGAATAGTTCCATGGTGTCACCAACAAACCATACTACACCAATAGTAGCATCAGTAACAGGAAACTCTAGTCCACTAGGTGGTATTGAAGAGGTGCTCAACCCAACCCTCCACCATGAGTGTGATAATGTGGTGAACTGTCATGAGGTGAGTTGTTCATGTCTGTCTCCCCAGCAAACTATAGGCTCTGTGAGGGCAGACACTGAGTCTTTTCATTGTTGAATACCCCGTGCTAACACTGTGGTAGACCCAAAGGAGATGCTCAACAAATAGACATTGAACTGAATTGGATTGAGGTCCCCTATAATGATTGGTCATAGGAGTCTTGTATATCTCAGGAGACTGTAATTGAATCAAATGACAGGCAAGAGATGCTTCCTGTACATGGAAGGTTTAGGGTGTGCTGGAGGCATTTGTACATAGCAAAGATTATTTGGAGATTTGCTTTGGAATAAACAATTGGTATTGTTTATCATAATTGCACGTTATAAATCTAAGTTTTTTAAGCTCTTAAACTGAGCTTACAAATACAATAATTATATTTTTACCTGTGGTAAAATTTAGCGATCACTTTTAAGGAGATAGCATATGATTGTTCCACTTATATATCTCGTTAGCTAGGGGCACCTGGGTGGCTCAGTTGGTTAAGTGTCCAACTTGAGCTCAGGTCATGATCTTGCAGTTCATGAGTTTAAGCCCCACATCCAGCTCCCCAGGGACAGTGCTGAGCCTGTTTGGCATTCTTGCTCTCTGCCCCTCCCCCACTGGCATGTGTTCTTTCTTTCTCTCAAAATAAATAAATAAACTTAAAAAAATAAATAAAAATAAATCTAGTTAGCTAAATCATTTTTCCAAAGTAGCACATATAATAGGCTATAGTTTATAAATTTAATATATTTGGGTTTTGTTTAAAAGATTTTACTTTTCTTAAATAGATTCTTAAATACTTAAATAACTCATGTGTGTGTATAAAATAAAATTCCCTGGGGCGCCTGGGTGGCGCAGTCGGTTAAGCGTCCGACTTCAGCCAGGTCACGATCTTGCTGTCCGTGAGTTCGAGCCCCGCCTCGGGCTCTGGGCTGATGGCTCAGAGCCTGGAGCCTGTTTCCGATTCTGTGTCTCCCTCTCTCTCTGCCCTTCCCCCGTTCATGCTCTGTCTCTCTCTGTCCCAAAAATAAATAAACGTTGAAAAAAAAAATAAATAAATAAAATTCCCTTAGATATGCTGATATCGCCCAAAAACTCAATGAGATTTCAACTTAAAACCACAATTCTAAACCAATTACTCAATTACACGTTTTCAGTTGGAGTTATGAGGCTGTCTTCTAAATAGTACAGGACAAATGCCAATACATCAATACAACAATATTCATACCATGGTTTTGATTCTCTGAAACTTTTCCTAGACTTAATTCTAAATATTTCCAGAGTTAAAAAAAAAAAAATGCATGGGGGCACCTGGTGGCTCAGTCGTTAAGCAGCTGACTTCAGCTCAGGTCATGCCTCACATGTTCCTGAGTTCAAGTCCCCCATCAGGTGAGCTCCAGCCCAGCGTGGGGTAAGCAGGAGCCCTGCTTGAGCCCCACTTCTGGTGAGCATGAGCCCTGGTTCAGATGAGCCCCAGTTCTCTCTCTCTCTCTCTCTCTCTCTGTCTTTGTCTCTCTGTCTCCCTCTACCTCTCTGAGATTCTCTGTCTCTCTCTGCCCCTCGCTCACTCACGCCCCTCTCCCAGTCTCTCAACAACAACAAAAATACCTCCTCATTTAATGAAGACAATTACTAGGCTAGTTAACTGAGGTTGCCCTTTTCACAATAAAGATAGATACTATACCAGGTAATAGTGATCATTTGGGACCAGTGATTTTATCCAGACATGACACCTAGAGCTCCAGAGACGTTTAGTGATTCTTCTCCACCCTCTACTGTCAACCTGAGCTCCTTCTCTTAGTCACTGTGGTTTGGGCTTTGAAAATTGATGGGAGGCTCTCTGTCCTCTATCTCGCAGTACCTAGTTCTCTTTTGTTAAGAGCCCAACTCCCAACCAACTCTGAACCGTGCTGATCAGATCATTTTGTGTTTCTTCAGCTCTTAAATATGTGCATAGGCTTCCCATTAATATCTAAAGACTTTTGGACTTGACATAATTTGAATATACATAATTTTTTTTAACTTAAAAGACTTTGAACTTGACAAAGCCCTAAGATATGAAAATGTTTCTCTTTTCTGCTTGATGGAAACTAAGAACAATATATTCTTCAGAAACATTAAAATGATGCTGTGACTTTGACTTGCGGCCCTAACTAATGAAATCAATCTATTAGTACATTCCCTCAAAGTTAAAATATAAAGACCCTTGGGGCACCTGGGTGGCTCTGCGGTTAAGTGTCCAACTTCGGCTCAGGTCATGCTCTCACAGTTCGGTTTGTGAGTTTGAGCCCCACATCCAGCTCTGTGCTGACGGCTCGGAGCCTGGAGCCTGCTTCGGATCCTGTGTCTCCCTCTCTCTCTGCCCCTCCCCCACTCATGCTCTGTCTCTCTCTCTTTCAAAAATAAACATTAAAAAAAAATCACTGCATTTTCCTCACTTAGTCCAAATGCTATTCAGAGTCCTTCAGTACTGTTTCAGATGACTCTATGGAGGCCTATGAAGTGAGCCTAGAGAGGACACCCTTGTTGTCCTGCTAAGGGAGGAATAAACAATTAAGGACTGGAAGAAATGTGTTTTCAAAGGAAAGATATTAACCTAAATTTATTTGAGGAGGTATAGTTTAATGGTTAAGACCGTGGATTCTGGGAAACATACCTGCTTTCAAATACTTGTTCCACTTCTTACTGTGAGCTTTGAAAAAAATTTTAATCTCCTTATACCTCAGTTTCCTCATCTTAAATATTTTCTTTAATACTTATTCATTTTTGAGGGAGAGAGAGAGACAGAGCGTGAGTAGTGGAGGGGCAGAGAGAGAGGGAGACACAGAATCTGAAGCAGGCTCCAGGTTCTGACCTGTCAGCACAGTCAGACACGGGGCTCTACCCCAAGAGCCTAGAGATCATGACCTGAGCCACAGTTGGGACACTTAACTGGCAGCCACCCAGGAACCCCTAAGTTTCCTCATCTTAAAATGAGAATAACAGTGAGACTTAAATGAGATAATACATGTAAAATGCTTAGCAAGATGCCCAGGACATTATAAATGTTTACTAATGAATAATGACAGTGGTTCCCTGAATTTTCTGGGAGACAGCCGAGGGAGGAAGCACACCTTCACCCAGGGAGGCAAAATGAGGGCACTGCGGGACAGCAGCAACAGTCAAGGCAGCTGAGCGGGACTACAGTCTTTTCAAACAAAGGCATGGAGCAGAAAATAAATCTGAGCCCCAGAATCCCATCTCAGAGGCCCAGCACTGCAAATAGCAGCTGCAGCTGCAGACCAAGGGCTGGCCTTTACATGTCCACAGCGTGAAAGGACTCATAATGACGAACCGATCTTTTCCATCACACCCACACAGCATCAGCAATCCCACATAGGAATAAACTCTGGATATTAAGCAGCCATTTTTGGTGGAATATAGCAGCCTGGCTGATAATACAGACTATATGGGAAAGAGCGCTTGGCAAATGTTGTAAAGTGATTAGATGTTCTTGTATCTGCCATAGACGATTCTGAATCATTTCACTGCCAGTATAACTCCTTCCACCTGTAGAACACTTAGCACGTCCACACATGGTACCAAAGACTTCACATGTGTTAGCTCATTTAATCCTCTCACATCTCTATAGGACAGATATTATTATTGTCTCAGGCTAGATCTCGAAAGGGGCCAGCAAAAGATGAGGAAACTAAGGCTCAGAGGGTAAATAATTTGTCCAATATTAGAAGATCCTAAGTACAGAGCCAAGATCTAAACCCAATTCTGTCGGGTTCCAGCATCTCATCTGTTAAACACTTCTCTGTGCGGCTTTGAAATTGCAATGCTATCTTGCTCACAAATTATTCCATGTGTATATTTCTTGTTACCTCAAATAGTCCCCTTTGGGATGAAGCAGGGTGCCACATTTTTTGCTTTGTGTCTCCAAGTGTTTAACGCATAGTAGAAAGTGAATAGATACTTATTGATAATTTTGAACAGTGTTACGATGGGACAGGAGAATGGGATGAACTGGTCAGATCCCAGTGACAAACCTCAAAGTCACTTTCAAGAAAAAAGAAAGACTTGCCTCTCAAACCAGATACACTTAGTTTTTCAGCTGCAAATTACTAAGTGTCTGCTGTAGCCTACAAATACGATTAAGATCTTGCCTCAAGAATACTATAGTCTAGACTAAGTACTGCAAGTTCAAATGCCCACGTGGACTAGGCATGTAACATAAATGACTGAAGTGACCCAAGAAGCCAACCGGGGTGGCCCCTGTTGAGCTCCAGCTTATTGTTTCTTTCTGGACCAAATATTTCCAAGAGAAGTCATAAATTCATCTTTTATATGATATTTATATTTTTTGTATGAAACAAGTGTGGGGGCCACACAAAATTCATTTGCAAACTGGAATTAGCTAGTAGGCTACCAGGTTGAGGTCTCTGGCTTAAGCAATGAAGACACACAAACAAGGACAATATGAGGTAAACAAGGCTGCAATCACCATACAAGGATTGTATATAAAGTATTGAGAGAAGCCGGAGACAATTTCCAACTGGAGCATTAGAGAAGACTATGGAGGAAATCACTTCAAGTTTATCCTTCCAAAATGGGTCCCCTTTGGCACCGTTGTGATGGGAAGGAACACTGCTTCAGCAGCAGGAAATAGTAGGAATGAAGATCAGCAGAGGGAAATGATGGGTCAAGGTCAGACAGCTCTGATGTACATGACACTGTACTTCGTTTTTTTGTTTTGCTTCGGTTTTTGCTTCTTACTGAAAATAAATGTATGGTACATGTAATCTATAGTCATCAAAATTAGGGGCAATTTTGTGTTTTTTCAGTAAGCACTACAAGCACAGAGTAAGAGATATGGACGCTGGAAATTGTTAGGGTCCATAAATTAAAGGAGATTTTGAGGCAAAGGAACTCTCACTGCTGGCAGTCTACTGCATGGTGTGTGGTAGGACATGAAGCTTAAAAGAACATCTGAATCTTGGAAGGGGTCCAGCAAAGGCACCAGGACTAATTTGGGAGATGAAGGGTATGTCTTATGAGAGGAGGCTTAGAGAGCTTAACATGCTTCTGCTTTAAAATAAGGCGGGTGAGCAGAGTTCTATTGATAGCCTGCAAGGCTTCCAGCATGAACTTGTACTTGGTGTGAGATAAAATTCAAAGTCACACTAAGGAATGTCAAGAAGGCAGCTTTCTTTCTTTTTCATTTCAAGAATGATGAGTCCAGGAACATTTTGTGCAAGAAAGTTTTTAAAATGGAATAGGTTCCTATAGAGTTTTGGGGGGCAACGTCTTCAATTTTATCACCATCTGTTCACTAGTGGGCTAAATTTAAAGATAAGTTATTCATCATATCAATTTATAATGTCGTGGGTAGAAACATCACTGTCCGGGTAGCTGCAAGGGCACATAGAACAAATTTCACACACACACACACACACCGCACACCGCACACCCCACACTCACACACACACACACACACCCCACCCCCCATACCCATACACACACCTCAATCCCCCCCCACACCCCACATAGAAAGAAAGGGAAACAATATTCTCTGTAGTCATTGCTTTGCAAAACTCTGCTAAAATTTTACAAATTCACCAAGCTGTCACCACCTTTGCCACACTTGTTCCTTCTAGTTTCACATACAACGAGGCAGTTTATGACTGGGAGAATGGATAGACCTTAGAATGTCAGTAATAATTCTGTGGGGTCACACTTTAAATTTTAAATCACTTGATAACCTCTTTTCTGTTGTATTTGGACTAATTTCATTTTGGATCCTGGAACTCTGCTTTTCACAACTTAGTTAAAACTCAAAAACTCTCCACAAAATATGCTTAGGAAACAATGGAAAGGAAATATAACAATTTTAGCAATTGTTACATCTCTAATGGATTAAATTTTTAATACTCAGTACACATTGTATGTTCAGAAGTGGAGCTCAGGGTCAAAGTCAGAGATAGGTTCTCGGAGTCATTCACACAGTCGTAGATGACAAGGTGAGGAGGGTTAGTTCACCAAGGGGGAGAATATACATAAAGAACAGAGGGATAGGAGCAGAATCTTGGGGAAAGCTCCCCACCCCAAACCCCAAGGACCCAAGCAAAGGAAGAGATGAAAAGCAGAAGCAGAGGGAGGGGCAGGCTCTTTTTATTGCCACTTAAATCTGTGAGCCACTTCTTCCTGACCACTCTCTTCTCTTAAAACGGGTCATTTATTATATATATATATATATATATATATATATATATATATATATATATATATTTTTTTTTTTTTTTTTTTTTTTTAATATATGAAATTTATTGCCACATTGGTTTCCATACAACACCCAGTGTTCATTCCAAAAGATGCCCTCTTCAATGCTCATCACCCACCCCCCCCCGTCAGCCCTCAGTTTGTTCTCATTTTTTAAGAGTCTCTTATTAAAACGGGTCATTTAAACAAAGCCCTGAAGCTACTTTGTTCACATACCTTTTGCTATGAACTGAACTGTGTGCCTCCAAAATTCATATGCTAAGTCCTAACCCTAAATTGATGGTATTTGGAGATTGGGCATTTAGGTGGTATGTAGGTTTAGATGAGGTCATGAGGGTGGGATCCTCACAATGGGATTAGTGCCCTTATAGAAGAGCACCAGAGACCTTACTTTCTGTCTCTCGCTGCCCTATGAGGACACAGTGAGAAAGTGGCTGTCTATAGCTGGGAAGAGGGCCCTCACCAGAACCTGACCGTGTTGATACTCTGATCTTAGACTTCTGGACTCCCGACTTGTGAGAAATCAAGTTCTGTTGTTTAAGATACCCCATCTGTGGTATTTTGTTAGGGTAGCCCAAGCTAATGCACCTTCAAAGCAAATTTTGGATGATCTTTACAGATTTTCAAATTGCTATTTAAAAGTTTCTGTCATAAGCTTAAGTAGTTGCAAAGAATATCATTTTCAGCCTTCTATAAATGTTGGCATCAAAAATAAAAATAAAACCATAACCTTACTGTTTTATTTTTTAAATGTTTATTTATTGTTGAGAAAGAGAGAGAGAGAGCATGAGCAGGGAGGGGCAGAGAGAGAGGGAGACACAGAATCTGAAGGAGGATCCAGGCTCTGAGCTATCAGCACAGAGCCTGATGAGGGGCTTGAACCCACAAACCGTGAGATCATGACCTGAGCTGAAGTCGGTGCTTAACCGACTGAGCAACCCAGGTACCCCTAACCTTACTATTTTAAATATCTCCATGGAATAAAAATGTCAGAGTGGTACAATACCCACCCTAACATATTCAAAACATATAAAAAAGCTCTTTAAACACAGGAAATTTATTTATTTATTTTTTGTTTGTTTATATATATATATATATATTTTAACGTTTATTTATTGAGACAGAGAGAGACAGAGCATGAACGGGGGAGGGTCAGAGAGAGGGAGACACAGAATCCGAAACAGGCTCCAGGCTCTGAGCTGTCAGCACAGAGCCTGACGCGGGGCTTGAACTCACGGGCTGTGAGATCATGACCTGAGCCGAAGTCGGCCGCTTAACCAACTGAGCCACCCAGGCGCCCCAATATATTTTTTTATTTCGTTTTTTTTATTATATGAAATTTATTGCCAAATTAGTTTCCATACAACACCCAGTGCTCATCCCAAAAGATGCCCTCTTCAATGCCCATCACCTACCCTCCCCTCCCTCCCACCCCCTATCAACCCTCAGTTTGTTCTCAGTTTTTAACAGTCTCTTATGCTTTGGCTCTCTCTTCCACTCTAACCTCTTTTTTTTCTTTTTCCTTCCCCTCCCCCATGGGTTTCTGTTAAGTTTCTCAGGATCCTCATAAGAGTGAAAACATATGGTATCTGTCTTTCTCTGTATGGCTTATTTCACTTAGCATCACACTCTCCAGTTCCATCCACGTTGCTACAAAGGGCCATATTTCATTCTTTCTCATTGCCACGTAGTACTCCATTGTGTATATAAACCACAATTTCTTTATCCATTCATCAGTTGATGGACATTTAGGCTTTTTCCACAATTTGGCTATTGTTGAGAGTGCTGCTATAGGGTACAAGTGCCCCTATGCATCAGTACTCCTGTAGCCCTTGGGTAAATTCCTAGCAGTGCTATTGCTGGGTCATAGGGTAGGTCTATTTTTAATTTTTTGAGGAACCTCCACACTGTTTTCCAGAGTGGCTGCACTAATTTGCATTCCCACCAACAGTGCAAGAGGGTTCCCATTTCTCCATATCCTCTCCAGCATCTGTAGTCTCCTGATTTGTTCATTTTGGCCACTCTGACTGGCGTGAGGTGATATCTGAGTGTGGTTTTGATTTGTATTTCCCTGATGAGGAATGACACTGAGCATCTTTTCATGTGCCTGTTGGCCATCTGGATGTCTTCTTTAGAGAAGTGTCTATTCATGTTTTCTGCCCATTTCTTCACTGGATTATTTGTTTTTTGGGTGTGGAGTTTGGTGAGATCTTTATAGATTTTGGATACTAGCCCTTTGTCCAATATGTCATTTGCAAATATCTTTTCCCATTCCATTGGTTGCCTTTTAGTTTTGTTGATTGTTTCCTTTGCTGTGCAGAAGCTTTTTATTTTCATGAGGTCCCAATAGTTCATTTTTGCTTTTAATTCCCTTGCCTTTGGGGATGTGTCAAGTAAGAAATTGCTGCAGCTGAGATCAGAGAGGTCTTTTCCTGCTTTCTCCTCTAGTAAACACAGGAAATTTAACATCATTCCCTTTCTCCCTGGGTAAATATTTTCATTCTACTTAACCTCATAGGATTTTTTTTTTTTAATATTTATTTATTTTTGAGACAGAGAGAGAGACAGAGTGTGAGCAGGGGAGGGGCAGAGAGAAAGAGGGAGACAGAATCCGAAGCAGGCTCCAGGCTCTGAGCTGTCAGCACAGAGACTGACGCGGGCATCGAACCCATGAACCATGAGATCATGACCTGAGCTCAAGTTGGACGCTCAACCGACTGAGCCACCCAGGTGCCCCATAACTTCATAGGATTCTATTCCCATTTAATATAATTTATTGCCTTACGTTGAAAAAAAATGTTTTATCTTATCTTTCTTTGCCTCAAAAGTTATATAAATAGAAATTTTTTTAAACATTTTTTTTTCTGTGACCACAAGGCTTTATAGTGTTAGCAATGTATTTAGAATTAAGTTATTGTTAGAAGTATTGTTTATACACAATTGATTAAAGCAACATAAAAGATATTACATGATAAATAATTATTAAGCACAAAATAGCATTTTATTGGAAATGTATCCTTTAGATGGAAGATACTTTTGCTTCATTAGTTTATTTATTCATGTTTGGTATTATTTATTGTCAGAAAGGAACAGACCTCAGTATCAATATCAGACAGAATATTCCAGCCACAAAAGTTCACATACCAAATGAGTCCATTTATATACAATATTCACAGAATAGGTAAATCCACAGAGACAGAAACATGTTGCTTGTGGAGGGCTGAGGAGGGGGTAAATAGGGAGTAATTGTGTAATGGGTTTAAAGAGAAAGCACACTGACAAGTGAAAAAGGTACACTGCCTCTATGAATGGAGTTGTTTATTTGGGAACTTAACATAAACTCTAGATAACATTTCAAGTCAGTGGTAAAATAACAGTGAAATGGTGCAGGCAGGCATGTGTGAGGAGGGAACACAAACAAGTTTGGGCCCCCTAATTCACATAAGAAAATATTTTAATATTTTAAAATATTTGAAGAAAATTTATAAGAGTAATCCTGGGTGGAGGGACTTTTTTTTTTTTTTAAATAAGACAGGAAATCCAGAAGCTATAGAGGAAAAGATGACAGACTTGAATAAATACAAATTTTAAAATTTTGTGATAGCAAAAGACATCATAAAATCAAAAACCAAAAATGATAAAATTATTTGAAACATATATTACAGAGTTAAGATTAATAAAAAGTAAAGTATTTGAAAAAAGCAGTTTCACAGAAAAAGAAACAGAGATCACCAGCAGACATGAAATCCTGCTTAACCTTTTGTAAAAATGGAAACTCAAATAATAAATAATAATTTCTCAATCATTAATTTGATAAGTTATGGGAGGTTTTTAATGATAAAATCCAAGGTATAAGAAAATAGGCAATCTCATATGTTGCTGATTGACCTAAAGCATAGGCAACCTTTTGGGAGGGTAATCTAGTAAAAATCTGTTAAGATTCAAACTATACATTTGCACCAGCAAGCTCACTATTAAGAATCTATCTTCCTAATTTGAAAGTATTGATATATAAGGTTATCGTCTATGATGCTTATTGCAGTATTAAGTGTGGTAGGGAAACACTGAAAATAACCTAAATGTCTATCAAAAGGGAAGTTAGTTGAAAAAATATGCCTCACTATGGCACTTCCATACCATGAATGATTATTCAGCTATTCAAAAGATTGAGTTAGGTATACACACACGCACACACACACACACACACACACATTAGCATGAAGGGATGTCTATGACAGGTTAAATGGAAAAAGTAACTTGAAGAGTAATGTAAAAAGTAAAGAGTAAATAAAAAATAGATGAATAAGGGTGCCTGAGTGGCTCAATCAGTTAAGCGTCCAACTCTTGATTTTGGCTCAGGTCATGATCTCACGGTTTGTGAGTTCCATCCCCACCGCAACCTGCACTGACAGTGTAGAGCCTGTTTGGATTCTCTCTCTTCCTCTCTCTCTGCCCCTCCCCTGCTCATGCGCTCTCTCTTTTTTCTCTCTCAAAATAAAACTTAAATATATGAATAACTCCTGCTTATGAAAAATATATGAAAAATAAGATGTGAAACATATATGAATAACTCCCTGCTATGTCCTTATATACACAAGGAAATGTAGACTTTCATTCACACCATGGAGTGAGATCAAGGTTGGAGAGAGGATGAAGCTTACATTTATACTTCTCTGTATTCTTTGGTTGGGGCAGGGAATATTACTGCTTTTGTTTTGGAAGACCTGGCAGAGATTGATATTTGCCTATTCAACACCCCTTCGCTTCATTCTCTTCAGTAACAGAAGTCCATTGTAACCGAGAATAAAGGACTACATTTCCCAGCTTCTTTTGTAGCCAAATATGGCCATATAATCAAGTTGTGGCCAATGATAGGTATTAGATGTTTTGTATGGAACTTCAAAGAAGTCTTATTAAAATGGAAAATTGAGTCCTTTTTTCTTTTTCTTTTTTTTTTTTTTTAATGCTGCCTGGAATGTGAACGTAATAGCTAAAGTACTTGCAGCCACAGGAAGCCATGAAGTTACCTGGAGGATGGTGGAGCAGGAAGAAGGAGCCTGGAATCCTGATGACACCGTGGAGCCCCTATAATGACTCTAAATTAGTTACTTTTAGACTTATTTTGTGTGAGCAAGAAAGTTCTATCTTGATTTAACTGTTGTTATTTTAGGGCTACATTCACCCAAATATAACACTAAATAATAAAAAAGGAAAAACCCAATAAAGCATTTAACAAATGAAAAAAAGAGCCTTGTTGACTGTTTTCCCCACTTCCTGAGAGTGATGTTGGAGATGAAGTCTGTAACCTACTAAATGGATACACAAGATCCAAAACAAGGGTTATGTTCCTAAAACAATATAGTCCTGGAAAAATTACACATATCTACTTGTTATTCTAACTTAAATCTTACTTCAACCATCTTATAGATGGCATTTATCCTAGAATTTGTCTTCCAATTCCTCCAATAATTTTTTGTCTTTTTACAATCAAGTCCTATATTACCAAAAAATTTTTCAGGTCATAAAATATTTTCTCCATGGGTTGCAATATTTCCTGGCATTTGTTCGCTTGAGTAAAATGATCAGTGCATTAAAAACCCAATGGAGTTTCTGCCAAAGCCAATGATGGCATGGCACCTCTCTTGTGGCACGCATGAAATCTGCCCATCACTATAGACATTCTTCTGCAATATGACACTTTGTCCTTATGTCCATTTTACATGTGGTGTCCAGTGTGCTGGGAATACTGAAAAATAAACGATTCTTTTTTAGGGACTACTCATATAGAATCAGGACGTTAAACCTAGAAGGGGCTTCAGAGTTCATTTTTTCTAGTCCCTCATTTTACACAAAAGGAAACTGAGGCCTAGAAAGGCCACTTGACTTTCTTAGAGTAACTCAGCTGGTTGATGATAGGTTGAAAAATAGAACCCAAGGATCTGACTTCAGATTCTAGCCTCTTTCATTTGTTTCGTCTGTTAATTGATACTCTCATGAAGACTCAGGACAAAAAAAAGTTACTTTTTCTTTCAAGGAATATCTAGCTTTATATTACCAAATTGGCTGTTTTCTGGCTGACATTCAGCTGTTTAGCATCTAAGAACAAGGGAATATTTTAGAAAAGCAAAACAATGTGCTCAGTCTCACTATGTGGTTGAAAAAAGGCTTTCTTTATAGAAGATGTTCATTGACCTTCTTAACTGGCTTCCCTCCCCCTCCCCACCACATAGCTAAAGCATGATGCTATTGAGTTCTAAGTTGAGTTTCCATCCTTATATGAAAAGTTAGCTTGGCACAGAGTTTGGTAGAGCTAAGTCTGACCAGCTGCACTCTCAGCCACAAGGGAAATTAAACGAGACAGTGTGGCTGGTTCAGTACAAATCAATCAAAGTCCCTCGAAAATAATCTCAAAAACACATACCAATAAAGATACGTGAACAGTCATCTTTCCACATGAACTAATTTTAGTCTTGGTCTCTGAGGTGTCACACATGTGGACAAAGAAAGCAAGGTGTCTTTTTTAGTTTGACCATGTGGTAGTTCATATTTCTTTGTCAGTTCCATGAGAGTTTTGGGCGAAAGTGGCCAAATCTGATATAGTTTGCCAATATCTGAGGTTACATTTGTGTGTCTGTTGGCCACCTTGAAACAAAACAATGGCTATAGGTCTATCTAACTGTATTTTCTCATGGCCCATATATTTTTAAGTGAACAATTCCGTGGTTTTTAACACATTCACAAAGTTATACAACCATCACTACTATCTAACTCTAGAACACATTTTCATCACCCCCCAAAGAAATTCCACATCCATGATCAATGACTCCCAATTCCAGCTCCCTTCAGCCCCTAGAAAAAAGTCAACCACTAATTGACTTTCTGACTCTGGATTTGCCTAACATGGGCATTTTATATCAGTGGAATTGTATACTGTGGTCTTATGCACCTAGCTTCTCTCACTTAGTATAATGTTCTCAAGCTTCCCCATGTTGTAGCATGTATCATTATTTCATTCTTTTATATGCCCGGTATTTTTTTTCAGGACATTTCTTGAAAAAAGGAAAATGCTAAGTATATCCCAACAGAAACACTTGCTATTCTTGCAAAAACAAAAAATAAGGCAGGATTTTCAGTATAGAAATTTGGCTTGACAAATTAATATTAACATATTACTGAAAAAATGAGAAAGAAAATTAAAACCAATAATTAAGAACTGATGAATACAAAAAGCCAATGGGAGCATAAACATTGTCATCTGAACACAGAGATTTCTTTCCTTATAATCTTAGTGAAAATTAAGGTATATGTTGAATTGGCATATTATGATTTTTAATTTAATTTTTTATCATCCAGCAAACATTCTGTACTCCTGACTCGACACATGCCTCATCAGACAGAAAGACAAGAGTAAGAAGGAACACGGAGCTGCAGCTGAATTTAGAAAGTTAGAGGTGTTCTCAGAGCCACACGAGATGGACAGGAGATTCCTTCCAGTAGGCGAGAGAGCAGAGTGCAGACAACAGATGTGAGAAAGGTCCTCATAGCTGTCAAGTTCCAGCATCCTTGTGTTGAAGAAAGGGCGGTGCCAACGTGATTGCTGTGCAGACACAGTATAAAAGCACTGGACTTCTCCCCAACTGCTTGTCACGCTGACCTGCACCATCTCTCACTGTCTGTGGGGTTTCTGTCAACTAGTATCGGAGGGGAACAAACTTTTGGAGAATAACGTTTTATTGTGGTCATGCCAGAACCCACTAAGAAAGAGGGTAAGACTCATCCATAAATCTCTTTGTTGTACTTTTGAATACAGTATGCTCATTTGGGTATTTATTTTCAAACAAATACCCAGTTTCTTAAACAGACTATAAGATATAGAATCACTGTGATTTAAGGAAAAGATCCTTTACAGTACACAGACCAGAGGAAAAATATAGGAAGAGTATAACGAATTGAAAAATATCTGAGAAAGATGGCTTATGAAAGGATAGTGACTAAAATGATCAGATTATAATTTTATCATTCAGTTGAAAGGTATCCTCAAAGTGTAATTTAAGGATGTTAATTGCTCATGGTGAATATATTGCATTCTCAAGCATATTTTGTCAGGCTCAATCACAAATTTTTCACCATGTATTTGCAATTTGTGGGTGGTGGGAGAAGCTTGTAATGCTTTCTTAGTTAATAAATTTGATCAGATTTAAAAAAATAATTTGCAACAAATATCTCCAGATTTGCTATATATTTTTTCATGGGAAGACATTTAAAATATACAGATATGCAGATGCAGCTATTTTTTTGATCAGTGCTTTTGGAGTTTCTTACTTATTATATTATTAAATTCTTGCATGCAAAGAAAATGAGACAACTGGGTAAAAGAGAATGTCTTTGAATATCGCTGCTACATTATGTTTTCAATGGTTTTTCTTGTAGACATATTCTTAATATGTAGCCTTTTAAGAATAATTACACTGAAAATAGGATAAGATTCTTCATTAGAAGAAATGCTTCCTCTAATAAAGTTTCTCCCTTTTATAAAAAAAAATCAATATTTAAGAACTACTAATTAGTAACATAAATAAATTAGAATTAGAAATTACTAAAATGACTAATGAAAAACACAAATTAACAGCACAAGTACAGGAAGCTTAATTTTTAATGGAAATGTCTTTTTAAAATATTATTTCATTCATATTAGTCTTCATTAGTGCTTACCAAATCTTTATTTTTGACATCTTTTTTTTTAAAAACACTGCTCATTTTATTTTATTTTATTTTGTTTTTCTAGTTTTTGCATTTTTTTCTTTTTTAATTTAAAATTTGAGTTAGTTAACATACAGTGCAGTATTGGTTTCAGGAGTTTATTTTTGACTTCTGCAAATAAAAGCAAAAAAAAAAAAAGATGAGCAGAAGCATAAAAATAGTATTCAGTATTTTCACTTTTAATTCTTAAAACTGCTTTTAGTCATTGTTTTGAAGAACCTTGAAAAAGATGCTAGACATGGGGCCTAAAATTGAAATACTACCCAAATTATCAAAAGTCTTTGAAATATATTTTCTTTATGTAATTAAGTAACCAGTGTTGACAGGCTGTGGTGATCAGTTTACAGGTTGGCTTTACTTAGTGGTGGAGGCATTGATGGATGAAGTCTTCCACCCGAAATAACCACACCAAATGCATGCATTAATATGGGAACTTAATCCCAACTACCAGGCAGTGAGTCCAACCCCTGCTAAAGTGTCTTATTTGTAATGCAAATGATTTACATGTGTATTAAGTGTCCTTTTTATTTGATCTGTCACTTGACTAGCCTCTTCAAGGCTTATTTGGATGAAATGCATTCTATGTTTCCTGCCTAAGGACAGAATATTGTTTTAATTATCTTGCATTTAGTGGATAAATTTGCATGTGTTATTTTAATGCTCAATTGAAAATGACAAGCTGAAAACTAATAAATAAGATGACAGACTGTAGAGCTTATAAAGCCAATCAAATTACGTTGGTTGCTAGATGTGATAAAGTTTTACTTTTGGTCTGGTTTTACAACTCAATCTGACCCACTCCGCTTTTAGAGACCATGAAATTTTAGAGCTACAAAAAGGAAGATCTATCTTTAACTTCAGCATCCCCCCCCTCCCCCCAAATACTTATTTTTTTCTTTTTGAATAAATCAATACAGATGCCAAGGTCCCCATGATCTTCTTTTGCTATAAATGCACGGTTGATATTCTGTGTAAGAGTCCCCCCCGCCCCCCAGGACAGTAATTTTATACTCATAGATTCTGCGGTTAGTTTAAATTTGGATGGTGGGGAGTGGGGATAAAAAGAGGGTTACTGATGTATTTAAAATCCTTTAAGGAAGTACAGGGATTTTTTCCGTTTCCTTACCAGCAGAATGGTTCTTAAAGGAACTGCACCTTACATAATTTTCCTGGTGAAATCATTGCACTTTCATATTACTTACATTAAAGAGTAAGATGTATGGCAATTCAGGAACTATTCTGGTCCTTGTACCTCCTCCTAACTTACTTCATTTTCCCTGGGGTTGATTTTGTTCCATCTGCTTGGATCCCTCTGAAAGATAGCTTCAAGAATAAAACCTGCCACCAAACCAAGTCTTCAGAGTCACTTTAAACTATCTGCAGAAACACTTCCAAAGGACAGGTTCCTCCAGCTCCTATAAATCTTACATCTTCTCTCCACCTGGGAGAACCATGCCCAAGAAGGACATGACCACTTGCTGTGACTCTTGATAGGACACATGAGCCTAGGATCCAGGAGGATGCAGTAACTCCTCAAAAGAGGCTGGGTTTTCAGCATCTGAATGTGTAAAAGATATCTCTCTTAACTGCCTCCCAACCTACAGTGACCAAATTCTGGGAGCTTCATGTTGGGTCTTGGGAGAACTAAAATCTTCTAAGGAGGTGGAGGAAGGACAGGTGTAACTTTGGGCCTCAAGGAGGAAGTCTAATGGAAGTAATTAGTCAACAGTTCTGATTTAGACTCTTGAAAACATTCTGGTTGGCTCAGTAACCCCTTCTGGAGAAAGAAAGCATTATTTTTTTTTTTTTAACTTTAGTTATTTATTTTGAGAGAAAGATAGAATGTGTGAGTTGGGGAATGGCAGAGGGACAAAGAGAGGTAAAATCCCAAGCAGGCTCTGCACTGTCAGCCCAGAGCCCTACATGGGGCTTGAACTCGCGAACCACGAGATCATGACCTGAGCTGAGATCAAGAGTTAGATGCTTAACTGACTGAGCCATCCAGTTGCCCCAGGAAAACGTTATTTTTAAGGAGTAACCATTTCCTATTGCCCTCCTCTCCACCTTCATCAATTGTATATTTATTCATTAGACAACTATAGTATTTTTACTGTCAGTTCCAGATAAAAGGCCTATCTTTTGCTTGGGATTCATGCAGAACCTGAGGCCTAGTTATTCCAATCAAATAGTAACAGGATGTGGATGGAAGTTTCAGATTTGTGGGAATCTCCCAGAGTTTCTGATACATGTATTTATGCATCAACTATTAATTGAGCACTTACTGTAAGCTAGTCTCTGGGATTTCAGAGACATATACAACATGGTATCTATTCTAAAAGCCCTCATGATTAATTGCCTCTGAGCATTTAATGTGTAAAAGAATCACTTTTCACTGGAAATTTCTCTTTTCCTTTAAGGAGTGACTTTATCAACATGAAACTTGAAAATTTCTAATTAGAAATTAGAAAATACTTCTGTGGTAGAACCTCTAATATTTTAAAAATGCCATGAATGGCTTTTAAACCCATAAAATGATTTCATCAGAATTTTATCTCTATAGTATGTGATCATTAAAATCTGGTTCTTTAATATACTTAGACAATTGTTAACTATCAGAATCTACAGGACCTAGAAAAATTATCTGAGGCCTTAACACCAATTTCACTTTTTGTTATGTGCTATACCAGGCCCTATTGTATTTCATGTACTTAACTCATAGGAAAAAGGCAAAAGTTCTCCTTGTTGCCTGGGTATGATTCAAAAGGCTTCAGGAAAGACACTATAGCTTTCTCACCTTCCATGTCAAATCTCTTCTTGAAAACTCAAACATGACAAAACATAGGTTCATTTATGGCCATAACTTTAAGGGACCATTCTGATAACTCCAGGAATCAAAGGTATGGCATTGTTGCTACAGACTCTTTTGTTATATCAACATACAGGATCTATCTGTCAAAACTATCTTGACCTTTCTCAGTAGGAATGGATGGGAACGTGGTAAAGGAGAATAACTTTCTTTCAGTCCATAGAAGGTTTTCCTTTGCTTTATCTTTTTTTCTTGGTCCCTAGAGATTTCATCACATCTTAAAGTTCTGCCCCAAATCTATCTGAATGTAGAGCAGGATTCATCACCTCTTGCTTATTTCTCAGCATCGCCCAAAGCTTAGTCATCATCAGAAAAGGTGCCCTGGTGATGGCCAACCTCCTCTCATATTTACTCCTTGACCTTCAGTTTCCACCTGCATGAGACTGGAAGGCCTATTTCAAACACCAAAATAAATTTGTTTTGGGAGAAGTCACCTCACATGTAGAATATTACCTTTCATTCAAATTGGCGAAAAGTTAATTTGTAAGAAGTAAGGGAAAGAATGGGAGCAGAGGGAGGAGCTATTTTATCAAGGGCGACTATTTTCCTCCAAATCTGAAATGGTTCATTTAGGTCAAGTTGAAGATTTGGATGAGGAATGAAGAAGTTGTATAAATGAATGTCACGGTATTTTTCCCCCTGACAAAACTTTGCCATTCTGTACGGGAGAGGAGTGGTGTAGATCTGAGCTCTCTGCTGTTGGAAGGAATACTCTGGGACAAATGCATGCACACCAGAGAAGCTTAATACTTGGCAAAATCATTCTTTTTCAGTAGCCTGCTTTTATGACTGTCCGGGCTGCACCTGTTAGGAAGATAAATAAAGGACTGGCCAATTCTTTCCTCTCAAGTGCCCTAAATATATCGCTTTAAAAAAACTTTGGAAAAAACAAGTTGTATCCTTGTTTCTCATCCAGTAAATCTGAAGAAGTCTTCTCCGGGTCTTTCAAAGTACAACAAAGTCAGCTGTAAGGGAGTTCCTGAAAATGAGCAAAGAAAAAGGCTGGGCTCTTCAGTGGGTCTGAGGGTCCCAAGTGAAAGTGAAAAGGAAAGCATTTGCAAGCCTCTGTTCCCTCAATGACTCCCTTTATTTTGGACCCGAGACATGGCCTTGAAACATTTTATTTTAGGCCCCTTATGGGCACACAATTCACACTTTCCTTATTTATAGCCATTTCAAAGTATTCCCGAATCCTACATGAATGGTGAAGAAACCACCCTGGCTGAAGTCACTTTTAAGAAATGCACGGGCATAATAATAAATAAACAAGTGGTCTTTCTAAAAAACTTGAGCAAATATGAAAACAATGTTTTTGCCATACTTTTGTAAGTAAATATATCCCTTTTTAAAATTTTAGAGAGTTGTTGTGAAAGAAAATAAGTTCTGTGGTTTTTACAGCCCTAAAAAGCAGAAGCATTTTTGTTATTTTTGCACAAATTTCTTATAATTATTTTCTCTAACATGTATTTGTAGGCTCTTTAGGCACACACGGAGAAGAATTTTTATTATTGTTAATAATTACTATTTTTATCTGCACTCCTCCTTAATTTGTCTTTGAAACCTATATTAAGAGACACAGTATACTCTTGGCAGCCTGTGATTTCTGGTAATTCTAGATCTCATCTCTAGACACACTTGGGTGTGTTAGATAATAAAGAACAGAATTAAAGCCCTAGAAGTCAAAAATCAAAAATCAAAAAGTCAAAACTCATTTTATGTGTGTACCTGAGGGGATATGGCCATGTCTCCTTTCTTGGTTTTTATCCCATATCAGCTCTTGATAGGAACAGCTGTCTTTTCTGGAGTCCTTGTTGGTCCAACCTGTTAAACCCGAGGAAAACCCAATAAATATGTGGAAAGGCAGTTACTGAATTACAGTGTTCCTAGTTGGGGTAATTATGAAGTAGTCATTGTTTATTCAAGAGCAGCTTCCGAAAATTTGAAAGCATAGTGATTAAGGAATATGAAACTGTGAAAAAGAAGACTTTATCAATTAATTTCCTGTAAGTATGCAAAGCGTCTCATAACCAGAGAGAACAGGGCTTCTGTCCCCACAGCTTTTTATAAAAACAGCCCCAAACCATCAAAGGGACAATATCATGTGCTCTACTTTGCGTGGCTAGGCCCAGTTTTAATTTATAAGAAGTACATTTGTTTTGGACAGCTACGCAGATAGACAGTAAGCCAAATTTCAGGATGTTCCCATTCGTGGGGCAGATTATTTGTGGGTTTTCCATTTCTATATTATCAGCAGTGTATTATTTATGCATTTCCAGAGTAAAGTCTTAGATTCCTTCAGATTGGGGAGTGAAGTGGTCGATTTGGCAAACCAGGATCATTTCGTTACATGCTTATTTCTCTCTCTAAAAATGAATTCATAAAAAGCTAACTGTAATCTGACTTCTATTATGCCTTTCAAGCCTGAAATCCACTTTGATAAGTCTTTTGCCCTTTTACGGTCCCTCAGGAATCTTTTTTATGGGCCAGTTTGGCACATCAATATAAGACCTAAAGTTATGTTTAATATGTCAGATGTTAGATCTTTACTTTTGTTTTATTCATTTTCCTTGACTTGTACTATAGATATTTGCAAGAACCTAGGCTAGAAAATGTTTTTCTTTTTCTCCAAAATCATCTAATTCTTCCTGTAAATAGTATCAAATCTCTTTTCAAACTCCTCAGAATTCTTTGCTTGTATCAGATATTACCTTCTGCATTTTATAAAATTTTATATATCTTGCAACAGAATGCTCTACTTGTAACTTAAAAATAATATATTTGTATAATTCTTTCTTTTCATTTCTCATTTTTTTTAAGTTAGATGGATTTAGAATTATTCTGCATAGTATTTTGGCTTTTCCCTTATGCATATTAAGTCATAGTCATTATTAAACACAGTAACATAAACAAGGTATACTATTCATAGAACATTCTAGGCTGTTCAAGTTCCAGCTGTACCATGTATTGAGTTAGTTACACTTCATATGCTTCAGTTTCCTCCTCTGTGAAATGTGAATAATAATAGTACCCGACCCATTAGGTCTTTGCAAGAAGGAAATAAGATAAATAAAGTAAAAAGCTCAGAATAGGACCTACCATGTAAGAACTTAAGTATTTTCCTTCTAAAACAGCAAACTCAGAATCTGGCATAAGGTGTTAAATGCCTTACCCTTAACATAAACTTTGAGGGCATTTCCACCAACATGGAACAACCACTGTAAGGTACATAATAACCACTGCTCCTCTCCTTAATATTTATTTAATAACTAGTGTTAATATTTATAATATCTTCCAAAGAAGTTGCTGTTATTATCATAGCCATCACTGCCACTGCCATGAGAATTTCCTTTTTTAACTTGGGATGAATCATCTTAGTTTTCACCCACAGAAGCCCAGA
Source organism: Leopardus geoffroyi (assembly GCF_018350155.1). NCBI lineage: Eukaryota > Metazoa > Chordata > Mammalia > Carnivora > Felidae > Leopardus > Leopardus geoffroyi. Next base: position 122,577,867 of record NC_059341.1, read on the forward strand.
TAAAATAAGAGGTCTCTACTCCAGAGCCTATGTTGTGTTCCCACTGAAATATGTCATGTCCACTTAGGGGTCTCCAGTTGTTAAACAGACGAAGATAACCAGTTGTTTCTCCACTGTTCCGTTGTGGGAGCATGGCCTTTCCCACTTAGTTGAAAGAGTCACCCTGTGCAGTTGAACATGTAACTATATCCGCCACCAACGGCTGAAAGGCTTGGGTTTGTGGAACATTAAGATTTCTCTCCCCACAGGGGTGCGTTTAGCAGGTGGGGTCTTCCAGGTCTGAGTATTTCTGAGATAGTCACATAAAAAACTCTCCATGACCACATATGGTTGTGATTGATTGAGTGCCACTGTGTTTACTGCTGTGGAATTTTATTTTTATGACCCCACCTGGCATCAGGCCTGTCCTTCCTCTATTTTTAAAAAGTCACCCAATCGGAGGCCCAGCAATGCGTTGGGGCAAGGCCTTTAAGGGATTTATCTGATAACCGTATAACCACATAAGAGTGCTGTGATTGTGGTGATGGTCTGCCCAGGAACAGACCCCCGGGAGAGGCAGAATAAGGGACTAAAAGGGGAAATTGTTAACAATTTGAATCACTTTTGCAATAATTTCCTTGTGACCTGTGCTAAATTTTTAAACTTTTTCAATTTGAGTAAAGATTTTCCCACACCACCTCCACCCCATCTATGCCACTCAACCCCCGTTTGACTCTTACTTCAAATATGGTAAGAATCACACTAAAGAAACAAGTCATCAGATCTTAGCAAAAGGCTTCATTTTAATCCAGCCCCATGTTAACAGTGAGAAGCTATTTGTTGCTGTGCAATTCTAACCCTATTTCAATTCTTTTCCTGTGTGGAATGACATTCCGAAGTTGAAACATGCATAATTAGAAAGACATAAGACCAACCTGACTGGAGGTTGGGGTGGGGGTGGGGGGGCACGTGGCTGTCTCAGTCGGAAAAGCTGCCAACTGTTGACTTCAGGGTTGTGGGTTCAAGCCCCACATTGTGTGTAGAGATTACTTAAAAATAAAATCTTAGGGGCGCCTGGGTGGCGCAGTCGGTTGAGCGTCCGACTTCAGCCGGGTCACGATCTCGCGGTCCGTGGGTTCGAGCCCCGCGTCAGGCTCTGGGCTGATGGCTCAGAGCCTGGAGCCTGTTTCCGATTCTGTGTCTCCCTCTCTCTCTGTCCCTCCCCCATTCATGCTCTGTCTCAAAAATAAATAAAATGTTAAAAAAAAATTTAAAAAAAAAATAAAATAAAATCTTATAAAAAATAACAATTCTACAAGGAAAGGGGAAAAAATCCTGTGGGTTCAGGGAAATTCCATCAAGCTGAATAATGAGTCATTGAAAATTTGCATACCTGATGCACAAGTAGACTTCATGTATTCAGAACCTTAGAATACAGTTTTTGGCAATATTTAGCCACAGTAAATGAATATGGATTTAATTGACTGAAGCATTCTGAATAGCTGGTCTCCTTGGAATCTCAGAGTTTATTTTGTTCTCAAACCGTATTATTTCAACCAATTTGGATAGAAACATGCCTTCAATGTAACATTTTACTCCTTGCTTTTTTTTTTTAATTTTTATTTATTTTGAAAGAGAGAGTGTGCATGCATGCATGCATGCATGCACAGGGTAGGGGCAGAGAAGAGAGAGAATCCCAAGCAGGCTCTGTGCTGCTAGCTCACAGAAATGTGAGATCATGACCTGAGCCAAAATCAAGAGTCAGATGCTTAACCAACTGAGCCACTCAGGTGCCCCTACTTCTTACTTTTAAAAACAAAGTACAAGGGTGCCTGGGTGGCTCAGGTGATTGTCCGACTCTTGATTTAGTCTAGGTCATGATCTCATGGTTCATGAGTTCGAGCTCCACATCAGGCTCTGTGCTGACAGCCAGGGCCTCCTTGAAATTCTCCCTTTCTCTCTGCCCCTCCCCTGCTCTCATTCTGTCTCTCTCAAAAATAAATAAATAAATTAATTAATTAAAAAAACCAAAGTACAGTGGAAATAACTTTGTCTTAAATTATAGATGTCAGTTATTGTGCCACGTGATGCCTTGAGAGCCCAAATTATTTGCTTTTGTATTAATTAGAATCATATTATTTGCATTTTGAATGCAATTTTCCATAGCTCTCCTGTTTCATCCCTTGCTAGAAGTCCACTATCTTCTTTTATTACTCTTGTCAGGCAGTATTTTAAGCTATCCCCCTCTCTTTTCTGTGGACCCCAGGGGGATTCTGGAATCCCCCTGAGTGGGGCTACACTGTGGAGTGTCCACAAGGCACCTAGGGCATCACGTTTAAGGAGGCACGCACTCTCAGAGTCATGCAAGGGTCGAGTTGGCACTTGTGAGTGAGTGCCTCCTTAAATCCCACCCCTGGCCTGCCTTACCAGAGTCCCAATTCCCAGGCTTGTTAAGGACCTGGGTGGGCTCTCTTGTGAATCAAGCACTTAGGCTTTTAGTGCCCAGGGCTTGAGAAGCTTGAAACAAATCCATTTTGCTCTTTGGACACCCTTTTAAATTGACTGGTCAGCAGCTGTTCTCTGGATAAGTGAGGTTGCTAGATAGCTGAATTCTGAATAGGGGAGGTATTACCAGACAGTATTTTGTCTCTATTATTGTCTCCATTATTGTACACATAGGAAAATAAGTTATATTTAAGCCCACCAAACCAATTTATAGTCTTTATTTTGACTGCTTCATTCATTTAATTCATCAAGGCTACAGATTTTTCCTGAATGAGGCATATGACATAAGTTTATTTTTTTAAGTGTCCACGCACAAAATAATTTTTTAAGAAGATTTATCATAAATTCTAAATGTTTCTCAAACTTTGTGGTCTCAGATACATTGGCACTTAATAACTATTGAGAAACTAAAAAGCCTACACACATTATATCTATCAATATATACTGTATTAGAAATTAAAACTGATAAATTTTTAAGAGATAAAAATACACAGCACATGTTCTATTAGTTGTCAGAGAGTTGATGTCATCACACATTATATACCCTTGGCATATTTGTGAGAGAATATGAATGAAAAAGGCAAATAATGTCTTAGTATTATTATGAAAATAGTTGTGACCTTGTGGACTCCCCCAGAAAGGTCTCAGGTGCTCTCAAGGATCCCAGATCATACTCTAAGAATCACTATTATAAACCAATAAAGAATTGCTTCTAAAAAATGTCTAATCCCAAATCCCTAAATCCCAAGGTATAAGATATCCACACCCACAGCCTATAATGAATATAATAGGGAACAAATTAAGCATCTAACTGTAAAAATGTTAGATTAAACATTAATTTATTTCTCAAACCTAGATTCTGATTGCCTAAGGAATATGGCCAGTACAAAAGGCATCGTCATTGTGTTTGCTGATAGTTTTGGTGACAGTTATAATTCATATAATTAAAAGTTCTCTAAGTATTATGAACACCTCCATACAAATGATATTTTATACTAAAGCAGTTTCCATTGTGCTGGGCATAGGCTGCAACATGCACACAGTGTCAGATCCCACTATCACCAGGGGATATACCTGACAATGTTTATATATTTAACCTGGGAAGAAAGATAATTTGCTATACTACCAAACATGACAAAACAGAAGTCGGCCAGATAAAGCCTCATTCACCACGATGCTTACAATATATAAAGCATTCACATATTTTATTTCAAACCAAGAATGTGACTTTGAGAATACATAATGAGGAACAACATAACAATTTTCTCCCGCACAGAAAATTACGAAAGGATGGTTTTAGCACAATTATTTTATCCAAAAAAGTGACAAAAGGAAAGCCACAAAAAAAGACCTGTAATTCTACCACTCGATGATAACATAACAAGTGTTATTACATGTTCTTCCTGTCTTTTCTATGCCTCTGCAACATATTCATAGGATGTAATTGTGTTCTCCATGCTATCAAAAGGCTAAATTAAACTGCACCTGAGAGCCCATAAAACATTTTTAAAGAAGCCAAACAATGTATTATCTGAGTCAGTGAGCCCATGGGAAGGAGAGAGCTGGGATGTTTATACCATTTTGGTGTAGAGACACATACATAGAGAGAGGCAGGTCAGTTAATGCCTCCTAAGACCTGAGTTGGTTTTTTTCCCCCCTTTAATTTACTGACCATGGGACCCTTGATTGTAGAAAACAGGAATGGATTGCATCGGAGAAAGCAGACCATTTATGGAGCTTCTGGGTTCCTGGTCTTTCAGCAGACCCCAGAGGCCACATACGGGCTGTGTGTTTAGCAGCTGCCACCAGTGCCCGTCAGTTAGAGTGCCCTGGCACTCGCTGTGCAGACATGCCATTGGTGGCATACCTGTGCTTCTTACAGTAGGTGGTCATAGGAAAAATCCACCATAAATAGATCAAGCCCTTTGAAAACGCTTCAGTGTTGCAGAGGGAGGGTAAGTCTATATCTGTGAACTAGAAAGGATCAAAGAACAGCCGTCCTTGCCTAAGGAAGCACGAGGTAACTTTAGTTGCTGGTTCAGAATCTAATTAATTTTTATGTTGTCCACAAAAACATTTTGGGGTGCCTGGGCGGCTCAGTCGGTTAAGTGTCCGACTTCGGTTCAAGTCACGATCTCACAGCTCATGGGTTTGAGCCCCACGTAGAGCTCTGTGCTGACAGCTCAGAACCTGGAGCCTGCTTTGCATCCTATGTCTCCCTCTGCCCCTCCCCTGCTCATGCTCTGTCTCTTGCTCCTTCAAAGGTGAATAAACATTAAATATATATATATATTTATAAATATATATGTATAAATATATATATTTATAAATATAAATAAAATATTTATATATTTATATATATATAAATATAAATATTTTATTTATATTTATATTTATTTATATTTATATATATTTATATATATATATATAAATATTTTATTTATATTTATAAATATATATATTATATTTCCTTGGACTTATTACTTTCTGGGTTTCCAAGTTTCTTCCTTTTATTAAAAAAAAAGTTACTTCCCTTGTATATCCTTTATTCCATCCTGTCTGTATGTTTCCTAATCAAGACAACGGGGGAGGATGAAAGAGATGGACAAAAATCCTACTTTATTCACCTGGCAGAAAAGTTCTGAAAAATTTGCCTTTTGGTTTTTGAATTAGCAGAAGTAGAGCAGGGCCTCACTTCAATAAATAACCTTTGCTCCAAATCTAAAGATTTGGAGAGTTTCCCAAGGCCAAGTGCCTCCTGACAGGACAGGGCTAAGCTAGTTGACCGTGGAGTTAGCATGGCTGATTGAGGGTTATGTGCTAAGAAATGCAACCCAGATTTTGAGAGGGGGAATTCCTTAGAAAGGCCAAGGTTGTACCGGCACTGAGGGCCAAAACTCTAGCCTAATTGCTCTCCTGCCCTTGTTAAGAAATGATGGGGTTGGGTGAATGCCTCACAGCATTCAGCCAGCAGAAGGGTCGCCAATGGGAGACATAGTGTTCCCTGTGGGTAGTGCAGATGAAGAAAGCTGCCCTTGGAGTGCCAGCGGACGGTTCTTGATTTCTTGGCAGTGAGGAGAAGGGGCTTTTGTGCGGTACTGAACAGGCTGCCAATCAACTATATTTATAGAGCACCTGCTGTGCAGAATTTGAAAAGGAGGAGGAGACAGGCCTTGTCCTCAAGAAGCTTGTGATCAAAGAGAGAGGAAAAGTGCCCATGTATGGTAACCCCTTACATTCACAATCACATTTGAAATGGGACAGAATTAGGTGATATTTAGGACACAGTCTGAGACTTCTTACTCAAAGTGTGGGTTGTGGACCGACAGCATCAGTATCAGCTGGGAGCCTGTTAGAAATGCAGAAACTTGAAGCCTGCCGCTGACCCCCAGAATCAGAATCTGCACTTGACCAAATCCCCAGGTGATTCATATCCACACAGCAATTTCAGAAGCACCAGACAGACTGTAGAGGTGTTGAGTCTCGAATGTTCTGAGAGAGCAAAGCCACTTGGTTTGGTCACTAACTTGATAGAAAAGGGTAGTTCCTTTACCTGTGAGCTTCTTAAACACTGGCACCTCATCTTTGCCTCTCTTATAAATGCCTACTCTTGTGAGATTTATGTTGGATTTATGCTTAATGAGTTCTGGTTGGGTGGGCCCTTCTTCCTATGGTCCCCATTCAGTGAGTACCATGGAAATTGTGAATGAGTGATTGTTATAAAGGCAGCTAATGAATCTGGGGAACATGCAAATGGCTTTTAGAGGGGTGGGCAAAGCTGGGCACCACAGAAGCTGTCAGTGACAAAATATGACTTGGAGTAAGAGAGATGCATTAGCAGCTCTTTTAAGGCAAAGGAGATACCTCAGGTCCTGAGACTCACCTGCAACTATGCATTTCCAGTCCAATTCCTTTGCTGCTAGACCTTCACTACACCCGGTTCTCCATTTCTCTAGGTTTAGGACAGCGGGAATTCTTTGTTTCAAAGGCTTGGAAAACTATGGAGGGTTCATCTTTTCATCCTTTCTGTCCTACCAAGATTGATTGATTGGTCAATGTATCTACATTAAACAAACTCTACAATGTATGTAATTTTCATCAAAATCAATTATTATTACCATTGCACAGTAGAAGAGCATGGTCCCTACAACCTCTGCTCAGTTCCCAGATGCTTCCTCAGCCCCCACCCCAATTCCAAACATGTTCTGACATGATGCAGCCACAGACCTAGAAATAAGGCAAATCCCTAGCAAGTGGCATGTGTGGAAAGGCATGAGTGTCATTCTCACAGTTGTGTCAGAGTAAAATTATGACAATAATGATGATAGCCACAAAAAGAGAGATTGCATATATGGTATTTACCCCTGTAGGAATTCATCTGTTTCTGTCAATAACTCTTAAGATAGGTTATGCTATTATTTCTATTGCATAGATGAGGAAAAATTGAGGCATATTCCACTCCTACAGAAAGGACAGCATCCATATGAGGTTATGTGGCCATAACAATAAGGCCAGTCAATTCACTGGGAAAAATGCAGTAATATTTCTGAAAAGTCCATCAATCCACTTCTGCCTCCACAAGTCTGAGCAGCTGAGAAGGGAAGTGCAGCCCCATCTTGGGGAGCCCAGGTTCTGAGTCAGGCAGACCTGACTGCACCTGGTGGGGCAGAGCTTGCCTCCATCCTTCATGGGCTGGAGGACCTTGCCTCAGTTGCCATCTGCAAAATGGGGATAATTAAAGTACTGATTTCAGGGTCACCTGGGTGACTTAGTTGGTTAAGCATCCAACTCTTGATTTCATTCATGATCTCATGGTTCGTGAGTTTGAACCCCATGTCAGGCTCTGCACTGGCAGTGCAGAGCCTCCTTGGGATTCTCTTTCTCCCTCTCTCTCTGCCCTTCCCCTGCTCATGCTCTTTCTCTCTCTCTATAAATAAATAAATAAACTTAAAAAATATTTTTTTAAAAAAGTACTGATTTGATAGAGTTGTAAAGATTACAAGAATTAATATACAATATGTCCTTCATGCAGTTGGTGCCTGTAAGTGGTTGTTATTTATTTATTCCTCCAATGGCTATATAGTAACAGGGTTTCTATGATTTTAAGAAGGAAAAGTTCTGGCTCTACCTCCATGCCCGACAGGCATGCATTTTCCTACTTCCATTTCCTGAAAACATCCTAAAAATATCAGTATTAATATCCTATAGTTCTCTAGTATGATATAGTCGGTTGTTAATGACTGAAATTCTGTGGATTTGTTGGAAGTTGAACGAAGCCTTTTAAATTCTCATTTTGTTTTGATCTTGGGGCTTTTACATAGAGCACTGGGGCCACAGACACAATGGAAATGGACAATTCACATTCAGAATACATTTATGGTTTCAGTGTCCAAGATAATTCTCCTTTATTTATTTGTTTAGAATTCACCCTTGGCCTTACTTCCAAATCAGGATTTTGAGTAATCACAGCTTCCCTTACAAAAATTGGCCTTTGTTTAGCATGGTCAATGTGATAACCAATGAAGCCCTTTGAATTCTTTTTTGTCAATTCACTATGCATTTAATGTATTTCCAACAATAAAATGAGGTCCCAGGGAGGTGGGAAAGGAATGAAAAAAGTCTCTGTTCTTGTTCAGTTGGGAGGGAAAAGAAACACATATATACTGAGATAAATGGAAAATAGTTAAAAAATAATTAGTGAATAAAGAGTGTATTATCACGTGGTCCAGAATGCAAAGAGAATAAGGGAGGGGAGAAGAAGGGAATAATTAGCTCTGGGAATCTTAAGAGAAATGTCAAGATAGAAAAAGATTGACAAAATAATGACGGTAGTTATAGTTGTAAATTATAGAGCTCTACCTATAGGCAGGAACTGTGCTTGCAGTTTGCATAGATTACCACCTTATTATTGTTATTTCACAGATGAGGACACCAAAATTGACAGAGATTAAGGAATTGTCCCAGATTACACAACTAATAAGGCGTAGAGTCAGGATTTGAACCAAGGTCTATCTGATAAAATCACATGCAGAGAATAATCAAAGGTCTGTCGGGGAGAAGACCATCATCATCTTCTTGGTGGCAGACAGGTCAGAAGTTGAAATGAGAAACCAGCTCTAGAACAGAGGGGTCACCGGGGTGCACTTAAAAAGAGGGAGGGAGGAAGTGTCCACTGGCAATGGCTTTGAATATGAACTTGAAGAGTGTAGACCTCACTAAAGAGATAACCGAGACCCTCTAGAGAGAATAACAGGATGAAACACAGTTGTGTCATTAAGTAATCCCTGCAGCTATGGGAAAAAGAGACCAGAGGACAGAGAAATTTGTCTGCAGGGAGAGCCAGGAAGATGTTCTTGGGCATTGGGTGACAATGACCCTGTCCAAAAGATAGTGTGCCAAAGAAGTTGGGCTCTTGCTCTGAGTATTCTGATATCCGTGTGCTGCAACAACTCACGCAAAGCCAAGAGGTCAACATTAGATTTCCATCTGCACTCAGATCTCTGAAAATAAAAGGCTTTTACCAAGGGTTTTGTCTTCTGGCTAACACTGGCACCACAGATCCTTTCCATGATGTGGTGAAGAAACTAAAGCATGTCCCTTGATGCCATCTAAAGGACACTTGTTATATCTTCAAACTACATTGTATCCTGCCATGTTAGCTTCTGCTATAAGCGTATATGCTTATCTCTTTTGGTTTTATATTTTCCTCTCTCTTTAGTAAATGATAATGTATTTACTTATGGTCATTTGAATGAAAATAGTTATTTTTTTAAATTTAAGTTTATACCCAACACAAAAAAATTAGTGATGAAAAAAGATATCAATGCATCCTAACAGCCTGTGTTGCTCCTTTCTGATTTTTTTGAGGTGTTGTTCATTCTTGATATACTCATTCCAGCCTGTCTAGACTGCACATAGTGTTGACTGTTAGATCAAACTGGGTTTTTTAATTTTGTTTTGTTGTTGCTTTTTTTAAAAAAAGACTTTAATTTTAAGTAATCTCTACTTACTTAAGGTGGGGCTCGAACTCACCTCCTGGAAATCTATAGAATTCCATTTAGTCCTCCTGGAAATCTATAGAATTCCATTTAGATCCTTACCTCACACCATATACCAAAAGGCAGTGTGTCTTGGTCACAGGTTGATGCTTTTCCTGCTCTGTCCCTTTTGTCAATGCAGGTGATTAACTGCCTGGAGTTGAGCACAGCCTGGGGCTGTGGAAAGTAGCTTTTCTCTCGGAGAAGTGAGACTAATACTTCCATTATTCTTTTCATTTCTAGAAAATGAAGTGCCTGCCCCAGCCCCAGCTCCAGCCCCAGCCCCACCCCCAGGTGAGTAAAAACACTACTTCACACGTCTGGGCTGCAAATACAGAACCTCCATCTCAGCATGATCTGGCCTCCATTGAAACTGTGAGTTTTAATCTAACTCCTCCAGAGAAATTGGATGACCACAGTTGTAACAGGTTTATAATAATAATGATAATAATAATGATACAGAAAATAATATATTGTGTTTGTATAGTCCTCTCACATTAATCTGATTTGGATGGCACATCATACACTTACGGAGACCCTTCTAGTTATGCCAAAGTTGTTGTCATGCGCACGTTTTAGTGTTGTGGAGCCTGGGCCTCTGAGGGGATGAAGGATTTGCAGAGCTTTTTCACATATAGCTAAAGCCAAACAAAGCCCACATCTTTCTTGTGAACTACGTCACCATCAACTCCTCAAGAAACAGTTTCCAGGACAGTTTGGTGGCCTCTGAGGCTCAACGCCTCCACTTCATAGTACCCTGTTGTCCCCCTGGTGACAACAAAAAAAAACAGGAATAAAGAGTTCCAGCAAGGGGCATCTGGGTGGCTCAGTTGGTTAAACATCCAGCTTCAGCTCAGGTCATGATCTGGTGGTTCATGAGTTCAAGCCCAGCGTTGGGCTCTGTGCTGACAGCTCAGAGCCTGGAGCCTGCTTCAGATTCCATGTCTTCCTCTCTCTCTCTCTGCCCCTCCCCTGCTCACACTCTCTCTCTCTCAAGAATAAATAAACATAAAAAAAAAAAAGAGTTCCAGTGAACCCTTTGGCAGGTAGATGTGATGCCCAGCGACAGTGGGCATTACTATTTCACACAACAGGTGGAGCCTGCTTTTACGTTCACATAGACCTAAGGAAAAGAACAATATTGGAATTCTAAGAAGAAAACATTATCTTGAATTCAGTTTGCTTACAACCACATAGAAAATAAAATACAGCCTGGAGAACCACCAAATATAATACAACCACTAAATTGAAACACGAGGAAATACTGTGAGAATCTCACAAGGCAGAAAGTGATTTAATGCAGGTTTCTTGAATTGACAATGTGGTGTGAAGTCAAGGGGTGAGAAGTCACTGTAGACCAACCCAGTCTAGGTGAAAGCAGAAACTGAAAAGGCCTCAGTTGCTGGTGATTTTTTTGCATGGAAATTTGAAAGGTGATTATGAAGCTCTTCCATCTGGAGATCATTTTCAGGAAGCCACTTTGAGAAATTTGACTGTCCACAGGAGCCCCTTTGCCTGGCTAAGAATACAAGATTCACACACTCAAAACCCTTAACCAGTGTAGAAGAATATTGCCATGTGTCAAAATGAATGAACGAAGCTCAGTGCCACGTGAGTTCAAATAGGGACGATCTCAATTTAGTTTTCTTTTAGCCAGTATAGATGTGTGACATTCTTCTTAGGATCTTCTTCTTTGGTGTGTTTTCTCCTTGCACATACAAATTTATTTTTGCCAATATTGAGTACACTGAAAACCTACAGGCCATTGAAGACATAACTTCTCCCTTCTGTTCTTCAGATCTGTTGAGGTCACTGGGCTGCTCTAAAGTTCCCCTTATTATGGCATAGGCATATTTCATATTCATCACACAATACTGACTTCCTGTTGCTAAAGCAAGTCTCCTCCAAAACTGTTAAAGTAGTTATTACTTAACTAAGATTCAGACCTCTACTTCACCCATCCAGAAAAAAAAAGAATCCATGCTTAAAATAATTCTTTTCTCACATATATCACAAGTCAGACATATTTGCAAATATCTAAACTAATATAATTCTGGACAGAGAGAAGCAAGCTAGATGGTCTGCCTCAGCTGATGAAATTGGATGTTACTTCTCTCATGTTGCATTGATTATTGCCTCTCCATTCAACCTAGAAAATTAGTATATGCACCAAAATATTTGCTTTGAAACTATTGTATAATTATAGATTGTATACCCCGGCTTATTACTATAATATCATCTCGAAGTCCAAACAATTAGAATCACTACGTGGGTCAAACTTCCTTAAAAAGTCAGTCCCTTTTGGGGTCTAAAATGAAGTGACCCACATTTTATACTCATTTCTACATAAGCACATTTAACATAGTCTCAGCATAGCTAAGTATATTTTAACAAAATCTGTATTGCATGTCCCTATGTATACTTTTTTCAAAAGTGATCAGAGTTATTCATTGCTTTTATTAAGCTTAATGGGATTCTACATTATAAATTCCCAAATCCATAACTCATGTATAGTGTAATAAGTGAATATGTGGTGTCATTTATGACCTGTACTGTTGTCATTAATTTCTTCTTTCCCACCCTCCACCCCATTGCTCATCACACAATTAAATGCTTTCTTTGAGACACTTTTAAAAATGTGCTTGTACTTTCCATACAGAACCAAATAAAGAGAAAGAGGCCGGAACTACACCAACAAAAGGTGAGTTGCGGGGGAGGGGAAGTGAGGCTGAATTCAACAAAAGGAGGTCAGTAGAAAGAGGTCAGTAATGACTGCCATGGTGGTCCTATAGAACTTCTCCACATTACCTTTCATCGGTGTGGTTTAGAGTTCTTCTGCATCTTACCTGCATGACCAGTCAGCATAATGAAGGGTGCTTTGATCAATTTTCATGATACACCTTTCTAAAAGAAAAACAACAATGATAAAAATATCACAAGCATTTGTTGAGATGCCAGCAAATCAATTGGTAGTTTCCAAGTTACCATGTGCATGTGAAGGAAAAGAGTTATCTGGTATTCTTGGGATTGTGCCAGTTTGGAAAGTTATCTGGATTACACATTTTTTTTTAATGGAATATTTTCATGTTACTGATGAACTGTTCCAAGTTTCACTAGCAATTTTTTAAGGCTAGCATCTCATTTTGTAGCATTGTATATTTGCATAGATTTATATGATGGTTTAAATATATTGACAGTACAACCTTAAGCAAACATTATGTTGATCCTTATTGAATTGGAAACTCATTCATGATTGTAATATTATTCTATTTTTACTTTATATGAAGATAGTCCAGTCTTAGAAAGTGAATAATCTTTATCATGTACTACTTACTACTGTGGATCCATGAAATATTCATTCCTTTGTCTCTCCGTGGAGGAAGGACCAACTGTCCTAAGCTAAGGAGCATTACCCTTCTACAAAAGAAAGTTTTCACAGATATAGATTAGAGAATTCTGCCTATATGTTTGTATCATCATTTTTAAAAGTTCCTCTTTTATTTGTGGATTGAATAACACAGTTTAAATTTTGGAATAACGAATTATTTCTTGATTGCAATATTTCTTTTTTTTTTTTTTTTTTTGGACACTACTCAAAAGCATGCTAGGTATTTCTTTGTTCTTACTATGTCATATTTCATTACCTAATTCCTATGGTATTATTGTCTCCTATACATTAGTAAAATGCTTTTTTCTTTCAGTACATTGGACCTCTTTTCTTCAGTTAACTTGAATTTACAATATCATAAATGAACACATAATGTTGGTGCTTTTGTCCTTGACCTTCAGTGGCACCCATGGATAGTAACATGAATAGTAATCCTGGCCACATGGGCTACAGTCTGAAGGTTATTTGCTTATGGAATGCAGACAGTGCAAACTTCTAGAACTCCTTCCATGAGAAGGGTTCAAGGATGTTTAGACATCCTGGCTGAAGCTATTGAAACATTATTCTCTACAAGGCCAGTGGCATACCCCTCTGTTTCCAAATTTAGAAAGGTGGTTGGACCAAGCTGTAAGGCTCAACCAACAAAGTAGATGATATAATACCAGAGGGCAAGCTGTCGATGTTTAAACAAAGCCTGTGCCTGACCCTTAATGTGAAAAGTCATCATTATATTTGTATGCTTAAATGAGAAAATGCCTTCCTATAAGTTAAAATCAACCAATCAGCCAGTCAACTAATCAACAAAAACCCTTCTCTAAACACAGAACCCAGTATGATGAAAGAGCTAGACCAGATGACTAGGGAATTTTGAAATTAGCAGCACTTTTTCTGACATTTGCAGAATTAAGCAAGCCCATGGCCACATGCAGTCATGCTCCCAGCCACATAAACGGCCATGGTTCTATTTGCTCTCCATGACTAGGAAGCAAATCAGTTTAGGATAGAAAGTGACATCCCTAAATAAAGAAGGTAGATGGATGGAAATTATTTTCTAATACACAGTCCTCTTGAACTATTACTTACTTTCATCAAGGAGAGGGAAATTTCAAAGAAAATGCTATGTAAAAGGTAGACACAGTAATCCCCGCTTTATGTATTTCCCTAGTTGAGAAAGAAGGTTTGCATAAGCATAAACAGAATTGACAGGTGTAGCAGACCTTTTCTTTAGCCTTGACTAGAATGTCCCTATCTGCCCTTCACCCTCCCTCAGCCCTCAGTTCATCTCATTGTTTTTTAACCCGTCAATTCAGGTTTCACTCCTCTGTGCAGCTTTCCTGGACTGTCTTAGCTGTCTTTCATCTGCCCTTCCTCCTCCTGATTTCTCTTGGACCTATGGCCTCTGGCATCAAATCACTCTTTTCTCAACTTAATCACGTAGTAGTGGTTCAGTCCTTCCCCTAACAGGTTTCAAGTTTTTTGACAGTCAGGCACCGTGTCCTAACACTTCTTTGGTCCCCTTAGCTCATTTCTTCCAGTGTTTGGCAGAGAGCTACACACGGCAATCTCCTAATAAATACTTGTAGAATGAATGAACAATTGAATTTCCAGGCAGGCTTAGCTATTTGGTCATATAGACAGTGGTACCCTGGATAGATTTTTATTTCCACTTACCATGTTTGCTGGGCAGGAGTATGAACATCCCCCCACACTCTCGAGTCAGTGAGATTCAGGATGAGACACTGGTGCTATGCATCCCCAGAAGAGATGGATGATTTTTACTGTGAGGCCAACTCACTTAAAACCATTGAGAATGGCCACTCCTGGATATTAGTGCATTCTCAGCACTTAGCCTTCTATCTAATTAGTTGAAGTATATTCAGTTAGTAGCTCCGAGACTGTCACTACTAAGAAAATTTTGCACAGCAGTGTAGACTTAATATTTTTCTCAGGTTGCCTGGATCTTTCTGGAACAATCTGGAAACGTTCTGAAAATTTTTTGATAGCCACAGAATGTTGCTTCATTCCTATATCAATCTTACAAGTAGTGTTTGAGGTTAGATTTGCCAACTCTTTCACATTTACTAAGAGTCTCTGTCTGGGAAATAGCTGATTTCCCAGGAAGGGGTTTTAATATTTGTTTGTTTATTTGCTTGCTTGCCTCTGGAGTTGTCCATCCAGCTACCTTGTTCCCTAATACTGATAACTTTGTCCTGGAATAGAAACAATAGAGATGACAATATAGAAATGTGTGTAACCAAGCAGCAATACCAGAAATTAGATGCACAAATCCCTTTTAGAGTGATCATACTGGGAAGCAATGTCTTTATAAAAACAATGCTGCTATGGCTTAGAATTCTTTCAGAATAACACAGACGGCAAATCAATGGGGTGCTAGGTACAGGTTCTTTTCTACATGCTCAGTGGGGCCAAAAGATCTCTCTTTTATTCCAATGTCCATTTATTCAGCAAGTTTTCACTAAGTGTTGGCTCTGTGCCAGGCATGGGTCTGGCTGCTGGGTCCTGTTCTCCTGGAGCCAACTTTAGGGAGCTTTGGAGGGGAGAGCACCCATCAGCAGAGGACAGTGGCTTTCAGTTTTGGAAACAGACAATTGTCATGGAGGGCCATGTGTAGAGAATAATGTTGGTGATCAAGTGGGATCATACTTTTTTTTGGCCAGTCAACCTTGTACATGTGAGCACAGGGTAATGAGATTGGGTCTCATCTCCACCTTAACACCTGATCCCACGGGAAGTTCAAAGCTGGTCTTGGGAGTGATTCCAGGTGTGCCAGAGCATTAGAATCAGAGACTACTTTGAAAATCATTATTCACTTCAATACCTAAGTTCAGGCATTTAAAAACAATATTTTTTTTATTTTTTGCGTCTTGATATATTTTGGTAAGCCCAAATGGGATATTTACTGCCTCTTTTTATTTTTCTTTCAGAAAAATATTCGCTTTTGGTAATCACTGCAAGTGAATAAAGACTTAATTTCTTTTTTCCAGGCATTAACTTCAATATTATCCCATAAACTATCATGAATGAACCTTGTGCTTATTAAAGATCTCACATAACTTGAGATGAAGAGCCTTTCATTTGGCATGAGTGTGGCTGGCAAATGAGGAAGTGAACCAGCGCAAGCTCTAGCAAGTGTTCTCCTAAATGATGTGATCCTTTTTTTAAATTCAAAGAGTGATTCCAATTTTTTGTCTTTATTTAGATCCCTTTTCTGCAATAGCATTGTTCTGGTGTTTTTAATTCACATGCTAACATTTTTTTGGTGTCATTTTACCTTTAGGTATCAGACAACCAACCATCCAATGTACTTTATGCTTTCTAATTATATTACTTCTTTGTAATGATCTTTGTTAAAAATTAATATCACTGGGGTGCCTGGGTGCCTGGTTAAGCATTGGACTCTTGACTTCAGCTCAGGTCATGATCTCGTGGTTCGTGAGTTTGAGCCCTGTTTTGGGGCTGATAGCACAGAGTCTGCTTGGGATTCTCTCTCTCCCTCCCTCTCTGTCCCTCCCCCACTCTCTCTCTCTCTCTCAAAAAATAAATAAATTTTAAAAAAAATGAGAAGAAAAAGTACCACTATCACCACACATTTCAATTTTACGACACAGCCATTATAAGATACAACATTGATTTAATAGATTTGGAAAAGAAAAAGACTCAATAAATGTATATATTTACTGTAGGATGAATCCTGACTTTAGAAGTATCAAGGTGCAAGGGAAGCCTGGGTGGCTCGGTTGGTCTAGGGTCCAACTCTTGATTCTGCTCAGATCCTGATCTTGAGGCCCAATTCAGGCTCTGCCCTGAGTGTGGAGCCGGCTTGGGATTCTTTCTCTCTCCCTCTCTCTCTGCTCCTCCCCTGCTCATGCTTTCTCTCTCTCTCAAAAATAAATAAATAAACATTGAAAAAATAAGAAGTATCAAGGTATGAAGGCATGTGCCTTTTCATTAAGAAAATATGATCGGGGCGCCTGGGTGGCGCAGTCGGTTAAGCGTCCGACTTCAGCCAGGTCACGATCTCGCGGTCCGTGAGTTCGAGCCCCGCGTCGGGCTCTGGGCTGATGGCTCAGAGCCTGGAGCCTGTTTCCGATTCTGTGTCTCCCTCTCTCTCTGCCCCTCCCCCGTTCATGCTCTGTCTCTCTCTGTCCCCAAAATAAATAAACTTTGAAAAAAAAAAAAAATTAAAAAAAAAAAAAAAGAAAATATGATCATGGGGCGCCTGGGTGGCGCAGTCGGTTAGGCGTCTGACTTCAGCCAGGTCACGATCTCGCGGTCCGTGAGTTCGAGCCCCGCATCAGGCTCTGGGCTGATGGCTCAGAGCCTGGAGCCTGTTTCCGATTCTGTGTCTCCCTCTCTCTCTGCCCCTCCCCCGTTCATGCTCTGTCTCTCTCTGTCCCAAAAATGAATAAAAACGTTGAAAAAAAAATTAAAAAAAAAAAAAAAAGAAAAGAAAATATGATCCTAGGCGCCTGGGTGGTTCAGTCAGTTAAGCATCGGACTTCAGCTCAGGTCATGATCTCAAGGCTTGTGGCTTCGTGCACCATGGTGGGCTCCATGCTGACAGCTCACAGCCCGGAGCCTGCTTCTTATTCTGTGTCTTCCTCTCTCTCTGCCCCTCCCCCGCTCATGCTCTGTTTCTCTTTCTCTCTCAAAAATAAATAAAGGTTTAAAAAATTTTAAAAAGGGGTTTCAGGATGGCTCAGTCAGTTGAGCGTCCGGCTTCAGTTCAGGTCATGATCTCACAGTTTGTGGGTTCGAGCCCTGCATTAGGCTCTGTGCTGACAGCTCAGAGCCTGGAGCCTACTTTGGATTCTGTGTCTCCCTCTCACTCTGCCCCTCTCCCACTCACGCTCTTTCTCTGCCTCTCAAAACTAAAGAAATGTAATAAAAAATTTTTTTTAATTAAAAAAAAGAAAATGTGATTAATCAAATGCCTCCAAACATGATGAATTCATGTCAGCTGTTGATATTATTTCCTTACATACATGATTGTTGTTGCTGCTGTGGTTAATTTGGTCACATGAGCCAATGTTTTCCACAACTGATTACTATGCTTGAGGAATTCAGAACTTGGTCGCAATCAAACAAGGTTAAGTGGTTAAGTGAGGTTTGTTGAGAGTCACATATACTTTAATTTCATGTGCTTTTTGGTCTTTTTAAAAATCTCATCAATTGTCCCAAGTTTTGTATGACTTAAAAATTAATTTAAAAAGGCAATTTATATCAACCATAGGTAGAAATTATTTTATGCCAAAGAGAATGTGTAGAATCATAAGAATCTATATATTCTATAATCTCTAGAGTTCTCTCCCTGCATTCCAGATTTTACATGTGTCCCCCTAAAATCCCAAGCTTGTAATATGAGACAGAGTTTTTCCTCTACTTTCCAGGCCCTCTTCTCTGGGAACTTCAGTTATTTAAAGAACCGTTTTTATGGTTTTACAAAAAGTGCTATTTTCCCATGACCTAAGGACAAGTAAAATTCTGTGTTGGTAAATCTCCCTTCCGTGAGCTAGGGGAGAGTGTCTGGTGTTCTGGTCTGTGGTCTTCAGATATGCCGTATTCTGAAGACCCCAAAACAGATGTTTTTCATTGTCACTGTAGTGACTTTTAAATAGAAAAAAAGAAAATATGACTTATGTATTGTATTTTTTGTTCTGTTTTGTTTGAAAATGTTCTTTGTACGATGCCTTGGCTTTAATATATGTGTTGTGGAACTAGGCACAACCCAGAACAGTTGGATATTCTGTTTCCCTTCTAGCAGTAGAACCTGTTTTTCCATAGTAAATAAGAAAATTAGATCTTTCATTCTCATCCAAATCAACCAAATTCAAGCAGGCACCTGTTTTAGAATTTAAGATGAGGATCCAGCATCTTAACTACATTCTCCAATTTATGGGATTCCAGGACCAAAGCTACTTTTGAAAGGAGGGAATCATAAAATTTGCCCCTTGTCAATTATATTTTCTAGAACTTCAGTAAAGTTGAACATTTATGTACAATGAAGTGCCAATTGGGAAGTAATTGCTGTTTGGAAGTAATGTGGGATCATCCAGAGTATCATTTCATGATACTTTGAAGCACTGCTTTAATATGTGGTGCCTTAATAGTCTAAAATAATTGTGAATGTCCCTCCGATTAGTTTTAACATTTAGTAGACTCTGAAACTACTGCCCATCAAATTTCTGCTCAACAAATGGCTTCTCTTTTCACTTTCATTTTATGCAAGTATGTAAATATTCTTTTCTCAATTATTTTGCATTCTAAACAATTAATTCACTATGCACAGTGCACAAAGCAAACTAGCAACCACAAAAACCTGTATAAAATGTTCATTTGACTCAAAATGGTTCCAGCTTCTAGTTTCTAGTTAAAGAAGCTCCTTCCCAGGATTTGGTTCAGTTTTAAAACTTCATTTTCAAGAATTTTGACAGGACTGGGGCACCTGGGTGGCTCAGTCAGTTGAGTGTCCGACTTCGGCTCTGGTCATGATCTCACGTCTGTGAGTTCAAGGCCCGCGTCGGGCTCTGTGCTGACAGCTCAGAGAGCCTGGAACCTACTTTGGATTCTGTGTCTCCCTCTCTCTCTGCCCCTCCCCTGCTCACGCTCTGTCTCTCTCTCCCTGTCAAAAATAAACATTTAAAAAAAAATTTTTTTTTTAAAGAATTTTGACAGGACTTTATTTTTTATTTATTTATTTTTTTTTATTTTTAATTTTTTTTTTCAACATTTATTTATTTTTGGGACAGAGTGAGACAGAGCATGAACGGGGGAGGGGCAGAGAGAGAGGGAGACACAGAATCGGAAACAGGCTCCAGGCTCTGAGCCATCAGCCCAGAGCCCGACGCGGGGCTCGAACTCACGGACCGCGAGATCGTGACCTGGCTGAAGTCGGATGCTTAACCGACTGCGCCACCCAGGCGCCCCGACAGGACTTTAAATCAAGTTCCTTTACATACTTCAGTAAATAAAAGCCTTCGAATAGGTTACAAGAATAGAATACTAAATAATGAATTAAATGCATGACAAATGATACAGAAAAATCTCAAGGTATTTTATTTTTGGTTATGTAAAATTTTGATTATCTAACAATCTTCTGGAATAGCTCAGAAATACCTATACCTCCCCAAATGCACGGTTTTGTGGAATGTTAATGGATGTTCCAGGAGAAAATGATTGAAAAGTGAACAAAATTTGGGAAGGGCTAACTGCTGTATCATTTTTGTCTCCACCCCTCAGTGCCAGTGTCCATTAGCATACAGAAGTCTGCGATACCCCTCAGTAAGAGCACATCCATACGATATAATAAAATACATTTGACTTTATTTAGCTTAGCATTTTCCAAGCTTTTTTGACCCCAGAAAGTTTCCTCTGAAGAATCCCAAATCCCAGTGTTCAGTGAATCCCCTCTTGTATTTTGAAGACATGACATCAAGTTTCTTGACATATTACATTAGTTATTTTGTTAAAAAGTAATAAAACATATTCCTGTTTGGCAGTTTTAGAAAAGAAATCTCAGGCTAGTAAATAATCTTTGTAGTAAATATTCTAATAGTCTATATTATGTATAATTATATATAATATTATATATTATAATTATAATTATGATATATTATATAAAAATGTGCTATTTTACCTTTTGTCAGGAATTTTTAAGCACTTTAAAATTAACAGCCATGTACATGTATTTTCTGTATCCTATTTTATATAGTCATAAGTTTGTTTTGAAATTCACAATTATTCTAGTGTTTTAAGTACAAAGATTATTATTATTTACACCGACGTTAGTTTTTACGCTTCGAGAAAGGAGGGGCAGAGGTTCAGATAACACTGAATGCCTATTTAAGCATCTAAAATTATATAGACCCTTTGAAATTCAGTTTAGAAAAGGAGAATATTCAGTGCCTCTGCACATGAACACTCTAAAGCAATTTTGTTTTGAATTTTACAAATGTGTTTTCATAAATATTTTTTTTAATTACACAGCATTTGGCCAATACCAATATAATCATGAGGAAATGCTCATAAAGCTCCTAAAATAAATATTGGTAAACTTAGCAAGTATGACAAACTGATTTATCTTAATTAATGTAGTTAGTGCTGTCTTTTGTCTCCTAAATATAAAAGGGGAATTAGTCACAAGGTTTTGGGGGGCAGGAGAGAACAAATTCTCTTTTTTATGCTTTTTTATGCTTATGTTCAAATGACTGTGGCATGCAAATTATGTCTGACACTGACTTTAGTTACAAAATAAGAACTCTAAAACACCTGTGTTGTTGATTTTGTCAAGGTTCAATTTTTAGCATTAATTTTTTTCCTAACCTACAGTCACATGAAATTTTTGCACAGAGCTCCATTTCTTAATCTACACTTTCACTGGATTGCTCTATTCTCTCACGCTTTTATTTATTTATTTTTCTCTTTGGTCTGTAATACTGAGTTTAATCTTTCAGGTACCGAGTCTTCTAAGGCTGACTCATCAGTTCAGGGTGTTTTGTGTGTTCTCTCTATTTTCAGTCTTCTCTTTTTGCAGGAGACTTCTCTTTTGCAGGACAAAGTCCTTTTCTTCTTGACTTTTTCTTCCTATTTCTTGTTTCAGATGAAGAGGAAGCCTCCACGCCTAGTGCCGTGCCTCCAGGTTAGGATGATTCCAACTCCTTACCCCCACTTTGTAATTTATTGTTAATTGACAATAAAGAAAAAGAAAAGGCAGAGAACCTTGATGAGACAGTGTGCAAAGCGGGGTCACCAGCATTTGCCTCTGCCAACACCAGCAGGGAAAACTTGGGCTTTAATGGTGATTTTTTTTTAAATGAAAGGAAACTTTCTTTGTGAAATAAATAAGATTAGTAAATCTTGGGTATGAATTTTAAGGACAAAAATGTTTTTCTTTCATTTCCAGCTATATGTCCTTGTCCCCTGTTCTTTAGATATTTGAATTCTTTTATTTTATTATTGTTCTTCTACTAATCTTCCAAACAAGCTGACTTCTATTTTTTTTTCCCCAAGACGATTTCTAGTTTTTTTTTCCCCATCATGAGGAGAGACAGGGTTTAGGGGAATCCAAGAAGGTTGGAGTCAGCTGTCCATTTTCACCCCTTGCCCTTGTATCATCCAAATCACACTTTCCTTTCAGGTGTGGGTAGTCGGGCCCTGGAAAGAAAAGATTCAGGTGAGCGCTCGCCTGCAGTAAGGCCTCCCGACCCCATCCTAATATAGTCACTAATGACCTCATTTCTTGAAGCTGTTTTAATTCTAATCTTTGTTTTATTCTGTTTGTAGCTTTTTTAAAAAAGCAATATTTTATTACAAATCTTCTTACAAGAAAACTAATGTATTGAGAAATGATTAATTTTGCATGACACACACACACACACACAAATACAGGAATTTAGCCACATATATCACAGATTTGTTTGTTTTATTGTAGATATCATTTTTTTAACATTTAGCAAATACAAAGAGATCAAGAAACTGAAAATCTCCATATTGGGGATATGCTAAAGTTAGAGAATAATTCACACTTCTCTAGAACTTTATTACAGTTTGTAAAAACCTCCAAATGTATCTTGTCAGCAGTCACTACAATTTTGTGAGGTCGTACATTCACTCGACAAATTCGTGTTAAGGGCTCACTACAATCCCACTGTGGGCCTCTAAAGGGACAGGCACTTTTGCAGGCACTTGTGGGTATACAAAGGAACAAAACAATACAAATTCCTGCTCTCTTATTCCAAATATGAATGGCCATAATTCATTCTTCCCATGAATATCACAGACATTCACACGCGCACACACACACACACACACACACGTAATCATGTAACTACATTGTATAACTTCATTGTGAAAATGATGATTTCTAAGGATAGCATGACTGATATCTGAAAACTAAAATAACTAAATGTACATTTCCTTCTTTTCAAGAAACATTAACAGAGAGTTGGCAACCCATGCATTTTTTTTTTCCAGTTACTAAGGCTGAAACTGAACTTCTCTGCGTTTAGCTCTTGGAGACAGAGGGAAGGAATGTCTACAGTTCTCTCTCCTGCCCTCCTTGCTGGAGTTGACCACTGATTAATATCAGCCTAGCACTCGGAGTGCAACCTAAAAAATGAAAATAAACTTCACTTTCAGCTTCTCTCTCTTCATGGGAAAGCCTCGGAGTTGATTTTTCTTTTTCTGTTTTTCCCCCTTTGCAGGATGCACCTACTATTCTTGGAACTTGTGCCTGCTGGTCATGATCCGTTACTTAATTGTCAAACTACCGCCTCATTTATGCAAATCCAGTGGAATCATCTAATCATATAAAAGCAAGGAATCTAGAAATATCAGGCTAGGTCTGGCCCTAGCCCTTCTCAGTTGACCAGCAAACTGATTTTTTCCTTTAGTCTTTTCCAGTTCTGTTGTTGTATGGACGTGGCACATTATAGTCATTCACCTATTATGACACAGTTCTGCTTTAATATACTTCCCATCATTATTTATCTGTTAGGGGACAGACAGGACGGGGAAACTCTGGCTGCCAACAAACACAAAGTAACAACCTACCTGAAAAGTTTTCCTATTTCTAGGAATTAGAAAATGTTCTTTATGGAAGAGGCACCCCTTGTAAGAATGGGAATCTGTCACTCTACTGATGGCTCCAGGGGAGATGGATGGAAAGAATGATGTTATATTTATCCAGGTTTATTAGACAAAGAAAAGCTTCAGCATTGACAAGAACAACAAACCCAGGTAAGTCTGCCTAAGAAGGATGTGGCCCTGAAATGATCATTTCCTTCCTTTATTCTCAATAGAATGGTCTCTTGGCGAATCGCCTGCTGCAGAGGAACAAGACAAGCAGAATGCCAATTCCCAGCTCTCCACCCTCTTCGTGGAGAAGCCTCAAACAGGATCAGTGAAAGTTGGTGAGTGCCAAGCATTAAATCTTGCTTTCCTTTTGAAATGGAGGTGAAATTCACACCGCATGAAATTTACCATTTTAAAGTGAACAACCAGTGGCTGTTAGTACACTCAGTGCTGTGCAACCACCACCTCTATCTCAACATTTTCATCACCCCAAACAGAAACCATGTACCCCACTAAGCAGTTACTGCCCATTCTCCTTCTCCTACCCCTCCCCAACCCCTGGCTAATCTTCTTTGTCTCTATGGATTTCACTGCTCTGGATATTTGGTGTAAATGGTATCACACAATATGTGACCTTTTGTGGCTGGCTTCTTTCCAATAGCATAATATTTCCAAGGTCCATCCAAGCTGTAGCATGAGTCAGTACTTCATTCCTTTTTATGGCTGAATACTATTCTATCATATTTATATACTAGATTCTCATTTTTCTAACCTGAAACGGAGAGTGAAAGCTATCATTTTAGGAACCTTTAGCACATAGTTGTTGAGTTCCTAGACTCAGGAGTCAGATTGGGTTCAAATCACTTTCCTCATCTGTAAAATGGGGATACTACCTGTGAGGTGCTTTGAACAATGTTTGGTGTATCTTAAAGCTCTGAGCCAGTTTTGCTGTCATTGAGGCATACTCATTCCATAAGATGATTACAAATCTGCACACACACCATATGATAACAAGTAGTATCTCAGCAGAAACTAGTGGGATAGAGGGTTCACATTGGAGACATTCATTCCAAAAATATTGATTACACACCTCCTGTTTTAGACACTGTCCTGAATACTAGTATAACATGTGAGAATTCAGAACTTACAATCTTTTTAAAATTTTATTTATTTATTTTGAGAGAGAGAGAAAGTGGGGCAGGGGCAGAGAGAGAAAGAGAGAGAGAGAATCCCAAGCAGGCTCAGCACCATCAACACAGATTCCAAGGCAGGGCTCCACATAACAAACCGTGAGACCATGACCTAAGCCAAAATTGAGAGTCAG
This sequence comes from Leopardus geoffroyi, assembly GCF_018350155.1. Classification (NCBI taxonomy): domain Eukaryota; kingdom Metazoa; phylum Chordata; class Mammalia; order Carnivora; family Felidae; genus Leopardus; species Leopardus geoffroyi. The sequence goes on from NC_059341.1 coordinate 122,602,693, forward strand.
ATTCCTAACCAACTGAGCCACCTAGGTGCCCTAGAACTTACAGTCTTAATGGGAGGAACAGACAATGAGAAATTAAACAAACACATAATCACAAAAGCCAAGTGCCATGAAGGAAATAAACAGGGTAGTAAGTTAGAGAGGACCTAGTGGTCCAGGAATTTTCACAAAGTAAGTTTTTATAAGGAATATATTGTGATCAGAACAAATGAGCCACCTAGCTGACTGGTTATATTCTAAAATGACCTCTTTCAGGTCTAGAATATAGGAGTACATTGCATGTGGATGGAAATATTTGTTCCCCTTGTACTTCTAGAAGACACCAAAGTGCTTGGCTGGATGCTAGGCTAGAATTTTTATGTCCTTAGGGCCCAAAAATCAATACAAATGGATAAGTAGTTTTATTTCAAAAAGATCAATTTTATTTAGTCACATTTAGTCATGTAAATCCAGACTTCCCATCATCTTGCCTAATAAAGAGGTTGGAAAAAATCCATACATTTGTGAGGCTTTCCATTTTTATTTCATTTATACATGATAAAGCCAAACAAAAATTATTTCCTTATTAACCCATTGCTCCTTTTCTGCCTCATAACTTCAAAAACAGAACAAGTTGGAGTACCCTAAGAACTCCTAGGGCATGCATAAAAAATCAGGGCACCAGTCACATCACAGCCTCTGCAGGGCAATCCTGTATAACTCCTTCCAGCTGAGAGCAAAACTAATGGCACTTTTTACGCCACAGTCTGAATTGCTTGTGCTTTTTCTAGGTGAAAATATCACCTTTATAGCCAAAGTCAAGGCTGAAGACCTTCTTAGAAAACCCACCATCAAATGGTTCAAAGGGAAATGGATGGATCTGGCCAGCAAAGCTGGGAAGCACCTTCAGCTGAAGGAAACCTTCGAAAGGCAAACCCGGGTATGGCCCTTATCTCCTGGCACAGGGTTCAGTTCGGTCATTCCTTCTGTGTCATTTTGAGGTTCAGCTTTGAGAGATTTCAGCCCCAGAAAATTCTCTAGAGTTACCACTCCTAGTGCCTATACTTGAGCCTAGTTGCCCTGCTGTGCCAGAGGCTGGGGAGCACATTGACCTCCTCCTATGTTGACAGCACTGTGCTGGAGCTCCCAGATAAAAAACATTAAGCCAATGCTGAGGAATTTCAAAAATACCTGAGATGTGATAGCTTCTGTCCATTGGCAAGCTGGGGCTGAAATATGCCGGATGCATTTTGTTGCAGATGTACACATTTGAGATGCAGATCATCAAGGCCAAAGAGAACTATGCAGGAAACTACAGGTGCGAGGTCACCTATAAGGATAAGTTTGACAGCTGCACATTCGATCTTGAAGTACATGGTAAGAAAGCCTTCTTGTCTGGATAGATGTGGTTTTTTCCCCCATGGGATGTGAGGGGATAGAGGAGAAGAGGGTCATTTAATACTATGAGATTTTGAAAATAAAGTTTTCTTTCAAACTGTGTGTGTTTCTGATTGTGGTAGTCTCAGCAAGCCTGCTGAGTTAAATTGTTATGAAGCAATTTAAAAATGGAGTTTCAGGGGATTTTACTGCTAGGTACCTCTTGTCCATGCTATCTGTATTCCTTCAATCTTCTGGATAAGGGCTGATGCCATTTGTTCTTCTACTGAATGTGCCTGTTTCCTTGGGTCAACTTATTCCCACTCAAGTTTGGGGGATAATTTCATATGGTACCAAGGATGTCAGGATACCCAGGTGGAAGGGAGGATTTCTCTTCTAAGGACTAATGTCAGATGGGGAATTTCTCCATCCATATGTCTGTGTGCTGCCCAGAGTGAATTTAATAGGGTAAATGTAAACGTGTGTATGCGGATTAGGAAAAAACCACTTCTATAAGTATACAAACAGAAAGTTGACTTGGCGGCAAAGATCATAAACTTAAGATGAATCCAAAGTGTGATAAAGCCACAAGAAACAAAGCTGGTGTAATTTAATACTGGGCTATAACAAGTGGAATAGGATCTAGGCTTAGAAAATAACACGACTCTCGCCACATGCTACTTGTTCCACATTTAGAGTAATGTCTTTGGCCATGGGTACCGTACATCAACCTGGTTCTCTTCTGAAGTAAGGTACCCAGCAGAATGAAGAACCCAGAAACCACACCCTAATCAGCTGAATATGGTGTGAACGAGGCCAGGCATCCATAACAGATAAATAGGGGAAGTGCTGTCACACGAAAGTGTTTCAGACAAATTAGAATCTAAAGGTAGGAGTTATGAGGAGGTGAAAAAAAATTTTTTTTTTACTTAACTTCAGCATGAGTTCTTTCATTAAAGCTATGTACACAGCCTGGAAAGAGTATGAAACCCCATTTCAGGAGACGCCAAGTAAAGCCTGGGTGATCATGGACGTGCTGTAGAGATTTCTGTATCAAGTGGGAATCTGGTCCTGAGCAGGGCCTCTTCAACCTGGCCAGGAATCTCTGAGAATCACTTGAAGGGATTTTGAAGACTATTAATTTCTGGGTGCCTGTCCCTTATCTGGTGAATCAAAATCTCCAGCAAGGAGATCAAGAAGCTGATTTTTTTTTTTTTAAATTCTTCGGGTAATTCTAGTGGAACGGCAGGTAGAATGACAGCTAGATATGGTGACTCCTGTAGTCCCCACATCAATTCTGTGTGAGGGAGGATGAGGTATGATGCCTCAGCAGCTCAGCCATCCAGGAGGAGAGACATCCCCCACTCCACCTGGCGTTCCTTCCATCTGAGGAATTCCCACAGCCTGGAAAGGAACTGAGCACAAAATTGCCTTCTTAATGGGTATTTATTTTATTGTTTTCTTTCCTTTCAAAGAATCTACTGGGACTACTCCAAACATTGACATCAGATCTGCTTTCAAGAGAAGGTAACTTCAAAAGGGGAATGTAGGTAGCTTTGGTATAACGTGCAAGTGCAGGGTTTTCAAACACATATTCCCTTCCTCCACACTCTCGTCTTCCAGATGAGAGCACCTCTTCACTCTAGTCAAACATACTATGTATCCAAAGGTTAGTGTTCTAGAAAAGCTGTAGGTTTAATTTCAAATCAGATGTATACTGATCATTTTTTAGATTATTCTGGTCATAGTGAAGCTCCTATTTTTTTGAAAACACACTTTTAGTCTCTTCACGTGTGACTTTGTCCTTAATTACATTATTTTCCACCAAATGTCCAAGAAAGATGTATAATGATATAGCATCAGTTGAGTGATGTCAGAAAACTTTTATTTATATTGCTTTTCATCTAGAAATTGCTTATGGAGCCATTCTCTACAATTAAGTAGTGACTTATTGAAGTTAGTGCTATTTAAATATTGGATTATTAAATGAAAGACCACTGAGTCCACTAGAATAAAGAGTACTGTAGAAAGGCAAAATATAGATACCCATTTGATTTATTTTGCAACTGCCAAGGCTGAAAAATTGGGGGTTGGGGGACATGGAAGAAAAATGAAAAACAAAAAAAGTTCCAGTCTATGGGAAATGTAACTAGCCCCTTCCAGACATTATGTTACTCTCTGTACTTAATTTTTCCATAGTGTAAGTTCATTAATGAGAGCAAATATTTTGTTCTTCTTAAGACTGAATCCACTTAGTTTTGTTGATAAGGAAAATCATCCCAACCTATCATAAAGCAATGATTTAGTCTGTTAATAAAAGGCATATTTCTCTCCTAAATTATGAATAAATGAAAATTTTAATTACTTAAAATATATTTAATATTACCTGATCAATAAGTTGTTATTTTTTTTAAGTCATAAGTTCGAATCCTATTATTTTCCTTCCACCTTCTCTTTCTCCATGATCAGCAAATGCGTAGGTCTAAAACTATGCTCATCCTATGAGCATAGTTCTAAGAGAGGGAGACATAATCTACTAAGTTTTGTGCTTTAAAAGAATAGAAATGTGTTTTCTTCAAAAGGTCTTCTCTAAATACCTGCTATTAAAGAAATTTGGGGAACACGTTATTTGAGTTTAATTCTTATAACTTACGTGTTATACACACTGTTTTTAAACCCGCAGACTCTTTTCTTAGAAACCATAACTAACATTTGTAAAGAGCAGGAAACAAAATCTTCATTAAAAAATTAAACATGTAAGTAAATATGTAGTGCCATTTAAATGTCAGCTCCATAGCTTCTATTTAGAGTTTCTATGAAATCATGAAGGTGGCTGCATGCCTAATTTAAGATGCATTTCTCTATAGGAAAGTATTCCTAGTAAAGGGATCATCAATAATTCAAAGTCAAATTTTTGAAAAATACATTTGAAAAGGTATAAATATCAATAAGAAAATGAAAAGTTTATAATGATTTCCCTTTAAAACAGAAAGGAATGCATCTTTTAAAAAGCTCTGCACTACTTCCATTTTTGTTATGTTGGTATCACATTATCTGATTCAACTATTGATGGACACAAAGAAGTTACCTTTGAATATAAGCTCTGTACTTATATATTTGACACTGGTATACTTCGTTCTCCAAGCCAATCTCTGACATCAATAACAGAGATCAGCAAAAGTCCTTTGCTTTTTACACAGGTATGTTTCTACAGCCCCCAAACTTGGAAAAACAAAGTACTTTGTGTTGCTTGGCTTAAGTGCATTTGTGTTACTCTGTTTTAACACAAATCCAAGCAGTTTTATATATGCAATCTACAAAAATGTGTCTTCTGAAATCATAGAGTAACACAAGCTCTTCATGTTTACTTTTCCACAAGTACATACCCCAAAACTTAAAATGTCACTTGTGTGAAAAGAAATAGTTTGTGTTGATTTAGTCCCATGACTTGTGTGCCAGTACAAAATTGCATATACGTTATATGTAGAGTGTTTGGGGGAAACTGTTGTGTATATGTCTCAGCATTAAACCCAGATTTGCTTTTTTTTTTTTTTTTGTTAATGACAGTGGAGAAGGTCAAGAGGATGCAGGGGAGCTTGACTTTAGTGGTCTCCTGAAACGTAGGTGAGAACCGAGCGATGGAGTGAGGCGCTGTGGCCTGGAAATCTTTTAGACACTCACTGAGAGAAGTCAAGTTTAAAGTGGATGTTTTTCGAAGAATTTCTCATTTCTTAAAACGTGTTTCGCTTATAGAATATAACACAGAGTCAACTAAGAAAGAGACAGAGAAACCACTGCATACTAATCTGCTAAAGATTTTAGTTGATGCTTTTTAACCTTCTTTTTAAATCTTTCATGAGTTTCACATGTTTTCTTAGTTGGGGATGAGGAGATATGAAAACTGAGGCAGAAGACTTAAATACCTAGAAGCCTCTGATTTCTCTAATAATTTCTATCATTTCAAGCATGATCAAATAACTAGAGCCTCTATTCTCCTGCCTTTGATATTTTACCAAAAAATCAGTTCAGTTTCACAATTTTGGTAAAAGTCTGCAGGTGTATATGTGTGTATATATATATATATATATATATATATATATATATATATAATGTTTTTAAAGGAAGACCTATTTTAAAATAGTATTTGTGATTGTATTTCATCAAATCTAAGACACCATTCATTTTAATATATGTGTTTTATAAATCAGCAAGCAACGAAAACACTGCTCCAAAGTGTTTATTATGACACACTATTGATTATAGGATACATCCTTATTTTAAAAATGTTTAGAAGTCAAAAAATATGCATTTTAGAGATAAAATAAATTAGTAAAATAGAAATAAATGTTTAGTATTATCAGTCACACTCCCTAACATTGTTCTCTTACAATAAAATTTATAGATTTCATTATGGATATTCAGTAATTCAGTACATAATGATTTTATAGGATTTCTCCCCATATATGCATATACATAATCATATAATGTATTATGTATGTGTTTTGTATAAAGCTATACATATTCAGATATTTGTTATAGCACAACTAAAAGAAATTGATATTTGCTGAGATTTTATTTACCTACCAAATGTGCAAATAAATCATAAAACTATGATTCTAAATTAATAATATATAATATTGATATCAGTTTTCATTAACTTTTCAGGTTCACTTTTTATTACTTTTAGTGCTTTCTATGGTTACTAGAGAAATGTGTATAAATACACTTCACAACAAATTACAAGTAGAATAAAATGGACTTGTGTCTGTTCTCAGTTTAGTTGGATGGCTTTATTCAAGTCCTTATGAATGAAAAATTCCCCCAGGTCTAAAAGTTGAGGTTGAGAACAGAAATATTAACAGTATTGTTAATATTTAATAATTTAATAAATATTGGTAATTTATTAATTACCAGTGGATATTAGCCAATCAAGAGACGTTGGCAGTATCAAATATACCTTTCCCTCTTTGGCTACTTCAAATAATCATTAGTCTCAATAATATCTATTAATTCCCCAAATTTATTTAAAGCAATAGTATATGAAGTGACCCTAAGTGAAACTTACCCTTCCTCACTTTACAGGTGAGAAATCAAAGACCAGACCTATCAAGTAACTTTCCCCAAGTCATACAGCTAGAGACAGGGCAGGGACCTAAATCCACGTTTTCCTCTGAGGCAGCTCATTCCATATAAGAAATACCACACTGAATCTACTTTGGAAGTTGGTGCTTCAGTTTATAATACAAATTGACACTGTAGGAAGACAAGAGATTTTTTTTCCTCCTGCAATCATTTACTCAACCAGGAAAACACTAAGTGCTTCCTTTGTGCCTTCTGTGTGCCAGTGCCTGCCCGTGCCTTCCAGTGCCTGGAATGCAGAAAGGGCTGTAATACACATTTGTGGGAAGGAAAAGGTGGTGGTAAAAATATGGATGTGGGTCTCAACTCTCCCAGTTACAAACTGCATGACTCGTCAAATTACATGTCCTCTCTGAGATTTGTTTTCCACATCTGTAAACGTGGAGAACAAAAACTACTTGAATCAAATGTAAAAAGCTGGCTCATAGTAGGTGTCAAATATTCACTCCCACCAAAAATGTGACATTTTCCTTTGAAGACCCTTTATTCATAAAAAGACAGAATACACACACACACACATGAATCAATCAATCAAGATGTAATACAATAGATTATTAAACACCATGCTCTGATTAAAAAGGAAAAAAGAAAGAAAAAAGAATGACTACTAGTAGTTTGTAGAGTCAAAGAAATCTAATTAATGATCAAAATTACTGAAGACAAAATGGACAGCAAACATGTCTCCAGTTCTCACTTTCTTTACATCCCCTAATTATGATTTTGACTCATAATTAAATTGTTAGCATAAGTATATTCATTTAATATACAATACTAATCACCATTATAACTTTAGAAATCATTGTGTTTTCCTACTAATTTGTGAATTGCATGTGTTTTCATTGTGGCAATGACACCATTTCTACTCCAAGAGTGTGTGGCAAAATCCCTATCAAAATAAATATCTTTATATCTCTCTACAACATCTCTCTACAACAAAAGATCTCCTTGACGTGAACAAAACTGGAGTATTTCAAATAGACATTAGCTAAATTGGAATAAATCTATTAGGCAAAATCTTGTTATGGGATATTTTATATATATATATATGTATATATATATATATATATATATATATATATATATATATAGCAATTATAGAAATTTTATATAGAAGAAAACTTTCAAGTATATATATAGAAATTTTATATAGAATATAAATATATATTTATATATAAATATATATTTCTATATATATATATAGAAATTTTATATAGAATAAAACTTTCAAGTATATATATACTTGATGGTCCTAGTAAAGTACAAAGCAATCATAGAAATTTTATATAGAAAAAAACTTTCAACTTGAAAGTTTTTTTCTATATAAAATTTCTATGATTGCTTTGTACTTTACTAGGACCATCAAGTTATAGAAATTTGATGTAGATGAAAGTACTGTGAATGTTATATAGGTCTATCCCAATGCTGGAAAAGGAATCAGTAGTGCCTATAGAAGACGAATTTCTCTCCTACTGTAATTTAATATAACCATGCAGACAGGGCCATGCACAGCCACCATGGTAAGTAAAGATCTATTCTGGATGAGTTAAGGTAATGCTACAGGTAGAAGCCTTGACTTCACATTCAAGTAAAAAATAATGAATACTTCTCCTTGCAATTTGGAATTGAATTAAGTAATAGAAAAAGATGGACTAGGAAAGAGGTTACTGGTGTGTGTATACCAAGTTTGCTAAGATTAAGAAGATAGTAGAGCAAGGTGTATTTTGGTGTTTTAATGAAAAAAAAAAAAGTGAGGATGATTGGTTTTATGAATCTACCAACAAAACTGACTTAAGAAATCACACTGACAACAATGATCTTTATACTGGCTTCCCTTATATAAATATTCACATCATGGATCCAGGTATGTCTTAGTATTTGACTTGTTCTTCTTGCTAGTTTAATCTAGTTTGGTATCTTTAAATCCTTTTACCAGTGTTGGGAGGATACTGGAAATGTGGATGTAATTCTTCTTGGTTGAAATACAAATTTAACACAATGTAATATGGCATATTTTTTACAGTGAGGGGACTATTTAGGCTGGAATACAAAAGAAAATAGAGCACTAATAAAGTGGTTGAAGAAACACATACAAAGACTATACATAGGTACACAGGCACATTTTAATTGCAGTTTTCCAAGACTTTCTACAAAATATTTAAAGGATGTATTTGAAATTTAGACTGCTTTCAGACAGTAAACCTAGTAGATCTGGCAAATTATTACCAATATTCCAACTTCAGGACAATTTTCTTAAGATTTTCAATTATCTGTGTTAATAGAGTGTGTAGTTATTATCTCAGTGACATATGAAAATAATACTTGCGTATTGAGCTTTTAAGAGGCACATTTCCCTAATGGTGTTATCTGGTCCTTCCCATAAAGGTTACTGACAGGCCAATGACCTCCCACTTCCTTCCACTTTCCAGGAGATTTGCCTCAGCATCCTCCTCCACTGGGCAAAAAGACTTACACGACAACGTAAATTAGATATTTAGAAGTCATCCTTGCCTAACGCCACCCTAAATTCTATGTTAATATTTATATTCTCCTCTCCTTCCCTATGATTACAATCCAGTATTTTCTCAAAAAGTACAGAAACAGGTGTAATTAATGTGACAATGCAAACACATGTAACCCATCATTTGCTAACATGATAGCAAGAATCTGTTTTCTCACTGGTGTTTAAGATGTGTTGACCAGTTTTCCTGAAAAATCATACCCAAACCAGCATTATTCACAGTAAGTAGTCACTGTAACATTTCCAAATTAACCTGATAAAAACAGTCAACTAAGTCTTTCTTTAAAAATCAGGATTATTTAGCCAACAAAGGAAATCAATTTAAGTTACATTTTGCTTTTAAACTAGTATTTATTCTTGATTTTTTCTTTCATTTATTGGTTTTAAAATAAGGACAGACAAGTGTACTTTAAATCTCATATCGTGCATGTCCTTTATATTTTCTGTATGTTCTTTAGTCAGTGATCAAAATTTGGGATCATAATTTTGATAATTACACTAAGAAGTTATTTTCCCTTTGTTCATGGGACCTTAGCCATTTGCTTTAAAAGTTTAACATTTAGGGGTGCCTGAGTGGTTCAGCCGGTTAAGTGTCTGACCTCGGCTTAAGTCATGATCTTGAGGTTCGTGGGTTTGAGTCCCGTGTTAGCTCTGTACTGACAGCTCAGAGCCTGGAGCCTGTGGTCTCCCTCTCTCTCTGCCTCTCCCCAACCCGTGCTCTGTCTCTCGAAAATAAATAAACATTAAAAATTAAAAAAAAAATAAAAGTTTAACACTTATATTTTTATAATTCATACCCAACCTGCTTTCAAAAAATTTCAAGACAGTGCTTTAAGACGAGATATGAGAGCATTTTTGGCCTCATTTTCCTTTTCTCCTGCCCATTTAGAAAAAAAAAATATTTAAAAAAGTGAATGTATCCACAAAATCATATTTAAGAAAAAAACAACAAAAAAAAAAAACCATTCTGGCAGTGTCAATTTTTTTTTTTTGTATATAAAACAGCAAAAAATGGTTAGTGTACACATTTACTAATATGGTAGGAAAATGCAATTTGCAAAATCCTAAGATTTGAAATACTTATTTGTATGTACTGTCTTCACATATAAGCTAGAATGTATACAATGAAGGGAGAACGAGATCATTTTTCTTTTATAGACCAATATTTAAATCTTCTCATTCTTTTTTTTTTTTTTTTCAACATTTATCCATTCTTGGGACAGAGAGAGACAGAGCATGAACGGGGGAGGGGCAGAGAGAGAGGGAGACACAGAATCGGAAACAGGCTCCAGGCTCTGAGACATCAGCCCAGAGCCTGATGCGGGGCTCGAACTCACGGACCGCGAGATCGTGACCTGGCTGAAGTCGGACGCCTAACCGACTGCGCCACCTAGGCGCCCCTAAATCTTCTCATTCTTAATCCTTTTCCGAATTATTGCAGTTGCCTATAGCCTAGATGTCAACTGATCTTAAGTTCCTCAAAATCTCACCTTCTCTTTAAACTTTCAAGTTGAAAATAAGTAAAAACATCTTCAGAACACTTCCTGATAGCTTTCTCTCTCCCTAATATTGTATTGTTAACTAGGAAAGCGAGAGCGTCAATATAAGCTCACACACCTGATCTTTAACTATATGGAAGTTTCCTTGAGACCGCGGCCTTTAAGTACTCAGTCTTTAAAAAGGGGGACTTTTAACACTGAACCGACAAATCGGTACTATACTCCAGCCTTTCTTGTGCTTCGGGGCCGGTGGGCGTCTACTAAACTAGGCAATGGTTCTCCCCGGTTAGGGAGGTGAAGCCTCAGGAGGAAGAACCCGAGGTAGACGTGTGGGAGCTGCTGAAGAATGCGAACCCCAACGAGTATGAGAAGATCGCCTTCCAGTACGGCATCACCGACCTGCGCGGCATGCTCAGGCGGCTCAAGCGCATGCGCAGAGTGGAGAAGAAAAGCGCAGGTGAGCTCTCCTGGGGGAGGTGGCAGCGGGGCCAGCATCCAAAGCGGACCAAAGAAATGATGGCGAACCCCCTGCAGGGATGCTTCCTGTCTCTCTCTGGGTTTGGGGCGGGGATGGATGGGGCGGAATTTGCAGGGGTTACACTTCTTACCTTTGGCTTTGGGCGGAGGAGTTCACTGCTCTGCACATCAGTAGCTATGAGGGTAGCAGGTAGCTAGTGAACACTTAAGGTAACGGAGATTGACTTTACAAGTACCTCATACAGCGTGTAACAGAACAATAAATATCTTCCCTCTCACTGGAAATTTCTCAGTGGCCCTTTCTCCAGACTCCATATCTCCCTCACTCTGAAATTCTTGATTATTACTTACAGTAGATTCGATGTCTTTGTTTTGCCATCATATTCTTCCACCCATTAAATGGGGACTGGGGAATTCACTTCTCACACCCAGTGCGGTTGTAAAACAGCTATGCTGCTCCCTTGAGATCTGAAGTGAATGGATTTTGTTGTGGTTTTAAATATCTCTTAAAAAAATACTTTGAGATGTTGAAATTTAAATTTTACAGAAAGAAAAACAAGAGCGACACATTTTAAACTGATCATAAGCTCTTCAAAGTTTCCTATATTTGGTCATGGTCAGTTATCCGTTTTGTGACACATCAAGGTAACATATCAATCCTATTATTGTTTACTGTTTGTTAATGTCCAAATCGAATTTATTTATTTATTTAGGCACCCAACCTGGATGTCCAAGCAGAATTTAAAGTCTCTTGCCATTTCTTTTAAAAAATCTGCCCTTTATTTCTAAACCTCCCTGTAAACTTGGTGAGAAATGGACCCAGAGAAATATAGAAGTGTTTTGTTTTTTGCTTTGTTTACATAAGTCAGCCATTCCCACTATTTCAAAACTTCAAAACCTTCAGAAGTTTAATTCTTGAGAGGTATCTGAGATGATATAGTCATCACAAACATGTTAAATGCCAAAGTATAGAGCCAGCTGATATCTCTTTTCCCCCACACTGGCCTAATTCTTGCCATTAGCTCTGAATTGATGTCATGAGGTATATGATAAATAACTTTTTTAAAGCTAGTATTTATTATATCATGTTAAAATATGAGGAAGTGAGTTTAAGCAATACTATGGCAGAGTCTCAATGATGGAAATAGAAGAAAAATTCCATGAGGCATTCCACAGGTGTACGTATTTTCCAAACTGTCTAAATGAGTATTATCTTTAAAATCAGGGAAAAACTATTAAATTTATTTTTTTTAATTTTTTAATGTTTATTTATTTTTGAGAGACACAGAGAGACAGAGCACAAGCAGGGGAGGGGCAAAGAGAGGGAGACACAGAATCCAAAGCAGGCTCCAGGCTCCGAGCTGTCAGCACAGAGCCAGACACGGGACTCGAACTCAGAAACTGTGAGATCATGACCTGAGTGAAGTCGGACGCTTAACTGACTGAGCCACCCAGGCGCCCCAAAAACTATTAAATTTAAAAAGAAGTTAATTTCTGCTTAGGGCCTTTCAAAGATAATCTTTTTTTTAAAACTACTATGTTCTATGTTATTTAAAATGTTTTGAAGTCCTGAGTTCCTAACCATATATGTATGAAGTATTTAATATGTGTCACTATTTGGACAAGTTTCCACAGTCCAAAACTTTGATAAGTGTACTATTTCAATTAGTCAAAGGCATTCAGTTTCATCTTATGAGTCATTGAATTTATCTCATAAACTCTGTGTTAAAAACCTGTGACATATAAGAAGTACAGAGATAATGCCAATAATCCTGATAGGAATCATGCTAGAATAGGCATATTCTTCGAGTTCACTTTCATCTGGATCCTTTATAATTTCCTGAAGAGTTAGGACAGTCATTTTTTTAATATTAAATTTATTGTCCAATTGGTTTCCATACAACAGCCAGGGCTCATCCCAACAGGTGCCCTCCTCAATACCAGGACAGTCATTTTTAAAGGCTCTTCAATACTCTTATGTTTCTTTCAAAAACATGTGGGTTCTCTTCAAATTGCTAAGTCATCTTATGATATATAAATCAACACAGAATTCTAAAATATAGAGGATAATTTGGAAGGTTCCTAATTTATTTCTACTTTGAGTCTCCATTTTTCATTTAGTTTTAGGTTCTTATACATACATCAACTATTTAAATTCACAGCATATGTATGCACATATTGACATAGTTTTGCTTTTTCTCTCTACCAGCTTTTGCAAAAATTCTTGACCCTGCATATCAGGTTGATAAAGGAGGCAGAGTAAGGTTTGTTGTGGAACTGGCAGACCCAAAGTTGGAGGTGAAATGGTATAAAAATGGTCAAGAGATTCGACCCAGTACAAAGTAAGTGGGCTTTGCAAATAATCAGTGATAGCTACATAAATCAAACAGTAGTTTGACTTAATTTTCTATGAATAAAAACACGCTTTTGTTATACCTTTTTAATGCAAAATCACATGGAGGGGGAGTAAAAACTTTTCGTGTGTTTTGGAGCCATTAAGATTACAGTGCTATCTAAATAAAACTTTGTTTTATGTTTTAATTCTATACAAACTATTTTGAGTTATTTCAGTTCCAGTTTTGTGTCAATATAGGTTATATGTGATTATTTCAGAGCACTGTCAAAACTTCTCCCAATTTTTAAAATAAAATTTTGAAAATTTTGAAATATATATTTGACATACCGGCTGGGAATCATACCTTATAATTAGAGAACTTTTGTTTTTCCAAAAGAGCATCTAAAGCCTGTATTTTATTTCTTGGCCCTCTCTCAAATGAAGGAAACAGACTAATCCCTGATGTCTGATGGTATTCCTGGTCTATTATGAAACTACTTTACACAGATCCTTCTCAGCCTGAGAGATTTTCAACTCCAATATATTTTTTTAAGTTAACAGGAGCCACACGCACATTTATAAAAAGACTTTAATCCTGAAAATCTGTCACTTCTGGAGTGCAATTAGGTGGTTTCCAATTTCTTAATGTGGTCATGCCTACAGAGTGACTTTGTGATAATAATGTTTGTGTCTGATAAAAATCTCTTGAAAGCGGCTTGAATTTACCAAAAACATAATTTTTATCGGTTATTTTTATCTATAAAATGTTGTGTAATGCTTTATTCTTGAAGTCTTCAATTAGAAGATTTTCCAAATAAGAACTTTTTCTTTAGTTTGTTATAATGCTCTAATATACTCATCCATAATCCAGATCACAGACAATTAAATTTTGTGATATTCCTGGCTTTTAGTTTTTTGTCTCCAAATGCTCAAGTTCTTTTTTAGTAGATTGTTACTGTGATATGATCATACTAGTTCTTAAGCTCATTTAAAAGAACATCACGTTCTAAAAAATTACTGCCTGTAACAATGATTAAGTTCACATTATTGCTTAAATTGTATAATCACTTATTCACCTAACAAAATCTATTGTGTCACTGCACTAAGCCATGAATGGAATCAAGGAATCAATGAGTAAGATTGAGTCCCTGTCCACCTGTAAACTAGATGAATCGGCAGGGGTGGGGGTGGTGCCTGAGTGGCTCAGTGGGTTAAACATCCAACTTTTGATCTCCGCTCAAGTCATGATCTTGCAGCAGTTCATGGGATCAAGCCCTGCCTCAGGGTCTACACCGACAGTATGGAGCCTGCTTAGGATTCTCTCCCTATCTCTCTGTCCCTCCCCTGATCTCTCTGTCTCTCTGCCATGTTCTCTCTCTCTCTCTCTCTCTCCCCCCTCCCCCACATTCTCTCTCTCAAAAATAAATAAATAAACTTTAAAAAAATAAACTAGATGAATTGGTCATTTGAAAAAATTTACAGAGTTCAAAATCTCTCTGACAACCTTAGCCAATCCTATTTTCCAACAATGGGTTAAAAAAATTAAAAAGCAAATATGTGAGTACTAATTTATATATGAAATAAAACTTCTATAAAAATACAGATGTTAAATATTATGTGTAAATATGAATATGTATTACAGTGTGCATTATGAAGCTAACAACAGTTTTCACATTTTCTGTTAACTATGTAAGATATGCTACATAAATGGCAGATCATAATTATATCCTTGACTTTCAAACATTGCTGAATTACAAGCCAAATTTGCTGGTAATAAAACAATAAAATCAAGTTCACAGACTGTTATCTCCCTCCCATTTCAAACAGATACATCTTTGAGCATAAAGGATGTGAAAGAATCATGTTTATCAATAACTGTGCGCTAACGGATGATTCAGAGTATTATGTGACAGCTGGTGATGAGAAATGTTCCACCGAGCTGTTTGTGCGAGGTAAAGTGCAATCTCTTACTGTAGTCTTCAACAACCTTTGGCACTCCTTCTCCCAAGGGTAGTTATCAAAATGAGTGGGACAGGTAAGCTCTTGAGCTCTAGGGCACAGGTAACAGCACGCCTAGAAATGGGTTTGCTTGGGGACAGACTGGCTCTGCATGGAAGCTCCTCTACACTGGCCGTTATTACGTATCCTAATTAATCTTTAAGTTTGTTGAAGACTAGAAAAGCTGGGGGGGGGGGGAAGACTGGTGAGTCTAAATACCTCATGTTTTTGACTCAAGCAAACAGTATAATTATTCTAGTTATAGCTTCTGAAACCCAACAAACTTTACTGAATAATCCTCATTTCACACATTCAGCTGATTGCAAATACACTTCTCTCAAAATCAGTTTTATTAGTGAAAGGGAATCAATGGTTGACACCGAGGGTGCTGAAGACAATCTTTTACTAAAACATTGTGAAAAGAGCTGGAGGGTGTAGATGAAGCCCTCTGAATACAGAGAGCTCCGCAATCAGAGCTCCAACCAGAACCAAAGAATCATACTGTTAGAGATCCTTCATCACAAACGTCTACCACGTGGTTTCTTATTTGCCAAAGGAAGGATATTTGATACATGTTTTGTCTGCTCTCCAGAACAATAATTGATTTGATTTGAAGAGTCTGAGAAAATTGGGAAAACTTACCCAGGGCTGCTAACTATTTATTTTGCCAACAAAGATATAAAACAAAACAAAACAAAAAACCACCTGCCAACTATCTACCACCATCTAACCATAACCCTATGGTAGATGATACTTTCTTACTGTTGGTCTTTTATCTGTGAACAAATCTGTGGTCATGAGCAGATTTCAAGCATTTAATGATTCTGATTCTCCTTTTTTTTTTTTTTTTTTTTTTTTTAAACAGAGCCTCCAATTATGGTAACCAAACAGCTGGAAGATATGAATGCTTACTGCGGGGAAAGAGTGGAATTAGAATGTGAGGTGTCGGAAGATGATGCTAATGTGAAATGGTAAGTAACTTTCCTGAGGTCTGTCCATTTTTAATAGATTTTTAAAAATATGCTTTTATAGATTGGAGAACAGGAAATGGCTTTTACACATATGAAAAAAATCACAACGTCATTTGTGTTAGTAGAAATGGTAACTAAAACTACAAAGATGCTGGGAGTTTTTTCACCTATGAAACTAGAAAATGATCCAGAAAATTAGACTGGTAAATGTAGGGAAGTAGGCACTTAGTAAGAAATGGATAGCTCATGGTTGTCCAGATCTGTTTGACTCCAAATCCCATGGATGCTCCTAAGTTCCAAAAGTTGCTTACTCTCACCATGCCACACTGGCAACTTACATGGAAAAATATTATATATTTTCCCTAGTTACCTTATTTTTATAGTACCTCAGAAAAATGTTTTAGGCTAAGGATCACCAATTATTTTAAAAAATAAAAGCATTTTTTTGTCCAGTTAAAGAGTGTTTTCTCAAGTTCTATGTGAGTAACATCAAAATTAAAACTAAGAGATCCATAATAAAATTAAATGCTTTGTTGAAAAGTATAGTAAATTACACAGCATGAATCTGTGGTAATTGGTACAGAGTAGATTGTTCATTCTAATCTAGAATCATAGCTATCTTTAAAACATGTTAAGTGAGGGGCGCCTGGATGGCCTAGCCAGTTAACCATCCAACTTTGGCTCAGGTCATGATCTCATGGTTGGTCCTGTCTCGGGCTCTGTGCTCACATCTCAGAGCCTGGAGCCTGCTGCAGATTCTATGTCTCCTTCTCTCTGCCTCTCTGTCTCTCTGCCTCTCTGTCTCTCTCTCTCTCTGTCTCTCTCTCTCTCTCTCTGAAAAATAAACATTAAAAAAATTTAAAACATATTAAGTGATGCAATTCTTATTAGTGAGTGGAAGAGGTAATATTCTCTCATAGCATATTCAACTGATCTTGAATGAGAAGAAAGAGCTTATGTTCTTTTAATGTAATTTTTTAGACAATCCTTGTTACATTATTAATCCATTTGATGTAGTGATCATACATTCTTTAATTCAACAAATAGTTCTTAGATACCAGGATATAGCAAAAACAAAAACAAACAAACCAAAAAAACAAAACCAAGACCAATAAGGTCCATTTCCTGAAGGGTCTTTTATAAAACTTTTTATAATCTATTTAAACTCAGGTTTAAGAATGGTGAGGAGATTATTCCTGGTCCAAAATCAAGATATCGAATTAAAGTTGAGGGCAAAAAACATATTTTGATCATAGAGGGAGCAACGAAGGCTGACAGTGCAGAATATTCTGTAATGACAACGGGAGGACAATCATCTGCTAAACTTAGTGTTGACTGTAAGTAAGATCTCCTTGGGTATCTTCCAAGTTGCGTATCTACTGGTGTTGCATTTGTTAATTCAATTTTAGGAAAGTTTCTATCTATTTTATTTCTACTGGTGGCAATTTTAAATATGTAAAATTGGATTCATTCTGAGTGTCTATGTCATATCAGTCAGGGTCTCTGAAAAAGAAATCGACTACTCAGTTTAATAGTAAAACACAGGATTGGGAAGGAAGTATAAAAATCACCTGCCACAGAAATGGTCCAAATGGTTAAGAAGCACTGTAATCCCAAGACCACATAAGTAGATGATACTTAGATACAATATAAAATCCTGAAAATGTTTGTGTAACCCATGAGTGAATTTGCTATCAATTCATTAAATAAACATTCAACATTCTGCAATTACATTTGGAGTGAGAAGGAAGTTACTCAAACCAAGGGGGATCAAATGAGAACATTGTAAGAACCCATTTGCTACTAAGATCCAGAAGCATGAGAGAATTTATGTACTTCCCCAAATACCTCCAAATAGTAGTCACTCCTCAATGGCAGAGTCTGTCTCTTCCAGCTGGCCATGAAAATTAAGATAGCAAATCTCCCAGGAAGTTTGGTAGTAACACATGCAGAGCAGAAATCCCGCTTCCTTACTTCTTTCTTAGTCCAATTATGATTCATAGGATCACTGAATTATTCAGAAGTTATCTCAGTTACACTCACTCCTTATGCATCACGGAGTTGTGGTCATTTTCCTTTAATACCAAAACAGTTTTTTCAGCCATGGACAGATATTTGTATCCATTTAAAGCAATTACAGTCAGTTCTGCTATAATACAACACATGCATTTCTAAAATCAATATGCTATACAAAGTTATGCAATAAAACCACAAAACTAATGGGCAAAATGAAGTTATGGGCATGACACTCAAAAGTTTTGTCAGCCACACATTAAAACAAAACAATAAGAACCTAATAAAAAACAGTATCACAGTTTTACACAGGCCAAATGGTTAATAAATATGGCACTTTATGTTAAATGAGACCTAAAATTTCCTTGTGGAAGCAGTGTGGGGAGTGTTGTGGTTACTGAGATACTGTGACATGGTGAGAAGAGGTTATTTGAAATTGGATGGACACTGGTAATCTCAGATGTGCATGAGTATGGTTTGTATTACATGGGTGAATTCAAGCAGCTGGTAGATGTTTGACGTGTATGTGTGTGTGCACACGCATGTGCGCATTTTGTACAGTTCTACCTGGCTCAGTTCACCTGGGTGCCATTTCCTCTTCTTCATGAATGAAATCATGCATCATCAAACACAAAATTTGTGTTATGTTCTGGTTGTCCCCCAATATATCAATTGCACTGGAACAAATTCTCATTTTCAAAACAAGATACCGTCTTGGCCTGTCTGGAGTTTGGGTTTGGCACTTATAAATATTGTTTCTGTAGTGAAACCTCTGAAGATTTTGACACCTCTGACTGATCAAACTGTAAACATTGGAAAAGAAATCTGCTTGAAGTGTGAAATCTCTGAAAACATATCAGGAAAATGGACTAAAAATGGCCTACCTGTTCAAGAAAGTGACCGTCTGAAGGTCATTCACAAAGGAAGGTGAGCAAGTTAGGCGATCTGTAACTTGTCTCAATATGCACTCTTCCTCTACTTCCTAAATTACATATTTGGTGAGGAAGTTTGGAGAGTAGTCATAAAGAGAGGATCTTCTTCTGGTTCTTTGCTTCCAAATAGCAAGAATGTCTGACTTCTCTGTTCTATATCATGTCCTACCAGTGATCCTTTATCTGCACCTCATGGTATGGTACTTTGTCTATTCAAAAGCCATCAACTTGGGAATGCAAGCTGGTGCAGCCACTCTGGAAAACAGTATGGAGGTTCCTCAAAAAACTAAAAATAGAACTACCCTATGACCCAGCAATTGCACTACTAGGTATTTATCCAAAGGATACAGGTATGCTGTTTCAAATGGGCACATGCACCCTAATGTTTATAGCAGCACTATCAACAATAGCCAAAGTATGGAAAGAACCCAAATGTCCATCGATGGATGAATGGATAAAGAAGATGTGGTATATATATACAGTGGAGAATTACTTTGGCAAT
Organism: Leopardus geoffroyi; assembly: GCF_018350155.1. Taxonomy (NCBI): domain Eukaryota; kingdom Metazoa; phylum Chordata; class Mammalia; order Carnivora; family Felidae; genus Leopardus; species Leopardus geoffroyi. The sequence continues at coordinate 122,622,430 of NC_059341.1, forward strand.
CAAAAAGAATGAAATCTTGCCATTTGCAACTACATGGATGGAACTGGAGAATATTATGCTAAGTAAAATTAGTCAGAGAAAGACAAATATCATGACTTCACTCATATGAGGACTTTAAGAGACAAAACAGATGAACATAAGGGAAGGGAAACAAAAATAATATAAAAACAGGGAGGGGGACAAGACATGAGACTCATAAATATGGAGAACAAACAGGGGGTTACTGGAGGGGGTGTGGGAGGGGGGATGGGCTAAATGGGTAAGGGGCATTAAGGAATCTACTCCTGAAATCATTGTTGCACTATATGCTAACTAATTTGGATGTAAATTTTAAAAAATTAAATTAAAAAAAGAAAGAAAGAACAATGACAAACGAATGAACAACAACAAAAAAAAAGGGGCAAAAGAAAAACAAGCCATCAACTGATTCTTTCCATATAAACAGAAGGTTAAAGGAATGATACTGAATCCTATGGATTCAATCAAATGGATTAACTGTTCCTAACCGATAAGTGCCACATGACCTTCCCACAATTTTGGGGGGCAGACATAATATCCTAGAATCTAGCAAAGATCTAAGGCAAGAGTTCTTAAACTTGGATCTAGGGATCCTGGTTGTGAATCTGGTTAAGATCATGAATGTACTCCAGGGGGGTCCCACAAATCCTCTGAAGTTGTAAGCCAAGTCTCTGTGTACAAAAATACATACTGTTCTCCAGAGAAAGGATCAATGGTGTCCATCAGATATTCGCTGATCCCCAAAAAGTTAAGAACTACTGCTTTTAGATTTGGCATATAATGCCAAAATCAAGAATGTTCTTGGTAATTTTTTAAATCTTAAATTATGGCACTAGTGAGATGTTGTATTTTAGCCTTTTTATAAAGCTATGTGATGAAAAAGGAATATTAGACTCTTGTGTGCATAATAATCAGGCTGTATTTGTACAAATAATTTCATATACTCAAAAATGAATATTTGATGAAGATCCATAAATAGGATAATTAAGCCTTCGCATTTATATTCTCTCTCTCTGTTTCTTGGTCTGTCTTTCTCTCCAGCCTGGAGATAGGCTTATCTCTTAATCAGATAAAGTCCAGGTATCTCTTCAGTTGGGCCATATACAATCTAAATCTTTGCAAATTCTTAGAAATGTTTTTCTAATTTCCTTAGAATCCACAAGTTAGTGATAGCCAATGCTCTTACTGAGGATGAAGGTGATTATGTATTTGCACCAGATGCCTACTCTGTTACTTTGCCTGCCAAAGTTCATGTTGTTGGTGAGTAGATAAATCATTGCAGAGTTGTGTTCTTGTTTTTTTGTTTTTGCTTACCATGGAAATATAACACATTCAAAACTGTGATATACATGAATTGGTGTAAGTCACTAAGCATAATAGTTGATTCTTAAGAAGTCTTACAATGGAGTAGTTTTGCAAGGTGCCAGGCACCAACTACTTTGACTCCTCTTATATTCTTTTTGGCCAGATAAAATGTTGGTTCTACCAATATTTACCACTAGCAAAGTACTGGCCCAGATATTCACATGGAAATGATTGTCTGATAACAAAGGCCATATTTAATATTCTAGATCCTCCTAAGATCATCCTGGATGGTCTTGATGCTGACAATACAGTGACAGTAATAGCAGGAAGCAAGCTTCGTCTTGAAATTCCTGTCACCGGAGAACCACCTCCCAAAGCCCTTTGGAGCCGAGCGGATAAGGTTTGTTTTAAGTACACACACAGACACACACACACACACACACACACACCACCACACCTCCTGCCTTCCATTAGTCAAATGAAAGAAGAAAGCAAATAAATGTACAAGGGTACAGTATAGATGTAATTCCTTGGATTAAGAAAGATCACTGGTTTGGGGCGCCTGGGTAGCTCAGTCGGTTGAGCATCCGACTTCGGCTCAGGTCATGAACTCACTGATCGTGAGTTAGAGCCCTGTGTCGGGCTCTGTGCTGACAGTTCAGAGCTCTCTCTCATAGCTCTGACAGCTGTGACAGCTCTCTCTGACAGCTCACAGCTCTCTCTCTCTCAAAAATAAATAAGGATTAAAAATTTTTAAAAAAAGAAAAATCACTGTTTTTCAGGCAAATATAATCATCATTCATCTACTTTTCATATTTCTGATTACCTACTATGTGACCAGGCATGTTTTCATGTGCTATAAAGATCCCATTTTTCATTCTAATAAGTGTCAGGAAATGAAGTGGAAGAGAAATAGATAATGAATTAGTAAATAAACAATTGAACAAAATCACTGTGGATAGTAATAAGTGCTGTGAAGATTTTTTTAAAGCAGTGTAATATGATTAGCAAGTGATTGCAAGGTAAATGACAATAGTCTCTATGAATGACAAAGAAACCATTATACAAAGATCAAAGGAAAAAGATTTCCAGGTAAAGTCAATGCAAGGGCAAAGGACAAGAAGAGAGGAAAAAATGAGCTTGATGTGTTGAAGGAACAGAAGAAAAGCCAGTGTGACTGGGTCAGAGTGAATAAGGAGGAAAATAATAAATAAGATTGGGTGGTAGACTAGTACTAGCTCAAGTGTCATTCTGTGGCTCCTAAAATAAAATGTGTTATGGGCAGTAAAACTATTCCGTATGATATTATAATTATGGACATATGTCATTATAGACTTGGCAAAACTCACAGATGTACAACATAAGAGTGAACCCTAATGTAAACTATAGACTTTGAATGATAATGATGTGTCAGTGTAGGCTCATTGATTATAAGAAATATACTGCTCTGATGTGGGATGTCAGTTGTGGAGGAGGTTGGTTTGTGTGGGGGAGGGATTATATGAGAACTCTCTGTACTTTCCACAATTTTGCAGTGAGTCTAAATCTGACCCCAAAAATAATTTATTAATTAAAAAAAAGAGTTGAAGAGTGTTTTTTCCTTTTCTGTTTTCTGGAGGAAAAAACAAAAGAGCATCATTAAGCTTTGGAACAACTTGAAACAGTGAAATGTATGTGTAATTAGAGTCCCCAAAGAGAAGGACAGAAGAATATGTAAAGAAATTAGAGCTAAAATTTTCCAAATTTGATAAAACGAAAATTGCAGATATAAGAAGCTCAATAAAATCTAAGCACAAAGAGCATTAATAAAACCACACCAACTTGATAATAAATTATATTAAATAAATAACAAAAATAAAAAATATAAAGAAAAAAAGAAAAAACCACACCAAGACCCATTAAAATCAAATTGATCAAACCCTATGATTAACAAAAAAAAAATGTTTTTAAGTAGACAGGGAAAAAAGTCACATTAAATATACAGAAATAAAGAAAAGAGTGACAGCAGATCTCTCTGGAAGCAAGGCAAGTGACAGTGAGGCAACATCTTTAAAGAAAAAACTGTCAACCTAGAATACTATGAATTCTAAAAAATTCTATAAATTCTAAAAAAATATATCAACCTAGAATTCTATACTGAGTAAAAATTTCAGAAACAAAGGCAAAATAAAATTATTTTCAGATATATAAAAGCTGAAAGAAATAATCACTGGCAGACATGCACCACAAGAAATGCTAAAAGAAGTCCTTAAGTCATAAGGAAAATAACGTCAGGTTGAATTATTTTCACAAAGGAACAAAGAGCATCAGAAATGATAACCGTGTGGATAAACATAAGAGTTTTTTTGTATTATTTCAATCTCTTTAAAAGATAATTGACTGTTTAAACAAAAATAATAATAATATACTGTGTTGTTTGTACTGTAAGTAAAATTTATGACAATAAAAACATAAGGTCAAGAAAGAAAAAGAAGAATGGAAAGTAAGAATTAGGAGGGTGAAAAGGGAGGTATTGTTGTAATATCGCATGAAAGTAGACTGTGAAAAGTTAAAGATGTATACCATAAACCCTAAAGGAACCACTAAAATAATGAACAAAAAGTTATAGCTAATAAACCAACAAAGGATATAATATGAAATCACAAAAAATATTTAATCTAAAAGAAGGCAGAAAAAGAGGCACAAAGAACAGGGCAAGTAAAAAACAAATAGCAACATATTAGAATTGCAATAGAAAAATTGCAATAGAAAAACAGATAAATTAGAGATTTCAATACTCTTCTCTTAGTAGTTGCTAAAACAAGAAGACAGACCATCAGTGAGGATATTTAAGATGTGAACAATACTGGCAACCATCTTGATCTAATTGACATTTACAGAATACTCCAATGACACATAAGGAATGGGCATTATTTTATAGTTTTTTTTAATGCTTTTATTTATTTTTGAGACAGATAGAGAGCATGAGCAGGGGAGGGGCAGAGGGAGAGGGAGACACAGAATCTAAAGCAGGCTCTAGGCTCTGAGCTGGCAGCACAGAGCCTGATGCGGGGCTTGAACTCACAGACTATGAGATCATGACCTGAGCTGAAGTCGGACGCTTGACCGACTCAGCCACCCAGGCGCCCCCAGAATGAGCATTATTTTAAAATTGCATATGGAGGAGCGACTGTATGGTTCAGTTGGTCAAGCATCCAACTTCGCCTCAGGTCATGATCTCAAAGTTTGTGAGTTCACGGGGCTTTGTGCTGACAGCTCAGAGTCTGGAGCCTCCTTCTGATTCTGTGACTCCCTCTCACTCTCCCCCTCCCCAGCTTGTTCCCTCTCCCTGCCTCTCTGTCTCTCTCAAAATAATAAACATTAAAAAAAAATTAATTGCATATGGAAAATGTCTAAGATAGACCATAAGTAAGTCTCAACAAATGTAAAAGGATTAAAGGAATACTACTAACAGTAAAGAGGAATGAATTACTGATGTATGCAACAACTTGGATGAATAATTATGCTGAATGAAAGAAGCTCAACAACAACAATTATTTTAAAAAACTGCTAATACCAAATACAAGGATATGGAACAATCGAACTCTCATACATCACTGGTAGGAATGCAAAATGGTCCACCCACTTTGGAAAACAGTTTTTTTTTTTTTTATAAAGTTAAACATGCACTTTAGCATACAATCCTATAGTGAAATTCCTAGCTATCTACCCTAGAGAAATGAAGACATATGTCCACACAAAAACTTGTACATAAATGTTTATAACAGCTTTATTTACAATTGTCAAAACTTGGAAACAACCCAAAAGTCCAATTGTACAAACATACAGTTTGTACATGCATAACCCAACTGCACATGGAATATACAATAGAATACTACTCAGCAGTAAAACAGAAGGTACTAGTAATACATGTAGCAACATGGTTGAATCTAAACAGCATCATACTGAGTGAAAGAAGACAGATCCAAAAGGCTACATACTGTTTGAGTCTGTTATATGAACATTCTGGAAAAAGGAAATCTAGAGAGATAAATAACAGATTGGTGGTTGCCAGGGACCAGAGTGTAGGGGTGAATGAGTTGACAGTGAAGGAACATGGGGACACTGTTGGGGATCATGGAAATGGTATGTATCTTGATTGTGGTGGTGGTAGTTACACAATCACACAAATTTGTCAGAATTCATAGAACTCTATGTATAAAAAGTGTGAATTTTACTCTATGTAAATTATGTAGCACGACAGACAAGCAAACAAAATATAGAAAACTAAAGAAGATAATGCAACACCACCCTAAGTATTTTCTTTTCACATTAAAAATAAAGCAGAAAATCTTTTACAATCTTAAGATTTGAATTTGGCTAATATGAGAAAATTTTGTTCTATTATAAAACAGAAGAATTATGAAAACTATCTCAGGTATTCTTATTGTTCTCACAATCTTATGTTATTGAAGACTTATGAGTCCTAATCCAGACACAAAAAAGTAAAGAGTTAATTTAATAGTTATTAGAAAATTACCCAGTTTCTAAATTACCTTGACCTTCTCTGTTTTTTCTCTTTGTATGCTGGCTATTCATTGTCATATAGGAAATATGACCTAGGAATCAGAAAAATGGAATGCTACTTCAAATTTCTGGTTTAAGAAAGAAAGAAGGAAAGAAGTGAGGTAGAAGAAAAGGAGAAAAAGGAGGAAAAGGAGGAAGAGGAGGAGAAAGAGAAAATAAAGAAAGAAAATATAATGGAAGGCCCAACCTCACTCTGTCTTTACTTTGGGAATTAGATATTCATTCATTCATTCTGTCCTATTAGAAGGGAAAAATCAATACTCAATAACTTGTAAGGAAAACTGGCATTGTGGTCTTCTTCAACCCTTTTCAGTATTTCTAAATTTTCAAGACACATAAATAAGCAAGTCATGATTAGTTCTTAAATATTTAATTTCATGTACAAAGAGACTCCTCTACTAAAATAACACTTCTGCACTCCTATTTTTAGTCCTCCAGCTTTCTCTTTGGTGGGTTCGTGCTTAGTGGGCTTTGGAGACAAATCCCAGTTCTTCTCATTGTTAGCCATGTGGCCCTGAGCCACAGCTTTCTCCTGTAATATGGGATGTTAACACCTTTATCTTTAGGGTTGGTGGAGGATTACATTAAGAACATGTATTTTAGGCCTTAGCACCACATCCAGCTTAAGTTCTAAGGTACTTTGGAATAGTCCTTGTCATATAGGTCATGCCGTATTTTGTTTCTCTCCTCCTTAGGCTATTATGGAGGGCAGTGGCCGGATAAGAGCAGAATCTTACCCTGACAGCAGCACTCTGGTTATTGACGTCGCTGAAAGAGATGACTCTGGTGTTTACCACATAAATCTGAAAAATGAAGCTGGGGAAGCACATGCAAGCATCAAGATTAAAGTTGTGGGTAAGTCCTCTGGGTCAACAAACTTCTAGAATCAAGTTTACATGTCCATATCCAGAGTAGACTTTGCCAGCTCTTGGTTCTCTCAACTCTTCTGGGTAGTCAACAAATGAAACACAGATAGCTATGTTTTATAAATCACCATTGTTCTTTTTCTACCTTTCCCATTCCTTTTCTTTCCTGTCCTTCCCTTGCCTTCTCTTCTCTTCGTGTCTTCTTTTATCTTGCCCAGAGGTCCAGTTGCAGGAATGTGTAACTAAAGTTAACTGTTTGGGGTTGCTGGTCATTATCTCTCCACAGTTGTATTCCTTTCAGTTTCCTTTAAAGTCACTGAAACAATCACTAAAGAATTTCCAACATCACAATCATTGTAGAAGAGTAAGATTTGCCTTAGTCCTTAGATGACGACTTAGGTGTATTTTTCCTAAGCTTGAAACCAAGTGAAATGAGTCCAGCAGATTATTGGTGGTCCAAGCTCTCATGATCTCTTCATCTCACTTTATTTCTCCCTTAAGAATCATATTTCAAATGGACCAGAAACTAAGGTCACTTTATCAGACACTGAATTATGTTAATAAGATATGGTAACTTGCCATTTTTGACTTGGATTTTTACCAATCAACATCTTGATTCTTCCAACTGATTTACAGTTCACTTTGTAGTTCAAAACAAAACACAACACGAAATCACATCTGATATTTATGCAATAATTTCTTGTTTACCGTTTTCAAGGTAAAGGACAAGTATCTGGAGTTCCATATGGGGCTTGCTCTCTAATGTTGTGATACTGGTTTAAAGGACTTGAATACATATTATATTTATCTTTATTGGGCTCACCTTCCCTTATCCCATATGAAGCATGACTTTTTGCCCAAATTAGTTACTACATGCATTTCTATAAACATGGAAAAGTATTCAGAAAAAACACTGCTTCTATGATTATTACCAAAAACTGATTTTCCAATTAACATTTTTCTTGTGCTCTCACTTACTCTTACTTTATTTTACTTTTTCTATCCTATTCTATTCTATTCCATTTTTTGTTTGCTACAGACATCCCTGATCCTCCAGTGGCACCAAATGTGACAGATGTGGGAGATGATTGGTGCATCATGAACTGGGAGCCTCCTGTCTATGATGGAGGGTCCCCAATCTTAGGTAACTGCATGTCGGTCAATCTGTGAAACCACCATTGAAGTTGAAGTCCTCTTTATGCTTATTAGTACAGAGCATATTTTAAAATATTGCATGTAGAAGAAAACCTATTCTACTATGACTTTAAATATCCATTCAAATTGAAATATATTCTGGGATTCTTTATAAGTACTTGAGATTAAAATAACTCTGATGAATATCATCTGACTGTTCCCTTTTTTGTTTGACATGTACATTTAATATCTAGTTTTGCAACATCTATAGGTTTAACTTTAAGTTGTTCTAATCAGTAAATATCTAGCTCCATAGAATTATGTCTATGAAAAAAAATTTTTTTAGAGATAAATACTTAGAAGAATTTGCTTCCCTGTGGAACAAGAATTTTTCCTATTTGAAACTCACAAAAGTGAGTTTTCCCTCTTCTAACCTACATTGTTTGGACTCCTAGCCAAATCTATTACTCAACTGTAACAATGGTATTTCTATGGTCTATATAGCTGTGATTTATTTTTCTCTCTTATCTTCCTGTACAATTTTAATTTTTTTCTAGTCCTATTACTTTTATCTATATCCTATGATGTTAATGTTTGTATTCCCTATAATTTCTCTCAAACAACTGGTGAAATAAGGTGGCTTAAAAATATATGCATACCTGACTATTTTACTTAGAGATTTTATGAATTCTAATTTCTGAAAAAGTTTAATTTTGGAAGCCATGGAAAAACCTTAGTTTCCATTTCGTGTCACCTACAGGATACTTTATTGAGAGGAAAAAGAAACAAAGCTCCAGATGGATGAGGCTAAATTTTGATCTCTGCAAAGAAACAACTTTTGAGCCCAAGAAGATGATTGAAGGTGTAGCTTATGAGGTCCGCATCTTTGCAGTCAATGCCGTTGGTATCTCCAAGCCCAGTATGCCCTCCAAGCCTTTTGTTCCTTTGGGTAAGTCAGGAGATGTGTCTCTGTCATGGAAATCATTGCCCTGACTTGTGACTGCTCCCTCCAACTTCTAACAAGGCTTCTTAGAGTCGTGGGTGAGCAGGAGGTTGGAGGTGGTTAGGGGCACCTAAGAAATTGAAAAACAACTTTGGTAGAACTGAATGCCTTCATAGTGTAGACCCTGGAATTTATTACCAGAATTCCGGTGAAAGCTGTATGTAGATCTGGTTGCTGCTTCCCACTGAAAACACAAAGCTGAGCCATTGACACATGACCACTCCCCATTTGTCCTTCTGAAGGTATAACTCAGGACCTATGTGTAAACACCATAACTAAACAGAGACCACTTCTACAAAGCAGTCTTGAAAACTAGTCTCTTTTCTTTACCATCACACCTTAAATGTTATCTAATGAACTAACAAAGTCAGCTCAGTAAAGGCAAAGAAATAGAAGATAAGATGTTTTCCTCTTTTATGGTAGTGAAGTACTACTTTTTTTCAATAGAAAGAAGATTCAGTACAGGATTTATACTTTAAAATTAGAGCGTTATGGGAAATTTACTCTGGATCATTAGATCTCAAACTCTGACTTTTTTCAACTTCCTTGGGCCTCCCAGCCTCTCATGCCAACCTCCCAAACTGGAGGGAAAGTGTGGCAGCTTTTCTGAAATTGTCCACGCCTAGCAGATCTTTACCTTCCACGCAGCATATCCTCAAGGAGTCTTCACTGAATTTTATTAAGACATAGGCCTCTCTGTATATTTTTATTTATATCCTAGTTAATTTTTATCACAGCTTGTGCTGTAACACCATAATCATTTCTTCTGTTTCTTTCTTTTCTTTCTTTCTTTTTTGTTTTTTATCTTTGAAGCTGTAACCAGCCCTCCTACACTTCTGGCCGTTGACTCTGTAACTGACACCACTGTCACAATGAAGTGGAGGCCCCCAGACCAGATTGGTGCAGCAGGTTTAGATGGCTATGTGCTAGAGTATTGCTTTGAAGGAAGTAAGTACAACTCTTGGTTAAAATGAATACCATCATCAATAGGTGAGATACTCCCCCCTTTCTTTTGTTATCATTCTGGGGAACTCTTCTCCTTCCTACCAAAAATGACAACAAGCAAAAGTCTTCCTTCTAAGATGGATAAAAATTTAGCCCTTTTTTGGTACTGGATGCTAACAAATGGAGATCTCAAAAATATACTAGATAGGCGGCCAGATTAGACACCACGATAAGTCTAAGACATAGAAAGAAAGGATTCTGACAAAACTTCAGGGGTTTCCACTTCTTGAATTGGTGGAGTTAAATTGCACCAAGAAAAATAAAAGTCTAGTTAGGATGAAGCAAGTTGGACATTCTAAACCCTATACAGAGTAGAGGTCTGCTATCAAAAAAGCTGCCCACTTCTGGGTAATAAAGGGAGACTATATATTTGGCTAGCTGCTTATCATGCCTTAAAGAAGAAGAAGAAGAGAAGAAGGAGGAGGAGGAGGAGGAGGGGGAGGAGGAGGAGGAGAAGAAGAAGAAGAGGAAGAAGAAGAAGAAGAAGAAGAAGAAGAAGAAGAAGAAGAAGAAGAAGAGGAGAAGCAGGAGGAGGAGGAGGAGGAGGAGGAAGAGAATCAAGAACAACTTTCAGTGGCAGCATTAAATCCCAGAGGGTGTAAGCAATAGGTTTGACATGTGACAGGAATTTGTCTCAGTACATAAAAATGTAATCACTGAAATTTAGAAGGAGAAGAGAAACAGTTAAAAAACTTGTTGATAGAAATAATAGACAAAGAGAAAATGACACAAGAAAATATGAGCCAGAGTGTACCTAAAACCAAAAATGATGTGAAATTCACTGAAAGCCTGTTGTGTTTTTGGTATCCTGCTTGTCATGATTTGAAAATGGATGTCTAAAACTGTCCCAGTTTGAACTCAGGCTCCACTCTAGATGAGGTAAGTAAACAACCCACTGGGGAAGCTTGTACATATCACCACAAATGATAGGCCAAGATTTAGCCTCTGAGAAAGCTCATTGGACTCCAAACTTTAATGTGGATCTTATCTGAAGGAAAGGGAGACTACAGAGCACATTTGGGAAATGAGGAATGTGACTACAAAGGCACCCTCCCAGGAGGAAAACCTCTGGAGAAGAAACTTCCTATGAGAGATAACTGCGGCAAAGGAAATCCCAGGCCCCTGGATTGGGGCACCCCTGGAAACCACCATTGGTGCTGGTTGGGAGGGAACAAGAGACGGGGGGACAAGGCATCCTGGTAACAGTTCCATTGACATGTGCTCTGCTCACAGAGCACGCTGCTTCATTTCTCCAGGGCTTAGAAAGCCACTAACTAAAACTAGTAGGGGCATTATGAGAAAGTTCCCAGGCATCCCAGCATAGGAGGGGGGTAGTGTCACTAATGCAAAAAGGTAAATTCTTGAGCACTTCAGAATATGGTTTATTCCCATTCTATTCCTCTCCCATTTCAAAAACTCATGAGTACTCCACTCTGTTATTTATATCACCCCACCAGCAAAATCTCCCCATCTTACATGTGATGTGGCTGCTGAGCACGAACATTTGTGTTTGTATGAAACAGAGCAAATTCTTTACTCTTTTCTTTCTGCTAGGTTTAAAAAGTAAGAAGATACAGCAAAATGATAGATGCCTGTCATTTTGATGTTACCCACCTTAGATAAAATACAACGAAGTGTATTTTACATAATTTTGTGTGTGATCTGTGTAGATACATATGTATACGGGTATATACATATGTATATGTACACAGTCATTATTATGTATATATTTTGCCACATAACGTTTTGGAATTAGCTTTCTATGGAAGTTCTTTCATAACGTGTATATCTTTCTTCTCGCAGTCTTTTCTTTCTTTATGTGGCTGCCCTATTCTTCATTCTTTTTAATGGCTGTTGTCCTCCAGACTAATTTTCTGTAGTGTTTAATGCTTTTAGATATGTCAGGTTTTATTCTGTAAGAGAATTCTTTCTTTTATAAGATCGTGTGTTGGTTTTGACTCTGCCTTTCTCTTGTTTTTGTTTTTTTTAATGCCTGCAGCACATTACTCTTCTTTGTTTTCTTCCTTCACTCTAGCTCTTTCTTTTCGTTCTTAAAAATTCTCCTCATGTATCAAACAACTTTCGTATTCCTTCCCCATCCCCTGGACACCGTTTTCTTTCTCTGTTTTCCTCAATTAAAGTGGTTCAAACGTGAAGGGATGAGCTATTTTTGTTCCCCTCTGATCTTGTTTCGTCCTGTCTTCTCTTGAAATTTCTCCTTTACTAGTTCTTCACTATTTCAAGCACGTTTTCTGTCTCCTATTTTCACTTTCTCATCAACTGTCTCTTCACTATGAAAATATCAGCACAGTGACTCCCAACCTGACCATTGGCTTAAAGAGGTATTTCTTTTTCAGTGTCCTTAAGTAATTTTTATCATCCACATGCCCTTGCGGCCACCAGGATATTTTGGCTCCCTGCTCCTTTTCCCAGATACTCCTAGAATGGATGGGATAAGAGAGAGGAGAAGGTTCCAAGGGGTTCCACTCCCCTGCTCCTCTCCTGATAACAGGTGAAAAGGCATCATCCCAAACCAGTGGGGGTATGCCCACAACCACCCCATGAGCCAGCAACATTCCCTCCAGTCACGTGGAACGCAGGGACCCAGGCATGCTCAATTTGTTTTCTTGACTGCAGAACTTGTTGTTATGGCAACCAGAGGCTGCCTGGGAAGACAGGGCTGGCTTTATCCTGAGTGCCTTCACTCCCAGACTGTGATGATTGAACCCCATAGCAGGAGTTCTGTGTTACCTGGGTGCCTGGGAGGACCCTCCCTGGCTGGGGTCGCAGGGACAGGTGAAAAGATAGACTGTTCCACTGTGTGCTGCTCCCCTATGGAGTCCGGGACCCGCTCCTCCTTTCTCTTTAGGGTCTTGCTTTGTTCCTCTCTACCTCTTGTCCCCACAGCTGGAGGTGCCCAGCCTCTTGTCTCCTCTTCTTCTCTGTGGCAGATGCCTCAGGACAAAAACCACAGTCTGAACACAGTAGGCTGTGGATCTCCTGAGGAACTACCCATCCCCCCACCCCAATGTGTTTGGTCTCTTCCGTCACTGCTCTGAAGACAAATATCTTTGCATACTTTGCATACTTTACTAACAGAGAATGCTGACTACTGATACGATATTCTTCTGGTGTGAAAGTGGGTGTCTTTAATTAATTTTAATGACGGATTCTCAAAGGTACATCAGCAAAACAGTCTGATGAAAATGGGGAGGCTGCATATGACCTACCAGGTAAAGTATTCTATGAAAGCTTTCAAACTTTCTTACTATATGATACAGTTTCTGGGAATGTTCCATGACCAAGCATGAAGTACACCTACCACCCACACATGAAAAAGTCCTTAGAGATCAAGGGGGTGGGCAGGCATTCAGCTAATAATGTGGGATCCAAGCCTCCCCCAACCAACCCTGTGGGCATAATGCATGCAAACGTTCAGAAGTTGAAATATTTGCAACCCTTGAATTCTGGGTTCAAATTCTCTTGATGTTATAGATAAAGCTACCAAAACCTTTTAAAAATATCATCATTTTTGATTGAAGTGAAAGAATTATGCCAATACCTTATAAGCCTTGTCTCCAGGGCTGTGTTTCCTGTCTGCCGTGGATATTAGCTTCTTATATTCATAAATGGAAGCATTATCAGACTCCCTATGCACATATGAGTGCCTCATAAGAAAAGAACAACCAAGATAAAACAGGGAGATTATGTAACTATAAAGGTTTGTGTCTCTCATTCGTAAGAATAGTATTTTCTTGTTCTTCTGAACTTTAACATATGTAGATGGCTAAATGTCATGAGTATGTCAATCCTTATGAAACTGAATTGGAGTAAAACTGCTACAAAATTCTTGGGGACAGGTACTGTGATTCAGGGTACTGTAGTATCACCTCAGTATCCTGAATCATAGTGACTGTCCCCAAGAATTCAGGATACTCTAGTATCATAGTATCCTGAATGAGAGGTTTTTCAGAAATAGCAGAATCTGATTATCCTTCTTCCTGTTACTTACATTAGCCATTCTAGGCCATTTTCATTTAAATATGAAAAATGCCTACCCATGTAATGTGAGTCCATACCAAAATCATATTTCCTCCAACTGATTTAATTGTAAGTAAAATACTAGTTTGGAGTCGACCGTACCAGTTAGGATGATTTTTTTTTCACTAAACACCATTTCTCCTTCTTGTCCTTTTCTTTTATGAATTTTAGCCGAGGATTGGATAGTTGCAAACACAGATCTGATCGATAAGACCAAGTTCACCATCACAGGTCTGCCTACAGATGCAAAGATCTTTGTTCGGGTGAAGGCTGTGAACGCCGCGGGCGCCAGCGAGCCCAAATACTACTCCCAGCCCATCCTGGTGAAGGAAATCATAGGTAAGTGGCAAGGCTTTCAAAACTTTGTCTCCATTTCATGTTATTTGATTTTGCTTTTTAACCCCTTTCTTTCTCAAAACCTCCTATTTTGCTGTCCCTCCTTTGATGTATTGTAAATGCCTCCTGGGAGTTAGAAATGAACAAAACAGCTCTTATTTACCAGTGTGGAGGTCAGCTTAGAGTCTGTAACTTGGAATGAGGACCAGCTAGCTAACCTCCCCAGGCTCTGAGCCGGCTCTGGCGGGGCTGCCTGTTCCCACGGAGGGAGCGTGAATGCAGCGGTGCCAACTTCAGCAACGTGGCACCAGTGGGTCTGCGAGGCCAGAGCCGTCTTCATGGTGAGATGAACGCATTATTTGCCCTTTTCAGCGTCTGACCTCCGCCCTGACGGTGCAAAAGCAATGGCGAGTAAAACCACAGGTGCCTCAGCACAGGTCAAGTCAGAGCCACGGAACCAGACTAGTTCTTTCCGTCTTCCTCACCACCTTGCACTTGGAGTTAAAATCAGACGGCCGGCTTTGCCTTGGCATGTTCTTGCTGAAGCATAAAAATTATCCATTTATTAAACCTTGGTCCTCGAGTACACATTTTTCCTACCTCTATGTGGCAGTGAAATGCAAAGTATATATAAAGACCTCACGCTGCGTGCTATATAGCACAGTGGTTGTCTGTAGAAAGAGGGCTGGTACAACTGAGCCAGAGGCTGACCTAGTGACTTTTCTCACACAGTTCCATTTTACTTGAAAAAATGGCCACTTGGCAGGCATTTTTAAGAAAACAAATGGAATGAGCCTGTCACTGTGAAGAAAGCAACTTAGAGTTTTTGTTGTCAGCCTTTCAATGAAAAAATGTGAACTTTGAAGCAAAAATTGGAATTTTGGGAAACTCATATCCATCGCCATGGACTTGACAGCCCTCAACACTTAAAAACTTTTCTCATGAAAAAAATTTTTTTCTCATGAAATAGGCGGTGATATTAATAAATGTAGTTTTTATATTGAATAAGGGAATATGTCAACATTTAGAAGATCTACGTAATGTGGTGAAGTGATGTTTTCCATTAAAAATATGCATGGGTAAGATTTACATTAAAAATGTAAGATAGATTAGTGGATTTTAATGTAACAGAGTATGAAAAGTTAATTGAAGTGGCTTCAGATTCCACGCTGCAGCTCACCTTTAAGAAATCACAATTTATCATGTTTTAGTGTAGGATCAAAAAGGAATATCCATAATTGTCTGAAAAGTTTATTAAAATATTTCTCCTGTCTGTGCAAAGCCAGATTTTCTTCATTTAAATGACTTCAGCCAATACAACACATTACAACAGACTGAACACAGAAACAAATAGGAGACTCCAGATATCCTCTATTAAGTCAGACATTAAATAGATTTGCTAAAATATAAAATAATTCCATTAAAATGTCATTTATGTTGTTATCTTTAAATTAACAACTAGATATTTGAAAAGTTCAGTTTTAATTTCTAATATGGTAAATATTGATAAACCCACATAAGCAGAAGCTGAGAAATTGCTTTTTTGGGAAGGGTCCTTGATAATTTTTTTTCTTTTTCTAAATTTTTTTTTTTGACGTTTATTTATTTTTGAGACAGAGAGAGCATGAATGGGGGAGGGTCAGAGAGAGAGAGGGAGACACAGAATCTGAAACAGGCTCCAGGCTCTGAGCTGTCAGCACAGAGCCCGACGCGGGGCTTGAACTCACGGAACCGCGAGATCATGACCTGAGCCGAAGTCAGATGCTCAGCCAACTGAGCCACCCAGGCACCCCGGGTCCTTGATAATTTTTAAGAGTATGTTAGAAAACTGAGACCAAAACATTTGAGAGTTCCTGTTCCAGGGGAAAGAACACTGGACTGGGGGCCTGGATATCTAAGTTCTAGACCATGTCTGCCACAGACAATTGGGAGTGAGTTACAGGATGGATGGATGGATGGATGGATGGATGGATGGATGCAAGAAAGCATGAAGAGAGGGCACCTGGATGGCTCTGTTGGTTAAGCGTCCGACTTTGGCTCAGGTCACAATTTCATGGTTCATGAGTTCAAGCCCCGTATCGGGCTCTGTGCTGACAGCTCAGAGCCTGGAGTCTGCTTTGGATTCCATGTCTCCCTCTCTCTGCCCTTCTCTCACTCATACTCTGTCTCTCTGTCCATCTCTTAAAAATAAATAAACATTAAAAATTTTTTCTAAAAAAAAGCATGAGGAGTATACATTTTCTTAGTAGATTCAGAAGCCAATCTTTTTAAGTTGAATCCTGTTTCCATCATTTATTAGCTAGTGACCTCAGATAAGAGACTTGATCTTCCTGAGCCTTAATTTGTTCATCTGCAAAATGGAGATAATAATAGTATTTGACAAGAGTGCCTGGGTGGCTTGGTCAGTTAAGTGTCTGAGTTCGGCTCAGATAACGATCTCACAGTTCATGAATTCGAGCCCCATGTCAGGCTCTGGAGCCTGCTTTGGATTCTGGGTCGTCCTCTCTCTCTCTGCCCCTCCCCTGCTCACACTCTGTCTCTGTCTCAAAAATAAATAAACTTTGAAAAAAAATTTTTAATAATAGTACTTGACACATCAAGAGTCTATCAGAATTAAATATATTGAACTTCTCTAAAGAAGACATCCGGATGGCCAACAGGCACATGAAAAGATGTTCAACGTCGCTCCTCATCAGGGAAATACAAATCAAAACCACACTCAGATATCACCTCACGCCAGTCAGAGTGGCCAAAATGAACAAATCAGGAGACTACAGATGCTGGCGAGGATGTGGAGAAACGGGAACCCTCTTGCACTGTTGGTGGGAATGCAAATCGGTGCAGCCGCTCTGGAAAGCAGTGTGGAGGTTCCTCAGAAAATTAAAAATAGACCTACCCGGGGCGCCTGGGTGGCGCAGTCAGTTAAGCGTCCGACTTCAGCCAGGTCACGATCTCGCGGTCCGTGAGTTCGAGCCCCGCGTCGGGCTCTGGGCTGATGGCTCAGAGCCTGGAGCCTGTTTCCGATTCTGTGTCTCCCTCTCTCTCTGCCCCTCCCCCGTTCATGCTCTGTCTCTCTCTGTCCCAAAAATAAATAAACGTTGAAAAAAAAAAATTAAAAAAAAAAAAATAGACCTACCCTATGACCCAGCAATAGCACTGCTAGGAATTTATCCAAGGGATACAGGAGTACCGATGCATAGGGGCACTTGTACCCCAATGTTTATAGCAGCACTCTCAACAATAGCCAAATTATGGAAAGAGCCTAAATGTCCATCAACTGATGAATGGATAAAGAAATTGTGATTTATATACACAATGGAATACTACGTGGCGATGAGAAAAAATGAAATATGGCCTTTTGTAGCAACGTGGATGGAACTGGAGAGTGTGATGCTAAGTGAAATAAGCCATACAGAGAAAGACAGATACCATATGGTTTCACTCTTATGTGGATCCTGAGAAACTTAACAGAAACCCATGGGGGAGGGGAAGAAAAAAAAAAAAAAAGAGGTTAGAGTGGGAGAGAGCCAACGCCTAAGAGACTGTTAAAAACTGAGAACAAACAGGGTTGATGGGGGGTGGGAGGGAGGGGAGGGTGGGTGATGGGTATTGAGGAGGGCGCCTTTTGGGATGAGCACTGGGTGTTGTATGGAAACCAATTTGACAATAAATTTCATATATTAAAAAAAAAAGAATTAAATATATTGATCCATGTTGCTGCTTTACAGAGTGTTTGCCACATAATAAGCTCTCAATATGTGTTAGCTTTTATTATGATGATGGTTTAGTTTACTACAGAATCTGGCTGAGTCTCCTTTTCCTTATATGTAAAGTTAGGGAGTTACACGATCTCCAAATTCTCTTCCAATCCCAACAATCAGTAATCATCATCATCATCATCATCATCATCTCCTCAAGTTTATTGAACACCTACTGTTCTCAACCATTAATCCTCACAACAATTGTACAAATTAGGTGCTTTCATCATCCTGATTTTATGGAACAGGTGTCTGAAACCAGAACTACCATGTATCAGATCCAGGACTCAAACTCAGATCTCTAACTCAGAAGTTCATGCTTCTAAGTAGAGCATAGGACTCAAGCCTGACTCCAGGTTCTTTTTTTTTTTTTTTTTTTTTTTGAGAGAGAGGACACAAGTGAGCAAGAGGCAGAGAGAGAGAGAATGAATCCCATGAGGGGCAGAGAGAAAGAGAGAGAGAGAGAAGCATGGCTCACCCAAAGCGGGGTTCATGTTCACCTGAAGTGGGGCTTGAGTTCACCTGATGTAAGACTCGAGCTCACCCATTGCAGGACTCAAACTCTCGAACTGTGAGATCATGACCTGAACCAAAATCAAAAGTCAGATGCTTAATCGACTGAGCCACCCACCCAGGTGTCCCAAGGCTAACTCCAGGTTCTAATCCTGGCTGTGTCACCAAGGGCACATTACTCAACCTCCTATCCTCCTGTTTCTTTATCATAAAGTAAAATAGTACCTATCCTACAAGGTGGCCTTGAGGTTTAAATTAGTCCCTTCATCAAAAGTGTTTACTCCAGTGTCTGCCACATACTAAGCCCTCAAGTGCTGACACCTGTCTCATCCCTGTGAACCTATGAGCCTTTGACTTCCTGCTTCTGATGGGTTTGCAACAACATGCTCTAGTATCTTTATGGTGTTTAATTAATGAACATTAATACATAGTGGGCTAGGGCCACCTATTATGTACCTGGTAGCCACATGGGGAGAAAGTTACTATCCAATTCCAACAGAATTGCCTAAATAACAAGTGCTAGGTACTAAAACTTTGTTTTGTTTTTTTCTGGTGAGAAAAGGTGGGCACTCCTATCAGCTAATGTGGTGCCTATGGATCTTTTGTGGAATGTTCATTGCAGAATGCATTTGCTGTCAGAAACTGAAAAATATATATAAAATCCTAAGAGAAAACTTGGTGTTTTTCTATAAAGTTGTTTTAGACTTATAATGACTGTAAAAATAGGAAGTTGCTATAAAATCAAGGATGTCAAGGATAAGTTCTGTTGAGTCAGACTGTGAAAATGTCTCTGCTTGAAGAAAGCATTTAGAACTAAAATTACCATACATAATCTTTTAATGGCACATCTAAGATTTTACTGTAGAGACATCAGCACAAGAATATCCCAGTGACTCTCATGCCAGCATGCTTATGTAAGCCTATTTCCAGTGTACTCTACTTATCACAAAATTATGCTGTTCTGCCCTCACTCAGAGCCTCCGAAGATTCGCATCCCAAGGCACCTGAAGCAAACCTATATCCGCAGAGTTGGAGAAGCTGTCAATCTGGTTATACCTTTCCAGGTAATAATTCAAGGGCACTTATTTTCTCTTTCCAGTGCTGGGGTATTTAAGAAGAAGAGACAGGTACTCTAGCACTTAAATTCATCATGACCCAGGACTTCTCAGAGGGAAAGTAGATAAATAATGCAAGAGATCTGGGGAGTGATTAAACAATCTCGTGCTTGTTGAGAAATCTATCAAACTGATAGATTTTCATTCTGCATGAGATAAATGACACCTAGCTTGGACTGGTCTGAAGACAGGGACTACAGTGGGGCAGAGAGGAAACACCAAGGAGATAGCAAAACAAGAAATGCTTGAAGATTCTTTCTGGTCCTATATATCCGTAAAACTAGTCTTCATTTTAAGTGAAGCTCTCGGAGTAATATTCAGGAAAACATCATGTGCTTACTTCCCATGATTACCCGAAACCAAAGGAAGAGGGATAACTGAATGTTGAAATCTTGATGCCACTAACTGAAAGATGCAAACACTGTTAAATCATGGCTCCAGCAAAAGATTCTATTGTTTACAAGATTGACCAAGCCTCACCTATAATAATCAGTTTTGGTCTCATAAACACACACACACACACACACACACACACACACACACACACACACTGTACCACCACCCCATTACTTGTCTGACTCCTTTTAGACCCCTAGACAGCACTATTCAATGGAACTTTCTGTGATGGTGGAAATATTTCACAGGTTCAATGTCCAATATGATAGCCACGAGCCAAATGTGGCCATTGAACACTTGAAATGTGAAACTTGGAACCAGTGCAACTGGGAAGATTAATTTTTAGTTTTCCTTAATTTTAATTTGCTTTAGTTTAAACAGCCTTGTAGTTGTTACATCAGACAGCAAGACTTTAGAATTAGAATTTAGGTCTCTGCACACATTTGAACACACACACAGCTCATTCAGACCCGGGCTCCCATGACAAGCAAGCTAAAAGACAGCCAATTCCAGCACCAGCACCTGGGGCCTACAGCTTGAAGAAGTGATTACCTTCTACATAAAGTGTGCGAAATCAAAACGAAAGCCAAGGAGGACATGAGTATAAACAGGGCAGGGGAGGAAGGAGGTGGCTTGACAAGGTTCCTCCCACTTCTCTCCCCACACAGCCTCAAATAAAACCAGGAATTGGCACTAGGCAGGCACGTGGGCTGGAGTGGGGCTGCTGAATCTGGGCTGCAAAATCTCCAGTTTTTGTACCATGTCTACTGCTAATGCTAATCCCAATTCCCACATCTTGGGAGTCTGTGTGTCTAACTTCTGACTGGGTCTGGGGGGAGGAAAGACCATGAGAACAGGGACCTCACAGGTATGGCATCCCAGAGGCTGCTCAGCTGCCAGGAAGGGGGCAATGAGACCATTGTGTCATGTTTATCTATTTGCGGAACCTCAAGAGTTCTCATGAACATCTCGTTTGATCCTAAGAAATACCTTGTGAGGCAAGAAGGGCAGATTTCCTTACCACCACTTGACAGGAGAAGAAACTGATGTTCAGAGAAGTTAGGTGACTTGCCCAAGGTTACACAAGTAAATGGCACTTTCAAGAGCAGAGTCCATGTCTGTGGACACTTCCTCCAGTGCCTTTTTTTTTTTTTCTACTGCATATATTATCGGAAAACTCTGGTTTTTGTTTCCCCAGTAGTGAAAGCAAATTGTACATTTACAGAAGTGAAACCTGGAACTGTTTTTCCTTATCTTTAACAGTATTGTTCTCCACTTCCCACATGTAAGTCTAAGCACCCTGACCATTCTTCAAACTCTGTAGGCAGGGGTTTGATGTGGGTCTCTCACATTTTTTATCATAACCTATCAACAAGCCATGTTAGGAGCCCAAAGGAAGGCTATGCCTTACTTGACTGAATTAATCTTTGGCTCCTGTCTGCAGGGTGAGCCTGGGTCTTTGGAAATCCTAGGAAGTTCCGTTGTAATATAAACCAAAACATGTATTCTTGAATTAGATTATAATCCCCCAAAACTTGCTGTTAAAGTATACTTTCAGCAGCTAGAAAGAGCAGAGAGAGAATCGTAGACAAGTCTGAAATAAGTGGTACGATGCTGTGGAAATAATATCATGTACATTTAGATAACAATAAAGCACGTATGTAGTGTGCAGAAGCTTTAGGAACTTCAGTCTTGGGGCACCTTAGTGGCTCAGTCAGTTAAGCGTCCAACTTGGGCTCAGGTCATGATCTCACAGGTCGTGAGTTCAAGCCCCGCATCGGGCTCTGTGCTGACAGCTCAGAGCCTGGAGGCTGCTTCAGATTCTGTGTCTCCCTTTCTCTGCACCTTGCTTGTGCTTTCTCTCTGTCAAAAACAAATAAACATTAAAAAAGAAATTGGAAAAAAATAATAGTAAAAGAACTTCAGTCTTTATAACCATTCTGTGAGATAGGTACTGTCATTGTTCTCATTTTACAGTTTGGGAAATTGAGGCAGAGAGAGAGTTTAAGTAACTTGCCCAAGGTCACACAGCTATTAAGAAGTAGAGTCAGCATCCAAATACAGATTCCAGGGCCCATGTTCTTAACCGTTATGCTATGTTATACAGGCTTTGGAGCTAGAGAGACCTGTCGGTAAGACCTGGTTCCAGCACTTACTTAAGTCACAAGGCCTTAGGCAAGTCACTTAATTCCTTTATGCAAAAAGTGAGGATAATGACATTTATTATCTTGATGGGAAGATGAAAGGAAATAGTAAACATCATGTACCTAATGTAGTGCCTTGCACACAGAATGCAACCAACAGGCAATGCGAGTATTACTGCTTCTGCCATAGTCGCTGACCACCAGGCTGTCGCCAACCTTGCCGAAAATGGGATCAACAACTGTCATTTTTTGTAACACTGAAAAAAAAATCTTGAAACCATCTGTTTTCCCTCCCCCTCTACTTTTTCCTGTCTTTCTCTTTAGGGAAAACCAAGACCAGAATTAACTTGGAAGAAAGATGGTGCAGAAATTGATAAGAATCAAATAAACATTCGCAACTCTGAGACTGATACAATCATATTTATCAGAAAAGCAGAAAGGAGCCACTCTGGGAAATATGATCTGCAAGTCAAAGTGGAAAAATTTGTGGAAACGGCTTCAATCGATATCCAGATCGTTGGTAGGTTTGGAAGAATGTTCTATCAAAGCAATATTTGTACTAATTGTCCTTGTCATTAAGGCAAGAGTAAGAATTTGTGTTAGAGTGGCTTTCCATAAAATTCTTTTTTTAGAATTAAAATTACATTGGTAAAATTTGCATTTCAAAATACCTTTTTTCTTACTAGAAAAACTAATCATGGAGACTTAGGGCATATATGTTAAAGAAAATTAATATATGTACTTTTTAGTGCAAACCATCTGTACCGCTTCATAATCCAGTTCTCTCTTATTCTGTTTCTTAACTCCTTGATGATGAAACTATTTCCTGTTTTGAATTCTGGCATAAAAAACAAAGCAGATTCTAAACATAGTTTAACATGTTTCTCACCACACCTAAAATTTTCAACTAATACAGTTTTAATGGAGAGGGAAGAGTTTTTTTAAATGTAAGGAAGATGTACCTAAATAGTTAAACACCTAATTGGTTATTCCTACAGGGCTAGGTACTCACTCTCCTGTCCAAATAAATGAATAAATAAGTGTAGGTCTTACTTCTGTCCAGAGTTAGGGTAATAGAGGGAGGATCTCTCACAGATAGGCCCCTCTCACTTGAACTGTTCTGTAATTTTTGCAATGCGAAGAAATGCATTTAAGAGCATAGCTACAGAAGCCTCGTTTCCAGTCCAGTCATTTTTATTATTCTATTTCAGCAAATTTGCTGAAACTAGGAGTTTTCTCACTAAAGGAGAAACTTCCTGTTGGCTGAAATTTCACGCCCTTTAAGCTAAGTACTGTCTTCCTACTGGCTTACCGTTCTTGATTTCTGTTAAGTTGAGGGGAGTGCTGAGGCTACCCTGTGCCCTTGGATCTGGCTGGGCTCCATTCTAATGGGAACCCCCATGGAAACCCCCACTCTAATGGGAGCCTCCAGGTCTGGAAGAGCACCTTCCCTCTGAAACACACAGAAGGACTTCTCTTTTCCACTTTGCCATGTAGTTACTTTAACAGGTAGTTCTAAGTGCCCAGGACATTGCTTGCACACTCAAAGTGTTCAATAAATAGTGATTATTATTCTAGTTATTTTATTGGTTCCAAATTTAACATTGGCAGAGAGATAAAATAAGTTTTCTTCATGCACGTTAAAGACACCTTTTGGGTACAGCAGAGGAACCCACTCACAGGCTGTGGCCTCCATGCCTCGCACCAAAAGCTAGAGCTGCTTGGCCCAGGTGGGCTCTAAGATTTGGAGCCCAGGGTCAGCTTACATTTCCCATTAGGCAGTGTAGCCTTGTGATTCATTGCCAGTAGCCTGCTCTTGGAGTGAAGGTTGATGAGGTTTGAAATTTCATTTAAATTTTCCTTTCAAAATCCTTGTCTTTCCATGAAGATAAAAGTCAAGAGTTTCCAGATGAGCTTAGCTGGAGTGCATTCCACTCTCCTAAAGTTTAAGAATGGTGAAAGAAATGTGGGTAGAAATGCAGGGAAGGAAGGGCATTTTAAAACATCTTCCTACAATGAAGTACAGCAGTCCTGTTTATTGATGGAGACAGGTTCCCAGATGTCTGAAACTGTGAGTAGTACCAAACCCTATATATGCTGTTTTGTCCTATACGTACATACCTATGATAAAATTCAATTTATAAATTAGGCACAGTAAGAGATTAACAAAAGTAACTAACAATAAAACAGAACAAGTACAACCATGTACCGTAATAAAAGTTAATCTCTCTCACAAAATATCTCACTGTACTGTACTCACCCTTCTTCTGATGATGTGAGATGATAAAATGCCTACATGGTGACATGAAGTAAGGTGAATGATGCAGGCATTGTGACGTAGCATTAGGTTACCACTGACTTTCTGACACTATATCAGAAGGAGGAGCATCTGCTTCCCGATCTTGGTTGCCTGGGGTAATGGAAACCTCTGAAAGGTAAACAGCCATTAAGGTGGGGGACCACTGCATATGTTGGGAGGGAAAATGACCTCATAATGATGTCATGAATTCGTCCTCTAGACCGTCCAGGTCCACCTCAACTGGTGAAGATTGAGGATGTCTGGGGAGAGAATGTTGCTCTATCATGGATACCACCAAAGGATGATGGAAATGCAGCCATCACAGGGTACACGATCCAGAAAGCTGATAAGAAGAGCATGGTAAGGTCTGGCCATCTCTGGTTCAGCAGCAGCAAAATCGCATTTCATCAAAAGTAAAGGGGGGCAGGGCATGAGGTCCTCTTAAGGACATGAATATTTACTTTGCTTGGTTATCATGAGGCTAAAACAGTATAAAGCAGCTGACATAGTGCTCAATGGAATTCAATAAATTCATTTGTTCAACAAATATTTAGTCACTCTGGATTCTGACTCAGATTTATATCCATGCAACTCTTTCTCCTTGTAAAATAAATGTTGGATAACATGTATAGAAAGAGACCAGTTAGAAAAGAAAGATTCTGAAGAGAACAGCAAGTGCAAAGTTCCTGAAGAGGGCAGGAGCTTATTAGTGCGTTCAAGAGGCAACCTAGTCGGAGTACGATTTATTATTACCTGTATTTAATAGATGAGGAAACTGAGGCTCAGAAAGGATAAATGACTTGCTCGAGATCACCATTTTAAATGTTAAAGTCTAGGTGCTCCTGCATCAGAATCCATCCTCTACACCGTACTACTGCCCTACCTGTATGTGAATGAATGAATAAATGAATATTTGGGCACACAATGGCATCGAGCCCCTCTTCCTTCTCATAGGAAGAGTGAAATATCATACTTAATGATATTGACAGGAAGTCCTCAGGCATTTACACTAGTAGATGTCAGTAAGAACTTGTCTTCTTGGATAGCCAGTCAAGTCCGGGTGAACCTGGACGGACTTTCTCACTGTTGACTGAGTTCTAACTGGTGACGGAGACTGATCCCCAACCTCTGCACCCCTGTGTTTCTGTCTGTCCAGTGTAACTCCCAGGAGATACCACACCATTGTCTCATTGTGGCTACAGATGCTACTCTTCACTTAAATTCCTGTTGTTATTCATAACTTCATAGACATTTTTTTCATTATGTGTGCCAACACATTAATTTATTCTTCATTCACTATATGTTGAGCACTGTTCTAGCTACTGGATCGGGGGGAAAAAAAGGAGCACTCACAATCTAGGCAAGAAGAAAAACATCATAAAACCAAATGACAAAGCAATACAATAAATGCTGGAATAAATTTTGGAATAAAGTGCTCTGGGAATAAAGGAAGTCATAACTACATTTGCCTGGTGTCCTAAAAATATTCAAAATATGGACCACCCGGGTGGCTCAGTCAGTTAAGTGTCCAATACCTGATGTCATCTCAGGTCTTGATCTCAAGGATGTGAGTTCAAGCCACTTTGTGTTGGGCTCTTACTCTGGGCATGGAGCCTACTTAAAAAATATATATCTAAAATACTGAGATAATGATGGCCCCTAAAAATTCTAAGAAAAATCCTTTTCCTTTATGCACTTTTTATCAGAAAATGTATTTTCTTGGGGCACCTGAAAACATGTGGCTCAGCTGGTTAAGCGTCCAACTCTTGATTTCAGCTCAGGTCATGATCTCATGATTCATGGGTTCAACCCCAAGTCCGGCTCTGACAGGGCGGAACCTGCTGGTGATTCTCTCTCTCTCTCTCTCTCTCTCTTTCTGCCCATCCCCCATGCTCTCTCTCTCTCTCTTTCTCTTTCTCTCAATATAAATAAAAATAAAATTAAAAGCATCTAAAAAATGTATTTTCTCAATTAGTGGTACTAAACATCTGTGGTTCTCTACTGGTTGCAAGATAAACTTTGAGACCACTCTATTTCTTGGTATGGTGAGGAAAAATTGAAAAGAAAATTACTTGTTTTAGCTTCTCATTCATTCATTCATTCATTAATTCATTCGGGTAGTCAATAAACATTTATTTTGTGCATAGTACCTACTATGTGCCAGGTATTATAATAGGCACTGGAGATACAGGGGTAAGAAGAAAAGTTGTGTTTTCTTCTCATCGTGCTGTGTCCATTTCAGTGGAGGAGGTAGACAGGAAACAAGTAAAACAGTAAATATATAATGTAATTTAAGGTAGCAAGTGCTGCAAAGAAAACTTAGCCAGGTTAAGGTGAGAGAGTATAACCAGCACAGAATGGTGGGAGGGTGAACAGTCAGGGAAGAGGTTTAATATCTGAGCAAAGACCCAGAAGAACCTACTTTAATATTAGGCAAACTTACTGGGTTATATTAATTTTTCTCTAGTGATTTAGCATCATCTCTTCTTCAGAATAGATGTTTGCACAAAAATCCTTTTTTAATGTTTTTTTTCAAATTTATTCTTGAGAGAAAGAGAGAGCGAGGGAGTGGCAGAGAGAGAGAGGGGGCCAGAGAATCCAAAGTGGGCTCTGCACTGACAGCAGACAGCCTGATTTAGGGCTCGAACTCACAAACCGCAAGATCGTGACCTGAGCCAAAGTTGGACGCTCAACTGACTGAGCCACCCAGGCGCCCCTGTTTACACTAAAATTTTAAAATCAGATGTTGTTATACAAAAGATAGGTGACAGACACTGTACACTTAGGAAGAAAATATAAAGGTAGGAGTTGACATCTAGGGTATATGAATCTAATGTGTAAATGAAGATTAAACTATAGGGGTGCCTAGGTGGCTCAGTCGGTTAAACATCTGACTCTTGCTTTCAGCTCAGGTCATGATCTCATGGTTCGTGAGTTCAAGGTCCCTCATCAGGCTCTGTGCTGATAGTGTGGAACCTGCTTGGGATTCTCTGTCTCCCTCTCTCACTGCCCTTCCCTGACTCACGCT
This sequence comes from Leopardus geoffroyi, assembly GCF_018350155.1. Taxonomy (NCBI): domain Eukaryota; kingdom Metazoa; phylum Chordata; class Mammalia; order Carnivora; family Felidae; genus Leopardus; species Leopardus geoffroyi. Next base: position 122,649,957 of record NC_059341.1, read on the forward strand.
CTCTCTCTCTCTCTCTCTCTCTCAAAAAAAAAATAAAGATTTTAAAAAATATTAAATTATACATAATCAAGTATATTATAAAATGTTAAACAAATTAAATGTACGTTGTTAGTACTCTCAATATAAAAATCAGTGCTATTTTTCTCATAGTTAATAAAACATCCCCACTGTTTATTCTAATCAACAGTTGGAATAGTTGTGTGTTTTTAGATGATTTTTCTCAAAAAAAAATTTTTTTTTCCTTTAGGAATGGTTCACTGTCATTGAGCATTATCACCGAACCAATGCTACCATTACTGAACTGGTCATAGGAAATGAATATTATTTCCGGGTCTTTGCTGAGAACATGTGTGGCCTCAGTGAGGATGCAACAATGACTAAGGAGAGTGCTGTGATCGCCAAGGATGGTGAGTTAGCAGTGGACTCATATAAGGAGGTTCTGGACTCAATTCCAGTATGTGGGGGTGTGAGGGGTTTCCTTTTGTTTTTGTTTTGTTTTGTTTTCTTTTGTTTTGTTTTGTTTTGTTTTATAGAGGCTTCCCTACCACGATTAAATCCAATCTCCAGCCCCTCTCCCTTCCCTGGAGGTCTGAGGATGGGACTGAAAGTTTGAAACCACTAATCACAGCTGGCAACAAGTCCCCATCCTTCAGTCCAAAGGTCACCTCATTAATTTAACAAAAGACCCTTTTATAACTTTCCTCCCTTAGGAAATTTCAAGGGTTTTAGGAGCTCTGTGACAGAAATGGGGCCAGAAGACCAAATATTTACAGTGAAGTCTTGGATTGCGAGTGTTCCGCAAGACATGAATATTTCTAATGTATTTTTATGAGATAAACGAGTTGTCTTGCAGTGCTAGTAGTATGTGATGCCGGTCATCACGTGATCATAACTAAGCCAATGTTTCCTGAAATTCACTTTGATATACCAGTGCTTTGGATTACAAGCATGTTTCTGGAATGAATTATGCTTGCAAACCAAGGTTTTAATGTATTTCTTATTATAAATCACAATATTACAACTGGACATCTGGAAACCCCAGTTTTCAATGACTAGATGTTCTCAAGAAGATTGGCTATAGAGATGTGGTGAAAGGGAATTCAGAAACTGATAAACACACATTTTTAAATTGTGGTAAAAATGTTTGAGTAAAATGTTGATTTTACCAGTAAAAATTTTTATTTTTATTTATTTTTTAACTGTTTATTTATGTATTTTGAGAGGAGGTGGGCAGAGAGAGGGAGAGAGGGCATCCCAAGCAGTCTCCACTCTGTCAGCACAGTGCCCAACGTGGGGCTCAATCTTACAAACTGAGATTATGACCTAAGCTAAAATCAAGAATCAGAGGCTTAACTGATTGAACAACCCAGGGTGCCCCTTATTTTTATTTTTAATATTGCATTTTTTAAAAAATATAAACTTTCTGACTTCTTTCCAACTTCTGGGCTGTGGGTCTGGATGGCTAAAATCAGAGATAGGAATTTCATTTCCTCATAAACCACTGTCCTTAAAGTCCTCATTGCTCATTGCCTTTACATTAAAATATACTGTTGATCAAAATATTCAGATACCAGATTCTTCTCAGTATTTCTTTCAGTCTCAGATGACCGTACTGACTTTGTGTCCCAGTGCGATTGTCCGTTTGTACACTTCAGAATGAATGTTGTGTGGAATTCACCCATATTTTCACATGTTTTTATAAGCTCAGGGGAGTTTTAACCATGAATAAAGTATGCCAAGAATGACATATTCTCAGGCCAATTTGTGTTTTTCTAATGCTTGTTTTTAAGGTAAAATCTACAAAAATCCAGTGTATGAAGATTTTGATTTCACGGAGGCACCCATGTTTACTCAGCCTTTGGTTAACACCTATGCTGTGGCTGGTTACAATGCTACCCTGAACTGCAGTGTGAGAGGAAATCCTAAGGTACCATTTTTTCAATCACATTAGTTAAATTTAAGAATTAGTCCCAAATTGCCCTTTGTTTTAAAATTTTTTTTTAACATTTTTATTTATTTTTGAGAGACCGAGCATGAACAGGAGAGGGGCAGATAGAGAGGGAGACACAGAATCCAAAGCAGGCTCCAGGTTCTGAGCTGTCAGCACAGTGCCTGATGCGGGGCTCAAACCCACAAACCGTGAGATCATGACCTGAGCTGAAGTCGGATGCTTAACTGACTGAGCCACCCAGGCGCCCCCAAATCCCCTTTTTGTTTTATGTTAGACACATTATAATTGCAAATAACAATATAAGTTGTGCTATTGTATCTTTTTCTGGGATAGGGAGGAGAGTGCAGCATTGTGGTGTTGGTGGATAATTAGGTCCACTATTTAAATACAGTAGTAAAAAAATGCTTATATTTCTTTACTAAATAAAAGATGACTATTTAGGAAAACCCAAAACACCCATTTTAAAAAATACTGAGAGGTAAGGAGATGGAAGTAATATTGTTTCACCTGAAAAATCTGGTGGTAATATTGATTCATCAAATTTTCTAAAATAGATTAAAGCAAATGATGATACTGTAATGCAAGGCAGAATATAAAATGTGCTGTCCTAGGAAGGAAGACATCATATCTGATTGAAGAGATTTAGAAAGGTTTTAAGGTTTCTTGATGGCATTTGAAAAGAGCAACGAATTAATGAATGTTTCCCATAGAGATATTTTTTTTCCTGGTGGCACTGTGGGAAAAGTGCCCTAGAATTTGGAAACATTGCAAAGTGGTATGATTCCTGCATATACCATCAGATGGAATAGACGAGTCAAGGGAGAAGTTACACTGAGAATGAGAGGAAGATCCTGAATTCATCTTTAGTTGGAAGTGATGTCGGTACAAGCAGGAATGACCAGGAGGGAGAGGAGAGGTCACCAGAGCTTAAGAGAAAGGCCAGAGCTGTGACTCATCCTAGGCATGGGGGTGCTATATTCCATCTCTTGGAGCCGAAACTATAGAAAGGAATATCATTGAGGAAAGAGACTAGTAATCAAAAAGCCAAAGTCCAAGGGGTAAGCCTCAGTGAATGCTCCCATTTGAAAGGACGAAGAAGGATGGAGGGAGGAAGATGATGGTATGAAGGAGACAGAAAAGAAAGTCTCTAGAGTCTGAGCAAGGCAAAAGCATATAAGAGGCAGAAGAGAGAATATGGAGAGTGTACATTTACCAAAGGGAGAAGAGAATATGGGAAGGCAGGGGAGGGTCAAGGGTGATCGAATGTAATTCAGAGGCCAAGGAGAATAGAGTCAGCTTCCTGGGTGACTGGTCATTACTGATCTTGCATTATCTGAAGTGGACCCATTCCACTAGATGATGAATAGAGCTCTTTGAGGAGAGATGAAATGGTGAGGAGGCATAAGCAGCCCCTAAAGAATTAGAAAAGAATGTCAGGAAAAGGAAGTGGGGAAAATCAGATGGTTGTGACACCTTATGAGGATTCTCTGAAAAATGCCCAGCAACATACACTCTCCAGGGTAAGTTGACATCAGGAACCTGTAGATCAAATTAGAATGCATCTGAATTCATTTGGGAAGAGAGCCCCAGAGCTGTCTTCTGAACAAGTCTGGCTTGCTTCCGACCTGCCCATTTGTTTTCTTGCCAAGCACCATGTAGAATTTAATTTGAAAGGAACAGTGCTCAAGTAGATGTGGATTCTTCTCAGATATACTTTCTTTCTAAGCCATGCTTTAAAATTTGGTCACTGGCTTTAATGGTCTATTATTTATTATGCTAAATACTGATATATTTTGACTTATTTTCTTCAATCTTAACTTCAGCCCAAAATAACCTGGATGAAAAACAAAGTTGCTATTGTGGATGACCCAAGATACAGGATGTTCAGCAACCAAGGGGTCTGTACTCTGGAGATTCGCAAGCCTAGCCCCTATGATGGAGGCACTTACTGCTGCAAAGCTGTCAATGACCTTGGGACAGTGGAGATCGAATGCAAACTGGAGGTGAAAGGTATGACATCAAAGATCTCATGTATAAACTGAAATGAAAGAAAATCATTTATTTATCGTCCTTACTGCAAAATCCAAATTACTTGCTAAAATGTTTGGGGGTGGCAGAGGAAGGGGAGAGAGAATTCTGGGACAGAAGACATTATTACATTCTGCATTCACTCTGATTTGTTTAAATAGACTTATTCTCATCTCTTGCAATTCTTGTTAACTAAATGAATATTAATGTCAGTGGAATGCTAGCATGGGTACAGCATGGTGAGGATGAGTAAAGTCAAGGGAATATGACTTTCATGATATAATCCATTTATTTAAAAAGTCTAGTGCAAAAGCTCATCTAATGAAGCTACAATTAAGGAATTTACACTATTTTTAATTAGTTTACTATTTTGTGAAACTTCTAATATATATATGGGTAAGTTTGCTAATTTAGCATTTAATATTGCACATAGAGAATATAGCATATCCATATTATTGTATTATAATCAGTTGCTTTTAAAATCTCATTAAAATTTTTCCATTTATAGGTAGGTATTTCATTTATACTAGTTTTTAGAAATGCTGCAACTAATGTAAACCAAGAAACATATAAGGATTTATGTGGTAGAAAAGTCTCAGAATAACCTGTCATCTTAATCAATTTTTATAGTAATTGGGTGTAATTTTTATACTGGAGTTTTTTTCTTGACAATCAAATGGTACTTTGGGATACCGTGAAAACTATAGCTGTCAGAGTCTCTGTTATGAGATAATGGGTGACATGATCCTAATGTCTTTTCTCTTTTTCTTATTATGTTATATTGCTTTTCTGTGATAACCAAAATCTTTATTTTTTCTACCTCTCTGCAATGAAGAAATTATGATTCAAAAGTCAGAAAGATAACTTTGTAAATATCTATTTTAGAAAAAAATAGTAAATACTTAAGGTATTAATATTAAAAAAGAGGTTTTAGTCTTAAATCTAGTATAAATAAAGACACTTCTTGAAAAAATTTTTTCATAACTTAAAAAAAAGTATTCTTTCTGCTATGATTTCTGTCCATTCTCAGGTAATACAGTATAGTAGATTGATAACTGAATAAGTAGAAATTTTTAAATTTTTTTCTCTCAAATATAAAACAATAATATTCTTACAAAGTGTCAAACATGACTATTGAGAAAGTGTTTACAAATTTAAGCATTATTTTTATCTGTTTATTAGTTCTAAATTCAAACTAAGTTAAGAGTTGCAAATATATCTGGTTTCTCAACCCCTAGCTTTTTTAAAGCATTGTTGGTACTTATGTCTCAATATCCAACAAAATCCAACAAAAAACTAGTACTACTTCTGCATGCTTTGAAAATAAAAGAATGTTGCTAATGGTGTAAAATGATTATTTCATAAATGGTTCAACATTTGGGATCCTCCATAGAAGCAAATAATGCTATACAGATAGATGATATATCATTTATAGTAATTATATAGTAAATTATATAGTAACTGAATTTAATAATATAAAGAATGTATCCTAGTACATGAGTTCATAATAAGGCATCAACTGTGGTATATTGGTGAAAACTTTTAGTCCTAAGAGTAAACCCAAGATTGTTTATCATCAGATTGTTATCTGATAATAGGTGACTTGAATCAAGTTAAGCTGTGAAAAAAAAAAAAAAAGAAAAAGGTAAGAATGTCAACTGAGAATAAATAAATACTGGTACAAATATTCTAATTCTACAGTGATATATCAAGGACTAAATACCCCTGGACAACCAATCTTCCTGGAGGGGCAGCAACAGGTTTTAAAAGTTCATATCCCACTGGATATTTCTACTTTCTGTTCCATTCCTCTTACATGAAATCGCACTTTGCATGTAAAGCTTGACTTTCTCATTTGCTTTTCATTGTATCTGTTAGCAGCTCATGGCATACAGTGTTTATGCCATGAACAGGAAGGCCAAATTATTCAAGGATATTAACTAATGTAGGCACTATGTTTTGTCAGAAAACTAAGTACCATACCACACATCCCCATAAATAAAGCCAAAGAGCTACATTTTAAGATGACCTCACTGGAGATATCAGATTATCAAAACTTGGGAATCAATGACATTTCTTTAATATTTTCATTTTCCAAATGAAGAGAAATATGATCTTCCTTTAAGATAATTTCTGCTGTAGTTTCCTTAGATTCATGTTGAGCATTTTTAATTTACTAAGTTGTAGGAAAAATATTCTAGACATTTTTGATGAAGAGAGGACACAAATATTTAGAATATTTGGATCCAATATTTGGAAACTTTCATATTTAAGATTTCCAATGAAATATTTACCAATAGAATATCTATGACCTATCCATCTGTTGGACATTTTGGATATTTTCATGGAACTAAAATTATTTCATATATTTATGAACTTGAAAGAAAATTTTGGGTCCCATTACTAAATGTATTAAACAATAAATGAGTGCTATTCTACAAGTATAATTCACCCCCATTTGGAATAATGAATTGAGAAGTTCTTTGGGACTGGGTAAACAACCTGATGTAAACTCTAATGTTGTAAATCTATGCCTGAGTTTACAATTCCCAGAGATAATGTCAGCTTGCAAAAGATGACCAAATTAGGGCTCTTTCTTTAAGGTTTTGTAGATTATACATAGAGTAGCTTTCTACCCTAAGTTTGTTTAGGCCTTGTGTTTATTTAGATCAGTCATATATAATCAGTTCAGAATACAATATTATAGAATATACTAGTTTAATATTTTTATCTACTTGATAATTTTGCCTTTTAGCATTTCAACATATATATATGTACACTAATGCTTTGTCTCTTGTCTCTGTTTTTCTTTTGTTGAAAAACACAATATATATATGTTGTAGGTTTTTTTTTTTTTAAGCTAATGGTTTGGAAGCTTTTACTATAAATATTCACTGTACAATCAAGTTGGCTTTGCCACCTGATCAGGCAAAGTTGTTGTGCATATTAATAAATGTTTTACATATTAATTATCCTTTTGAAGTGACTGGATCCCTGCCCTTCACTCCATATGCTTCTATTTTCCTACATCTTTCACATGACTAAGGATTAATGAAATCACCTCATCATAATCATGACTATAATTTCATCCAACAAGTACTCAACTTTGGTTTTAGCACTTTATTAATGCTTACAACTTCTCTCTCTCTTTCTCTCTCTTTCCCTTAGTTGTAGCACAGTAAGGATTTTTGAATGTATATTATCATCTAAGGTAAGCTTTCATATGGTTTTGGCATATGAAGCTTATGACTGTCATAAGCCATACAAAGCCTGTGGAGTATGGCATGATTTTCATTCTGTAATCCAATGAAAATAGACTATTTAAAATCTCTAACTTTGTAGTTTTAGTTTGTATTTAAGTATCTTGACATTAACAGCTAGTACTTATTCATCACAACAATCTCCTGTTGACATGAAGCAAGTTGTTGAATGCAGTAAAGCATGAATTAATGCATTTAATGCTGATGAAAATGATACCCAAGCATTCTGAATGCTTTGCATCAAGGAATGGACATGTACATAAGCGGCATCATTTCTACCAATATGTGACTTGAATTTTTTTTTTTAAAAAAGGAGAATGACTTTCCCAAATTTGCATTAAAGAAGTTTTAAGAATGTTCAAATGGCATGCTGTTTTTGCCTGGACGTGAGTTTATTAGCAAGTAGTGAAGCACTTCCTTAAAGGACCATGAATTTTTATAGTTTCATGGGTTCTCTTGTGAAGGGGTACTTTTATTTTATAAATATAATTCAGACACATGGAAGGTAAGTTTGAAATAGTAGTAGGATTTTTCACGTTCAGAAGGCATTGGACACGTTTTACTATTTTTAACAAAATCTTTCCAATTTTTGCACTTTGATAGTGTATAAATAGCCAAAATTAAAGGAGTGGTTCCTTTTTTCTTCTCCACTGTGCTTGAGTTGGAGTTCTTTGTGCTAAATTAAAAGGAACATTAATGAACAGGAAAACAGTTCTTCTCACTGATTCATAACATGGTCTACATCTACTCTGCCATTCAACCAGAAGGCTTAAATCATCTATAGAAGAATCCCAAAACCCAAAAGAGCAATAGATCCTTTCCAAAACCAGTTAGGAATTTAAACTAAGATGGAATAATAGCAGGGAACAAGAAACTGCTATGGATCTGCCGGGAACTTGTTTTTCCTTCTAGATGCCAACTGCTTTAAATTCTAAATGTACTAAATGCAGGAGATTTCCCAGTAGGACTGAATGAATCTTTGTGACTAACTGGAACATAATTAGTCACATTTCTAGGCAGCTAGTCAGGAAGTAGTATTTCAGTAATTTTTCATGTAGACGGTTTTGACTTGGCCTTTTCCTTTTTGTCCTCTCTAGGTGGTCTTTCCTTCTGCAGGCTTCTCTTGCAAGGCGTACCTCCTAACATAATTGATTCATATTTGCGAGACTTGCAATCAAGCAACCCTGAGGAATACTAAGGGCCTGGGCCCTGCCTCCTTACACTCCACTGCTTTGAAATCTGATTGCAATGAGAAAGCATTTTCTGTTTTCCACCAGCACCCAAGTGTGGTTGTTTTCTTTCCTCCTGATGTTAAAGAAAAAAAAATGTTTGCACGGGATTGCTTAATTAAAAATTGCATACAAAATTTCATTTGAAGTCAACATTTTGCTCATGATTGTCTGTGCTTGGTCACTGTACTTTACAAAAAAAGCAAGCTAGAAAATTAGCAAAAGCTGTTGTTTCAGTTTAAAATAGTAGGCTGTAAATGCTTTCTTTTTTCCAGAATAAAATGACATAGTACCATATACCATGGTCAGATCTTGAAAACCCATCTTTCTCTTGAAAAGTCACTCTTTTCTTCATCTAACAGATTTTTCTAAGCAAAACAGGGTTGTTTATTTCACACAATCCTGCTTAACACCAGTGGATCTGTACGCTTTTTCCCATTTGTATTCCCTATAAGACAACTTCATAAAGTCTCTCAGACACAGTTTTCTCAACAGAAGGGAAATTGTATTCAATAAATGGTACAATAAGTTTGAAGCACTTATGATGAGATTACACAGTATTCTTTTATGTGCTTGGGGTTGTGTGCGCAAACAGAACTGAGGACAAAAGGCTGGGAGCCAGGTGCCACCAAACTCAGGCCTGACCTTCATTTGTCTCTGGCACAGCCTCCAGGCCAAATGTACCAGAGCTCCTGCCAAAACAGCTAGTCCTAGTGACAGAGAGTTACTGCAGACAACAGAGCGGTTATAGATTTAGAGATTGCTGATGGCATCCATTCAGACTAATGAAGACCATCAAAATCCTAGAAGCTGAGAAACATTTGCAGGAGCGCATCATCTTTTCAGCGCTTCCTTTGACTCTTCCTGCTGTTCTAGAGAAAGTTTCAGTTAAGGGAGTGAAGGGTAAGTAAGTCACCTCACCATTACTGTTTATTCCCTCGCCGCCCCCCATTTCTTCTTTTTGGTCTTTTGTCCTAGGAGATAAATACATTGTGACCTGTAGGTGGGCCCATAGGATCCTGGGACAATATTTTAAAATATCTGCCCTGCTTCCTTTCCAGGTTAGAGCTGGGAGGTATGGGGGGAGATCACACTCCTGGGCTGACGTGGGTCTCATCAAGGGAAGGAGTGGTGTATTCAGGTAGCTGCAGTACCTTTGGGAACAGCAAGAGAAAATTTGGGTTCTTGTCCAAACTATAATGGCTGCCTCTTCTGTTCTGATGAGTTGGTGATCCTGCCTTATCGGTTGTGAAGAATATTGGCTACTACCCCATATCCTTAATCATTGTGAAGCAGTAATGTGTGCAACACCTATGTAAATACCCATTTTAATCAGAAACTATATTTACACATTATCAACTAAGATATTTTATGTAAAAGAAACCTGGCATCTCTGTAACGTCAAGAAGATCATATCCTTATGTGCAAACCCAATAAACAACTGTCTGGCAAAACTAATTGATGTGGGCCCAGCTGCTTGGTCTGAACTCCAGGACAGCAACTAAGCTGGTTGCCTAATTCACTCATTGACTGATTTTGCCAAGTCAGGGTCAAGTTTGTTAGGCTTTGTATAAACATTGCCTAAAAGTGACTGTAAAGTATCCTTACAAAATATTGGTTCCCAATCATGACTCACGCTGTCAAATATATTTTGTACTAGATAATGTTATTTTTCTACATATGACCTCTTTAAGGGTACTCATGCACCACAAAATTCCAAAAAGGAAGAAAAAGTCTATTTTGAAACGACAAAGAGCAAAAAATGTCAGAAGCTGTCATTGCTATTACCTTTCGTACAACTTTGTTCTAATTTTGTTTGAATTTGACTTTATTAAAGAAAAATTATATGTCACAGGAACTTACCAAGAATTCTTTTTGGAAACTAAACATTTATTAAATGTTGTAAAGGATCATATTTATTTACTTACTTTAGAAGAAAGCTTAATGAATGTTTCATCTAAATTAGTACAGAAATAGAAAAACCCACTAGTTCCAAGAAACATTGGAACAAGGTAATAATCCACTTCATGCCTTCAAAGAGTTAATAATGTAGAAGACTAGTAAACAAAGGGGAAGACATAAACAGGGAAGACAGCAGGTGTAAGAGATCCCTATAAGGATTCAGAAGTTGGATAATGTGGTTTATGTATTTGTTATTATCTATGTATGTATCACACTAGAATGAAGTATAGGCCATGCCACATGACTTTATTTTTCTAAATCAAATTAAAATATGAGCTCTCCACTAGCTAGATGAGCTCTCCACTAGCTAGTGAAATTGAGAAATTCTCTCTGTCCTGTTCGGGGGTCCTACCTCAGGCCCTGGGTCAGCTGGAATATTTTCTGTGCCTAGAAAATGGAGAGAAGGAAAGTCTCTCCATTTTATTCCATACTGGTGGAATGTCTGTGTCCAACCCACTATGGTCCACTCAAAGACTCTGAACTTCCTGGACAAGTGTGGATATAAGTGTGGACCTCTAAGGCCATAGCTTCACTATTTACCTGCTACTTTTAAAGATGTTCTTTGTGGAAACACTGGACAGTTCTACCACTTAGTACTAGCCTTGGACCTGGGCAAGAGGGAATTCTACACTTTCAAGAGCCTCACTCTGGCCCTCCTCCACCCATTAATTCCCTCCACAGGGCAGGAGGGCCACAAAGCCAAGGGGATGTGCCTATTTAGAATCCTTACCACATCCTCCTTGTAAACTGCACCCAAGCTAACTTTTAGGGAATTTGTGGGCCTTTTCCCTGAGTTCAAACCCCCTAAAAAGAAACACATGGCCAGTTTATGCACATTGAGGCTCAAAGGTTAGGACAGAGACACCTGTTTGCCAGGAGGCAGGGGTGTGGGGATGTGACTAGAGCTTGTGCATGAGGTGGGGCATCTGCTCATGTGGGTCTAAGAACCCTCCTGGTGTGGTGCTGGAAGGAGCTAGGATGTAAAGAGTGGGGAGGCTGGCAGTGGGTCACCATATTGTGGCAAGTATCTCTGAAGAATCTGACAGTTCTACAATTCAAACCTGGCCTTCCAAGTCATTATGGATTCAGCTCATGAAGACTGGAGAATACAACTAGTTTATTAACCATCCATTAGCTTCATTTATAACTTCTAAATATTTATGTACAGGAGCTATAGAAGTTAGGAGTAGCCAGTCCTCAGCATTACCTTGATTCCAAAACCAGACAGACTCCACTAAAAAGAAGAACTACAGACCAATTTCCCTGATGAATGTGGATGCAAAAATTCTCAACAAAATACTAGCCAACTGGATCCAGCAATACATTAAAAGAATTATTTACCACAATCAAGTGGGATTTGTTCCTGGGATGTAGGACTGGTTCAATATCTGCAAGTCAATCAATGTGATACATCACATTAATAAAAGAATGAGAACCACATGATCCTCTCAATAGATGCCCAAAGATAAATCAAGGAATCGATCCCATTTACAACTGCAACAAAAACCATAAAATACCTAGGAATAAACCTTACCAAAGAGGTGGAAAATCTACACACTGACAACTGTAAACAGCTTATGAAAGAAATTGAAGAAGACACACAAAAAATGGAAAAAAAATTCCATGCTCATGGATTGGAAGAATAAACACTGTTAAAATGTCGATACAACCCAAAGCAATCTACATATTCAGTGCAATCCCTATCAAAATAACACCAGTATTCTTCACAGAGCTAGAACACACAATTCTAAAGTTTGTATGGAACCACAAAAGACCCTGAATAGCAAAAGCAATCCTGAAAAAGAAAACCAAAGCTGGAGGCACCACATTTCCAGACTTCAATCTGTATTACAAAGCTGTAATCATCAAGACAGTATGGTACTGTCACAAAAACAGATACATAGATCAATGGAATAGAAAAGAGAACCCAGAAATGTACCCACAAACATATGGCCAACTAATCTTTCACAAAGCAGGGAAGAATATTCAATGGAAAAAAGACAGTCTCTTCAGCAAATGGTGTTGGGAAAACTGGACAGTGACATGCAGATGAATGAACCTGGACCATTTTCTTACACCATACACAAAATAAACTCAAAATGGATGAAAGACCTATATGTAAGAGAGGAAGCCATCAAAATCCTAGAGGAAAAAGCAGGCAAAGACCTCTTTGACCTCAGCCACAGTAACTTCTTACTTGACATGTCTCCCAGTGCAAGGGAAACTAAAGCAAAAATGAACTGTTGGGACCTCATCAAGATGAAAACTTCTGCACGGTGAAGGAAACAATCAGCAAAATGAAAAGGCAACCAACAGCATGGGAGAAGATATTTGCAAATGACATATCAGATAAAGGGCTAATATCCCAAATCTATAAAGAGCTTATCAAGCTCAACACCCCAAAAACAAATAATCCAGTGAAGAAATGGTCAAAAGACATGAATAGACATTTTTCCAAAGAAGACATCCAGATGTCTAATGGACATGTGAAAAAATGCTCAACATCGCTCATCATCAGGGAAATACAAATCAAAACCACAATGAGATACCACCTCACTCCTGTCAGATAGCTAAAATTAACAACTCAGGTAACACCGATGTTGGCAACAATGCAGAGAAAGAGCAAACCTGTTGCACTGCTGGTGGGAATACAAACTGGTGCAGTCACTCAGGAAAACAGTGTGGAAGTTCCTCAAAAAGTTAAAAATAGAACTACCCTATGACCCAGCAATTGCACTACTAGGTATTTATCCAAAGGATACAGGAGTGCTGTTTCGAAGGGGCACTTGTACCCCAATATTTACAGCAGCACTATCGACAATAGCCAAAGTATGGAAGAGCCCAATGTCCATTGACAAATGAATGGATAAAGAAGATGTGATATATATGTATACACACACACACACACACACACACACACACACACACACACAGTGGTATGTTATTTGGTGTTCAAAAGGAATGAAATCTTGCCATTTTCAACAATGTGGATGGAACTAGAGGGTATTATGCTAAGTGAAATTAGAGAAAGGGAAATATTATATGACTTCACTCATGGGTGGAATTTAAGACACAAACAGATGAACACAAGGGAAGAGAAGCAAAAATATGAAAACAGGGAAGGGGAGAAACCACAAGAGACTCTTAAATACAGAGAACAAACTGAGGGCTGCTGGAGGGGTTTTGGGTGGGGGAATGGGCTAACTGGGCAAGGGGTATTAAGGAGGACACTTGCTGGGTTGAGCACTGGGTGTTATATGTAGGTGATTAATCACTGGATTCTACTCCTGAAATCATTATTGCACCGTATGTTAACTAACTTGGATGTAAATTTTAAAAAATAAGTTAATTTAAAAAAAATAAAAGGAGTAGCCAGCCCTGAACCACCTCTGTTTCCTTCTCTGTATCTCCATCCAATTTCTCTCCCACTCCAGCCTTTCCCCACTCACCAAACTCCAAGTCTGACCCTCCATCTCCTTCCTCACTTAAGTTTTATAGAAGAGAATTCTAGAAATACAAGTTTGGTCTCTTTTTCCTGGAAGTAGGAATAGAATCAGAAATAATAATACCAGTACCAATTCTCCTATGATATTAATTGAACTCTAGATTGAACCCCACATTTATTTTATTTATTTTATTTTTATTTATTTTTTTTATTTTAGAGACAGAGAGCATGCACAAGTGGGGGGAGGGGGCAGAGGGAGAGAGAGAATCTTTTTAAAATATTTTTTTAATGTTTATTTATTTTTAAGAGTGAGAGAGACAGACTGCAAGCAGGAAAGTGGCAGAGAGAGAGAGAGGGAGACACAGAATCCAAAGCAGGCTCCAAGCTGTGAGTTGTCAGCACAGAGGCTGATGCAGGGCTCAAACTCGAGAACCATGAGATCATGACCTGAGCCAAAGTCGGACACTTAACCGACTGAGCCGCAGAGAGATAGAGAGGGAGAGAGAGAGAGAAAGAGAGAGAGAGAGAGAGAGAGAGAGAATCTTAAGCAGACTCCACACTCAGTACAGAGCTTGAAATGAGGCTTGATGCAGGGCTCAATCTTAGGATCCTGGGCTCATGACCTGAGCCAAAATCAAGAGTCAGAGGCTTAACCAACTGAGTCACCCAGGTGCCCGTGTTTTAGTTCTTATTTTAGCTGGGCCATTAATTACCATCCTTGTACCAAAAATTCAGGTGCTTGCTACATGTATATATTTATAAAATCCTTTGTTATTAAACTTTGATAACTTAGAATGGACTAGAGAAACCACTTGATGAACAACCAACTGCTCTGGTCTGAGGAACCTATGGCCTAGCTGAATATTTTTCTACTCTCTGGAGTAGATTACTAGCAACAAAATACCAGAGAGGCAGCAAAACAGTTAAACACTCCCAGAGAAGTCACTCAGGGTGGCTTGGGGCACTGGCTGACTCTAGTCATGAAAGGAAAAAACATTGCACTCAAGCGCATAGTCCACCATAATTTCTTTCACTCCCAAGCAATAGCTTTAGAAAGCATCTTTCTGTTCTTCGTAGATAAGCACTTACACAGCTATCCACAGGCAAGAGGCTCCCTCCTTTATTCCTTAACTCAAGGCCCAAGAAAACATTTTAAAGACATTACATACCAATTTTATTGGCGTGTATATCAGCTTTTTTTTTGTTTTGTTAACGAAAAAATAAATAAATAAAAAAGAACTAGGGGTTACCAGAAACACTGTGGCAAGGAAAGGAACCATTATTTGGACTCTGTAAGGCATCCTTCTTGGATGATTAGGACAAGGGGTAATTGGAAAGAAGCCATGTTGCAAAATAAACCAAAACTGATTTGGAGTCATGTGGTCATTTGGAAAATTCCAGATACTAGAGACCCAAGTAATGTATCCCCTGAAGTGCCATTGGACGGGTCATCCCAGCCACACTCCTGAGTGTCCACTGGGGGTCACTGTCCATTCAGTTCCCATTCCTGCCCTGGGGAGGTACCGCTGAGCTGGAGCCGGGTTGGGTGGTAGCAAAGCCTGCCAGGAAGAGGCAGAGCATCTCTGCACAGGGTGACTTTATTCACTTGTCAATAGCTCTTAGTTAGGGTTCAACAAACATTAGGTAGCAATAGTAGGAGTTCCTTGGTGAGACAAGTTTCTCCATGATTGTTGAGTCCTCATAATAGCAAGCATGGACTCTGAACCAAAGTGTCACCAAAGTAGTAACTCCACTCTCTGAGGAAGTTAAGCAAGAGTGATGGACAGATCAGCAGGAGATGGCAAGAAGGGGCTTGGTGGAGGGCAAGACCAAGAATCAACATCAAACCAGGGGGAGAAAAGGAGAACTAACACATTATTATTTTCACCAAGGGAGGGGAAATCAAGAGCAGTGAGATAAAAATGAAGCCAGAAATAACCTCACAAGGCAAGGAACTAAAGAAAGGGGAAATGGCAAAGAGAAAATCAACAATAAAAAAAAAAAAATTTAAAAAGCACCTACTTCTGTGTTTTACAGGCATTATCTCAGCAGTGGTTTCTTACCCTGTCCCCTACCACCCTCCCTATTCCTCTTTGCAGAAGAAAAGAAAACCTTGGACAGAACCTGAGAGCATAGCCTGAGACTACCACCACAACCCCTTGTATGCTTCCCCATTGAACTTTATGCACATGTTATATTCTTCTCTGTGATATAGGAGTTTATTTTAATACAAAACACTTTTTTATTCCCAGATCTTCCAATGGATGTTGTTCCAGACACACTGTCAGGGAGCTAAAGGTGTCCCAGTTCTTGGAAGCATGGCATAATCTTAGAAAAGCCTCATCAACAACCAGCAGCCAACACCGTTACCAGGGACCAACAAGTGGATCTCAGTTCCACTGGTGAGAACATTATGTAATGAGTTTTAAATAAATATACACATATATATGTAATATATATAATATAAAATCAGAAATATAAAATAAAATACAAAATCTTAAATATCTATCTATCTATCTATCTATCATCTAACTCTTCTTTGTCCTGGAAAAAAACAGCTTTAAACAGAATTAAGTGAGCCAAACTGGTCTTTCTTTTCTTGTCCCTTAACTGCCCCAAGTGCTTTCTCTCTTTGTTCTGCCCTAGCCCCCTTCCACCTGGGGTTTAATTTTTTTTTTTTCAACGTTTATTTATTTTTGGGACAGAGAGAGACAGAGCACGAACGGGGGAGGGGCAGAGAGAGAGGGAGACACAGAATCAGAAACAGGCTCCAGGCTCTGAGCCATCAGCCCAGAGCCCGACGCGGGGCTCGAACTCACGGACCGCGAGATCGTGACCTGGCTGAAGTCGGACGCTTAACCGACTGCGCCACCCAGGCGCCCCCCACCTGGGGTTTAAAGGGCTTCTTCAGAGCAATGCCTATACCCAAGCCTTCTAAGAGTGGATGTTGCACTTGAAATGTGGTCTTGTGACCAGCAGCATGGGCATCATCCGGGAGCATGTTAGGAAAGAAAACTCAGCACCATGCACTCTCCACATCTCCTCACTTGGAACCTTTATTGTAACAGGATCTCCAGGTGAGTCCCGTACCTGTTCCTTCAGGACAGGTGTGGCTCCAGCCCTCTTTCTCTCTAGCTCCTTATATGGATATTTATTTGGGGCCATTGTCTCTCACCTGCCCAAAAGAAAGTCAGTCTGATAAAAGTGTCCCTCCTAAGGTATTCCTGATAACAACCTAACTTAACACTGACATGTGACCTAAACTGTCACTCCTAAAAGCCCTAACTGGAAGACAGGAATAACTCTTAGGATTTCAGGCATCCTAGACTGCTGAAGAAGGAATTTTTGAGGAAGAACATTCCCACTAGTGCTCCTCAAATCATATTGTGGAAAAAAATCTTAAAGCGGTAGGATGTGAACTCAGAAAAGGTTAACAAATTAAAAAGGTTAAAGGATATAAAAAAAGAGTGCTAAGAACCGTCTCTGAGGGAAATCAGTTTCCTTAATCCTAAATTGCTTTCACAATTTCAGATAAAAAGCACAATTACAACATCTCAGGGACTATATTGTGAAATATTGTTTTCTGATTTCGTTCAGGAAATCAAGCATTTGTAAAAGAAGAGAGCAAAGGGTTTTGGCAACCTAATATTAAACACTGCACGTCTGCTCATGGATTTTGTAAGGTATCATAGTTCTATAAAGTATGGACTTTAAAGTCTCAAAGTACAAAACTATAAAAACATAAATTAGATCAAAGCAAGTAAATGAAAAGAACTGCAGGACCATACTAATCTTTATAAATACTCCATCCTATGAGTCTAAACCTCTAAACACACAGCTTGACTCCCTAAATGATAACATTCTGCTACACCCCAAATCTAGCCAGTGATTTCTTTTTTTTTTTTTCAAGTTTATTTTTTTATTTTTGAGAGGCGTGGAGGGGCAGAAAGAGAGGGAGAAAGAATCCCAAGCAGGCTCCCCGCTGACAATGCAAAGCCTGACAGGGGACGTGAACCCACTAATGGCAAGATCATGACCTGAGCCGAAATCAAGTGTCTGAGGCTTATCAGACTGAGCCAGCTAGGCAACCCTAGCCAGTGATTTCTTGATTGCAACCCATGCCTTTTTCCAATCCAATGGAAATCAGTGGCTTTTTGAAGCCGTTATATCACAACAGATGCACCTGATCTGACTATATGAGACTATGTTACCTTTTGTGGGAAGTTGGCTGAGATGCTGAGGAAGGAGTTTTGAAATGTAAGTGAAAGTTACATACACAAAGAGAAGCAGCAGTAAAACCAAGATATCCTTTCTCTTTTGGGAAAGAAATTCAGTTTAGCTAAACAATCAAGTAAAAATTTGTGGACCTATTGTACTGTGAATATGTTAAGATGTTACCATTGGGGGAGGGTAGGTGACGAGTACAAGAGACCCCTCTGTATTATTTTTGCTACTTTCTGAGTCTATAATTATTTCAAAATGAAAAGTTTTTTAAAAGTATGGATGTCTATTGAGTGCCAGGTATTGAGGAACACACTCAGTGCAGGAATGTGATCCTAGTACTCTATAAGCTGGGTGAGAGGTAGATTGGTATATAAGTAAGTGACCAAAGACAGAGTGGAATACAAGTACAAAGGCTCTGGTTGTGTGGAAGCAGGAGAGGTCAAACTGGAAGAATGTGCAAGGTCATCTCAGAGAAGATGGAATTTAAGCTGAGCCTTGATTGGCGGGCAATGTTTTAGGGGTAATGAGGGATGGAAGGTACTCCCCAAGCCCAGGGAGAAAATCAGGACATGAGAAAATGCTGGGTGTGTTTGGCAACAGCTAATGAAAGTTGGAGCAGGAGACTTAGAAAGGGAAGTGAGGTTAGAGGAGATATTTGGGAGGTAAGACTGGAAAAGTAGATT
Organism: Leopardus geoffroyi; assembly: GCF_018350155.1. Classification (NCBI taxonomy): domain Eukaryota; kingdom Metazoa; phylum Chordata; class Mammalia; order Carnivora; family Felidae; genus Leopardus; species Leopardus geoffroyi. The sequence continues at coordinate 122,668,739 of NC_059341.1, forward strand.
CAGTCTTCAAATGCCAAGCTAGGGAGGTTGGACTTTACCAAAGGCATCTGAGCAAGGGAATTCTTCATCAGTTTCAGTATTTAAATAAAACCATTTTTTACATAATATCTAGAATGGCATAAAATCTACATGATGTATAGAAACTGGACAGTTGAATATTGACAAAAATATCCATCTAAGTCCAATATTTATATATGTAATTTAGTAGGTGGCATTTAGCTATCGTTAGCAGTATAGGCTCTGGAATCAAACTATGTGGTCTTGAATCCTGGTTTTACCACTTTTCTAGTTGTGCAGTCATGGCAAGTTATTGAACCTCAGTGGGATCCAATGAAAAAAATCTGCAAATGGGGATGAGAATCATACCTACTTCATAGGATTTTTAAAATATTAAATGAAATAACTGCTGATGCTTAGAACAGAGCCTCACTGGAGCTCATAAATGTAAGCTACCATGTTAGTTCAAAAATGGAAAACTTGTGAACATCAATCACTATGTGATAAACCATGATAATCAAAGGAAGCCATGATTCAAGAGGTGAAATAATAGGAAATCTTTAATCTACTTTTCTTTGACATTAGACAGGTAGGCCTTAATAGGTCTTGAATTCATTTGAAATTTCCAAAAAATTTCCCCAAAAAACAAGGGTAGAAAGCAGCTTAAGAGTATGAGTGTTAGAGAAAATATGCTTTTAATTTTTTATTACTTTTACTCCTTTTTGATGATATAATATTCCACATTTGCAAAGAAAAATGATTACTCATATATAGCATAAATAAAATAAATACCATGTTCCTACTACCTAGTTTAAAAATTGTGGCTGAGAGGGGTGCCTGAGTGGCTCAGTCAGTTGAGCGAACGACTTCGGCTCAGGTCACGATCTCCTGGTCCGTGAGTTCGAGCCCGGCGTCGGGCTCTGTGCTGACAGCTCAGAACCTGGAGCCTGTTTCAGATTCTGTCTCCCTCTCTCTGACCCTCCCCCGTTCATGCTCTGACTCTCTCTGTCCCAAAAATAAATAAACGTTAAAAAAAAATTTTTTTTTAATTGTGGCTGAGATAGCAAAAGGGCCCTTCAATATCCGTTTTCCAACCTTTCAGTAATAACAGAAATTATTTAGAGGGGAAAATGGTTAGCCAGCTAAAAACTACATTTCTAGCCTTTCTTGCAGCGACACATAGCCATGTGACCAAGTTTTGGCCAATAGGATAAGAGCAGAAGAAACAGGTACAATTTTAGGCCACGCCCTAGCAAGGAAAAGAGCACAGCTTCTCTTTTTTCCCATTTGAATTGGTTGGAACTTGTGGTTAGTCATTTTTGACTACAAGGACAAGGGGCAACATCCTGAGGGTGACAGACTAATAAAATGGACCTCTAGAGCTTGTTTGGAGGTTCTAGCAGGGGAGCGCAACTACTCCTATACCCTTGACTGAAGAATGATCCTCCTGTATCGAGGAAGGTCGTCCTCTTCTACGGAGTGTGCAGCTTCAGGAGGGATGCACATGGAACAGCGAGGGAAGAAGGGGACACCCGCCTACCCAGCCAGATAAGCCGAATCAACCCTGGTGATCAATGAGGTGACAGATGTCACAGCCAGATCACCATCACGTCCTAATAAAATGGAAGGAATCAGTGTTCCTGACACTTTGGAGTTGCCATACCAGCCCAGAATTGCCTGACAATAGGTGAGAGAAAAATACTTAGACCATGGGGTTTTGTATCCTAATTAATATAATTACCAATACTTTGGAATCAATCTGTGTGCCCTTATACAATCCCATTTCTGGAATTTTATATATCATTTTTTTTCCTTTTCTTCATAGCTTTTGTCACATATGTACATATTCCTAAATGCAAAGTCATACATGTTTTTGAACTCTGTGTGAATTAAATAAATCATATTATGTGCATTTTTTCTGTAACTTGCTTTTTTCCTGTCTCTCAGTATTATACTTGTGCAATTCATGTTAATAAGTGTAGCTATGGTTTATTTTCTACTGCTATATTAAACTTGCTGTATAATATTAAATTGTGTGAAAATACCTCAGCTTATCCATTCAGTATTGGTGGACATTTAGGGTATTTATAGTTGTTGATTATTGTACAAAGATGAATATTCTTATACCTATCTCCTAGGACACATGTGCAAGAATTTCTCTAGGATGTACTCCTGGGTCAGAATTGTGGTGCTAGAGTACGTGCATATTCAACTTTACCAGATAATGCCAGATTATTTTTCAAAATGGTCCCCTCCTATTCCTCCTTGCTAATACTTGCACTCAAGGCCACGTGATTAAGTTCTGGGCTAGTGGGATGCATGTAGAAGTGTCGTTTTGGAATTTTAGAAAAGCACCTTATTTTGCTGGCTCGGCTGAGTGGTATCCAACTTTTTTTTTTTTTTTTTTCACTCCCTTTCTCTTTCCGTCTACTTGAAATGCAAATAGAATGGGTGGAGCTCCAGAGGCCATTCAGAACCAAGTGATGACCTTAAGGTACAAGTCAGAGAGGATGTTAGAGGAGAAAGACAGAAGAGCCTAAGTTCCTGATGATCATGAGGCCACTGCAATTATAGATTTTTATGCAAGAAAGAAATAAACTCTTATTTTGTTTATGTCACCAGATTTTGGGGATTTTTCTTACAGGTATCTGAATATAAGCCCAGTTGATTGTTTTTCTGTTTCTTGTTGATTTTAGGAATTCTTTATATAATCTGGGTAGTAGTCAATGTGGATTTTATTTGAGGGAAATACCTTTTCCTGGTTTATGGCTTGTGTCTTTTCATTCTCCTTTGATGTTTTGATGTGCACTAGAAATTATCTGTAATATAGTTAAATTTATTGATGTGAAAAAGGATTTCTCCCTGGATTTTTCATGGCATTGATAAATTAAAAAAACAGATGTCTCCAAGTTTACTGTACATAAAACCAGCATAGTTAAAAATGGATCTCTGTCATTCTGATTCCTTTCCTGCATTTTTCAGCACTTTTTTCTTCACATGAAAGATTAGGAGGTATATATCCAATGAATGGTTTGGTCTATAGACACCTAAGGCAGGGGTCACCAAACTTTTTTCTGTGAGGAACCAGATTGTAAATATTCCAGGGTTTGCAGGCCCGGGTGGTGTCTGTCACAACCACAGAACTCGGCTTTTGAGTGAGAAAGTAGTTTAAACAATATGTGAGGCATAAACGTGGCCTTATTTGTGACACTGAAGTTTGAATTTCATATAATTTTGCATCAAAAAAATTCCTTTGATTTTTTTCAGCCATTTAAAAATGTAAATACCATACTTAGCCTGTGGGCTGTACTAAAACAGGTGGTGGGCTGTTAGTAGTTTGCTGACTCCTCTCTGAGGTGTCATAATGTGAATCCTGCAGGACAAACTGCATCTGCTGATACATGTTTAACACACTGTCTTGAAAGCAGTCTCTGAGCTTGTTCTATGCCTTAGAAAATTGCATAAAGATCAGAACCAGGAAGTAAAAAAAAGGCAAGAGGGAGGCTTATCTCAGGCTGTGCAATGTTTATGGCAGGATGTCCCCTGTGTAAAGAGGTGCATTGTGAGGTAAGGGGCTGGTGAACTACCATTGTGTGGCAAGTGTGCTCAGTCCACTGTATAGTGGGAGGACGCTGCCTGGATCCCTGTCCTCTATCGCCAGAGAAGGCTGCGTGTAAAAATATCCAATTACTGGTACTGGATGCTCTGAAAAAGGGCATTTGGGTTTCAACCATTCAGTCCCCTTGTTAGCAAGCCTTTTCAAGTCCTGATTTTTCCTTTCAATATCTTGGTCTTTGAACCCACAGCGAGAGTTCTATAGAGCTAAAGGGCCCCTGTTCTTTGGGTTGGAAGAAGAATTGTTTTTGTGGTGCGTTTATCAAGTAGGACCTCTTTTTGGACAGACAGGTGGGGCCATGAGGCCGGTGACCCAAGATGTGCAAAATCACATTCTCACACAACCAACTGCCCTCCCCTCCCGCCAGACTCCACACGCAGCGACGTCCTTCAGTAGTTAGCCAAAGGCCAGGGCACACCCACACCAGGAGAAAAGAGTTGTACACAAGACCACAGGTTAGAGGAACCAACCTCTAACTGCCCAGCTAGCAAGGAGTTTTTCCTCACGGGAACCCGACCAGACATCCTTGGAGAAGAATCGAACTTTAGAGGCAGGTGCATCAGCCCCTTGGGGAAGTCAGGGCCCTTGCACGCCAACCAGAAAGTTACTGTTGGCGGGACCCTAGTGGTGACCTGGTGGCCAGCGAGAGCCGGTCCAACCCTCCCTGACACCTCGCCGGACTCTCCCCAACCCCTCCCCCAGGTCCTCTCCCCGGAGGCCCCGCCCTCACTCCGCCCCCGCGGTCGCAAGAGCGGCCAGGCCGCTCTGGGGGCGGGGGCCCCGGGACCTGAGGCGGCCCCGCCTGACCTCGACCTCGGTTGAGCGAGCCCGACCGGAGAGTCCCACCCGGCAGCCACAGGCCCCGGTCCGCAAGCCCCTCCCTTCACCTCTCCCCGCCCTGGCGCCGGGCACGGGCCGCGCTCCCTCGAAGCGGCAGGGCCCGCAGGCGGCCATGGCGGCGGGCGCCGGGGCCAGGCCGGCGCCGCGCTGGCTGAAGGCGCTGGCGGAGCCGCTGAGCGCGGCGCAGCTGCGGCGGCTGGAGGAGCACCGCTACAGCGCGGCGGGCGTCTCGCTGCTCGAGCCGCCGCTGCAGGTTTACTGGACCTGGCTGCTCCAGTGGATCCCGCTGTGGATGGCTCCCAACTCCATCACCCTCCTGGGCCTGGCCATCAACCTGCTCACCACGCTCGTGCTTATCTCCTACTGCCCCACGGCCACCGAGGAGGTAGGGCCCACCTCCCGCCCGGCCGCGGAGGAGGGACCCCCAACTGCTGTCCCGGGAGCTCCGATCCCCCGCCCGAGCCCCGCCCGAGATGCCCCGCCGTCCCGCAGCTGGAGGTGCCCGGGAGAGCCGGGAGACCCCCGCGAGGCTGAGCCTCGGGGGTGGGGGGTGGGGGTGGGATACCGCCACTGCCCCGCGCTGCGTCCGCCCTGAGACTCCCCGGGCCACCTGGAGGCTGTCGCGCCGCTACCCTAACCCTGCGTCCACCCCGAGCCTCCCGGGGCGGCGGAGGGGTTGTCAAGGTCACTGCTTCAACCCGGTATGCACTCAACCTCCCCAGGGCCACAGCAAGCCTGCCTGCCCGGCCTCCATCCCATCCGGCGCCGAGCTGTGGGATGGACAAGCTGTCGGTTACTTTGCACACTGGGGACTGAACGCCCCCAGTCTCCGTCCTTCCTGTCTGGCACCAGGGCTTGAGGTCGGGTTGGCCAAGCCGGAGTTACCCTTTGGACACTTTTATAATCGTCTGTTTCTCACGGTTGTGCTAGTGATCCTGAAATTACTGGTAGCACTGATCAAAGATAAGTTACTTCCAAGAGGTAACTTCCACTTTGCCTCATTGACCTGCAAAACAAACTAAGGTATTATTAGCAGGCGATAATCCTTATTATCACGACCCAGGGGTCACAAAAGCCAACAGATTTTGTTAGCAATGCGTATTTGACATATATCTGAAATAAGAGTAAATTAAAAAAAAAAAGTAGATAGCGTGGGCTTTGGACAAGTGTTAATCAGAAGCCCCCTTGGGCTCAGTGTGGATGGGGTAGGAGGCAAAGGGCGTTCACTCCCATTTGTAGCTTTAAGGCATAGTACATGAGATAAGTATCACATTGCACATTCTGTGACACAGCTTTCTTGTCTTTTTTCTCCAAATAGTGAAATCCCTTTTATAATCCTATTTGAGTATAGGTTCTGTGGGGAATTAATTCAAGTGAAATTGGATAGCAGGAATACAATGGAAATATTTTATGCCTTCCATACTATCCGTCCATTAAAAAAATATTTAATGGAGCCTACATTTTAAACATATCTTGCCAATTGATGGTTATGTTTATTACATATGAGTTCTTGGCAGATGTTTCCATTGTTATTCATTTCCATATTGTTTGCAAAAAGTAAGTTTCTTTAGTTTTTCATTTTTGCAGTCTGTTTGCAGAATTTCCCAGAGTTGGTGCACTGGATTTACAAGTGGAAGGTTTGAGTTCTCATGGGGCTCCACAGCACCATAGAGATAACTGCTGGTCAGTTTTCCCACATGTGAATTAGAAAATCATACTTGCCAAACCAATTTTACAAGGACGCAATGAGAATTAAATAATACATTACCTGCAGATAAATGTAGAAAAAGGTAGTTTGCCCAACAATTAAATATATTACTCAACACATTAAAAATACCACTATTATTAAAAATGTCCTGAAAATATATAATAAAATTTAGTTTTTATTGGGCCTAGATTTGGCTAACCGCATTTGGATGTTTCTGATACTTGCCAATTAAACTGTGAACTTGTCAATATTATTAACTTTAGAAGCATTTGTTGAGCACTTACAAAGAGCAGGACACATAAACAAGTCTAATAGATTATGTTTAGGAGGGTCAAGAGGGGCTTGATGGAAGAGGTAAAATTATGATTAATTAATTTTAGGCTTAACTGCCTTTAAAAAAAATGGTGATGGTGGGGGGAAATCTCAGACACTTAAAAAAAAAAAGTGAAAAAATCAGAATGGCCCTAAAAGGAGGCGTAAGGGTTAAAATAATAGGTGAAACTGACAAGAATTTCTGAAATGTAAGTCATTAGATCCTGTAGGTGCTTGTAAGAGGCTGAAGCAGTGAGGGGAAAAACCATTATAGGATTGACATTGTGTATTTGGTAAAATCTCAGCAATAGCAGGAAAGAAGCACAGTAGTTCAGGCTGTTTTGCTTTCAGGTCACAGAACTTGTATGACAGGCCCTGACAGGATTCAGATCTAAGTCAATCTGACTCCAAAACATATATATATATTATATATATAATATATATTAAATATATATATATTATATATATAATATATATTATACATATAGTATATTTATATAATATATATATTCAGATCTAAGTCAATCTAACCCCAAAACTTTCATTTATATATATGTAATATATATATTATATATTATATATATTATGTATTCTACATAGATATATATAATATATAATATATAATATATAATATATATATATAATCATTTACCACCACCTTCTGGTCCAGAGTTCCTGCCTTTCTGTATGTGGTATGCAGGAAAAATTCCTTGTGTTTTGTATAAGATTTATCAGGTATGTAAAGTGCTTTTACATCAATTGTGGCCTTTGTGTTTTATGTCTACCCAAGGAGGTTGGCAAGTTTTTTCCCTTCCTACAATAGCCTTACCACCATTCTAGCATTTCTTCTATCCATCCATCCTGAAGTAATAGTAGTATATACATTTTTATTAAGAGAAGATTGAGGCCCAGAGGGTTAAGTGACTTTTACCTGGCATGGAATGTGTTTTCTGATTCTTAGTCTTAAGAATTATTAGTGCTTTTTCAAACTTGACAGATTGCTTCCAGAAAGGCTCAGGGAAAATACATAAGGTTTTTGGATTTAGATACTTTGGTTTATGTACCCATATAGGATGTAATCCTACCCGAATAGGATTACATATATGTAATGCTGACTACATTATCTATATTAATAATAACACTTCGTCTAATTTTTACTACTGTTAATTTCTAGGCCATAAGTGGGGATGAAGGGAAATTAATAGAAAAAAATTAAGTGATTTATATTAAGTTCTACAGTGGTGTTCTGAACTGCATATCATGTCACTGTTTCTATTTTTTAATTTATTTTATTGCTTTGTATAGCTACTTTTTTTTTTTTTTTAATGTACTCTCAAGTTAGTTAACATATAGTGTAGTCCTGGCTTCAGGAATGGATTCCAGTGATTTATCACCTCCATATAACAACCAGTGCTCATCCCAACAAGTGCCCTCCTTAATGCCCGTCACCCATTTTTTCCCACCCCTCCATACCCCCTCCCCCATAAACCCTCAGATTGTTCTTTGTATTTAAGAGTCTCTTAATGGTTTGCCTCCCTCTCTGTTCTTATCTTATTTTTTCTACCCTTCCCTTATGATCATCTGTTAAATTTCTGAAATTCCACATATGAGTAAAATCATGTGATATCTGTCTTTCTCTGACCTATTTCACGTAGCATAATACCTTCGAGTTCCATCCACATTGTTGAAAATGGCAAGATTTCATTCTTTTTTTCACTGTTGATAGTATTCCGTTGTATGCATATACCACATCTTCTTAATCCATTTATCAGTTGATGGACATTGGGCTCTTTCCATGATTTGGTTATTGTTGATAGTGTTGGTATAAACATTGGGGTGCATATGCCCCTACAAATCAACACTTCTGTATCCTTTGGATAAATTCCTAGTAGTGCAGTTGCTGGGTCGTAGGGTAATTGTATTTTTAATTTTTTGAGGAACCCCCACACTGTTTTCCAGAGCGGCAGCACCAGTTTGCATTTCCACCAACAGTGCAAGAGGTTCCCCTGTTGTTTCCTGAGTTGTTAATTTTAGTCACTCTGACCAGTGTGAGGTGGGATCTCAGTGTGGTTTTGATTTGTATTTCTCTGATGATGAGCAATGTTGAGCATCTTTTCATGTGTCTGTTTGCCATCCGGATGTCTTCATTGGAAAAATGTCTATTCATGTCTTCTGCCCATTTCTTCACTGGATTATTTGTTTTTCAGTTGTTGAGGTTGGTAAGTTCTGTATAGATTTTTGATGCTAGCCCTTTATCTGATATGTCATTTGTAAATATCTTCTCCCAGTCCGTCAGTTGCCTTTCAGTTTTGTTGATTGTTTCCTTTGTGGTGCAAAAGCTTTTTATCTTGATGAGGTCCCAATAGTTCATTTTTGCTTTTATTCCCTTGCTTTGGGAGACATGTCAAGTAAGAAGTTGCTGTGGCCAAAGAGGTTGCCGTCTGTTTTCTCATCTAGGATTTTGATGGTTTCCTGTCTCACATTTAGGTCTTTAATCCATTTGGAATTTATTTTTGTGTATGGTATAAGAAAGTGGTCCAGGTTCATTCTTCTGCATGTTGCTGTCCAGTTCTCCTAGCACCATTCGCTAAGAGACTGGTTTTTTTTTTGTTTGTTTGTTTTTTTGTTTTTTTCCATTGGATACTCTTTCCTGCTTTGTCAAAGATTAGTTGGCCGTATATTTGTGGGCCCACTTCTGGGTTTTTAGTTCTATTCCATTGGCCTATGTGTCTGTTTTTGTGCCAATACAATAGTGTCTTGGTGATTACAGCTCTATAATACAGGCTAAAGTCTGGGATTGTGATGCATCCAGCTTTGGTTTTCTTTTTGAACATTACTTTGGCTATTCAGGGTCTTTTGTGGTTCCATACAAACTTTAGAATTGTTTGTTCTATAGCTCTGTGAAGAATGCTGGTGCTATTTTGATTGGGGTTGCAGCCACTGTGTCTGTTAAGGAACTTTCCACTCCAGCCAAATTGAACTACTTGCTACGCCAAGGATTTCTCTTTGTTTTATCCATCTCTTTTTTCCTTCCTTTTCCTTCCTACTGTCCTGTTTCCATCTGTCAATGCCCAGTTCTAACATGACTTCCTTATGAAATTTTTCTTCCTTCTCTGGAGTCAAATCAACCACTTAATCTTCTAAACTCCAATAAAAACTACAATAACAACTAACATTTACTGGGTATTAACTGTGTACCAGGCATTATTTTAAGGTGCTTTAGCCTGTTTTCTCATTTAATCCTCTCAACAACTTTATGAAGTAGTACTATTATTATCCCCATTTTATAGATTATGAAACTGAAGGGAATTAACCTCTTCTATGTAGGTAGCTTTAAAAAAAATTTTTTTTAACGTTTATTAATTTTTGAGAGACAAAGTGCAAGTGGGGTTGAAGTAGAGAGAGAGAGAGAGAGACAGAGAGAGAGAGAGACAGAGAGAGAGAGAGAAACTGAAGCAGACTCCAGGCTCAGAGCTGTCAGCACAGAGCCCCATGAAGGGCTCTAACCGATGAACCATGAGATCATGACCTGAGCCGAAGTCAGACACTTAATCGACTGAGCCATCCAGGAGCCCCATGAGTAGGTAGCTTTAAATGGAGACCAGCTTGGGGCGCCTGGGTGGCGCAGTCGGTTAAGCGTCTGACTTCAGCCAGGTCACGATCTCGCACTCCGTGAGTTCGAGCCCCGCATCGGGCTCTGGGCTGATGGCTCAGAGCCTGGAGCCTGTTTCCGATTCTGTGTCTCCCTCTCTCTCTGCCCCTCCCCCGTTCATGCTCTGTCTCTCTCTGTCCCAAAAATAAATAAACGTTGAAAAAAAAAAAATTTAAATGGAGACCAGCTTTCCAAGCTAGAAAGCTGTGCTTCAACCACTGGGTTTTGTAGGTTTCCTGTGGAACTTCTCCAATTTTTTTGCTTATGTGTGTCCTTACTGAGCAGGACAACCTACCAACTTTAAAGTTCAGAGATTACCCATTTGTACATTCTGCACCGCACAGCACCTTGTATAAAGCAGAGGCGTGGTAAATATTTGCTAAATTATTGACTGCATGAATGAAATGTTATCTTGGGAGGTAATGTTTTTCTACTCTTATTCAGTTCAAGCTGGTCTTGGAATAAATACTTACCAGTTTGGCCTGGGAATTTTAAGAAGAGTAAGCAAGAATTAGGGCTACTAGAGAAAACAGAAATTGAATTACCCCCTCCTCACCTTGATGAAGCATTTCTATCTGAATTTTACTCTGTATGGAGTCCTTGGCCCCCATTCCTTGCTACCTAATCCTAAAATAGGATCACAGACTTCTACATAAAGGACTTTAGAGTTTATTTAATGCCATTCCTACATTTATATATAAGAAAACTCAGTGATTTGAATCTAGTTCTTTAGGCTCCAGCCTAATAACATTCTTTATCACAAAACACCCATACACTTACTTTTGACTGGTATAAAGTGTGGCTCCATTCTCTTTTTAAGCTTATTTGAGTAAATGTCGGAGACACATCAGTGTCTCAGTTAAGAGTAAGAATTATAGGGGTGCCTGGGTGGCTCAGTGAATCTTGATTTCAGCTCAGGACACGATCTCACGGTTCGTGGGTTCAAGAACCATATCGGGCTCTGCACTGGTTGTGTGGAATCTGCTCAGAACTCTCTCTCTCTCTCCCTCTTTACCTGCCCCTCCCCCATGTGGAGACACCCTCTAAATAAATAAATAAGTAAACAAACAAACATTAAACAAACTTAAAAAAAAAGAGTAGGAATTATAGCAAATAGGTACCTATTGGTCAGGGAATTAATACATTTATTTTATTTGTGATGATAAAAAGTTGAACCAAAAAGGAAGTTTTTCTGAAGAATCAGAAAGACTTTAAGAAATGGTTTATTCCCTCTATAAATAATTCAGATTATAGTTGCCTTTGCTCTGTAAAGGGTTATTTGTTGGGGAATATTAAGAAAAGGAAAATAATCTTTAGATTCCTATTCAGACATTTTTTTAAAAGGTTTTTTTTTTACGTTTATTTATTTTTGATAGAGACAGAGCACAAGCAGGGGAAGGGCAGAGAGAGAAAGAGACACAAAATCCAAAGCAGGCTCCAGGCTCCAAGCTGTCAGCACAGAACCTGACGCGGGGCCCGAACCCACAAACCGCGATATGATGACCTAAGCCAAAGTCAGACTCTTAACTGACTGAGCCACCCAGGTGCCCCTAGACATTTTTTTTAATTGGGTTTGGTTTCTTTGAAATCTAGTGTTTTCTTTTTTATTACTTATCTCCCTCTTTTTTTTTTTTTCTTAATTTTAACCAGCTCAATAAAATCAAGCATCATTTATTAAGGCAGGACTCTTGTAAGGGAGTGGCCTCCCTTACTAAAACAAAATATAAACTCCAATTCCTTTCAGGATTTGAAAATTCTAGAATCTGGGCAGGGACTAAAGTGAGGCAAGCAAGTACTCAGGCCTCAGGATTTAAGGAAGCACATGTATGATCCTGACCCTGGGGGTAAATGCAAGCCTCTGCTTCTGAATCCTGGATGCCTCACTTTCCTCACCGGTAGAAGGAGCTTCTAATTGCCTTGGGGTTTATCCCTCTGATTCCTAAGGCTTGCCTTAACTTGATTCCCAAGGTATATAAGCTGTTCCTGTTTTAGACTTTTGACCTGGGCAGAAAGGCTCTGACCACTTGGGTTTTGCAAAGTTAAAGAACAGAGCAGATGTTAAAGCACCCAGTACAGTGGATGTTGATAGATCTGACCCCAGGGAGACTCTTCATATCCCTCCTCCTTCTTGTTCCTCTGAGCACAGTGAGAGGCTGGCATTTTCAACAAGAACTCTAGTAAGTACTGAAGAGGGCTTTAAAAAAAATAGGGAAAAGAAAAAGGACTATTCCCCAAAATATGAAAAGAAAGAAATCTACATTTCAAAATACAAATTTCTGTTGTCATGAAAGAACCCTTTGGTCCCAAAGTGTTGGTTGAACTGCATTTGTATAAGCTGCTGGCTTTCCTTCCCCCATTTTATTACCTGCTTCATTCCCTGAAAATAGGTATACTCTCCTCAAATGCTGGCCCCTAATCAGAGCTGAGGCCTGAAGGTCTGGGTTGAAACCAGTAAGCCCCCAAGGCCCTTTCCGATTGGCACTGAGAATGATCTTACCCTTGCTGACCACCAACTGCTTCTGGAGCCTTGGAAGCCTCCCTTGGGAGCCCTCCCTCTGTAAACAAGGAAGTGCTCCACCAGCCAGAGGCACACAGTAAACAATCTCTTAATCCTGCTTAATCACTGTTAGAACAGTGTCAGACTAGTAGTCTGTTAGAAATTCCATGAATTTTCTTTTAAAAATCCACTTTTTAACACCACACTAGCATTACATTTTTCCATATGTGCATGATCTGTCTTCTAATTTTCTTTCTTCCTACCTCTTATAAACGCACTTTTCGTTTTTATGGAGAGAGAGGTCAGTTGCTCTTTTGATAATTGAAATCTCCCTGTTAGCATCTGATCTAGTTGTTACTGATTATATAATACCTTTTGCATATGTGTCATCTCACACCCAAGGCCATTTAAAGCAAAGAGGTAATTTTTTCAAGTATAAAAATTTATATAAATAGGCATTATATAGTTCCAGTATTTCCTAGATTTTAATTTGGGAAGATTTTTACTTTTGTGTATTACCTATATATACTATTTTTTATTTACTATTTTTCTTTCCATCAGCTTTAAATCACTTTTTAAAGACATGGACTCGTTCTAAGCCTTAATATCTATAAAGTCATAGATTTGACAGCTATGCTAGCTATTTTTTAAATATGTTAAAATATTTCCAAAATATATTAATATAAAGTCATAAATATTAGAATGAAAAGTTGACCCATGAATCATCTAAAAGTGTCTTATGTAGTATCAGTAATAACAATAACAGTAATTAAAATTTGCTGAGCTCCTTCCATATGCTGGGCACTTAACACTTTCTGTGTAATTCTTTTTTTTTTTTTAATTTTTTTTTTTTTAACGTTTATTTATTTTTGAGACAGAGAGAGACAGAGCATGAACGGGGGAAGGTCAGAGAGAGAGGGAGACACAGAATCTGAAACAGGCTCCAGGCTCTGAGCTGTCAGCACAGAGCCCTACACGGGGCTCGAACTCACGGACCGCGAGATCATGACCTGAGCCGAAGTCGGCCGCTTAACCGACTGAGTCACCCAGGGGCCCCTGTAATTCTTTCTTTGATCCTCACAGTGAGACAGGAGCAGTGATCATTTTCATTTTTCATAAAGGGAGACTGAGGCACTGAGAGGTTAAGTAACTCATCCAATTCACTCAGCCAGTGATGAAAGCAAGGATCTGGGTACAGGTAGAGTCCGGGACTCCACACTTCTAACAGGTGTGCAAGAACAGCCCGGGGCATGAATTCTTCCCTTTGGAAACTGTTTTACCTGATAAGGAACAATTAGATCATCTAGTTATTTTAGCTCCTGTGGTATGGACAACAGATTTTAAAAACAGACAACATGTCTCATATCCTTGAGAGGATTATATTCTAATATGAAAGATGGGACCTTGGAGACTATCTAGTCTAGCATTTTCATTTACAAAAGACCTAAGGATGTGTTCCAGAAAATCAAGTATTTTAAGGTCCAAGCTTGTAAGTGAAGTTTGTCCAGTGAGCAGAGATGTGCTCACCGATCACTTTCTAATAAGTCTTTTCTTCCTTTTCCTGATTCGTGTGTGCTTATTTAGATGCATGTATCAAAAGAGGATAAATTGGTTTATATGTGAGTGTTCCCTCTGACCCAGAGTTATTTTTATTTTTATTTAAAAAAAAATTTTTTTTTTCAACATTTATTTATTTTTGGGACAGAGAGAGACAGAGCATGAACGGGGGAGGGGCAGAGAGAGAGGGAGACACAGAATCGGAAACAGGCTCCAGGCTCTGAGCCATCAGCCCAGAGCCCGACGCAGGGCTCGAACTCACGGACCGCGAGATCGTGACCTGGCTGAAGTCGGACGCTTAACCGACTGCGCCACCCAGGTGCCCCATGACTGGTAATTTTTTATTGGATGCCAAACATTGTGAATTTTACATGTTTGAGTACTAGATTTTTTTTTTTTTTTATATCCCTTTGAGATATTGCACTTTGTGTTGGCTGTAGTTGAGTTACATAGGATCAGTTGGCTTCTTTTGAGGCTGGACTTTATGTCTGTTAGGACTCTTCCAAGAGGCCTTTAGTCTTGGGCCAATTTCTCCCCAGTGCTAAGGCAATACACTTCTGAGAACTCTACCTAATGTATTACAAAGTCTTTGTGTTGTGCCTCGAGGGAGCATGAAAAATTTCCAGCTTTGTGTGGCCTTCAAGAATTATATGGCCTTGGGGTGCCTGGTTGGCTCAGTTGGTTGAGCATCTGACTTTGACTCAGGTCATGATCTCACTCACAGTTTGTGAGTTCGAGCCCCATGTCAGGCTCTGTGCTGACGGCTCAGAGCCTGGAGCCTTCTTCATGTTCTGTGCCTCCCTTTCTCTCTGCCCCTTCCCCACTCGTGCTTTCTGTCTCTCTCTCAAAAATAAATAAACATTAAAAAAATTTTTTAATTAAAAAATAAAAAGGATTATGTGACCTTATACTGTCCCATGGTTCCTTCCTTGGCCTTGGTTAGTAGTTTTATCTCATTTAGGCACAGGTCACTTCTCAGCCAAAGACTCAAAGATACCCCTCTTTTCTCTGATGCTATGCTCTACAGATTCTAGCTGCTTTGACCTTCCAGAATTCTGCTACATTTCTCCTCAGCATAACAAGATCACTGGGCTCTGTTCAGGTTCCCATTCCTGTACTGTGGTCTGAAAACTGCCTGTAGGTACTAAACTAGAGCACTGTTGGGCCCACCTCATTTGTTTCCCTCTGGCAGGGATCACAGTACTGCACTGCCTGCCATGTCTGAAAATTTGTTGCATTTGTTTTATTGCTTTTCTAGTTGTATAAGGTGGGGACATAGATCCAGTCCCCTGACACTCCATCATGAATGGAAACACAGGTCTGTGATTTGTCTTTAAGATCTTTTTTCCTAGCAAAAACTTACTGAATAATTTCAAATAAAAAACCATATATAAATCATATATTGAAAGAGCTGTGAATTAGGAACCAAAATCAAGATCCTCATCCTTTCTCATTTAACCTTGTGTTTCTCACTCTTTGGACTTCTGTGTCCCTCTACCCAGATGACCTAGAACAATTCATCTGATTTCTCAGTTTGGTTCTCACCTGTCAAAGGAGGCTTATGAATGGTTTTTATAACACCCTGAGGTGATATAAGGTGAGAACACAAGAAAATGTATCAATTGGCTTAGGTTGAACTATTTTCAAACAGAAGCTAGCTTGTTGTCACGTACCAGTATTTATTATTCACGTTTATCTTTAGGCACCATATTGGACATACCTTTTATGTGCACTGGGACTCTTTATCTACCAGTCACTGGATGCTATTGATGGGAAACAAGCCAGAAGAACAAATTCTTGTTCTCCCTTAGGGGAACTTTTCGACCACGGTTGTGACTCTCTTTCCACAGGTAAATTAGCATTATTAGTGAAGGTTTTTCCCAATTTGGTCGTTGTTGTTGTTAATAATGGCTTAAAAACTAACATGAACTGAGCTGTTTGGTCAACTTTTTGGATAGGCATACATTTGGGGGCAAATTTTCACAGTGTATTTTGAAAATATGTTCAAAAATTAATTTTGTTTGGTGTACCTTATTGTGATGCCAAGGTTACATACCCTAAAACTCTGTATTTCTGAACTCTGTATCTCTGAATGAATAATGGCAATTATTTCATTAATTATTTTTAATTCTTGATGGTTCTTAAACCTTGTTTCTTTCAGTATTTATGGCAGTTGGAGCTTCAGTTGCTGTGCGCTTAGGAACTCATCCTGACTGGTTGTTTTTCTGCTCTTTTATTGGGATGTTCATGTTTTATTGTGCTCACTGGCAGACTTATGTTTCAGGCGTATTGAGGTTTGGAAAGTAAGTATGTTTTTTAAGTTGTACATTTTTAAATATAATTCAATTTATTTTCACAATCTGTTATATTTTATTTATCCATAAGGAGAACAATGCTTCAATCAGGAATTTAAATTATCTTTTAATTTATTAGAGCATCCATAAATGCTACAGCTTAATTTAAGTCTTGCAGGGATTCTGCACGTTATAAATAGTTATGTATTTGATAGTAATTTTATTTCTTTCTCCCTTTTAGTAGCTTACTAACTCAAGCTTACATTATACAGGAGAAAGAGAAAAATAAGGGACCTGAGTAAAAAGTACTTAAGTAAACAGCATTTGACTTACATAATAAAATAATGAAATATGGAATCTAAGGGTCCTTTTTGGTCAAATCTTCATGTGCCCAAAAAGGGGCACCCCTTACATCAGTCACCAACAAGATAATTGTGAGACTGTTCAGTTGTGGTAGACAATTGATGAGATAATGTAAAAGCACCTTGAAAATGTTAGAGATAAACATCAGATGATAGATATGCCTCTGATGCCTTTCTTAGACACCAGGAAATAGCGCCGAAAACAAGAATTCGATTCTGTTTTCCTCTTTCCCATCAGCTCCCTCTCTGCCTGATCCTTCAAGAACTATCTGCCGTTGGCTCATTCTCAGCTCTGCCTTTCTGCATCTACTGATTCTTTGTAACCCCACTTTATTGCTGCATAGGAGAAACAGCCATGGAAAACAAAAACAAAAAACCTCTGATGATACTAAAAATATCATCAGGAGAAGCCCAAATCTATGAATCATGTAACAGAGGGAAGGCCTTAGGCAACTCATCACATTGATTCTAAATTATGGAATAATTGTAGTACCACCTAGTGCACTTGCATGTTTCAGGCACTGTTCTAAGTGCTTTACATGCATTAGCTCATTTGTTCCTCACAGTACCCTGTAAGGGTATTACCTCCACTGTACAAATGAGGCAGAGAGATTCTGTAACTTACATTGCTGTTAAGTATAGAGCCAGGATTAAAACTCAAGTCTATTTGACTCCAAACCCCACACTCTTAGCGACTGTTGTTCAGTTCCCTGGGACCAGCAATGTATTAGATTCTGTGGAAGGATACAAAATGCATTTTTTAAAAAATTCCTGTTTTAGGAGCTATATAGTATAGTGTATCAAAGGGATGATATAATACTTCTGTGACACTGCTAATACAGTCCATTGCCAAGTGTAAAATGACTTGCGCTAGGTTTCCATAAGCACTGAAGAAATCCTACGTAAGGAAAAGGTAATTGTAGGTTGAATTAGTTTAAGAACACTTTTATGGAAAATCTGACTCTTTTGCTGATTCCCTATCTACTGATCAAGATCCCAAGGATCAAAAATCCTGGTTAAAAATTCAAGGCAACTATGGAAAATTAATCTGTATCTATTTATAAATTAAGATATGCTAAAATAGAAAAGTAACTTTGCAAAATCTAATGCATTTTAATTTGCCGAACTTGCTATGGTAAACTAGAGTAATATAATAATGCAGTGTTCTGGTTAATTATTATTATTGTTGTTACTATTAATGACTAACTTACCTTTTTGGCTTCCAGCTTCACTAAAAATCTTTCTGAAATGAATTAGTTCATCTTGGCCTAGATGTAAATTTTACATTCATTTGCTATTGATTGAGAGTATATTGTGTGCCCAGAAGTAGACATACAAAGATGAGTTACTTGTGGTTGGACTATGCCAGACAGATGGGAGTAAATCTAGGCAGAAGCATGAGGAAAGAAAGTACTCAGAACATTAGGGAAATGGCTATTTCCTCCACCACGTAGAGAAAAAGAAATCCTGCAATGCTGGGGCAAGGCTGGAGGGGTGGGGACAGCCATTTAAAATACTAACACTGGAGAGATGCCTCAGCAGGTTAACCATCCAATTCTTGGTTTTGGCTTAGGTCACGATCTCTTGGTTTTGGCTTAGGTCACAAGCCCTGCATCTCTAACAGCTAACAGTATAAAGCCTGCTTAGGATTCTCTCTCCCTCTTTCTTCCCTTTCCCCGTTCATGCTGTCACTGTCTCTCTCAAAATAAACAGGGGTGACTGGGTGGCTCAGTCAGTTAAGTGTCTGGACTTCAGCTCAGGTCACGATCTTGCAGTCTGTGAGTTCAAGCCCCATGTTAGGCTCTGTGCTGACAGCTCAGAGCCTGGAGCCTGTTTCTGATTCTGTGTCTCCCTCTCTCCCTTCTCCTCCCCTGCTTACTCTGTGTGTGTGTCTCTCTCTTTCAAAAATAAATGTAAAATATATATATGTATATATATATATATATATATTTAGTGTATATATACATGTATATATGCATATATATATATATATATATATATATGTATATACTAAAAGAAGATAAATAAAATACTAACACTGGATTGCAGAGATCCTAGGCACTATAGTTTATCATTTGGTCAAAGTAAAAATATCATGGAGCATTGAGTAGGATGATGGTTCAGCTTAACATTACAAGAAGGGTCTATATGTAGCACATCATGCCTTTAGAAATGTTTACAAACTGTGCCAGTATCAATGGTCTGTTGGCTAGGATGGATTTCCTGAAAATTTGTCACTGAGAGACTTAATTTTTTTTTTAATTTTAATTTCAACATAGTTAACATATAGTGTTATATTAGTTAAGGCACATGATATATAGTGATTCAGCAATTCTGTACATTAGTGCCCATCATGCACTTTTTTTAAAAAATATAATTTATTGTCAAATTGGTTTCCATACAACATCCAGTGTTCATCCCAACAGGTGCCTTCCTCAATGCCCATCACCTACTTTCCCCTCTCCCCCACCCCCATCAACCCTCAGTTTGTTCTCAGTATTTAAGAGTCTCTTATGGTTTGTCTCCCTCCCTCTCTGTAAGTTTTTTTTCCCCCTTCCCCTCCCCCATGGTCTTCTGAAATAAACAAATCATGATGTACTTTTTAATCCCCATCACCTATATCACCCATCCCCCCACCATCCTCCCCTCTGGTAACCATCAGTTTGTTCTCTCTAATTGAGTCCTTTTTTGGTTTGTCTCTTTTTTAGTTTGCTCATTTGTTTTATTTCTTAAATTCTACATATGAGCGGAATCATATGGTATCTCTCTTTCTCTGGCTGACTTCTTTCACTTAGCATTTTACCCTCTAGCTCCATTTGTGTTATGGCAGATGGCAAGATTTCCTTCTTTTTGTGTAAGAAGTTGCTGCAGCCAAAGTCAAAGAGGTTTTTGCCTGCTTTCTCCTCGAGTATTTTGATGGCTTCCTGTCTTACATTGAGGTCTTTCATCCATTTTGAGTTTATTTTTTTGTCTGGTGTAAGAAAGTGGTCCAGGTTCATTGTTCTGCATGTTGCTGTCCAGTTTTCCCAGCACCACTTGCTGAAGAGACTGTCTTTATTCCATTGGATATTCTTTCCTGCTTTGTCAAAGATTAATTGGCCGTATGTTTGTGGGTCCATTTCTGGGTTTTCTATTCTGTTCCATTGATCTGAGTGTCTGTTCTTGTGCCAGTACCATACTGTCTTGATGATTACAGCTTTGTAATACAGCTTGAAGTCCAAAGATTTCCTTCTTTTTTATGGCTGAATAATATTCTTGTGTGTGTGTTTATCTCATATCTTCTTTATCCATTCATCTATTCAGAGACTTAATTTTTATAGTATTTATATTATTGGAATATAGAAGAGAAATGTAAATGCTATTCTACTTGTGGCTGTTTTCATTGTTATTTAAAAATATGTGGGTTTCAGTGCAAATATGAATTTGTTACCTTGAATTAGATCATTTAAACTATAAAATGTTAATAAGTATTTTTAACTATAATTTTGAACTCTTAAAGATTTTTTTAGTCAGTGGCACATTAGTTAGTGTTTTCCTTAGCACAATATAGACTTACAGTTAAAATCTGTCTCCGTACTAATGCTTGTCTTGTGGGATAAGGCATATCTTATTTACAGCACATTTGCTCTCCTGTAGCAAATATTTTGTGTAATTCAATAGAGCAATGCTTAAAGCTTAATCTTAAATCCTAAACCATGTCCAATATTCAGTTGTATTGTGTCCTATTTTGTTATTTACATGTGAACATTTAGACTTGGTGTTAATTTTTTTTTATTTCAAAAGCATGAGGATTTCTATATGGTATTAGGTTCATTTGTCAAAAAAATTACGGTAAAGGACTAGTTTCTACCCCTACCCTCCATCCATGGTGGACTAATAACATGCAATTAAAAACTAAAAAACAAAAACAGGCTTACAAAATACCATCCTCAATATTTCATTTAACTTAACAAATGCAAAATTACTCTGTCAAATTACCACAGAAGTTATTAAATGCTTAGTCTCAATTTCTCCCCTTCACTCCTTGCAGACTGGTAACTAACCCTAGACCACACATTCTTTTTTTTTCTTTTTTTTTTTTTTCACTATATGAAATTTATTGTCAAATTGGTTTCCATACAACACCCAGTGCTCATCCCAAAAGGTGCCCTCTTCAATACCCATCACCCACCCTCCCCTCCCTCCTACCCCCCATCAACCCTGTTTGTTCTCAGTTTTTAACAGTCTCTTAGGCGTTGGCTCTCTCCCACTCTAACCTCTTTTTTTTTTTTTTTTTTTCCCTTCCCTTCCCCCATGGGTTTCTGTTAAGTTTCTCAGGATCCACATAAGAGTGAAACCATATGGTATCTGTCTTTCTCTGTATGGCTTATTTCACTTAGCATCACACTCTCCAGTTCCATCCACGTTGCCACAAAGGGCCTTATTTCGTTCTTTCTCATTGCCCTGTAGTACTCCATTGCGTATATAAACCACAATTTCTTTATCCATTCATCAGTTGATGTACATTTAGGCCCTTTCCATAATTTGGCTATTGTTGAGAGTGCTGCTATAAACATTGGGGTACAAGTGCCCTATGCATCAGTACTCCTGTATCCCTTGGATAAATTCCTAGCAGTGCTATTGCTGGGTCATAGGATAGGTCTATTTTTAATTTTCTGAGGAACCTCCACACTGCTTTCCAGAGCGGCTGCACCAATTTGCATTCCCACCAACAATGCAAGAGGGTTCCCGTGTCTCCACATCCTCTCCAGCATCTATAGTCTCCTGATTTGTTCATTTTGGCCACTCTGACTGGCGTGAGGTGATATCTGAGTCCTAGACCACACTTTCAATAGCACTGTTGTAGACTGTCCTTCATGATAACAGTTTGGGGATTAAGGATATACTTACACAATATCCCCAGGGTCCATCTTTCTTGGATTTTTAGTATTTTTTTGGATCCAAATTTTAAAAACTTGGACCCATTAATGAGTTCTCATTGTAAACTGTTATACAGAATATTCTTTTATTTAAATATATTAGGCATAATATATTTATCAAGCTTCAACTCTTTCTTCATAGTTCAAATATTTGAGTGTTTGGTGAGTGATTCTCTCTTTTTATCATATTCTTTCAGCTTTCTTGTTTCTAGACTCAAGAACTGTCATTAAGGGAGAATGAAACTTTGAGTTTAATATAAAATCTGTGATATGATGATGCATATGTGAAACCCAGGTTCCTAGCTCAATCCTTGTATGTGTCATTTAGTTCATTGAGAGAAAATTTATTCTATAATCCCTGCCATCTTTCCTAGTTGCTTCTGGTCACTAGTCATACCCTGGGGAAATTATGGATAATTTAGTGTAATTCTACCCCTGTTACTGGAAAAGAGCACAGAACTCTGGTATGAGTCGTAAGTATAGTGGGAAGAGAGCTTGGCTATGAACTCATTTTCCTATGGCAATTGTCAGCTGTTCCAGTACAGGCATGGAAAAATCATTTCAGTTTCCCTTTCCAAAAAATAATTTATTGGCATAATTTATAGCTCATAAGACTCACAATAGATGCTCAGTGTTAGTACTTTTCTTCTTTTTACTCTACAAAATACTACATGTTATACTATTATGTTTACATTTTTGAGCCAACTTGACTATTTCTCTACACAGCCTGGAGGCCTTGGTTTGCCTGCCACTGATCTTACCAAAAAAACAAAAAAACTGGCTACCATTTTTATATTTTCCTTTTCTTTGTGGGTTGATGTTCAGTTCACCTTCTCCTCTTAACTGCCCCCAAGTAACTTAGTCTGGAAGTCTTCTTCCCTGCCTGGTTTTAATTTATCATCTAATCGACCACGCTACATGTCTTATATTTGCTGAGCAGTAAGTATTCCCGTAGCATCTGAAGACTCCAGGGCATCCAAGCAGAGATGTCAGGTAGGTAGACAGATATAGAAACCTGGAGCTTAGAAAAAACGATGTGAATTTGGAGATAGGAATTTTGAGGTCCTTAGCCTATAGATGGTAATCTAAGTATAGATAAAATCGTTCAGAAAATCTAAAAGGAGAAAAGATGTAATTATGGAAATGGTAGCATTTCAGATGTGGAAGAAGCAGCAGTCCAGGAAAGAGCATGAGAAGAGTTTCTAGCAAGGCAAGAGAATCAAGAGAGAGCATGGAATAAATAAGAACATAGCAAAACATTGAGAAAGGGAATGGTCAGCATTTTAAAGACTGCAGAGAAGTTGCCCAAGATATTAACTGAAATGTATCCCTTAGATTCGATCAATTGAAAGTCATTGTTTACCTTAAACAATTTTAGTAGAATGGGGCCAAAAACCAGACGACAGTAAAAAAGCAGCAAATATGAAGAGGAGGAAATTACAAATGTAGACCACTTTTCAGTTAGCCTGTTTATGGAGCAAAGGAGAAGAGGGGTCAGTAGCTTCAGAGAATGCAGACTAGAGACTGATGTTGGTTGGTTTAGTGGAGTTTTGTTTTTTGTTTTTTAAACTTAACATGTTCATGTAGGGGAAAATGTCTGTGGAAACCAAAAAACTATAATGACTATTAGTAACCTACTATTAGGACAGCTGTTTGAATTTTCCCTACTTTTTAAGTGAAATTCACTTGGGTGTTTAAGAATTTGTCCTAAGTTACCTGGTTGTTTTTATATTATTCTGATTTTTCCTCATTACAAGACTAATACATGATTGTTATTTAAAACTTCAAATGTTACAGAAGTACATGAAGTAGAAAGTAAAATCCTTCTGTAATTTCAATGATAACTGCTCTCAGCAATTTTATACATGATATACAAGCTTTCCCTCCCCCATGCATATCCTAATGTTTACCGGTATATGAGCACATACTGTTCAGTGTGCTCAGTTCAACAGTGTGAATTGATAATTCAGTGATAGACCTAAAGGTACAAATAAGTTAAACTTATAAAGATTCTTACATATTTGATATTTAACATATGGTTAACTGATCTTCATATTCAGGAATTTTATTTACAAACATCTTTTCTATTCTTTGTGCTTCCTCTTTAGAGTGGATGTAACTGAAATTCAGGTAGCTTTAGTGATCGTCTTTATATTATCTACACTTGGAGGAGCAACAATGTGGGACTATACGGTAAATCTGAATATTTAAATTTATATTTAAGTATTTTACAAATATTTAGGAAAATGCATTGTTAATTTTCTTTAGAAATTCTTCACATTGTAGTTACTAGTCATACCACTTCTTAACCTTTTTTCCTTCATTTTGTAATTTTACTATCCCTATATACCTTATTATGGCATTTTTCCCTATGCACGAATATATTATCACATAGAAGAAAATGACCCCATTGCCCTAATACAAAATTTAACACGCTAGTTGAACTACCTTTTCCAGACTAAAATTTATCTCATAAAACAGATATATGAAAGAGTAAATTCAGTAAAATATTTCATGTTTGAAACTTGTCCCTTAATATCAGGAAATAAGTTAATAATTTGCATTTTTTATAATCTACTATGAGGTAAAGTTTCCCATATTAAGGAGTGTTTTTATTTTCTGCTTGGTTGGCCTCAGTGTTTTGGTAAAAGTTGACTCTCAGGAGGCCACTGGGATAAATTCATGCTTTGCATAGAAAGAGAATTTATGAAGAAATAAATGATTCTATCTTTACAACCTAAGTCCATAACAATGGCTGACTCACAACCTCATGCCCATAGAGTTAAGAATAAGAAGGATAATATCAATAGCTAACAAATAACATTTACTGAACACCTTATGTTCCCACAGTTTACCATCACTGTGACCCTCGGTACAATACATGAAATAGATACTATCATTATTTTGTTGTATAAATAAGTCTTAGAATGATTAAGTAATTACTCCAAGGACACATAGCTAGTAAGTACTGGAATTAAGAAGTCAAATTCCAGACTCTAGGTTTTTAATCACATATATATATATATATATATATATATATATATATATATATACCTCCGGTAAAAATAGTAAGAGATACAAAACTAAACATACTCTTACCATAGGATCCAGCGACTGTGCTCCTTGATATTTACCCAAATAAGCGGAAAACTTATGTCCACACAAAAACCTGAACATGGATGTTTACAGCGGCTTTATTCATAATTGCCAAAACTTGGAAGCAATCAAGATGTCCTTCAGTAGGTGAATGGATAAATTATGGTACATGCAGGCAATGGAATATTATTCAGTGTTAAAAAGAAAGCACTATCAAGACATGAAAAGACATGGAGGGACCTCAAGTGCATATTACTTAGCAAAAGAAACCATCTGCAAAGGTGGCTGCATATTGTATGATTCTAACGATATGACATTCTGGAAAAGGCAAAATGATGGAGACAGTGAAAAGCAGCAGCTGCCAGAGGTTACTGGGGAAGGAGGGTTAATAGAAAAAGCACAGGGGATTTTTAGGGCAGTGAAACTATTCTGGCATGATACTATAATGGTGGATATCTGTCGTGCATTTGTCCAAACTCATGGAATGTATATACCATCAAGAGTAAACTGTAATGGAAGCTACGGACTTTGAGTAATAATGTGTCAGGATAGGTTCGTGTATTATAACAAATGTTAACACTCTGGTGGGGAATGTTGATAGTAGGGGATACCCTGGGGGTTGAGGGTAGAGAGTATATGGGGACTTTATGTATCTTTCATACAATTTTGTTCATAAATCTAAAGTTGCTCTAAAAATTAAGTCTATTAAAAAAAACAGTAAGATTTCTCTAAGGCAGTTAATTTCAGAATTGCCAGCTACAGATCATAACACTGGGCTCAGACTTGGAGCATATTTTTAAGTAGTGGTACATTTCCTGAGACATTCATATTCCTTCTCATCCTGTAAGAATGATAGAATCAAGGATATGCCACTATAGGCCTCTCAAATATACTAGAGGGATGCGATGTGTCTTTTACGTTAGCTGCCCAGCTGGTTCCCGTAAAAAGGTGAATGTTGACCTAGAGGCAGTTGGGTTATTTATTAAGTCAGATGTGGTTGTCTTAAATTTAATTCTGATTTAGTTACAATGGGGAAGAATTTAATTTAATCTTAAAATCATTTCATTCAATGTTTTGGCAATACCATAGGAAGAAAGCACACCTGCTTATTCTTACCAACAAGAATACTTATTTTAGATGTAGATTTTCTAAATTTGTTCATCTGTAGTTTCCACAAATGTTAGTATAAATTTCAGTCTATTTTCAAAACACATTAGCCTATAGCTTTTGGCAATTTATTGTTACTGTTTTTTAAATCCTTTGCTGCCTTTGGAAGTTTTCTTGAACAGCAAATTGACCAACAGGTAAATATACTGTTAGAGATTTAATCCTGGATATTAACTACACAAAATTCTTGCATGCACACACACTGTGATATTTGTCACATTCATGATGCAGATCATGGTGTCTGACTTTTCCTGTGATGCTACCTTTTAGAGGTACTAAATTCAAGTGAACTATCATTTTTCATGTTTAAATCAGATGAAGGCTTATGAGATTAAATATTTCATCACAGTTATGTAAGTAGACTTCCCTGAATTTGGTGGATTCATTTTTCACTTAATGAATAAAACCACTAAAAGAAAAGTGACCACTTCAGGCTACATCTAGGAGTTAAGGCTTGCTTATACAAGAAAAAGGATAGCCTATTATACAGGGCCATATGATAATGTTTCTTTACTATTTAACAGGAAAATAAATTATATTTTCTTAATGATTTGTTTCTTTCCTCTACCCCTAAAGATACCCATTCTAGAAATAAAATTGAAGATCTTTCCAGTTCTTGGAGTAGTAGGTGGAGCAATATTTTCCTGTTCAAATTATTTCAATGTTATCCTCCATGGTGGTGTTGGCAAGAATGGATCCACTATAGCAGTAAGATACTAATTTCATCATCATTTATTACTAATTTTATTCTAAATTTTATTATTAACCAGATACAGAAACACTAAAAATATGCTGGTGTTCCAAGAACAGGGAAGGGAACTATCTTTCTTTTTAAGCATGTAATACAAAAGCACTTTAAAACATATTAACCAATAAAGCATTTTTCCTCTTTTCTGAAGCCTTTTTCTTGTAGACTTTTCTGACATTCTATTTAATCATCTACTGTCTCATTACTGGACATAATTAAGAATTTCCATTCTCAGGGAATGAGTTCCTGATTTAATAGCGGGAAAGTTGCCAAAGGTCATGGCTTCACATACAGGGCAATTTATTACTTATCAAGTAAATTTTAGTGAAATTTCACTAAAATATATTTTTAAAAATTATTCTACTATTGGAGCGCCGGGGTGGCTCAGTCAGTTGAACATCTGACTTCGGCTCAGGTCACGATCTCACGGTTTGTTGGTTTGAGCCCATCAGGCTCTGTGCTGATAGCTCAGAGCCTGGAGCCTGCTTCAGATTCTGTGTCTTTCTCTCTCTCTGCCCCTCCCCCACTTGTGCTCTCTCTCTCTCTCTCTCTCTCTCAAAAATAAACATTAAAAATTTTTAAAAATTATTCTAATATTTTAAAAGGTAAAATTTTAAACCTTAATTCTTAAGTTGAATAGGTACACCGTGTGTTTCTGTTTTTTTACATTTTTTTAAATATAATTTATTATCATATTGGCTTATGTATAACACCTAGTGCTCATCCCAACAAGTGCCCTCCTCAATGCCCATCACCCATTTTCCCTCTCCCCCACCCCTCTGTCCACCCTCAGTTTGTTCTCTGTATTTAAGAGTCTCTTGTGGTTTGCCTCCCTCCCTCTCTGTAACTATTTTTCCCCATCCCCTTTGCTCATACTATAATACTTTTGTATTTATTTATTTTTTTAATGTTTTTTAATGTTTATTCATTTTTTGACAGAGAGAGACAACGTGAGCAGGGAGGGGCAGAGAGAGAGGGAGACACAGAATCTGAAGCAGGTTCCAGGCTCTGAGCTGTCAGTGCAGAGCCTGACGCAGGGCTTGAACTCACAAACCATGAGATCATGACCTGAGCCGAAGTTGGACGCTTAACCAACTGAGCCACCTAGGCGCCCCATGTATTTATTTATATATATATATTTTAAACTTCAGTGCTTTTATGTGGGAAAGGGTCAGAATTCCTGCCAGCTTTTTAAGTAAATACAATATTTATGTTTTTTAAAAGCCATATTGTCATCTTTAAGATAAACATAAGACGATAAAGGGGCACCTGGGTGACTCAGTTGGTTAAGCCTTTGGCTCTTGATTTCCACTCAGGTCATGATCTCACAGTGGTTCATGGAATCAAGGCCAAGTCTGCACTGGCAGTGCAGAGCCTTCTTGGGATTCTCCCTATCTCTCTCTATCTCTCAAAAGAAATTAATAAACATTAAAAAAACAAACAAACAACCTAAGAAGATAAGTACTTAGTCCAGTAGGACAGAAGACGTCATCTTCTGTCAAAACATTGTTGGAATGCCTTTTTAGAATCATTTGAGCTGTAACTTACTCTCCTTGATTTCCTTGGTATTGTAGTTCAAAATTTCTGTCCTTTCAGGATAGATTTGATTTTAAGAAAAAAAAAGAAAGTGATATGGAGCCAGATTTAATAAATAAGAGTAGTAAACATGAAATATGACATTTTTAGTAAAAAAAAAAGTCTCATTCTCTTAAATGACTTATAAACTAGCTCTCAAGACAATTTCAAAGGAATCCACATAATTCATAAATTATCAATATTTATGAATACATATTATGTACATAATTCAAAACCAAAATATAAATCATATAGATACATAAGTCCTGATATGTTTGGAAAAATTAATTTGCGTTTTATGAAGTGTTTTCTTCAGTTGATCTCAGGACAGCACTGTGCATGAGGTACTTATGAATACTTGTTGCTTGACCATGGATGATAGAGTACTACCTGGAACATGAATTCCACTAAAGAAAATAAGATTTAGTCAGGATCAATGTCTACTTTAGAGAATATTTTATTAAGAAATAATTGATTATATTTTGAAGGAAGATAAAAAATCAAACACTATGGCTAAGAAGTGGTTGATTTCTAACTCTTAAACTGGTGCTTTTCCGATGGTTTTAGCAGCAGATTTTCTTGAATAAAATCCACAGAACCATAATACAGATAAATGCACTACTTTTTTTAGCCTAAATTTTGTTTAGGATAAGCAGTACTGAGAGAATCCTGATTCACATAGGTAAAAATGTAATGGGCTGGATTTACAGTGTTACACAAGAAGACATTTGCAGTCTAAATGCAAAAAAAGGTGAGGGTGGGAGGTGTTGGTACATAGAGAGACCAGGGCAGAATTAAACTCTTCCGAATCAGTGGTTAAAATATTTTTTAAAATTGGTAGGTTGGGATGCCTGGCTATCTTAATCAAGCATGTGACTCTTGATCTCAGGGTTATAAATTTGAGACCCATGTTAGATGTAGAGATTATTTAAAAATAAAATCTTGGGGCGCCTGGGTGACTCAGTCAGTTAAGGGTCTGCCTTCGGCTCAGGTCATGATCTCATGGTTCGTGGGTTCGAGCCCTGTGTCGGGCTCTGTGCTGACATCAGAACCTGGAGTCTGCTTCAGATTCTGTGTCTCCCTCTCTCTTTGCCCCTCCCCCACTCATGCTCTCTCTCTCAAAAATAAATAAAAAAATTTAAAAAACAAAATGTTAAAAAAATAAATAATTAAAATGGCAGGCTAAGCTTTATTCCAGTATCTGGACAAAAATATGTTAATTTAGCAATCCAAATGTTGGATTTTTACTATGCCTTCAGCATAGTAAAATTTTATATAGAATAGATCATATTGTTACTTTTTAGTGGTTGTTAGTTTAAAATGTGTGGTGTATATAAAACTGAAATCAAACATCTGTGGCACTGTATTACCTCTTTGTAACCCTATAGTTTTGTGGAAGTTTGAAGGCACAGTTAAGATCTACATAGTCCTTTAGGCCATGGACATCATTCTCCCTTCTTTAGGTCTCTAATTCTTAACACAAAATAGATATTCAGAAAATGTTTGCACTGTGATAAATGTAGTGCTAAAATATAATGCTGATTTTCTGATTTATCCCTTAGGGCACTAGTGTTTTGTCACCTGGACTCCACATAGGAATAATTATTATATTGGCAATAATGATCTATAAAAAGTCAGCAACTAATGTGTTTGAAAAGCATCCTTGTCTTTATACCCTGATGTTTGGATGTGTCTTTGCTAAAGTCTCACAAAAATTGGTGGTAAGAAATTAATTTATATTTCATGGTGTAAATAATGTACTGGGTCCTCAAATACAAAGCTGGAAAGTATTCCATACAATGGTTAGGTTTTTAATGATGTTATCATTACAATAAATAGCTATTCATGTTCTAAGTAAAACTGTGAATGAGTTAATGTTATATTCAGGGAGATAATTTCCTTTCTGTATGGTAAGTCTTTTAATTATCTGTTTAGCTGTAATTATCAACTATAACTTTTTGATATCAAGGAATTTAAATATTGGGAACTTTGAGCTACCTAGTCATGAATTTGAGAAGTTTTAGAATCAGTATTTCCGGATCAAATGTGAGATTAAATGGTCTCTTTATCTTTGTCTTAATAGTGAATTAAAGTTACGATTCTGTCCTGAAAAGTAAAAGCTAAAATATTTAAAACTTAATAGTGAAATTATTTTGTTTACTTTTTTATAGATAGCTCACATGACCAAAAGTGAACTGTATCTTCAAGACACTGTCTTTTTTGGCCCAGGTCTTTTATTTTTAGACCAATACTTTAATAATTTTATAGACGAATATGTTGTTCTTTGGATAGCAATGGTAAGTTCTTTTCTGCTAAGGTTTTTATTTATTCTTAATAGATGTCAGATAACCCTATGCTTAAGAGTCATTTCAGTGAGATAGCAGATAGCCTCACTGTGTATACTGTAAATGTTTCTGAATATTAAAAATATACTCCTTTTAAGCCGTGAATCATTTTTGTATGTGTATAGAAATGGCCCACATTAGCTGGAGATCAGGCTTCCAACAACTTAAATCTTTAAAAACACAACTGTGTACCTTAAAAATATATTTTTCTCCCCTACAAAAAACAATACAAAGATGTCAAAAATGATTTCACTCTGCCCAGAGAACTGCAAATACTTATTAAGTGTCTGACTTTTACTTAATCAAGCTTGTTAGAATTATACCGAGCTTATAGCAGGTAACTGGTAAATTAGATGCAGTTAGTGTTAGCAAATGTGGGCACTTATTGCATCAAGAACTGTCAGCTAATAGTGAAGAAACAAAATAGAAAAGACAATATTACCAAGTATGGGATTCTGGGACCATTTTGTGCTAGAATTAGGCAACCTGATGTACCTGTATGCCTCATGAGGACAGTGCATAATTTATATCAATAATGATGATTCATCAAGCAAAGGTTAAATTATCATTGTCTACATTCTACTTAAGAAAGTGGTATATACGTAATACATATATTAGTTTCTATTCAAAATGATTATAAAACATAGAATTATGGTGCTTAAGAGAGAAGCTCTAGCCATCTGAAGAAAAGAAAATCACTATTGTTAACACCTTAATCACAAACATGGATAAAGGGAGCATTATTCAATTTTTTATTTTATTGAGATATTGTCTTTATGGTCTTCAGTTAATAGTGGTTCTGAACAACTTTGCTGTATTTTCCCCTACCTCTGGACCTCAGTGACTTTCACCTAATTGTTAGTGATACATAAACACATATTAAAGTGTGCTAAAAGAAATCCTTCAGTGAATCTCTTGGTAATTTGAATAATTTACTGTATTTGTTAGATTTAAGCATTAAAATATTATCTGTTCTGTGCATGGACCATAATACATCTGATGATCCTTATACTATGTTCTACAGTATTATTTTTTTTCTGGAGTAAATAGCTTAATACCCATTCATGGTCCATTCAAAAATCTTTCATTTTTTAAATGGTAGTGAGATGTAAATCTTAATCCTCAGAAGTTTTTCAGGCAATAGTCTAAAAAGTGTTCAAAAATCAGAATAATTTTCTTTAATTTGCTATCCACTATACATATTTTTAGGGCTCCAAAACAATCTAAATTTTAAAAATAGGGGGTAATTATTCAAAATATCCAAAAATTCAATGTAGGGTTTCTTTTACTAAAGTTAAATATACATTGCCAAATGGAATTGTTAATGTAATTAAAACATCAGGTGTTAAAAATTCAAGAACCAGGTGCCTGGCTGGCGCAGTCAGTAGAGCATGAAACTGTTGATCTAAGGGTTGTGAGTTCAAGCCCCACATTGTGCATGGAGCCTACTTGAAAAAAAAAAAAAAATCAGGTACTTATTTTGTCATGAGTTGGCCTGGTTTATGCCACTGGTAGAGATTATGGTGATGAAGGCAAATTGAACTTTTCTCTAAAACACTATGTCGATCACAATTAAAAAACAACAAAAAACACTATATGATGACGTATAGTTTGGTTGTGGACCAAACAAAAACATAAGGTCCTTCCTCTCCTTAACTATTGTATCTTTTCCAGGCCTTTATTTCTTAAAACCATCTCAAAGGAAAAAGAAATGTATATGATGGGATGATTTTATTAAGTGACTAATAGTCCCTTCTAATAGAAAATTTATGACTTTGTTGCATAGCAGAAAATTGAAAGAATGTGGAGTCAGAAGACAAGTTCTGTTACTTTCCAGCTTTTGTATTTTTGTCTAGGCCTTTTACCATTCTGAGCCTGTTTTTATAACTGTGAAATATCCTGCATGTTCCAGAGGATTATAGTGAGGTCCAAATATGAAATATATGAAAGTACTCTAAAATGTAATTTTCTCGTTGAAGAATTTAGGTTAAGGTTTGAGATTCTGGGGGGGTGGGGTAGGGAAGGGGACAGAAAAATAACTGCTGCTTCAGAAAAGATAGGCCCTAATTTTTTTTTTTTTTTTTTTTTTTTTTGCTTCCAAAGGTCATTTCTTCATTTGATATGATGATGTACTTTAGTGCTTTGTGCCTGCAAATTTCAAGACACCTTCATCTAAATATCTTCAAGACTTCATGTCATGAAGCACCTGAACAGGTTCACAAGCATATTGACTAATAGCCCAAGGAAAAGAGGAGAAGCAGTTAGGGGAACCTATGAGTGAAGGAAATTCCCCTTTGCAGGAGGCTAGTATACAATAAATAAGGTTATATTTGAATGTAAAACATTAAGTCCTGTAGATTCCATTATGTTTATTTCAGTTGTAAAGCCCTCACTGTATATCAACATTTTTGATCACAGGTATTACCAGAGTATTACAATATATTAGTTAAAAAGAAAGCCAAAGAAAGAAATTTCAATTTTCTGAGGATAAGAAAGTAAATCACTGTGGTTCTAAAGATGAGTCTCTTTATCTCAGAAATCTTTATCAGATACTTTGGGTTTTCATTGCTAAGGGATTACATAAAAATTTAGGACTTGGGGCGCCTGGATGGTTCAGTTGGTGAGGCAACTGACTTCGGCTCAGGTCATGATCTCGCAGTTTGTGAGTTCGAGCCCCGCATCCGGCTCTGTGCTGACAGCTCAGAGCCTGGAGCCTACTTTGGATTCTGTGTCTCACCCTCTCTCTACCCCTTCCCTGCTCACGCTCTGTGTCTGTCTCTCAATAATGGATAAACGCTAAAAAAAAAAAAATTAAAAAAAAATTTAGGACTTAAAGGATTTTAGCCATATTAAGGGCAATGCTTACTTTAATTGCTAAAAATTGACAAATGAGTTCATAATACCATATAAGTTCATGGATTGTAATACTGTAATTATTGAGTCAAATGATGTTATGATTTTTTTTAATTAGCCATTTTTCAAAAGAGGTATGTTAATTACTGTTGTATAAAAAGAAATACTTGCTTGCAACTAGAATTTAAATGGGCTACTGGAATTTTCTATAATTTGTATTTACTAAAAGGAATTTGTCTTACCAGTTCAGACAACAAATGAATCTTTATACATTCCTTGATATTCTGAGTTAAAATTAATTTTCACAAAAAAGTGGACTTTAAACATTCCCTTTTATGAATCATTAAACAGCAGCTAAAGCACAGTTGACATAAGAAAATTAGTAATTTATGAAAACATGGCAATATCTTCCCTTTAAAATTTCAGCAAAATTAACCTTAAATACACATGGGCTCATGATAGGGAGATGATATAAATATCAGTTGTCCCACCACTAAATACATTATGTACTGATGATCTTTCCACTCTCACTTAAAAGCATTTATGTTGCTCATTATGAAAATTAGAACTATTACAAGGATTGTTGTGATTCACACTCCCATCTTACCTTATTTTTAATTTTATCCAACAGTCTGTAGACCTTAAGCCATACGATGAAATAATCAAAATTAAAGGAGTAATGAACACATACTGTGTCTTAGACAATAAAAAGGTATATTGAAAAAATAGTGAAAGGGGATTATTCTTTAAAAGGAAAAAATATGTAAATTAAGTACATAGAAATCACTCTGGAGTACTTATTTTGCCTCTAACTATTGGTAAACTTTTTAAAGTGTTTGGATAGGACTTTTTAAAGTGTTTGAATAGTACTTAAGATTTACATTCCAACTTTGGCTTAAAAGGGAAGTCCTTTACAAAATGCAAAAAAAAAAAAATTGGAACTGTCTCCTTAGATAATCATTCATTTTTTCTTGTATAACTTATCACAGCTAGAAAAAGAGAATCAGTATGGGCTTATTTTTTAGGCTTGGAAAATCTTAACTAAGGTAAAAGTGGGTAATAGGGGTAAAAATTAGAATTTAAAACATGGAAAAACAGGAGAAAATCACTCCTTTTCCTCTAAGGGCATATTTTTGTTTTGACTGATTCAATGAAAGCAATTTCAGCAAAAAACAGTAAGTTTAACTTATTTCAAACAAATGTGAAACAATTTAATATTTATTAAATCAAGTGTTTCATATGTTATGCTATGTTTAAAAAAATGCGTATTTTTAGAGACAAGGTATAAAATCAACTGTTCGTTTGGAAATGAATGTAATCAAACTTCTATATATTTACTGAATATTAAAACTGAAAAACAAAATATTTTCTAGGTAACTTAAAGACAAATGTGAAGCATTTAAACCATAAGTAATTAAGTATGTTAGATATACGTTTAATCATTACTAAGGGCATGTGTCATTTAATTGTGGACCAAATCCAATTAAATGGCATTTTGATGTTTTTGTGGAAATGACATATTCACAAATCCACGTCTTAAAACTGATTATTTATAGATCTTGTTTGGTTTTCTTAATAGTTTTTAGCAGTTTAATTTATTTCTGAACACAAACTTAGGTTTCTTTTAATAAATTTTATAAGTCAATAGAATAGATTTTTTGAAATCTTAATTTCATTAGAATTGGTTGTGCAACTTACTGAGTATACATGATAGGATGTATATATAACATAGATTTTGTACATTTTTTCTTAAGAACAATTTAACCTTTTATGCTTGTGCTTTCTACCTTTTGGGACTAATGCAGATACACTGAAGCCAAAACCTGAAATTAAATCATTTTTATTGCTAAAAATTAATTGACAAGTGTTAAAGAGAAAAATTCACAATTACTATTAAAGAACTGAAGGCTTAGTATATATAATTTAGGAATTGCTACTACTCACATAACTGTTCAGCTTTATGTGAAAGTTAACAGAAAGGGGTTCTTGCACTGAAGCTAAAGATTAACACGATGTATTATTTTAAACTAGAATTTTTAAACCACTCTAAACAATTACATTCTTCTTAGCTAATGTTATAATTGTATCATATCATTTAGGTTCAAGTTCTTCCTTCAAAGAGTCATCAGAATAACATGGATTGAAGAGACTTTCGAACACTTGCCATCTCTTGCTGCTGCTGTTATGTGAAAGGAAATATTAAACATTTGTTTAATTTTTAGATAAGTGTTATACATATTTCAGCAAATAAAATATTTCAGTGCTTGCATTAATCCTTATTTTTTCTCAATTTAAAATATAGTGACTTACAGTTTCCATCATAATTTTTTTTTGCAACATAGCCATTTCTTTTCTAAGTTCATTTTGTGCGCCCGTAAGTAGATTATCATGATTCTTTTCCAAGTCCTCCATACTCTAAAACGCAAAAGGCTAGTTCAGTTACCACCACTTTTCATCTCAGATTCTAAACTTGTATAATTAGTATTCAAAAGTAGGATCTTCAGGGGTGCCTGGGTGGCTCAGTCGGTTAAGTGTCCGACTTGGCTCAGGTCACAATCTTGCAGTCAGTGGGTTTGAGCCCTGCATCGGCCTCTTGTGCTGACAACTCAGAGCCTGGAGACTGCTTCAGATTCTATGTCTCCCTCACTCTCTGCCCCTCCCCTACTCGTGCTCTCTCTCTCTCAAAAATAAACATTAAAAAAAAATTAAAGCGGTGCCTGGGATGCTGAGTTGGTTAAGCATCCCATCTTGATTTCGGCTCAGGTCATGATCTCACAGTTCATGAGTTTGAGTACCATGTTGGGCTTTGCACTGGCAGCACAGAGCCTGCTTGAGATTCTCTCTCCCTCTCTCTCTGCCCCTCCTCTGCTCACGCTCATACTCTCTCTCAAATAAACTTAAAAAAAATGTTTTTAAAGGTAGGATCTTTAAATAATGTGCACTATTTATCTAAATAAAAATTTTCTTTTCTTTTTTTTTTTTTTTTCCCCAACGTTTATTTATTTTTGGGACAGAGAGAGACAGAGCATGAACGGGGGAGGGGCAGAGAGAGAGGGAGACACAGAATCGGAAACAGGCTCCAGGCTCTGAGCCATCAGCCCAGAGCCTGACGCGGGGCTCGAACTCATGGACCGCGAGATCGTGACCTGGCTGAAGTCGGACGCTTAACCGACTGCGCCACCCAGGCGCCCCTAAATAAAAATTTTCTAATAGAAGAAACCAAGACATGCACTAAAGGAATTAAAAGCATCAGACATGGATCAAATGTTATTATAGGAGGTACGACAGTAGTGTATTTTACTCAAAATAACAAGTTAATGAGCTGTTAAGGTCAAAATAGAACCAAAAAAAAGAATACCATAATTTTTAAAATTTCTAATAAGCTTTCAAAATATCAGGTAGTTATGTTATTATATTATTATGACTAATAGTGGGGTGTGAATTTATTAGAGGGAATAAAATGATCTATAATATACTTTTTTCAATTTATGAGAAAAAAATTATGTTATAAATCTTTACTATTCATCTAACAAACAGTGTTTGTTACTACTCCTACTATATAACTCCTACTATATAAAAAGTACTATATTAAGTGTATGGAAAAATTTAGAAATAATAATACATGATCACGCTCTTATCACAGTAAGAAGAAACATATAATCAATGCAAAATTTTGTAACAGGAATGGAAATGCAACTTGCTATGGCTATGTAGTAGAAAATACACGATTAATTCCAATTTAGTTGTGAAAAGAATGCAATTTCAATAGATAAAGAAAGTAAAAGTATTTTAGGGCAAGAGCATAAGCATAATGGAAGTACATAGTGAGTGAGTTCAGAGAAAGCAATTATCTGGAGGAGTGGGAATTACCAGACAAATGTAGTAATTGAAGCATAAAAAGAAGATAACATTATGGGCTGGGGTGGGAGGGAGATCTTGAATACCTAAGAATTGAAAATGAGAAGTTACTGACTTTTTCAGGAGGGAAAAGATGTTTTAGGAAGATAGTATGACAGACCTATGAAGGGTAGTTTGAAGAACAGAAAGATCAGTTGAGGTTTAATAGTATAAGCAAAGAATGATGAGGTTGTAAACTAGGATAGTAGCACTGGGAATTGAAAGAACCACTGCAGAAGCAAAAATTACAGGACCTACTAATAAATGGATGTGAAGAATAAGGGAGATGTAGGAATCAAATATAATACTAAAATTCCTAATCTAAGTGTAACATTTAGTGATAAGATTTTTAAAAAATCTAGTACTTCACCTACCTTTACCAATTAGCAAATGGTTTTTAGAGTGCATTAAAGCAAGCTGATTGGGATCTTTTTTAAAAAAACATGTATTTATTTTTGAGAGAGCGCAATTGGGAGGGGGGCAGAGAGAGGGGGACAGAGGATCCAAAGCATACTCCACGATGACAGCAGGGAGCCTGATGTGGGCCTTGAACTCACAAACTGAACCATGAGATCATGACCTAAGCCAAAGTCAGACACTCAACCAACTGAGCCACCAAGGTGCACCTGATTGGAAACACTTTTAAAAATAACTTTGGTGTACATACATATTAAACTTCTTTAAAAATAATTGTTTTAAACTATTTTACTAGTTTATTCAGAGCATCCCAATTCCTTTAAAAGGGGTGACATTTTAATATTTGAACAAGATTATCTAAAAGAATCCCCCACATCAAAAAAAAAAAAAAAAAAGTACGTGCAGGATTCCAATGAACTCCTATGAACTGATACTAAAAAAATATGTATCTGCATGAATAAGAGGGCAATGCCACAAACCACAATTTGCTAATATGCATATGTGTCAGCTAATTCTCAATCCACAAATTTTTAATCAACTGGCTTTTTTCATTCTATTCTATGAGCCATCTCTTACGATTATAAGATGGCATATAAAGCTATTTTTAGTCACTGTAATAATCCTAAAAGCATATATACCATAAAGCACATATATAATACAGTAAAAAATAAGATATTCCTCATTTTCAATTGGGTACTTTCTATTTAGCAAATATTAGAGATACAAAGACAAGTAAAAGACTACCTAGAAATAATTAATGGACATTCTATTTTTAGTTAAGATAGAACTATTACTAAAGTTAATAAAGTATGAATTTTATGCATAATATGTACATTTAGGTAAAATTCCCAATTCACCATTTCCTGTTTTTAATAATCCCCACGATAACATTAGAGTCTTGAAATGAAAATATATTTAACACTTGTAACAAAATGGAAAGTAAGAATTTAAAATATGTAAGCAAAATTTTTCCCTTAAACTTAGAAGGAAAAAATTATCTTCTATTTCCAAATATAATGTTATATAAGAATGTATTACATAACCAAATACAACAGACCTTTATGAACTGCTCATATAACTGTCTAATTGTTTTCAGTCTCTGGTTCTGAACAATTCTAGATTGTTGAAAAGCCTTTTGTTGCTGTCGAAACAGGTTCTACAAATGTAAAAGAAAAAAATTATAACAATTTGGATAAAATTTAAAATTTAACAAAAAATAATTCTGCATTAAGTTTAAAACGTATAGTTTTTGAATCAACACTGTTTTAAGGGGCACCTGGGTGACTCAGTCGGTTAAGCATCCGACTTCAGTTCAGGTCATGATTTCATGGCCCGTGAGTTTGAGCCCTGCATCTCACTTTATGCTGACAGCTCAGAACCTGGATGGAACCTGCCTCGGATTCTCTGTCTCCCTTTCTCTCTGTGCCCCTCTCTCAAAAATAAACATTAAAAAAATTAATCAACACTATTTTAACTATTACTACCAAGTTCACCATCATATACAACAATAATGTAATAAACCTAACAGCCATTGAGTAGGAACACTTAACAATACACAAAATATGTTTTAATTCTTGGTGCTTTCAGTATCACCCTGGCTAATCCTTCCAATAATTTTGATTTTTCAGTTTCTTGGCCTACTTTCCATCAATGGTTTTTTTGTCTCCCATTCTACTTTAGCCATTCATGCACATACTCATACCCTAGATTTTGTAATTGCCAGTATCTGCAACCTCTACATAGTATTAACAATAGCAAACTTCATAGTAACCATGTGTTAGATACTCTGAACTCTTTAAATTCAACTTTGGAGCTGTAGCTGGTCATGACTTCAGAAAACCCCACACTTATATGCTGGCAGGTCTCACTTTAAATCATGATCACTGTGATCACTAGCCTAAATTGGTCCTTAACGCTACTTGGAAATTACATTTTCCTAGTCTATTCACTGGCCCACTCTTCAGGAAAGTATTTTATACCTTCTCATTTGACTTCAAAAAGCAACTTCTTTTCTACCATCCAATGACCTTAATTATTTCACTAAATAAATAGAAGTAATCCAAAAAGAACTTTGGTCCCCATCACCATATCTACCTACACAACTACATCTATCTGTGTTCACATACTCTACCTTATTTCCTATTTTTAAGGATGAACTATCCTTGTTCTCTGCTACAGCCAACTTTTTCACATGTCCCAACCATTCTAAAGAATTTAGCAATTGTCCCCCTCTTTCAATTCCTTATTTTTTCTCAAGATTATTCTTATCAGCACACAAACATGTTGCTCTTTCTCCATTCTTAAACAAAAAACCACACACTATTCCTTTTCTACTCAGGCTACCACCCCATTTCTATCTTTCCTATTCTCTCTTATTCTCATTCCAGTCAACTTTTTGTACTCTCTTTTCTACCAAATCATTCTGATCAAGAACACCAACAACCTCCACATTGCCAAATCCACCCTATGTGGCCTATAAGTAGCATATGACAAAGTTTATCCTCTCTCTTCAAAGGCTTTCTTGACTTCACTTGGAGTCTTTTTTTCTACCTATTAGGCCACTCATTCTCAATCTCCTTTACTGGTTCTCCCTCATCTTCTTGAACTCTAAACACTGAAGTACCTATTCCAGAGCTCAGTTCTTAGACTTACTTCTCTTTCACATTTACAATTGCTCCCTTGGTGATTTTATCCAATCTCATGGTTAAATGATGTATTTATGTTGAGAATTCCCAACTTTGTAAGTTCAACTCATGTCTCTTTCCAGAACTCCAGACTCATATAGCAATGGCCTACTCAACACATCCCCTTGGTTGTTTCATATTAACATTTCTAAAACTGAGCTGATCAACCAACCCCTAAGATTATTTAATATGAATAGTACCTTAGCTCTTAAATAAGAAATCTGTGATAATTTTATAAATGAAAGAATTAAATACAAGGATAGTTAACATAGCTATATATGGGAGGTTCTCACTTCCATCTCCTATAAAGATGGGCATGTAACAACAGTCTAGTCATTAAAAGTAAACCATGTTTTAACCATAATGACTCATTCAGGAATGGGCAAATGATCCAAACTAGATCAATGATATTCCTCCAATGGACTTTTCTTTCTGCAAATTATTGAGAAAGTCTATTTTAATCCACTGAGGTTACTAAACTTGTAGCAAGTTTACAAATGCAAGAAGCTATCTTGCTTACCACACTGAAAGAGCCTATTAAGAGCTGGAGACAGAGCCCAAATGACACTATGTAAACAATCCTTCCTTATACCCATCCTGCTATGCCTGAAACCAAACTACTCCTGGACTTCTTTTATATAAACCAATAATGTTTTTTGTACCTTGACAATTTCTGTCACTTGGAACTGCAAGAATCACAACCAATACAGGAACAACAGCTTTTATAAATACGGTGTGTACCCATAATTCTCTGGTTTACCGTTCAGCAGGGCCAAAACACATAGCCAGCATGGGAAGTGAAACCCAGCTGAGTGTTACAGATCTACTACACATCTAGGCTCTCCATTCCTACTTGATACTTGGTTATAATAGATTAATTATAAAACTAAGTGTGATACTAACAGCTAGTTTTTCTTCTTGTTCCTCAGCTTTCTGCACATCTATATCCCACTGATGAAACAAAGCCAGAAATTGCTGAGAATACTCTTGATTAAGCTTCTGCCTGTAAAACATAAGAATGAGGGGCGCCTGGGTGGCGCAGTCGGTTAAGCGTCCGACTTCAGCCAGGTCACGATCTCGCGGTCCGTGAGTTCGAGCCCCGCGTCGGGCTCTGGGCTGATGGCTCAGAGCCTGGAGCCTGTTTCCGATTCTGTGTCTC
Source organism: Leopardus geoffroyi (assembly GCF_018350155.1). NCBI lineage: Eukaryota > Metazoa > Chordata > Mammalia > Carnivora > Felidae > Leopardus > Leopardus geoffroyi. Next base: position 122,710,434 of record NC_059341.1, read on the forward strand.
CCTCTCTCTCTGCCCCTCCCCCGTTCATGCTCTGTCTCTCTCTGTCCCAAAAATAAATAAACTTTGAAAAAAAAAAATTAAAAAAAAAAAAAAAAAGAATGAGTATTATCATATTTCATACCAATAATAGAAAAAACATTCAAAACAAAACTGATTTGACATAATTAATACTACAATAAAGGAAGGAAATAATGGCTCCTTAAATTTTCAGATGTGAAAACAAAAAGTAAAATAATGATTTATGCTGATTCTAGAAGTATTTATTTTCCTAACCAGCTGACAGAAAATCCCTCTTGTATGCTTTAGTTCTTAAAATCTATGGAAGTTTTATTATATATACAAATTTTCCAGAAAACTTCATTTTATCTCCATGCAGTTTATTTCTCATTTTCTCCAACTGAATATAGTTTCTGATATGATAAACAGATTCAATGAAGTTACTATGTTTATCATAAGATTTCCAAATAGAAATATTTCACTTAATTTTTCCCCATTTTGGTATGACAATGATTTTGTAAACAGTAACATTAAGCCATCAGCTAAAATATACAGATTATTGGGGCGCCTGGATGGCGCAGTCGGTTAAGCGTCCGACTTCAGCCAGGTCACGATCTCGCGGTCCGTGAGTTCGAGCCCCGCGTCAGGCTCTGGGCTGATGGCTCAGAGCCTAGAGCCTGTTTCCAATTCTGTGTCTCCCTCTCTCTCTGCCCCTCCCCTGTTCATGCTCTGTCTCTCTCTGTCCCAAAAATAAATAAACGTTAAAAAAAAAAAAATAAAAATAAAGTAAAATAAAATATACAGATTATTTACAATAAGATTGATCCTTTTCTACATTGTTAAATAGGTAACTATCACAAGACTCATAATTTAGATGACATTTACTTTTTATTCAGTCTGTGAATTTATAGAATGAATATAAATAACCTTTATAGTAAAAAAAACTCAATGGTTATTTAAATGGAGAAAAAGATAATCACTGATTTCTAGGAAATCACCTCAAGTCTATGAGGGAGTACGGTTATAAGACTAAAGAAAGGACTTAGAGAAAAGTAAAGCCAAATATATTTTTTACTAGAGGCACCAATAAATAGAAAATGATAGTATTTTTCATAATTTGCACCAATGGATACTAAGAAATGATACAAACATTGTGTCTGTGAAAACCAACAACCTTACCTTTGTTCTTGTTGGGTTTTCCAAACATGTTCAATTTTCTGGTTACTAGTCTTGAGAGAAGCCTTGGTATACATTTCTAGTCTTTTTCTCTTGGCAAGGAGAGCCTTGTTAATGTCAGCTTTATTGAAAATAAATACTTATTAAAACTTAATGTTGATGAAAATTATTTTGTTGCCACATGTTCAAATTAAATAGGGGTACAGTTGGTTCAACAGTTTTGGAAAGACATTTAAAATTAAATCTTAAAGTATAATATTAAAAAGCAAGACTGCTTTTTTTCTAAGAAAACTTTCAGCTATTACTATCCCAATTCTGACTTTCCTAACTAAATTGTTTAATTTAGAAATGATTTAAAAAAGCTAAACATGAAAAATAGATATCTCCTAAAACATACCTCCAAATCTTTCCAGCATATTTTGTACTTCACCCCTGTGAAATTACATCAAAAAGCTTTTAATTAAGGATCAAAATATCACACACCCAGTATTTTACATACAATAGTTGCTGGACAACCAAGTAGACTTTTCTTAAAGTACTTTATATAACAGGAAAAAATTATTTTGAGCACATCACCCCATATCTTCAAATATTCCTGCAGAAGTCCTTTTCTTCCCGTGCTTATCAATTACTGGAGTCTTCCCTGCATTGACAATAAGAAAGAAAAATATTTTCAAAACTAAGTATGCCATTTTTCATGGTAATTTTTCATGGTGTAGTATCTTAATTTTGAGGCCTTTTAGGATTTTTTGCCAACATTACTGTTTAAAGCAGACATATAAACACAGTACTTTCTCTGCAGTTTGGATGCAATTAAATCAGGATCCATGACCATTTTATAGGAACAATTTTGCAAGTCTTCCCGTCTTAATGTCATAATAGGCCAGGTTTGTACTTACTTATTTTTACATATTATATTTATTTATGCCATAAATGTTATATATTTTATTTACCAATCAATCAGACATCTGGAGAATAATGACTGTAAAGGCAAGAGATGCTGTGTAAGCTTTTCTAACTCCAAATGAGAAACATGAAGCACATCAAAATGCTTTACAAATAAAGTTTTATTATCGTTTAAAATGTAGTGCATTCAAAACAAGTGAAGTACAGGACATGGTCACTGCCCAACAATATTAGATATACTGTACCTTCAGTGACATCCTCCTCTGAACCACTCAGATCCTTTTTATCTTCTTTCTCAAAGTCATAGGCTCTTACCACCTGATCCTCCACTGATGTCTTCCCAGATTTCCCTGTATGCTTTCTTCCAGATGGCACCATATTTAGTTGTTTTCTGACTTTTAAAAAGTAAGTCTCTCAAACCTTCTGAATCCAAAGACACCATTTAAGTAAACTGGTAAATTTCAAAATTAGCGCTATCAAATAAAGACTATCTTAGGTGAATAACATTTGGGGAGTCTCCTCACTTAATCTGTTGGCCCGAAAGTTAACAAAGAAGATAAAGACAGCGTCGACGGTGAGTTTGCACCTGAGGACTGAGATCTGAATTTTAGTCCCGCTTCTGCCGGATTCTGGCTAAATTCGGGCAAATCTAGTTTGTGCATTTCAGTCACAGAGCAAAATTGTAGTTGTTGACAGGATCGGTCGTGAGCATGCCCCAAAATGAGTTTACAGCAAAATAAATATAAAATAAAAACGTTCTGCAATCTGTGCCTCGGAAAATAACAATTCCACCTAAGATTTTTCACAACATAGACATCGAGGACAAACGAAGAGACGCCCTCGGTTCATTTTAATTCTTTCTGACGGGTTTGGGGCGGGGACGAGGGAGAGATGCGCCCACAGACGAAGGCCCACCTCCTCCCCAGAGATAAATTTGCTCAGGGTCTCGAGACCTGTCAGAACCCACTCAGCCCGCGGCTTTCCACCTGGCCCTCGCCTGCTCAAGGCCCTGCCTTCGGTGAAGTTCACGGACTTGATTTTCCCGTCAGAGGCCGCACCCAGGTAGTGCCAGTCGGAAAGATTTGCCTCACAAATTAAGAGTAGCCCCTGGCTCCTTCTCCCGCGCTAGACAAAATCTTCCCCTCCTCACCCCTGAAAAAACCCCCAATGGCCGATGACCACAGATATAGGTCTTTCTACGGGTGTCCCCGCCACTCCAGCATCCTACAACCCAGCACCTCACCTGAGGTATCTGCTTGGCTGTCGCGACGTTCTTCTGAGGCAACTCAGCATTCCCGCGGGAGAATAGCCAAGCGACCCTCGTCTGGGGGCGTCGCTGATTGGCTGGTGGTAGCGCGCATGCCTATAGAAGGCCACAGGTTCCGCCCCCACGGGCAACTGACCACGAGACTGCTGACCCAGAGTGCCTTGCGGGCGGTAGCCTGCGCGTCTAGTATGGTTGAGGTATGTTCTTGTCTAGTTTTGATTTTTAAGTTTCAAATTTTGGTAGTATTTGAAAATTGCAGAAGAATATGTAAGTAATGAAACATGGTTAAACACCATGTCATTTGTGAAGTAGAATTTTACCAGAACTCTTGGAATTTCTTCAGGATTGCCTTACCATCCCATCCCCCACCATTCCCCTTTAAGAGATTTTTTTTTTTTTAATTATCCCGAATTTTGTGTAAATCTTCATCCTCCTGTTTTCTTATTTTGTTGCCTTACATATGTGCCGTTAAACTTGCTTGGTTTTGTTTGCGTTTGGGCCATACAAAAAAAAGAAAAAATTGTACCGTATTCTTTGTAATATTCTGCGTCTCTTTACATTACGTCACTAAGAGAATCTATATTATTAGGTGTAGCCATAGTTCTTTCATTTTCACTGCTGTATAGTATTTTATTGTGACTCAGTGCTCCATAGTTCATTCCATGGACATGTGGATTGCTTTCAGAATATAGCCTATATAAACAATGTCACTATGAAATTTTGATCTACATATATGCTAAAGTTTTCGCAGAGAATCTGGATGTGAAGTTGCTGGGTCATAGGCTGGATGACATTCAGTAATGGGGAACTGGTTTCCAGTTCCACCGACAGAGTTCTCATTGTTCAATATACTCACCCCTTGGAATAGTCAGATTTTTTTTTCTTTTTTCTTTTTAAGTTTATTTATGTTTGAGAGAGGGAGTGCCAGCAGGGGAGGGTCAGAGAGAAAGGGGGACTGAGGATCCCCAGCACACTTGGGGTTGACAGCAGCAAGCCTGATTTGGGGCTTGAACTCAGGAACCATGAGATCATGACCTGAGTGGAAGTCTGTCTTAGCCAAATGAGCCACACAGGTACCCCTAGAATAGTCACATTTCTTAATTTTGCCATTCTAGTATAAAATGATATTACTTTGGGGTCTTTATGTCTCTGTAATTACTTGTAAGATTAAGCTCTTGTTATGCTTATTGGCCATTTGCATTTCCTTTTCCATGAAAATCTCTTATTTGGGGTTTTTAAATTGATTTATAAGTCTTTATATATACCAGACATTAATCTTTATGACTGTTTTCTGTATCTTTTCAAAGAAACACATCTTTATCTTGAAGTCACAAAAATATAAAGGTTTTAACGTTTTATTTTTTAAGTGTTTATCTAGAATCAATTTTTGTGCCTAGTGTCAAGGTAGAATCCAGTTACTTTTTTTGCCCTATGTGGAACCCAATTTATGCTTTTTTTTGCCCTATGTGGAACCCAATTTATGCTTTCCCTGCAACAGCCATGTTTGTATGACAGGTTTCTATATGTTTTGGGGTCTGTTTCTTTATCCTGTTCCACTGGTCAGTCCCTCTATACCTGTGCCAAAAACAAGACTTTTTCATCATTCCAGCCTAATTAAATCTTTGTTGTCTAATAGGGCAAGTCTTACACCTTATTTATTTTCTTTAGGAGTATTCTGTGTATTCTTGAACTTTTGCTTTTCAAATGTAAACCTTAGAATCTGTTTTCCAAGTTCCATGGTGGGGGGGTGGGGTGGCGAATGTTGGATTTTTATTGGAATTGCAATGAATCTGTGGCTCAGTTTGAGTAAATGGGAGTCTTCTGTGCTTGAATATAGTATATTTTCCATTTACTTAGACCTTCTTTAATATCCCTCAATAAAGTTAAGTCTTTTTTTGTCTGTGCAGGGTTTGCACTTTAAATAGATTTATTTATAAATTATACTTTATTGTTATTTTGTTCTAACTGCTGTTGTTTAAAAATCCAGTTGATTTCTGATATGATCTTATATCCAGCAACTTGCTAAACATTTACTGCTTCTAATAATTTGTAGAGGCTGAGATTTTATAATCATATCATCTGAATAATGACATTTTTGTTTCTAATTCTTAGGCTTTTTTTTTCCTTCCTTTTCTGACTGCACTTGCTAGAATGCTCAGTACAAAGATGAATAGAAGCAGCAATACTGGACATTCTTTCCTGTTTTAAAGGTTATGATTCTAAGGTTTCCATTAAGAGAGATTTTGTTTGCTTGTTTTGTAATTCTGTTTTAAATCATGAATGAGTGCTACATTTTATTAAATTATTATTATATCTATTGAAATGATCTTTTCTCTTTATTTTGTTAATGCGGTGAATAAGATTGATGTTTTTTTAATGTTAAATCAAATCTACATTCCTGTGATAAACCCAAGTTGATTATGATGGATTAACTTTTTAAAATTTTTTTTTTCAACGTTTATTTATTTTTGGGACAGAGAGAGACAGAGCATGAACGGGGGAGGGGCAGAGAGAGAGGGAGACACAGAATCGGAAACAGGCTCCAGGCTTTGAGCCATCAGCCCAGAGCCTGATGAGGGGCCCGAACTCACGGACCGCGAGATCGTGACCTGGCTGAAGTCGGACGCTTAACCGACTGCGCCACCCAGGCGCCCCATGGATTAACTTTTTAAGCACATTGTTGTTTGGTTTGTACAGTATTTTGTGTCCATTTTCATGACTGAGATTGGCTTGTAATTTTCTGCCCTTATCTAGTTTGGAATCAAGTCTAGGTACATGGCTTACTTCATGTTACCAAGTTTTTGTTCAAATGCTACTATTCATATCAATGAGGCCTTCTCTGCCCCTACTTTTAGATATTATAAATGCAAACTCTGCACCTTATTTCGCCTCTTTCCCTATTCCCCTTCCCCATGTACCCTTCTCCCAACACTTACCATTTTTTATTGTAAAGGTAACTTATTTACTTTATTGTCTCCCCCAACCCCCATTAGAATGTAAACTCTGAAGGGCAGAAAGAATTGTATATAGTGTGAGGAACAGATCTAACTCCATCTGTTTCCAAATATCTATCCGGTTATCCCAACATCATTTACTAACATGTCAGTATTTTTCCCCCACTGATTTGAAATACTGCCTTTATTATCACTGCCTTTACTTATTTCCATAAGGAGTGGGTCAACATCTGGATTTTCTGTTACATGCCATTGGTTTATATACCAGTACCACACTGAATTACAGACACTTATGAGTATATTTTAATATTTGATAGACCAGTTCCCCCATGGCTATTTTTTTAGAGTTTTTCTAGTTATTCTTACATTATTTAAATATGAATTTTAGCATCATCTTATGTCTAAGAAAGAAAAAACCTTGACTTTTTAAAGTTTTTGTTTAAATTCCAATTAGTTAACATACAGTGTGATATTAGTTTCAGGTGTACAATACAGTGATTCAACAATTTCATACAACACCAGGTGCTCACCATAGCAAGTGCACCCCTTAATCCCCATCATCTATTTTACCCATCCCCCCACCAATCTCCCCTCTGGTAACCAGCAGTTTATTCTCTATAGTTAAGAGTCTGTTGGGGCGCCTGGGTGGCGCAGTCGGTTAAGCGTCCGACTTCAGCTCAGGTCACGATCTCGCGGTCCGTGAGTTCGAGCCCCGCGTCGGGCTCTGGGCTGATGGCTCAGAGCCTGGAGCCTGTTTCCGATTCTGTGTCTCCCTCTCTCTCTGCCCCTCCCCCGTTCATGCTCTGTCTCTATCTGTCTCAAAAATAAATAAACGTTAAAAAAAAAAAAAAATCTTAAAAAAAAAAAAAGAGTCTGTTTCTTGGTTTGCCTCCCTGTGTCTTTTCTTTCCCCTTTGCTCATTTGTTTTGTTTATTAAATCCTGCATGAGTGAAATCATATGGCTTTGTCTTTTTCTGAATATTTCACTTAATTGTATGACATTGCAGATGGCAAGATTTCCTTCTTTTTTATGGCTGAGTAATACATATGTATATATTATATTGGCACATTTTTTTAAGGGAGAGAGAGAGAGAATATCTTAAGCAGGCTCCACACCCAGCATGGAGCCTGACGTGGGTCTTGGGTCTTGATCTCACAACTGTGAGATCATGACCTGAGCCAAAATCAGGAGTGGGATACTTGACCGACTGAGCCACCCAGATGCCCCTATACCACATTTACTTTATCCATTCATCAGTTGATGGACAGTCCAGCTGCTTCCATAATTTAGCTATTGTATATAATGCTGCTATAAACATCAGGGTGCATGTATCCCTTAGAATTAGTATTTTTGTATTCTTTGGGTACATAGTAGTGCAATTACTGGATCGTAGATAGCTCTATTTTAACTTTTTGAGGAACCTCCATCCTGTTTTCCAGAGTGGCTGCACCAGTTTGCATTCCCACCAACAGTGCAAGAGGGTTCTGCTTTCTCTACACGATCGCCAACACCTGTTGCTTCCTGTGTTGTTGATGTTAGCCATTCTGACAGGTGTGAGGTGATATCTCCTTGTGATTTTGCTTTGCATTTCCCTGATGATCAGTGATATTGAGTATCTTTTCATATGTCTGTTGGCCATCTGTATGTCTTTTTTGGAAAAATGTTTATTCATGTCTTTGGCCCATTTATTTTTTATTTATTTCTTAAATCTTTATTTATTTTTGAGAGAGAGAGAGAGAGAGAGAGTGCAAGCAGGGGAGGAACAGAGAGAGAGGGAGACACAGAATCTGAAGCCAGCTCCAGGCTCTGAGCTGTCAGCACACAGCCCAATGCAGGGCTCAAACTCACGAACTGGGAGATCATGACCTGGGCCGAAGTTGGCCCCTTAACCAACTGACCCACCCAGGCACCCCTTTGGTCCATTTTTAAATTGGATTATTAATTTTGTGGGCTTTGAGTTTTATAAGTTCTTTATATATTTTAGATACTCTTTATCAGATATGTTGTTTGCAAATATCTTCTCCCATTCTGTAGTTTGTCTTCTGGTTTTGTGGATTGTTTCCTTCACTTTGCCAAAGCTTTTTATTTTGATGAAGTCCCAATAGTTTCTTTTTGGTTTTGTTTCCCTGGTCTCAGGAGACATATATAGAAAGAATTTGCTATGGCCAGTGTCAAAGAGGTTACTGCCTATGTTCTGGGATTTTTATGGTTTCAAGTCTCACCTTTAGGTCTTTCATCCATTTTGAATTTATTTTTGTGTTGGTGTAAGAAAGTGGTCTAGTTTCATTCTTTTGCATATTGCTGTCCAGTTTTCCCAATACCATTTGTTGAAGAGACTCTTTTTTCCATTATATATACATATTCTTTCCTGCTTTCTTGAAGATTGACCCAGGAGTTGTGGGTTCATTTCTGGGTTATCTATTTTGTTCCATTGATCTGTGTCTATTTTTGTGCCAGTACCATACTGTTTTGATTACTACAGCTTTGTAATATAACTTGAAGTTCAGAATTGTGATGCCTCCAGCTTTGCTTTTCTTTTTCAAGGTTTATTTGGATATTTGGGGTCTTTTGTGGTTCCATACAATTTTTTAGGATTGTTTGTTCTAACTCTGGGAAAAATGCTGTTGGTATTTTGATAGGGATTGAGTTAAATGTGTAGATTGCTTTGGGTAGTATAGACATTTTAATAATATTCTTCAAATCCATGAGCATGGAATGTTTTTCCATTTTTTTGTGTGTCATCTTCAATTTCTTTCATCAGTGTTTTATAGTTTTCAGAGTACAAGTCTTTCACTTCTTTGGTTAGGTTTATTCCTAGGTATCTTACTGGTTTTGGTGCAATTGTAAATGGGATTGATTCCTTAATTTCTCTTTCTGCTTCTTCATTATTGTTGTATAGAAACACAACAGATTTCTCTATATGTTTTGTATGTGGCGACTTTACTAAATTTGTGTATCAGTCCTAGCAATTTTTTTGGTGGAGTCTTTCAGTTTTCTATATAGAATATCATGTCATCTACAAATAGTGAAAGTTTGACTTCTTACTTTCCAATTTGGATGTCTTTTATATATTTTTGTTTTCTGATTGCTGTGCTTAGGACTTCCAGTATAATATTCAATAACAGTGGTGAGAGTAAACATCCCTGCCTTGTTCCTGGCCATAGAGAAAAAGCTCTCAGTTTTTCCCCATTGAGGATGATATTAGCTGTGGGTTTTTCATATCTGGCCTTTATTATGTTGAGGTATGTTCCCTCTAAACCTGCTTTGTTGAGGGTTTTTACCATGAATGGATACTGTACTTTGTCAAATGTTTTTTTCTGCATCTATTGTAATGATCATATGATTCTTCTTTTTTCTTTTAAGTTTGTTTGAGAGAGAGAGAGAACGTGCAAGTGAGGGACGGTCAGAGAGGGAAAGAAAGAGAATATGAAGCAGGCTCCATGCTGTCAGTACAAAGCCTGACTCAGGGCCCGATCCCATGAACCATGAGATCATGACCCAAGCTAAAATCAAGAGTTGGATGCTTATGGGGCACCTGGGTGGCTCAGTCAGTTAAGCGTCCAACTTCGGCCTAGGTCATGATCTCATGGTTTGTGGGTTCGAGTCCTGTGTTGGGCTCTGTGCTGACAGCTCGGAGCCTGGAGCCTGCTTTGGATTCTGGGTCTCCCTCTCTCTCTGCCCCTCTCCCACTCTCACTTTGTCTCACTCCGTCTCTCAAAAATAAATAAATGTAAAAAAAATAATTAAAAAAAAAAAAAGAGTTGATGCTTAACCAATTGAGCCACTCTGCCCATATGGGTCTTGTCCTTTCTTTTATTCATGTGGTGTATTGATTGATTTGTAAATATTGAACCATGTTTGCAACCCAGGAATAAATCCCACTTGATCGTGGTAATTTTTTTAATGTATTGTTGGATTTGGTTTGCTAGTACTGAGAATTTTTGCAGCCATGTTCATTAAGGATTTGGCCTTTAGTTCTCTTTTTTAGTGGAGTCTCTGGTTTAGGTATCAGGGTCATGCTGGCCTCGTAGAATGAATTTGGAAGTTTTCCTTCCTTATTTTTTTGAATAGTTTGAGAAGAATTTGGTATTAACTCTTCTTTCAATATTTGGTTCAATTTGCCTGCAAAGGCATCCGGCCCTGGACTTCTGTTTCTTTGGAATTTTTTGATTACTGATTCAATTACTTTACTGGTTATCGGTCTGTTCCAAGTTTTCTGTTTCTTCCTGTTTCAGAAAAACCTTGGTTTTTTATTGGGATCGCATTACACTTACAAATTTACTTAGGAAAAAAATGAAATCTTAATGATGTTAAAATGTTCCAACAAAGAACAAGGAATGTCTTTCCACTAGTTTAAGTATACTTTTGTGTCTTTAAGAAGTATTTTAAAGTATTTTAATGTAGGTTTTGAATGTTTCTTGTTGTTTGTTCCTAAATATGTTCTTTTTTGTTGCTAGTATAAGTGAAATTGATTTCCTCTTTCATTGTATAACCTAACAGATTATCTTTTGTGTATATGAAGGCTTATGGGTTTTGCATGTTTCTTTTATATCCTGCCACCTTGCAGAATTCTTTTCACGTTTGAGTGAGTTTATTCACTGAGTCTCTAGAGATCTCCAGGTATTTTTCATGACATCTGTAAATGGAGATCATTTTATTTCTTCTGATTCCTGTCTTTATTTTCTCTTGACTCTTTCATTAGCGAAAACAGTGTCAAATGGTTAAATAGTAGTTAAAACAGTGTCAAATAGTTAAATAGTAGTGGAGGTGGTGGGCATTTTGTGTTGTTCTTTACCTTAGTAAGAATGCCTCAGGTATTTCCCCATTATTAAGATGATGATTTTACAACTGTATTTTTATTTAAAATGAGTGTTAGATTTTGTTAGAGGCTCTTTCAAGCATCCATCAAGATAATCATACAATTTTTTCCTTATACCTATTAATATAAATTATATTAAAATGTTTGCTAATATTACTTCATCTCCGTATTCTTAGAATAAATCTTACTTGGCCATGGTGTGGTATTTTCTTCTTGTAATTTTGAAGTCTGATCAGGTTTTCTGCATTAACATTCATAAGGAATATTATTTTATAATTATCTTTTATGTTGCTGCAATTATCAGGTTTAGATCATGTTATACTTGCTTCATAAAAAGAATTTAGAAGTTTTCCTTCATTTTCTATGCTCTGAAACATCTGTGTTGGGATTCTTTGGTTCTAAATGCTTTTTTTGTAAATTTCTTTGTAAAATCTGAGCCTCGTGATGTCATGCGAAGTAGCTCCTTGATAGTTTTCTTGATTTCTCTTATAGAAATTGGTCATTTTAAACACTTGTGTTTATTAAGGTCAGTTATAGTAAACTGTCTTTTTCTAAGTAATTCTTGATTTCATTTAGTTTTGTAAACATATACATAGAGATGTATAGAGTAGTCTACTTAGATTTTTAAATTTCTGCGGTATTATTTCCTCCCTGTTCCTGTCTGTTTTGGGATTTTTTGGTTTGAGTTTTGTGTGGAGTTGGATTGTTTTTGTTTTGTTTTTGTTTTCCCCTATTCCTGGGGTTTGTTTGTTTTTTGTGGATGGTGTTTCTAGCTCAAGAGCACCTTCTTCTGTCAGTATAATGAAGTGCAGTTTCTTTTTTTTTTTTTTTTTAATTTTTTTTTTTTTCAACGTTTATTTATTTTTGGGACAGAGAGAGACAGAGCATGAACGGGGGAGGGGCAGAGAGAGAGGGAGACACAGAATCGGAAACAGGCTCCAGGCTCTGAGCCGTCAGCCCAGAGCCTGACGCGGGGCTGGAACTCACGGACCGCGAGATCGTGACCTGGCTGAAGTCGGACGCTCAACCGACTGCGCCACCCAGGAGCCCCAATTTCTTTAAGTGATAATAACGTGGGAATGAGGAGGTTTGGTTAGGTGACTTGTTTAGCTTTTGCTTCTGCAGGATGTTTAATTATACCCTTCTAACTTTCTGGTATCTCCAAGGGGCACCACCCCTTCTTTATTATCTGATTCTCTCTGGAAGCAATGGGGCCCTGAGGCTGCCACCACTACTGGGTCATGCTTACCTTCAAAACCTAGCTGGTACCATGAATTACCAAATCCTAGGCCTGTGTTCTGTATTTTGGCTCTTAGTATTAGACTTTGTCTTGCTAGACGTTATTCTATCTTGTTTCATCTACGTGTTATGCTCCCCAGCCCACTTTTGTGTAGTCTTTTAAGCCTCCCCTGCGCAGACTTATACCTGTACCTGTACTTATACCTGGGCTCGCAGCAATGGCACAAGCTCTGTTGGAATTTGTCGTTTCTCTACTTAGAGAAGTTCATTGTATTCTCTGTCTCCTGGTAATGCTGAAGGCATGGGTTGTGTATGATTTTATTTTCACTCTTTTGTTATCTTATGGTTCTCAGAGAGGATGTGTGGAGAGATTCACGTTCAGGGGGTCACCATTAACCTCCATATGCCAAATTCTCTCCTAAATCTTTCCTTGGTTTTTAAACATCACCAGTCTTAAAAAAATAACTTTTATATTTATTGATCTTTTCTGTTAAATCTTAGTTTTCTTTCATTAATTTCTGCTGTTTATTATTTCCTTATTTCTATTTTCTTTTGTTGGTCTCTTTCTAACTTTTTCTGTTGGATCATTAGCTTGTTTATTTTCAAGACTTCTTTTCCAACATATTCATTTGAGAGGATAAATTTCTCTCTATGTGCCCATTAGCTGAATCCCACAAGTTGTGATAGGCAGTATTTTCATTACTATCCGGTGCTAAGTATTTTAAAATTTCCGTTGAGTTCTTCTTTGACTCATGAGTTACCTAGTATGTTTTTAGACTTTTAAACAAATGTAGTTCTTCAGTTTTATCTTTTTTATTGAAATATTCTAATTTGATACCTATAATCTGGATCATACCTGTGATTTGAAATGTGCTACCACTTGCTTTATGACTTAGCACAAGGTCCATTTAAAAAATTATTCTAGGGGCACCTGGGTGGTTCAGTCAGTTAAGCATCCAAGTCTTGTTTTCGGCTCAGGTCGTGATATTATGGTTTGTAAGTTCGAGGCCTATATCGGCTCTGAGCTGACAGTGTGGAGCCTTCTTGGGATTCTCTCTTTCTCCCCCTCTCTCTGACCCTCCCTCACTTGCTCTCTCTCTCTCTCCTTCTGTCTCTCAAAATATATAAATAAACTTCATAAAAATTATTCTACGTGTGCTTAATAAGAATGAGTAAGGTCTAATTTAGAGATGTTGAGTTCTAGATATGTCCATTCAATCAAGTTCACTAATTGTGTCATTCAGATCTTTTATGACCTTGCTGATATCTTTGTCTCCTTGGTCTAGGAATAATGGAAGAGTTATTGGATATGTGTTAAAATATTCTACATCAATAGTGGATTTGTAAATTTCCCTTATAGTGCTGTCAATTTTTGATTTTTGTATTTTGAAGACACTTAATTAGGTACATATATGTTTAGAATTCATCTTTCTGTCAGTTGAAACTTTAATCATTATGTAGTGACCTTAATAATGCTCTTTGTCTTAAATTCTATTTTGTTTAATATTAATAAAATGTCCTCATGTTTCTTCAGTATTTATCCAGGATATCTTTTCTCATGTGTTTACTTTTAAACTTTCTACATCCTTTTATATTTCATGTGTATCCCATTGTACATACCCATTTTTGTTTGATGCTATAATGTTTGGGAACATGTAGGCTGTTGGCTGGGGTATTTCAGTTTTTCTCAAAGTGGGCTCTCCAGGAAGCTAGTTCAAGCCCATCCACATCAGTTCCTAGGTTCTAACTGAAGCCAAAAGAGAGCAAGCCCCAAGGCACAATCATTTTCAAACTTCTGCATTTGTCCCATGTCCCAAAATTATTCAAATGACCAAGCCCAGCTTCAAAGAGTGAAGAAATAAATTCTCCCTCTTGGTGGGAGAAGCAGCATAAATCTGTACTTACAGGGACACAGGCATTATTGTATTCATCTCTGCAAATAAGTTATTACAAACCTCTGTTTTGTATTTTGCACCTCCCTGTATCTCTGCTACAGTGTGGGCAATTATATATTTGATTAAATCACTATGTGAAATGCAACCAAATACAATTCTGAATGATACAAAAGTGCATAACTGAATTTTTTTAACTCAGTTTGCATTAGCTAGGGTAGACTATTACTGCAACAAATAAAACCAAGTATGTATAATGACTAAAAAAAAAGTTATTTCTCCTATGACTATACTGGGAAAGTAAATAGGTCCTCAGGGCAGCTTTCATGTATGCAGGCATTTAGGGACCCAAACTGATGGAAACTCTGCCATCTTCAACTTGTGGCTTTCAGAGTTGCCACAGAAGTGGTCTCTATCCCAGCCAGCTAAATAGGAAAAGAATAGGGAGGAGCACCAGGTAGGAAGTTTTTATGGGCTAGACCTGGAAGTGACACACGTTATTTCTGCTTACATTTTATCACCTAGAAAATCAGTCACATGTTCACACCTAACAGCAAGTATAGTGTTATTCAAGGAGAAATTAATAAAAATGGTTTAAAACATGACATGAAAGTACAGAACAAAATTAAATTAGGCTCTTCCACTTGTTAACCATGAGACCTTGGGCAAATTACTTGACCTCTCTAAACCTGTTAGTCTTCACTAACATAGGGGGAATAAAAATAATAGTATTTATCTCATAGAAGCTTGGATTTTAAAAAGTGAAATAAGGCATAAAAATTCTTAGTAAGCACTCAATAGTATATATCAAGTACTCAGTAAATACAAGTTATCAACATTACTAATATTATAATGGGTACTTGTTGAGTCACTGGTATACTATTTCCTGAATATCAAACATGTGAGTGCCTACCAGTGCCAGACATATTAAATAACATAGAAAATTTTAATCATAAAAATTAATGTTTTATTAACAAATGCAGATTTAGGGATAGAAAATATGAGTTTTTTTTCAAAAATAAGAGTTACTTAGAACATAAAATGTTACAGGTCATTCTGAGTCTTTAAGGAAGTAGTTCTCAAAAAAAGACCTAAGAAGCCCACAGGTAAACAAAAGCAGGACTGCTTGCATAGGCTGGTTTGAAAGGACCCTGTGGTAGTTACTGCTCTCACAGTCTTTTTTTTTTTTAATTTTTTTAACATTTATTTATTTTTGAGACAGAGAGAGACAGAGCATGAATGGGGGAGAGCCAGAGAGAGAGGGAGACACAGGATCTGAAGCAGGCTCCAGGCTCTGAGCTGTCAGCACAGAGCCCGACGCAGGGCTGGAACTCACAGAGCAGGAGATCATGACCTGAGCCGAAGTTGGTCGCTTAACCGACTGAGCCACCCAGGCGCCCCTCACAGTCTTGAGGCCATTCTCTCACATGTCCCATCTCATTGCACCTGTAATAGGCAAATGATATGATTTTATTAAGTTTAGTCAGGTGACACTTTGCATATCAAACAGAACAACTTCCTAGACATCTCTTTAACCAGGGAGCTCTTTCCCTCCAAGTCCGCATAAGAGGGCCTCATAGCAGCTATCCGTTCTCTCCCACTATCTCTCTCGCTTGCTTCCCCACTACACCTCTTGCCAAGTTTTCCTTTTTCCCATTGCCTTGGATCTTCCCTTTTGGGTCACTCTATTACTTTCTTTAGTAAACAAGATAAGTTTCTCATGCTTCTGTTGTATTCACCCTGTAACTGCAGTCACCAAAAAAAAGGACCTTCCTTAGAAGGTTTGAAAAGAATAAAATTATACATAACTAGTTAATAATTTTGCAATCACAGCTAGAATAAAGAGCACAATTTGGAAAGGTAATCCTTTAGGCAGATATCCCAAGCATCCTTGATATCCTTCTTGGTCTCCCTGTTCATTTACTGAACACGGTGATGTTTGGCACAATCTTCTCACCTTGACTCCTGCCCTCATCCTTTGACCTCTCGGTTCCTTAAGGTCTTCATCTAAAATGACCTGGCCCTGCACTCCATTCAAAGTCCCCCAACTCTTATGGCCACACATGAAGCTGTTCTACCCTCAAAATTCCTGTCAGACATCTTACCCTCAAACCAATCAATACCTCCTACCTCTCCAGCTTAGTCTCATCTGTTTCCACTATAACAGATATATATATATATATAACTATAACCTGCCAGTCTCATCCAGACTTTCAGTCTGTTACTGTTTTACTTTTCCTTTTTCCATTGGCCCTCCTCTTGTCTTTGATTCAAATTCCATCATTTTAGTCAGTCTTTTGCAAATAACAACCTGTGCTTTCACTACATTTGTATGGCAAAATGTTATTTCTGCAAACAGCCAATTGCCTTTCTTTGTACTACCTACCCTTGCTCCAGTGCCTCTGGGGAAAATTAACCAAATTAACCAAAGGAGCAAACTTGTAGCACTTTTATTTATGAGTTCTAGCCTCAGTTGGGCCCTCAACATTGCCCTAGATTCTCCCATTTCCCTGTGGCAATTCACTGTCCCCAATTACCATTTTAAAGCCTTTTCTACTCTACTCAGCCTTCAACACTGTCACCCCTCTTTCACTTAGTACTTAACCCTCCTCCTTTTTTTTCTGAGGGAGTAGTTCACACTGAAACCTCCAAAATTTTTCCATCAAAGCTACAACCTACCTACATCTGTGTCCATTCTTTCCTCCTCTTAGACTAGAGATGTTCGTCCTGTGTTCGGAATTCCACGGCCTCTTGTGCTCCAAGAATCTTACATTAGCCATTATTTCTTTCCCTTTCTCTGCTCTATCCCTTCCCATTAACATTTACAAATACTCAAATCTCTCCACAATTTAAACTCCTGGGCCTTATTTCCAAACAAACTGTTAGTCCCCTATGCCTTCCTTTTAGCATTCCAGATTCAAGAAAGAATTATCTAAGCTTATTGCCTCAAATTCCTCTGCTTCCATATACCCTTTAAAATACCCCAACCACCTTTGGCCCTTTCCCCTTTAAATTGGTGCTCACTCTAAAGTGACCAGTGACCTCCATGTCAAAGGGATGTTCTCTGGTCCTCATCTCATTTGCCTCTCAACAACAGGCAAAAGTTTTAGCTACTTTTTTTCCCTCCTTCTCTTCCTTTGGCTTCTCTTACTCTCTTCTCATTCTGGCAACTTCTCAGTATCTTTGATAACTCTTCCTTCTTCAGTGGACCCAGATGTTGTAGTTCCCCAGAACTTGGTTTTTCTCAGTTCTCAATTTGTATTCTTTCTCTAAATGTTTTCATATACCTGTGGCTTCAAATATAAGAGTTTCTCAAAGTGTGGTTTATGGGCCAGGCTATGTCAGGATCATTTGCAGAGGATGAAGTGGGGACATGTTGTGGTAGGGGGGTGGGATGGGTAGAGGAGTGTTAAAATGAAGATTCTTAAGCCCCATGTAAGGCCTAACAAATGAATAACTCTGTGGGTGGGGACTGGGAATTTGCATTTTAAATAGTTCTCCAGGTAATTCTCATACTGATGAAAGTTTGGAACCACCAATGTGATTTGCCACATTAACAAGAACAGCTCAACATCTCCATCTCGTGTCTTACTAACACCAGTGCCTTATTTTTTCAAACGTTAGGAAACTTAATGATGTGAAAAACAGAAAGGAAGTAAGAAACAAAAGATATGAATGAATTACCTGCCCTCTGAATAGCCAAGATTAGATTATGTCCTCTTTTGGCTTTTCTAGCTCCAAATGAGAATTCCTTTATATTCAAGTTTCAAATTTTAATCCTTATCCAACTAAATAAAAACATAAGGATTGGAATGACTGTTTCATTCATTACACAGTCTCCTAAAATGGAACCAAGGGTATTTTATGGATTTTCAAAGTTAGCTTTCTCTTTAGTTAGCTAATAAAACGCATTCTACTTCCCAGTAAGCATTTAATATGGGTCATTAAAATTTTACCTAAAATTTATTGTTAAATTGTTATCTTAGTTTAAAAAGTAATAAATATTCATTGTAAAACAACTTTTAGAAGATAATTATGAAGGAAATGAAATTCACTTGTAATCTCACTACCAAGAGATAATACACAATTAAATTTTAGGTATTTCATTTTTTCTGTGCATAAATGGATTTTCCCCTGGATAATTTAAAAATATTTTTTGACTTTTGTATCTGCCTTAATTTGCAATTAAACTCTGCAAACTTTTTTCTATTTTTAGCCATATATTTTACCACTTGTATCTAAATTTGGCAAACAAAGGCTTCAGGGTTTTATTGACTTTGATCACACTTTGATTGCCTAAAGTCCCAGATAAAATTCGCATATTACAACATATTAGTTTTAGATGGATAACAATTTGATGTTTGCATATACTACAAAGTGATCTCCACAATAAGTCTAGTTACTGTCACTATATAATTGACTCCCTTCACCCTTTTCACCCATCCAAACCACTTCCTGTCTGATAACCACCAGTCTGTTCTCTGTACCTATGAGTTTTGTTTTCCACATTCTACATATAAGTAATACCATATGGTATTTTGTCTTTCTCTGATATCTCACTTAGCATGATACTCTCAAGGTCCATCCGTGTTGTTAACAAATAGCAAGATTTCCTTCCTTTTATGGCTGAACAGTATTCCATTGTATACATTCCATTGTATGTCCATCAGTGGACAGTTAGGTGTCCATATCTTGGCTATTACAAAGAATGCTGCAGTGAACTCAGGTAATTCTTAGAAGACCACATTAATACTCCTCCATGTATATCATTGCCCATTTATTCTAATTACCTGGATTCCTGACAAAATGTCCTCTCCTTTTCTTTAGCAACCAGTGGTGTAGAATCTTGTCAAGGTCATTTGAAAGCCTAAATATTTCATCCCTTGGTTCCTTTTTCATTGCTTTAAAGAACTAAGGCGATATAGTCAGTCTCTTAGGAAACTTCTCATTAGATGAACGACTAATGATGGACTCCTACCTTGACGTAGGAGTAGGAGTTTAATGAACAGATAAGGAAAAGACAGGTCAACCAATAATATTATCTGCAAGGGTACAGAGGCATAACAGTGCAGAACATGTTTAGGAAAATGCAGTGTGGCTGACAGTGTGGGCAGGGGTGAGACTGGCAGGGGAGGAAAAGCAGATCAGAAAGACAATGTAGGACCAATTGTGAATCATAATAACCATAATTGTGAACCATTTAGGGAGTAGTATGTGGCAGGTACTGTATGATGCTTTGCAAACATTTCTTTGAATATTTCCAATAAAAAAATTATAAGGTTCACTGTATTATAATCAATTTTTTCTAATTTTTTTAACATTTTTTTATTATTTTTTTTAATATATGAAATTTATTGTCAAATTCCATACAACACCCAGTGCTCATCCCAAAAGATGCCCTCTTCAATGCCCATCACCTACCCTCCCCTCCCTCCTACCCCCCATCAACCCTCAGTTTATTCTCAGTTTTTAAGAGTCTCTTATGCTTTGGCTATCTCTCCCACTAACCTCTTTTTTTTTTTTTTTCCCCCTTCCTCTCCCCCATGGGTTTCTGTTAAGTTTCTCAGGATCCACATAAGAGTGAAAACATGGTATCTGTCTTTCTCTGTATGGCTTATTTCACTTAGCATAACACTCTCCAGTTCCATCCAGGTTGCTACAAAGGGCCATATTTCATTCTTTCTCATTGCCACGTAGTACTCCATTATGTATATAAACCACAATTTCTTTATCCATTCATCAGTTGATGGACATTTAGGCTTTTTCCACAATTTGGCTATTGTTGAGAGTGCTGCTATAAACATTGGGGTACAAGTGCCCCTATGCATCAGTACTCCTGTAGCCCTTGGGTAAATTCCTAGCAGTGCTACTGCTGGGTCATAGGGTAGGTCTATTTTTAATTTTTTGAGAAACCTCCACATTGTTTTCCAGAGTGGCTGCACCAGTTTCCATTCCCACCAACAGTGCAAGAGGGTTCCCGTTTCTCCACATCCTCGCCAGCATCTGTAGTCTCCTGATTTGTTCATTTTGGCCGCTCTGACTGGTGTGAGGTGATATCTGAGTGTGGTTTTGATTTGTATTTCCCTGATGAGGAGCGATGTTGAGGATTTTTTCATGTGCCTGTTGGCCATCTGGATGTCTTCTTTAGAGAAGTGTCTATTCATGTTTTCTGCCCATTTCTTCACTGGGTTATTTGTTTTTCAGGTGTGGAGTTTGGTGAGCTCTTTATAGATTTTGGATACTAGCCCTTTGTCCGATATGTCATTTGCAAATATCTTTTCCCATTCCATTGGTTGCCTTTTAGTTTTGTTGATTGTTTCCTTTGCTGTGCAGAAGCTTTTTATCTTCATGAGGTCCCAATAGTTCATTTTTGCTTTTAATACCCTTGCCTTTGGGGATGTGTCAAGTAAGAAATTGCTGCGGCTGGGGCGCCTGGGTGGGGCAGTCGGTTAAGCGTCCGACTTCAGCCAGGTCACGATCTCGCGGTCCGTGAGTTCGAGCCCCGCGTCGGGCTCTGGGCTGATGGCTCAGAGCCTGGAGCCTGTTTCCGATTCTGTGTCTCCCTCTCTCTCTGCCCCTCCCCCGTTCATGCTCTGTCTCTCTCTGTCCCAAAAATAAATAAACGTTGGAAAAAAAAAAAAAAAAAAAAGAAATTGCTGCGGCTGAGATCAGAGAGGTCTTTTCCTGCTTTCTCCTCTACTGTTTTTTTTTTTTTTTTCAACGTTTATTTATTTTTGGGACAGAGAGAGACAGAGCATGAACAGGGGAGGGGCAGAGGGAGAAGGAGACACAGAATCGGAAACAGGCTCCAGGCTCTGAGCCGTCAGCCCAGAGCCCGATGCGGGGCTCGAACTCACGGACCGCGAGATCGTGACCTGGCTGAAGTCGGACGCTTAACCGACTGCGCCACCCAGGCGCCCCTCTCCTCTACTGTTTTGATGGTTTCCTGTCTCACATTCAGGTCCTTTATCCATTTTGAGTTTATTTTTGTGAATGGTGTAAGAAAGTGGTCTAGTTTCATTCTTCTGCATGTTGCTGTCCAGTTCTCCCAGCGCCATTTGTTAAAGAGACTGTCTTTTTTCCATTGGATATTCTTTCCTGCTTTGTCAAAGATTAGTTGGCCATACTTTTGTGGGTCTAGTTCTGGGGTTTCTATTCTATTCCATTGGTCTATGTGTCTGTTTTTGTGCCAATACCATGCTGTCTTGATGATTACAGCTTCATAGTAGAGGCTAAAGTCATTGATTGTGATGCCTCCTGCTTTGGCCACCTTCTTCAAAATTACTTTGGCTATTTGGGGCCTTTTGTGGTTCCATATGAATTTTAGGATTGCTTGTTCTAGCTTCGAGAAGAATGCTGGTGCAATTTTGATTGGGATTGCATTGAATGTGTAGATAGCTTTGGGTAGTATTGACATTTTAACAATATTCTTCCAACCCATGAGCACGGAATGTGGTTCCATTTCTTTATATCTTCTTCAATTTCCTTCATAAGCTTTCTATAGTTTTCAGCATACAGATCTTGTACATCTTTGGTTAGACTAATTCCTAGGTATTTTATGCTTCTTGGTGCAATTGTGAATGGGATCAGTTTCTTTATTTGTTTTTCTGTTGCTTCATTATTAGTGTATAAGAATGCAACTGATTTCTGGACATTGATTTTGTATCCAGCATCTTTGCTGAATTCATGTATCAGTTCTAGCAGACTTTTGGTGGAGTCTGTCGGATTTTCCATGTATAATATCATGTCATCTGCAAATAGGGAAAGCTTGACTTCATCTTTGCCAATGTTGATGCCTTTGATTTCCTTTTGTTGTCTGATTGCTGATGCTAGCACTTCCAACACTATGTTAAACGACAGCAGTGAGAGTGGACATCCCTGTCGTGTTCCTGATCTCAGGGGGAAAGCTCTCAGTTTTTCCCCATTGAGGATGATATTAGCTGTGGGCTTTCTATAAATGGTTTTTATGATCTTTAAGTATGTTCCTTCTATCCCGACTTTCTCAAGGGTTTTTACTAAGAAAGGATGCTGAATTTTGTCAAATGCTTTTTCTGCATCGATTGACAGGATCATATGATTCTTATCTTTTCTTTTATTATGTGATTAATTTAATTAATGTGATTGATTTGAGAATGTTGAACCAGCCCTGCATCCCAGGAATGAATCCCACTTGATCATGGTGAATAATTCTTTTTATAAGCTGTTGAATTCGATTTGCTAGTATCTTATTGAGAATTTTTGTATCCATATTCATCAGGGATATTGGCTTGTAGTTCTCTTTTTTTTACTGGGTTTCTGCCTGGTTTAGGAATCAAAGTAATACTGGCTTCATAGAATGAGTCTGGAAGTTTTCCTTCCCTTTTTATTTTTTGGAATAGCTTGAGAAGGATAGGTATTATCTCTGCTTTAAATGTCTGGTAGAATTCCCCAGGGAAGCCATCTGGTCCTGGACTCTTATTTGTTGGGAGATTTTTGATAACTGATTCCATTTCTTCACTGGTTATGGGTCTGTTCAAGCTTTCCATTTCCTCCTGTTTGAGTTTTGGAAGTGTGTGGGTGTTTAGGAATTTGTCCATTTCTTCCAGGTTGTCCAGTTTGTTGGCATATAATTTTTCATAGTATTCCCTGAAATTGCTTGTATTTCTGAGGAATTGGTTGTAAAAATTCCATTTTCATTCATGATTTTATCTATTTGGGTCATCTCCCTTTTCTTTTTGAGAAGCCTGGCTAGAGGTTTGTCAATTTTGTTTATTTTTTCAAAAAACCAACTCTTGGTTTCGTTGGTCTGCTCTACAGTTTTTTTAGATTCTATATTATTTATTTCTGCTCTGATCGTTATTATTTCTCTTCTTCTGCTGGGTTTGGGGTGTCTTTGCTGCTCTGCTTCTATTTCTTTTAGGTGTGCTGTTAGATTTTGTATTTGGGATTTTTCTTGTTTCTTGAGATAGGCCTGGATTGCAATGTATTTTCCTCTCAGGACTGCCTTTGCTGCATCCCAAAGCGTTTGGATTGTTGTATTTTCATTTTTGTTTGTTTCCATATATTTTTTAATTTCTTCTCTAGTTGCCTGGTTGACCCATTCATTCTTTAGTAGGGTGTTCTTTAACCTCCATGCTTTTGGAGGTTTTCCAGACTTTTTCCTGTGATTGATTTCAAGCTTCATAGTATTGTGGTCCGAAAGTATGCATGGTATGATCTCAATTCTTGTATACTTATGAATGGCTGTTTTGTGACCCACTATGTGATCTATCTTGGAGAATGTTCCATGTGCACTCGAGAAGAAAGTATATTCTGTTGTTTTGGGATGCAGAGTTCTAAATATATCTGTCAAGTCCATCTGATCCAATGTCTCATTCAGGGCCCTTGTTTCTTTATTGACCATGTGTCTAGATGATCTATCCATTGTTGTAAGTGGGGTATTAAAGTCCCCTGCAATTACCACTTTCTTGTCACTAAGGTTGCTTATGTTTGTGAGTAATTGTTTTATATATTTGGGGGCTCCCGTATTCGGCACATAGACATTTATAATTGTTAGTTCTTCTTGATGGATAGACCCTGTGATTATTATAGAATGCCCTTCTTTATCTCTTGTTACAGCCTTTAAAGTCTAGTTTGTCTGATATAAGTATGGCTACTCCAGCTTTCTTTGGACTTCCAGTGGCATGATAACTAGTTCTCCATCCCCTCACTTTCAATCTGAAAGTGTCCTCAGGTCTAAAATGAGTCTCTTGTAGACAGCAAATAGATGGGTCTTGTTTTTTTATCCATTCTGATACCCTATGTCTTTTGGTTGGCGCATTTAGTCCATTTACATTCAGCGTTATTATAGAAAGATACAGGTTTAGAGTTATTGTAATGTCTGTAGGTTTCATGCTTGTAGTGTTGTCTCTGGTACTTTGTCTTACAGGATCCCCCTTAGGATCTCTTGTAGGGCTGGTTTAGTGGTGATGAATTCCTTCAGTTTTTGTTTGGGAAGACCTTTATCTCTCCTTCTATTCTAAATGACAGATTTGCTGGATAGAGGATTCTCAGCTGCATATTTTTTCTGTTCATCACATTGAAGATCTCCTGCCATTCCTTTCTGGCCTGCCAAGTTTCAGTAGAGAGATCCGTCACTAGTCTTATCAGTCTCCCTTTATATGTTAGAGCATGTTTATCCCTAGCTGTTTTCAGAATTTTCTCTTTATCCTTGTATTTTGCCAGTTTCACTATGATATGTCGTGCAGAAGATCGATTCAAGTTACGTCTGAAGGGACTTCTCTGCGCCTCTTGGATTTCAATGCCTTTTTCCTTCCCCAGATCAGGGAAGTTCTCAGCTATTATTTCTTCAAGTACACCTTCAGCACCTTTCCCTCTCTCTTCCTCCTCTGGAATACCAATTATGTGTAGATTATTTCTCTTTAGTGCATCACTTAGTTCTCTAATTTCTCTCCTCATACTGCTGGATTTTTTAAATCTTTTTCTCAGCTTCTTTTTCCATAATTTTATCTTCTAGTTCACCTGTTCTCTCCTCTGCCTCTTCAGTCCATGCTGTGGTCGTCTCCATTTTATTTTGCAGCTCATTAATAGCATTTTTTAGCTCCTCCTGGCTGCTCCTTAGTCCCTTGGTGTCTGTAGCAATAGATTCTCTGCTGTCCTTTATACTGTTTTCAAGCCCAGCGATTAATTTTATGACTATTAATCTAAATTCACTTTCTGTTATATTGTTTAAATCGTTTTTGATCAGTTCGTTAACTGTCGTTATTTCCTAGAGGTTCTTTTGAGGGGAATTCTTCCGTTTCGTCATTTTGGATAGTCCCTGGAGTGGTGCGGACCTGTGGACCTGCGGGGCACTTCCCCTGTGCTGTCTTGAATAACTTGCGTTGGTGGGCGGGGCTGCAGTCAGACCTGATGTCTGCCCCCAGCCCACCTCTGGGGCCACAGTCAGACTGGTGTGTGCCTTCTCTTCCCCTCTTCTAGGGGCGGGATTCACTGTGGGGTGGCGTGGCCCATCTGGGCTACTTGCACACTGCCAGGCTGTGGTGCCGGGGATCTGGCGTATTAGCTGGGGTGGATTGGCAAGGTGCACAGGGGCGGGAGGGGTAGGCTCAGCTCACTTATCCTTCGGTGATCTGCTTCGGGAGGGGCCCTGCTGCACCAGGAGGGAGTCAGACCCGCCCCCCCCCCCCCCCCCCCCCCCAGCCGGAGGGATGGATCCACAGAAGCACAGTGTTGGGTGTTTGTGCGGTGCAAGCAAGTTCCCTGACGGGAACTGGTTCCCTTTGGGATTTTGGCTGGGGGATGGGCGAGGGAGATGGCGCTGGCGAGCACCTTTGTTCCCCGTCAAGCTGCGCTCTGTTGTCTGGGGCTCAACAACTTTCCCTCCCATTGTCCTGCAGCCCTCCCGTTCTCCGAGCAGATCTGTTAACTTATAACCTTCCAGATGTTAAGTCCTGCTTGCTGTCAGAACACACTCCGTCCGGCCCCTCCGTTTTTGCAAGCCAGACGCGGGGGCTCGGCTTTGCTGGCAGGCTGCCCCTCCGCCCTGGCGCCCTCCCGCCAGTCTGTGTAGTGCGCACCACCTTTCTGCCCTTCCTACCCTCTTCCGTGGACCTCTCGTCTATGCTTGGCTCCAGAGAATACATTCTTCTAGTCTTCTGGGGATTTTCTGGGTTATTTAGGCAGGTGTGGGTGGAATCTAAGTGATCCGCAGGACACGGTGAGCCCAGCATCCTCCTATGCCACCATCTTCCCAGAAGCCTTCTTCCTCTAATTTTTTTTTAAAGTATGACAGCTTGCCTTCAACTTAAGTAACCCAGGAAATTGATCTTCCACATGTACCCAAACTTTATTCTGTGAAGCTAGTGTTTTTGTCACCCCAGCACCCCTCCCCTCTTTCTTTTGGTAAAAGTCTCCATCTGCCTGTCTATAGAAGTAGGCACAAATCACAGTAACTCCTCTCCATCAATGTTTTCTATACTGGAGCCAGAGAGGAAACTTCCTGCCTCTATGAGAGATATGAGTCAGGAGCTGCCACGACCCCACTATTGGGGAGAAATGCTGACGTACAAGGCAGGGATGGGCTGTGTTGAACAACAGTCTTGGCAGGGTATCTGTCTCCTCCACCCTTGTTTATCCCTTAAGTGGGTTGTTCTTTTTGAACCTTACAGTCCCTTTTTGTATCTTAGTGGCTAAGAATTAATTTTGGAGACACTTGGGTCAAAAGCTGATGCTGCCACTTAATAGTTACAGACCTTGAGCAAGCCACTTAAACTAGTTAGGTCCCAGTGATAACGTAGGGGATGTGGGGAGGATGAAATGGGATTATGAACATAAAGCATTTAGCACACACCATGTGTTTACAAAGATGTAGCTGTCATTAGGCCAAGTGGAAGAAGGAGCAACTAAGACTGACAAGAAGCTCCTTCACCTCTCCTTACTGAGACTTTGTACTCCATGAAGTTGGGATTTACTTGAAAATATATCAACAAAGAAAAACAAAGAATAGCTCAAACAAATGTGGCAAAATCTTGGTAACTGTTGAACAGATGGAAGTCCTATGCTAGACTCTACTTTTAAATTTTTTATAATCTTTTTTGAAAAAAGGTCCATTGAGATGGTCATGCAGTTGTCAGTCCTGCTGATGTAAACTGTACTGATTTTTTTTTTGTTTTCGGTTCTTTTATTTAAATTTTTTTTTTTTTAACTTACATCCAAGTTAGCATATAGTGCAACAGTGATTTCAGGTGTAGATTCCTCAATGCCCCTTACCCATTTAGATGAGCCCCCCTCCCGCAACCCACCAGTAACCCTCTGTTTGTTCTCCATATTTAAGAGTCTCTTCAGTTTTGTGCCCCTCCCTGTTCTTATATGATTTTTGCTTCCCTTCCCTTATGTTCATCTGTTTTTTATCTTAAAGTCCTCATATGAGTGAAGTTATATATTTGTCTTTCTCTAATTTCACTTGGCATAATACCTTCTAGTTCCATCCATGTAGCTGCAAATGGCAAGATTTTGTTCTTTTTGATTTCGAGTAATTCTCCACTGTGTATATATATATATATATATATATATATATATATACACCACATCTTTTTTATCCATTCATCCATCGATGGACATTTGGGCTCTTTCCATACTTTGGCTATTGTGGATAGTGCTGCTATAAACATTGGGGTGCATGTGCTCCTTTGAAACAGCATACCTGTGTCTCTTGGATAATATACCTAGTAGTGTAATTGCTGGGTTGTAGGGTAGTTGTATTTTTACTATTTTGAGGAACTTCCATACTGTTTCCCGGACTGGCTGCACCAGTTTGCGTTCCCAAAACCTGTGCCGATTTTCAAGTGTTGGGTCAACCTTGAATTCCCTGAATGGACTCAGTTTGATCAATAAAAAGAGTTATTCCCCTTTGAAGGATAACTGAATCTGGCTTAGTTTTCATATGGGATTTTTTTTTTTTTACATTAATTTATTCTTGAGAGACATAGCACAAGTGGGGGAGGGGCAGAGAAAGGAGACACAGAATCTGAAGCAGGGTTCAGGTTCTGAGCTGTCAGCACACAGCCTGACGTGGGGCTTGAACTCACAAACTGCAAGATCATGATCTGAGCGGAAGTCAGATGCTTAACCCACTAAGCCACCCAGGCACCCCTCATATGGGATTCTTATGAGATAAGATGGTGTGTGGTTTTCCTCTCTTATGGTAACTGAGCCAGGCTTTGTGTTCACCTCAACGGATGAGGTTAGATGGTGTTTCCTTTGTTTTCTACCATCTAGATTTTTGTGGGATCAATGCTGTTTCTTCCTTAAATATCTTGGCCTATGATTACACTTCCCTTTTAAATCCTTGAGCTGTTACTCATCATACGTTGTATGCTTTTTGGTATATGTAGATATAATTTTAAAAATTAACACTTTTGGGGGCACTTGGGTGGCTCAGTGTGTTAAGCATCCGACTCTTGATTTTATCTCAGGTCATGATTTTGAGCCCCACATCAGGCTCCATCAGGGGCTGCTGGGTATGCAGTCTGCTTAAAATTCTCTCCCTCTCCTTTTCCCCCTCTCTTGCTTGTGCACTCTTGCTCTCTCAAAAAATAAAATAGTCTCAGAGAAACAGGGTAGGCAAAAAAATTAATTTTTTTAAATGAGAATATGTATAACTTTCTTAGCTAAGGGCAATGTAATCATTTCATCCCAATGAAATGGGATGAAAAACCTCACCCCTGGTCTAGATAGCAGTCCTTTACACACACACTTTCACCCTGCCATCATCACCACTGACATTACCAGGTAGGAGTCATTTCCCAGGCACTATGCTGGGTATACTACATCTGCCATTTATTTTAATCATCACCATAAGTCTCTGAGGTAAACACCAGGTACTGCCTCCCACATTTTAGGAGAAAGCTGAATTGTAGCAAACAATGTCCATCAAATCCCAGAAGTCTGACTACATATACTTCTGACTGTGAGATCTTAGACAAATCACATAATCTTCCTAACTCTGGTGTCCTTGACGATAAAATACAACGGGTAGCCCAGGGAGTCATTTTGAAAATTTTTCCTATCAAGGCTGAGAGTTTGGAGGCATCAGCTTGGGGTCAAGCAGGATGAGGAGCTTTCCTTCTATATTATACACTAGTCTTCAGTAGGATTTCATTTGAATTAATAGTTCTGGGGCTTTAAAATTTTTGAAACTCATCAGCTTCTGAGGTTCTTCCACTCTAATAATTCTACAGAACCATTTAGATGAATGGTTCTATGAATATTCTAGGATTCTGTTTTCTATCACATTATCTGTTATGTTCTTAATTAGATATGGACTATTCATCTAACTACAGAATCTCCAGTACACCCATTCATTTCTCTATAGTTTTTCTATAATAAATTCATGTTTAGAATACCCAGATACATCCTAAATTTTTACTGTATAATAAATCCCATTTAGAACTTATTTTCCCCCCTATAAAAGGACATTCTCCAGTATGTTCTAGTACTACCTTCCTACACTACTTTCCATTTATTATCAGTAGTGTTCAGTAGACACTGATACACTGTACAAGCACTCAAGTGATTATGGACTCTGGATAACAATAAACTCATTCCTCAAAGATTTAAAAATCAAAGCATCAGACAAAATGTAAGTTTTTATGAGATTTCACATTTTGAAATACATAACTCTTGTAGCACAAACACTGTATTTACAAGTTTTTTTTTTACAAAATATGTGTGCCATTTTGAAAGAATACTGTTGAGATCATGATCTAAAATACCTGTTAGAGTTCAAAAAGGACTTACGGAATCTGGTCTCCAGAAATCCACCATATAATGATATAAATAAAATAGAGCTGAACATCAGGGCTTACTCATACATAAAAATACTAGTTCTCTATCCCAGTGGTCAGCAAACAATGGCCTGTGGGCCAAATTCAGCTGGTGGCCTGTTTTTGTACAGCTGCAAGCTAAACACGGTTTTGACATTTTTAAAGGTTAAAAAAAAATAAAACACCTAAACAATAAAGAAGAATATGCAACAGAGATACATATGGCCTGCAAATATTTACTATGTGTACAGAAAGTTTGCTGACCCCTGCATTATATGAAACCAGCTGAAAGAGATAGCTACTAGAATTATGCTGAGTATTAAAAAAGACACCACTGTAATGTGCCAGTACCATCAGCATTACTCATTTCTAAAATGAGGCACTTCTGTTTGAATATGTACATTTCCAAAACATAATTACATCTGAAAGGTAGCTCTGCTACTTAACTCTAGCCCTTTGTAATTAGGCCTCCACATGAAATCACATTCTTAGGGGCTGAAGTAAACAAGCACAAAGTACTTCAGATGTCAGTCATTGATCTCCTCAGTAGTTGACCACTTACAGTCTTAAATGTTAATAAAATCCATAATTTAGGTATTTCCAGTAGGAGGTGGTATTGTTGCATTATTTAAATAACATCTATAAAAATGTGTTTAGATATCCCAATTCATTATTTTCGGAAGCAAGGGTAACTAGTTAACTTAGTAGCTACTTATTTTAAAAATAGGAAATGGGAAAAACAAAAACAAAAAAACCCAAAAATGTAAAACCACAGCAAAAGGCTTTGGAATGCAAAGACTGGGTTCTCTTAGCAATGGCTCCCAAGCTAGCCAAGGCTTCTCATGTGAAAGTTAATTGGCAATGGTTGCTATGGGAACTTAGCAGCTGTCTCTTGTCAGTGAGCCTTTTCAGTAAAAGAATGATGGGTCCAGGAGCAAATGCCTTAAAAGTAAAACCAGTCCAGAGCTGCTCAGCACACAAGTTTTCCACGTCTTGTTTAAACAATTACTGGTCAGTAGGCTATATTCACACCACAAAACAAGTATTGTACTGGATGCTTTTCCTTCTTCAGGCCAAGCTGGCTGATGTCACGAAGACATCTCTGTGATGCCGAGTTTTAAAATGCTCAGTGAATGCTGAGGTAGATGATTTTCAAATGAAGATCTTCTATACCCTGATTCGATCGAGACTAGCTTCTTTCTGTATCCTCCTTCTCGGAAATACCTTCCGCTTTAGTGCAATTAACTAGATAATAAAGACAGAAAATAAATTTTCTCCATGTCGACACATGTTAAATTCTGATAGTCATTAATCATTTCCAGTCTTCTACATAAAAAAAAAAAAAAAAGCAAACAAGTCTCCATCATTCCTCCCCAAAATAAAACCAACTACTACTTTTGTTATAGAGTCAATATGCCTAGATATGTGCCCACAAAATATTTAAACCCACAAGGATTAAAATTATTTTGGCCCAGCTCCACTATTTAAAAGACCTATAACCACAAATTTTTACATAGTGATTACCAAGCATATTTATTTTCAAGATACCTGTTTGTCAAGTCTTTCTAGAAACCTGTGTAGCTTATTAAAACACTGCCTCTCGATCTGAAAATGACTAAATATGTCAATTTTTTTAAAACCCTGTATTAAAATCCTATCACTTTCCCCTTAAACATAGCAATATCATTTGAAAATATAGGTAATA